>NC_139838.1:20792670-21392670 GCF_963691815.1 Echiichthys vipera
TGTGTGTGTGTGTGTGTGTGTGTGTGTGTGTGTGTGTGTGGGTGTGTGTGTGTGTGTGTGTGTGTGTGTGTGTGTGTGTGTGTATGTGTGTGTGTGTGTGTGTGTGTGTTTTAAAGCTGCAGTTTTCTCTCACTATTTACGTATTATTATATTATTCTTTTAAAAGTAAATAACTACATTCAAGATGGAGTCTTTAACATCAAAAAAAATAAAAAGACAATATAGAATTGATACAAAAAAAATAAAAACATTTAACCACCAAAACCAGGTTGGTGGGAGGTACTGTCTCGGAGGTATTTGGAAGTAAGTATGGAACAACATTCATCAAAGCTGCAGTTTTTCTCTCACTATATACGTATCATTATATTATTTAAAAAAAAGTAAATAACTACATTCAAGACGGAGTCTTTAACATTAAAAATAAATAAAAAAGACAATATAGAACATTTACCCCCGCCAAAACCAGCGTGGGGGGTGGAGGAGACACTGTCTCTCACGAACCCCATGAGGTGTGAGATAAATGGCAATAAAAGCTGCAGATACGAATCAGCATAGACATCCAGAACAATCGAGGTGTTACTTTGAGGAGGGTTTTTCTGTATAAATCTAGGGACACTGGTAAAGAAATTTTCTCAGACCTCAGACTTCATATCGTTGCGAGACAGACTGCGTTGAGGCATTGCTCACCCGTTCTTTTCTGCTTGAAAACACATCAACTTCTTCTGGAAAATGGCGAACACATCTGGTGAGTATGACATTTTATTGTTTAAATTTTAAATTGGTACAAGAGTATATACCTGATGCGTTATTTGATAAGTAGTGTTCTAAAACAGGGGAGGAGTGCACTGTGATAGCCACTACAGGGACCTCTGGGGGAACCATTCTAGAAGACAACGGAGCAAGAGAGAGGGCCTATATCCTAGGTATAAAGCTAACATCTAAGTTAACATTTGTATAATATGTATGTTGTGTGACTGTGACTGTGTGAAGAAAACGTTTAAAGCTGTCATTTAACTTAATTTTTTAACCCCACTTAAAGAGGGCCAGCAGGCGGTAGATACACAGCAAAACCCTGGAAATGAGACATGTTTTAATCAGAAGACTGCAGAAAAGGGTGCGTTGCTATCCTTTTATATTTACATTAAAAGAGCTGTTTTATGGTTTGCATTTTGACAAGTATCTCTTCTAATTCTATACTTCAAACAGGAATATTCCCGATCTTCAACATACAGCATACATCTTTACAAGGAACCGAGACAACAGAAGCGCCTATTCTGATAAAGGACACACAGGAAGAAACTGATGAAGGACCCTCTACCTCAGCTACCAACACTGACACAGAATCAGAAATTCCAAACTGGACTGAGGCACAGATACAAGACTGGGACGAAAATTCTTTCACCGAAGAAAATCAGCACTCATCTCATAGTAAGAAAAACAATACATATCAACCTGTACAACAGCTGTCTACAAATAAGTCTTTCACCTATGCAGAAAGAGAGCTACAGGGGTTGATAAGGCGTAGCAGAGCCCAGATTAAGGAATGCCGTTTTACAAAAACGGTAGTCAATAACAACAGCATTAGGCTCGCCAACATAGCACTCAGACAGATTAGGAAATCACATCAGCTGGAAAGAGAGGTTGGATTGCTTAGAAGCGAGGTTTTGGAACTTAGAGGCCATCTTAAAAGAGATTTCAATATGATGAGTAATAAATTGGATCTACTGCTAAGAAAAATGTGAATAGCGTGTGTGCTAGACTCCTGGAGGTGGATAAGTTTGTGTCTGATTTAGCAAACGGTGTCTTGTGTTGTCTTAAAACATGGGTCGCAAATGCGCTCGCAAATCAAAACATGGCAGACGTTGTGTTGTGGTATCTAACGATGGTGAAAATGACCCTCTCAATAGCCTATCGGAGATAGAAAAAGAAATACATGGAATGGTTGATGCAAATTCAGGTGTTGAGGAGGAGGAGGAGGAGTGGTATGAATATACTCCATCGTCTCTCATCGACAGCCTATCTGATATTGAAATTGAAATGGATGCATTAGAGGAAGATGAGGTGGATATGACATCGGTGCAGGCTCTTAATCTTTTGCATAGCATGGGTATATTGAAGCATGATATCTCAGGATTTGTTGAGTCAGATGAGGAGTTGCAAAAGGCACAAATGACTGGTGCTTCTGTACACCAAAGACAACCCCCTCAGAATGATAGCATCCCTTCATCACATAAACACAAACATAAAACTGCAATGTACAGCCCTGAATTAGCCGCACGTTTGAACCGGGTGGGGGGAGCACGTGAGTTTAATATCACAGAGAGGAGCAATTTTAACGGTGCAGAGATAAGACAGCGTGTTAACCTGAATGATATTGCGTTGGATAATCTTAGCACTGCATTGTCAACACTCAGACATAGACTAACAGATATAGTTGACTTTTCAACAGATTTGGCAGCGCCAGATGGCGTATTAAATGTAGTTTTAAGAGGACCATCATTGTCCAGCGATGTGTGTGCGTTGTTAAATGCATCTAACAACTTCAATGCTGAAGCTTTCCTGAACGAAATTGAGCAGGTGATGCAAAGTAATGACAGGATTGCGTCAGATGATCAGCTTGAAATTGTAGTCTCGGCAGCATTCAACAAGCGTGGGGGTGTGAGACGCAAACTAGCATCCATCCCCTATGACGATATAATAAAAAAGAAAAAATTAAATCTCTACATACCCCCAAACACGGATAATAACTTGTGCTTTTCCATTTGTCTCGTACACTACATGAACCCAGACATGCATGAAAATGAGGTTCAAGAGCAGGCCCTGCAGGTTCATTCGGGTGTAGGTTTTGATGTGGATCAGAAGGTATCGTTGTCAGACGTGTCCAAATTTGAGCAGCATTTGGGTATCAAGATTATTGTATTCCATCACAATAACATTACGAAAAAATTGGAGACATTCCAAACACATGAAGACCCCCACCCCAAAACAGCCTGGCTCTACCTGAACGATGAACATTATTACATGGTAGAAAAGAAAACCGGATTTTTGGGGTCTAGCTATGTGTGTGATTACTGCTACAAAGGTTTCCAAGCACCAGCATTCCACAAATGCAAATACTTTTGCAATGTATGTCTGTCTGCTGAATGTCGCACACAGCAAGGTTTATCAGCCATACGCTGTGCAGATTGCAGCCGCTTCTGTAGGTCAAAAGAATGTTTTGACAGGCACAAGCGTGTAGTTGATGCTGCAAGCAAAAATTTTAGACCTTGTGAGCGCACTAAATATTGCAACGATTGTGGTCGTCTTTATGGCATCAGCAGCAAATCAAAAGCGGGGGGTCATAAATGTCTAAAGGACAAATGTAGTCACTGTGGCGCATTGATGGAGTCTGACATAGATCATCAGTGTTTTATACAACCAGAAAAAAACGCCAGAGCCCCAGACCAAATATGTCTTTTACGACTTTGAGACACACACTGATAACGACAACCACGAGGCCAATTTTGTCTGTGCTATTGATTTTGAAAATGAGAAATGGACAGCCTCAGGCCCAAAATGTGTTGAACTCTTTCTACAAAAGTTTAGGAAACCAAAATACAAAGACTACACATTCATTGCTCATAATGCTTCAGGATTTGACCACTACATTGTGTTGCACTATCTCACCAAACAGGGTATCACCCCTAAAATCATAATGAAAGGAAGCAGGGTAGTGCGCATGTTTGATTCGGTTTACAGACAGAGGTGGATTGATTCGTTCAGTTTCCTACCCATGAGACTTGCAAAAACTCCTGCAGCATTAGGTTTTGAAGACCTCAGAAAAGGCCATTTCCCTCACCTGTTCAACACCACAGAAAACTCAGAATACATAGGCCCCTATCCAGAGCCTCATTACTATGGATATGACAACATGTCTGTACATGACAGGACAGAGTTCATGCTGTGGTACAACACAGTACGGCATGGGGTGTTTGATTTCCGGAGGGAACTATATTCTTACGGGGTGAATGATGTGATTATTTTGCGCAAAGCCTGCATTGTTTATCGTGAAACCTTTTTGGAGGGTGCCAAGCTTGATCCTTTTGGATATACCACATTGGCTTCATGCTGCATGGCAGTGTTTAAGACACAATTTCTCCCCCGTGACACTCTGGCACTGACATATGACGGGGCTTATACCAGGCAACACAAGGCATATTCCAATGCATCCATCCAGTGGCTGGAATTTGAGGCTTTCAAAAATAAAACAGAAATTAGGCACGCTTTGAATCATGGCGAGGAGCAGTTTGGACCATACTATGTTGACGGTTTTTGTCAACAAGACAATAGGCGAATTGCTTATGAGTTTGCAGGCTGTTTTTGGCATGGTTGCTCCAGATGTTTTAATCAAGGCCATAAAAACCCCTCAAACCACATTGCATTTGGGGTTCTACACCGACAGTTTAAGGAAAAAATCCAATCACTTAGACTAACACATAAACTAGAAGTCAAGGTTATGTGGGAATGTGAGTGGGCGAGAGCCAAGCAAGGTGACCCAATTCTGCAGGACTTTTTGAAAACTTATGATGCGCCTGAAAGACTCAACCCTCGAAAAGCCCTGTTTGGCGGTCGAACCAATGCGTACAAACTGTACTACAAAGCAGCTCAGGGTGAAAAGGTGCATTATTATGATTTCACATCGCTGTACCCCACTGTTCAGGCCCACAAATGCTACCCCATAGGGCACCCCAAAGTGATCTTCCGCGATTTTGAACCGCTGGAAAATTATTTTGGGTTGATAAAGTGTACTGTACAACCTCCCAGAGGGTTGTACCACCCCGTGCTGCCATATCACTGCAACAGTAAGCTGATGTTTCCTCTGTGTCGCACATGTGCCGAAAGTGAAAACCAGGAAAGCGAATGTAGCCATTCTGTTGCTGAGAGAGCTCTCTCAGGTGTCTGGGTGAGTGCTGAACTTCTAAAAGCTGTAGAAAAGGGTTATACTGTAGACAGGATAGATGAGGTATGGCATTTCGAGCACAAAAGTGACAGTCTGTTTAAAGACTACGTGAAAACCTTCCTACAGCGGAAGCAGGAGGCGTCAGGGTACCCCAGCTATGCAAAAGACGAGGAGTCAAAAGCAAAATACATCCAGGATTATCACGACAGAGAGGGGATTCATTTGAACCCCGACCGAATTGAAGTTAACCCAGCGGTGCGTAGCATTAACAAGCTTCTTTTGAACTCTCTCTGGGGGCGCTTTTCCATGCGTGAAAATCAGGTCACAAGTGAACTTGTAACAGATCCTGATGTTTTTGCCCGCTACATGTTTAGTGATCTGTATGATGTCAGACATTTTCTATTCCTATCTGATCATGTCGCACTTGTCCAGTGGCGGTTCAGAGAAGCACAGACGGGTAGAACAAAAGACATAAACATCTTTATAGGAGCTATGACTACAGCATACGCACGTCTGATGCTTTATGATTTGATGGATAAGCTAGGTGAGAGATGTCTCTACTCTGATACAGACAGTGTCATTTTTGTTTCAAAGGAAGGTGACTGGATGCCCGAAACAGGCCCCTTTTTAGGGGATTTGACCGACGAGCTCAACGGTGATAGCGATGGGGGTGATTATATTGTGGAGTTTGTATCCGGTGGGCCAAAATGTTATGCATACCATTCTCTACACAACAAGACTGCTCTAAAGTGTAAGGGTGTGACGCTGAGTGCACACAATGCTTCCATTGTGACATGTGATGCACTCGTAAAGCTTGTCCACGAATTTGTGGGGTGTAATAGGACAACGCAAAACATTGTAACAAAATCAGACACAATAGTGAGAGATAAAAAGACACTTCAGCTGAAAAACAAAACAGTCAGGAAGCGCTTTCAGGTGGTCTACACAAAGAGACGGTCACTCCCTGATTTGACTACACTGCCGTATGGTTACTGAGATGAGTGTTCGGGACATTGGGGTGTTTGACTGTAGGCTGCAGCACCCTTTCAGTCTTATTGTGTCAGGTCCTTCAAACTGTGGCAAGACCTATTTTGTAAAAATGCTGATTGAAAATGCTGATAAAATAATATCAAAAAATATTGATAACATTGTGTATATATATTCATGTTGGCAGCCAATGTATGATCATATCTTAAAATCTAGAAATGTAAATTTTATTGAAGGCCTGCCGGTAACTTTATGTGATGATTCATTGTTGCCTGTAAATAAAAACAATTTGTTGATCATTGATGATTTAATGAATGATGCTTGTAATAATGTTGAAGTTCAGAATGTTTTTACAAAGTATGTACATCACAGGAATTTAAGCTGTTTGTATCTTGTACAGAATTTGTTTTTTCACGGTAGTAGTAGCCGTACTATCAGTTTAAATGCCAGTTATCTTGTTATTTTCAAGAATCCTAGAGACAAGTCTCAAATTATGGTTATGGCACGACAGATGTTTCCTGGGAAAACTAAATTTTTTATGGAATGTTATGAAGATGCTGTGAGTAAACCTTTTGGTTATCTTTTTATTGATTATAAAGCCACGACGCCTGATCATCTCCGTCTCAGAACGGATCTGCTTTCAGATCAACCTGTTGTCTACATTCCTAAATTCAAATAAAAACATGTTTGAACGGATCAGAAGAAATTTGTCCTTGTTGAAACTTTTGCATGATGCATCTCCTTCTCAGAGAAAGAACATTATTAAAAGTGCTTCCTCAGACTTTATTCTAACATTATGTGAAATTGCATACAATGTTCTAAAAGGCAAGATCCCTCTAACCAAAACACAATACCACAAGTTGAAAAAGAAGAAGGCGGGGATTAAATTATTTGCTGATAAAAAGGTGGGTTTGGTGAAGAAAAAGAAGAAGCTAATCAATCAGTCTGGGGGATTTCTTCTACCTCTCTTAAGTATTGCTGTGCCTTTTATAACTAGTCTTATAGCCTCAAGACAGAAATAGAAAGAACATGGAACATGCTCAGAAGATGTTTCTTGTACCACAACAACAACTAAATCTTTTAAGACATCAACCCCCGCGAGCGTCTATAAGGGATATGGTTGAAAATGAATTGGATCGCGATATGAGAGACATTTTGGACAAGAGAACTGAGGATATTCATGAAAAGGCAAAAAAATATTCCATCGTCTTGCAGAGATTTCTCACAATGGTTAGGCAAGGTGAGCGTGATCAGAATACACTTACATTGTCTCTACCCCTGAATGAAAATGTGAACGGGACAGTGCATGAGGAGGGCCATGAAGATAAAGATTCTGTGGTTGAAGAAATTTTAAAAAACATTCCAAAAAACAACAAGAATAGAGTGCAGCATATTATGGATAAGATGATATCTGCAAAACATATTACTTCATGGACTAAACAGGGGGAATTTGTTTTTAACGGCAACGTGATAAAAGGATCCCACGTTTACGATTTGCTAAGAAGTGTAACAGCCCCTAACAATATATCTGACAGTCAAAGGCCTACAGGATGGGACAAATACCTGCTATCATTATCTATGCTGAACGTCCCTCTCTCAGTCGTACCCAATCATCAGGTTAAAAGAAGAATTGAAGAGCTTAAGAAACATTCAACTGTCACTCAATCTTTGAACCCCAACCCTGCTAAAAGAAAGCGAGTAGTAGACGAGGAAGAAAGTCTTTTTCCATCTCCGAGACTTGTGTCTTCAAACTGGGTGCATTTTTGATTTGTGTACTGTCTCATGTGGTGTTAAATAAAAAAGAAAAAAACCAAAAGATTACGTAATAGAGTGTTCAGAACCCTTTTATTTATATTTTCATGCATAATACAGTTGGTATAAAATACAAATAGCAAAAACAAAAAACAATACAAAAACAACCAAAATTCATCTTAAAAATAAATCTCCAGATTGTACACATTGTACACACCCAAAGTCACTCTTTACACATGAAACAGAGGGTTGTATCTTTTTCACAAATTTGCACACCATAACATCATTTTTCTGTAGGTTATTACTATATTTCTTCATTAGAGCATCATAAGAAACCCCTTTATCCATCTGATAGAGAAAAAAAATACAATGCTGACCACACACTGTGGAGCACACATCTTGCACTTGTTTTACAGAATGCTGTATAGACACACTATTTCTATTAAGAAAGGAAAAAATTGATTCAGGGAAGTGTGCGTAAGTAGGCGCATTCCCAAAGCTGTCAAAGAATGAACCCACTCCATGTTCATTGATGTAGAGAGCCAACCAATGTTGTCCACTCATGTAAGAGGGGTCAGTATTTATCACCAGCCCATAGGGTCTATTCATTATCATTTTTTTTTTAGGCAACTGATCGCTGGCAAATACTCCTACAAAGACACTTTGTTTTACCAACTTGCCAAGTATCTCAGTCAACTCTATTGTGTTCATATTGTGGCGATCTCAGTAAAAATCAATGAGAACCTGCCGCCGTGAAGATATCTCGATTATAGAATCATGTGTGGAATAAATGATAGCATTTATTGTTCTCTGTAGAGGGTTTCTAAAACGCGCCTCTAGACGAACACTGCCATTTTTTACAAGGGACATATGCCCTCCACAGCCCTCGTCAGGGGTCAAGTTAAAGCAAAACATGGAATAGCCTTTACAAAATTCATCCCTGGATATCGCTACAGCAGTGTTTTTTAAATACTTGCCAGTGGATGTATATAGCTGGTGGTACTCTCTTACGGCATTACCCCTGGCAAAATTGGGCTGAAAGGGTTTTGAGGGATATTGCTGCCCATCAACGTATAAACATAAAAATTCTATATCATAATGGTTAAATGTAAAAGGGTTACGTGCATAAGAGCCACTAAAAGATTCATTATCTACAAATGCTATAACAATACTTTTCGGTATCTGCCCCAAAAATATATTTTCCTGATTACAGACCCGGGTACCTGCCGGAATGCTAAAATTCTTGATGCAGACCCTATCAATAGGGTATTTCACGTTACTGTGCATTAGAGCTTTGGCGTGGGCGATCTTAACAGAGGGTGACACAGTGACTTTCTTTATAAACAGGCTCGCGGACATAATACTGACCTTAAAGTCATCCACCGTATTTCTCATTAGACAAAATTCGTTTTTTGCTCTTATAAATTTAAGTTTAAGATCAACACCATTTATCAACAACTTGTCCTGAAAAAACAGATCAGAGTGTATAGGGGAAATTAATTCCACCACACGACCTCCTTCTGTATACCCCATTCTCTTGATAAGTCCTTCATTATCGCCGCCAGCTGTCACATCCTCCATATGACCCGCAGTGTCCATGCAAAACAATCCAGATCCAAACTGTGATTCTAATGCATCTTTTCCATAATTTAAAAGACATTCTATAATCCCTCGATAAGGATATGTGTTTGACGACTGTGTAATGAGTCTGTCCCCCAGCGATATATCCACTTGGGAAAACAGAGTACATCCAGGATAATTGATAAAGCCAACTTCATCTCCGTGTGCCAGATTTCCCCCGTTAGCCTTGGTGATCTTAGCACGGATGTACATAAAAGTATTGTTCAGGTCCAGATATTCTTCTGAGCTTGCTGGGATGTAAAATTCTAATGGAGCTGTGTCTGTAATGGCTGCTAGAGGAGGTACTTCCACATATACACATTTCTCAATACTCGTTTGTGTTAACGGAACGAGAAACAGGTCCAATTCCGATTTCACACATTCTTTTGACATTTCGTGTACTAAAGCCATTTTAGAATATATCTCCAGCTCTTGCCTTGCGTTTTGTTCCCTTACGTCTTCTCAGGGGTGTACTTTTTCTTTTTAAAGCAGACCTCTTCTTATTTGCAACTAGGCGGCGCCTCTTTGGCTGGGAACTCCCCCTGCGCCCAGGTGGACGTTTTATTGGACGACGAGAAATGGCCATCATTCCCGACCCCTCTTGCTTTCTACTGCTATGGTTCATGACGTTGGTGACAACATCAGAAACAATGTTTTTAGCAGCCGTCTTTAAATGTGGTGCGGCTACAGTGAATCCTTTCCTAAGCAAGGGAAGTGCAAGTCTAAACAGACCGCGAAATATTCCACCCAGTCCTAGACCGTACTGAGACTGCAGCCCAGAAAAACCACTAAGGTCACCGCCCGCTTGGGCTGTGTAATAGGCGACGTACTTGTCTGGGTTCTGTATATGCGGCTGATACATTGTCACACCTTGTCTAGAAGTGATATTTCACAGGTCTGAAGTGTAGTTTTAATATAACTTTTCCGTATGTAAACAGAATAGGTTGGTTCTGATCCGTCTTCAGGGAGATTTCAATGGTATCAATGTGTGTTTTACAGAGCCTATGATAGTGTGGTCTGTCATATGTCCTTGTGATCATTTGGTTGTTGGATCCTTCAATATGTACGATTCGTAAAAGTGGTACATAACTGTCGCCGACTGTCTGATATTCAACAATGTCAGAGTATACAAAGATATTGTACAGGCCTACATTTACATCAGCTGGATATGGTGCAATATACACCAGGGGTGAAATATGTTCATCGTCTATTGCGCTGTCTTCTGGGGTTTCAAAGACCTCCCCGGGTATAAAACCCAACATTTGTGCAAGTTTTCCTCGAAACGTCAATTCCAGGTCACTTAGCGGTATTACAGACACTCTGTTTGTAATCGTATTGTATCTCAGCTTGATATAGGGCATATTATTATTGGACAGGCAGCTGTTTATCTCAGTTATTAGCTGTGGCATAGTATTGTAGAATCCGCTCGTTACTGTAATACAGGCCCTCTTGTCTGTTTTTCTATCAAATGCAACAAATTCTGCATCACTTGCTGAAAAGTTTGTCCATGTTTTGGGGTATTGAATTTCTATTAAACCCACTTCATAACCCCCTTTAATCTGTAAAGGTTTTGGCAGTTTTGTTCTAAAATTTGCTATTGTATTGTCAGGGTAGAATGCCGCAGAAGAGTTACTAGGCAGTGTGAGATAAAACCCCTCACCGTCCATGTTGGACCCCTATGGTAACTGAATGACCTGTTTTTCTGAAATCCAGGTATTAAACTTATCCGGCCACCCCACCCACTTGACTAGCACCATGGATTGCCCCTGTCGTCTCTCTTTAGATAGTATTTTTTCTATTTTATACGACTTGTTTTTATCCACAATAACTTTTTGTAGCTCTTGTTCGTAAAAGGTTCCATGCAGTATTTCGCCGTCATAGTCCTTTAACCTGTAGACAGGAGGTCTCCGCGGTACACTCTCCACAATAGTAAAATATTCATCAGTGAAATTTTGTTTATAACCTTTTTTAAAAGGTCCTCTTAATTTTGAAATTCTTACTGTATCACCCACTAAATACTTAAAATGAGGCACTCCTTCATCTTTTGTTTTATACAAGTTATTAAAAACAATGTATTCGTTGTCTTTTGTCACTTCAGATGGTCTCATTTTAATACTACGGTGATAACTCATGTTGTAGGAGCTCACTAGGCCTTGTAGAATGTCCACATAGCGTTTTGAGTTATTGGCTGACAAATAACGCCACATTTTAGATTTCAGAGTTCTATTGAAACGTTCTACTACAGAGGCCTTAGTTTCATTTGAAGTGGTAAAGTGTATAATTTCATTATTTTTGATTAGTGACTCAAACTCTTTGTTTAAGAACTCCTTTCCTTTGTCTGTCTGTAATTTATGAGGTATTCTACCTTCTTTTAGAATATCTTTAAAAGCTACCGAAACACATCTACCACTTTTGCTTTTCAAACATCTAACCCAGGCATATTTTGAAAACAGGTCTATACATGTTAATAAATATCTCACCCCGTCGTTTTCTGAAGAATATTCTGACATGTCCACTAGATCTGCCTGAAACTGTCCGTCAATTTTATTTACCAAAACTCTATTTCTCCTAAAATGTATGGGGGCTGTTTTATGAAGAGTATACGCATCCTGTTTTAACAGCCAATTTTCTACATCAGAGTCTGCACAGCGAGCTCCTAGATGTTCGTGTAAAGCATTTTTAAGTTTCTGTTTACCCCCGTATCCTCCTGTACTTTCCGGATCATAATATATTTTTCTCATAACGTCCTCCATGACTGATGTTGGTAAATGAATACTCATTGTTTGTGATCAAGGGTTTTTATTACCAAAACCACAATACTTCACACACCTCAGAATCTTGTCTTTTAAAAAACAGACAAATATAATCTACACATTGTCTTCTGTTTAACATAAAAAATAAAAACGGCACAAGGTTTTTCAAAACTCAAGACATAAAAACAAAAAACATGGCCCTTATGGTCTTTGTCATCATTTGAAGAAAACAATTTACAACATTGACCAATGCAGCCTTTATCTCACTGCATTTACCGACAATCCTCCGTACCATGATCCCTTGCCTCAAACAATCCATCTGTTTTTTGATACTAGTCAAATACATATTTCTGTCAATAATAGATAACGTATTATCAACGGTATTACTCCACAAAGGTCTCAAATTGTACATGATACATTTTTTTCTTCCCCCATTTAGCATGTTAGATACACTCGCCATTACGCTGTAGTGTTTTACACACACCAAATCTTCAGAGAGTCCTGAGCTACAGTGTTCAGTCTACTGTATTCCCTAGTTAGCTGCTTGAGCCTGGAGATGAGATATGGTTCTGTCAACCACTTCAACAAGGCAGTTGCAGCCACGTCTCGTATGCTGGTCAGAGAAGATGAAGCGATGCCTAGACAGTCCAGCACATATGTCTGTGCCCTTGTATAATTATCATTTAAAACCTCTTGCTTAATTTCTCTCAGATTTCCTCTAATGTAGTGTAAAGGAAGAATGTCGAGACATGAATGCGGTGTTCTATACATATCATATGTATAAATACAATACACACAGTCTTTTTCAGCCCTTTGTTGAAGAACTCTGTGTAGATAATGGGCTACTGTTACCTCTATAACATCATGGGCTGTGGGGATGTTTGGCGTTATAGGAGGGGAAATGTCCATCGGCTCATCATCCTGGTCGTCCTGTGGACCCCTGAAGGGGTCGTCTGTTGGTTTTTCTCCAACAGTAAGAAATGTCAAATTCCTTTTCCCCAAATCTTCAGCAAAGTCTTTCAACCAGGTGTTGTCACTGCAGGACTCCTGGCCATTTGTCAGAGGTGTATCACCCCCTGCATAATTGGTCACACCTGTACAAACATACGCTAAAAAATTAGATCAAATAAAAAATAATAAAAAAAAAAAGAAAGAACACTACCATTCTGTCCTTGTTGTTTTACACTTCGTAAAACAATACTACAAACAGCTGTTCTTGACATTCTCTGGTGTACCAGTAGTGTCAAAAAGTCTTTTGCTAAGCTTTTCATAGCTCTTGTAGATCTTGTTCCAACCGAATAAGGTGTCTATACGTGCGAAAACATCAAGGGCCTTCCTCCAATCGCCCCACTGGATTAGAAATCCAGTAGTAAACCATGTCTCCCATTCTTTGGATGTGCGCGGGAAACGATTGTCTTCATCAGACGAACCCCTCCTTGTCTTTTGAATGACGCTGTTGTCCATGCATTGTCTGAAAAAAATGTATGCTTCGGGGTCGTATACCTCGAGATCAGTCTCCACACGGTATGTCTCTCCGGCCACTGATCCATCCCATTGTTCAGCGTACACACCATTTGAGCTACATAGCTCACGGCATATTTTGTTTCTAAAATGATACCAGTCTTCGGCAAAAAAACGAATGTGCGGGGTTGTACCATGCACAAACATTTCATCGGCCTCTCTTGAATACAGGTATACTGTCCCCTGTTCAAAAAAAAAACCAGCCACCCTAAAGTCTGCAACATCCCATTCATACATTGGAGACCATGCTTTTTGATCCAAAAATTCTGCCAGGTTTTTAGGAACTCCCCTTTTCTTTTTAGGAGCCATAAGTAGCTCAGCATCAACAAGGTTTATACGGCGTTTTGGCGTCAAGACACCGCTATAATTACCTGTGCCACCCATGTCCTTGGTAGTATTTTCACAAGGGATCGTAGAATAGAAGAAAATTCGCTTGAATGTAGTGCAGCCTTTGTCTCGGCGTTGATCTTTCGTGAAATGATCGCTCTAACATGCCCCCGCTATATAGTCGTGGAAACGCCACTCCCTCAAGGCGTTTACAATCACACACACCCCCACGTCGCGTCTGCAGAGGTGAGGTGTCTGGACATGTGAGGCGTCTCTACCGTCTCTACATGTCCAGACACCTCACCTTAAGACAATACGATTTTTTATAACTCTGCTCATACCTATTTTAACTTAAAACCTCTATTTAAAAAAAAAAAAAAACATTACAGCCGCAAAGACATGAAAACATGGTCTTACTATTTTAAAAAACAAAACAACTCTCATTTAAACCCCACTCTACCCCTTTCACATTATTAACAACATAAGGCTTCAGTAAAACCCTCACATTAAAACAAGGTAGGAAACGTCAACTTATGTAAAAAGACTTATACTTTTAAAAACAAAACGGAGGAGCTTACCACGCATGCGCTGTCACACAAAACATATTTAAACTACAATCACACAGACGCTGCAATAATACGTCACCTAACAGCGACAGCTAAAACAGAGCATGCGCAGTGATAACACAGGCACACACACACAGACGCTGAAATAACACGTCCCCTAACAACGACAGCTAAAGCAGAGCATGCGCAGTGACAACACAGGCACACACACACACACACACACACACACACACACACACACACACAGACAGGAAATACATTAACAAAGGGATTCCACACAAGAAAACCAGTATAGTTAAAACATAAACTATTTATATCTACACAACATCCTATAACACACACCGCACACATATTTTAAATGCGCGAAAAAAAAAAAAAAAAAAACACACGCGCACGACGCCGCGCGCGCGCACGCGCACGCGCGCCGTGCGCGTGCACGCCCAAACGGTGCCCGCTATTTACTACTCAAAGAGCATAATGTGAGGAAACGTAACCTCATGTTACCTCACGTGTACAAATACAAGGGACTGTACAAGATAGAATCAAAGGCATGTTCATACAAAGACAAGCTCAAGACATTTTCTATTTATTTATTTTTGTAAACGGGAACACACTTTCACCAACAAAAAGGGACCTCATAATAATTGACTTGAAGATCTCTCTGGGAGAGAGATCTTCAAGTCTCCACCTCTTCTCCCAGTGAATGGTTTCGTTGTTTTCCTTTTCAGGTTGTGGCTTTAAATTGACTGAAGCCTACCAACTTGTAACTTCACTACATACTTTAACAAGCCCTTTGTTAAAGGTTGGTCTTTTTTGTCCCATTGCTCTTTTTATATCAAACAGCAAAACAATAAGGTTGCCAGTAAGATCGTAGATTGGTGGCTCACAAAATAGTTGTAGTAGATAAACATAATTGCTAGGCGACAGAGGCATAGTGTTTAAGTAGGGGTAGGGGAACTGGAGGTTCCCCAGTCTTTAAGTTATATGCCATAAGAATTAAGATACGTTGTTTTTAATGACCTCTTTGGCAGAGAGATGTAAATGCAGACTGAATGTGCTGACTTTTTTTTTTTTTTTAGCTCTTTTGTAAAACACATTCACCTCTGAACTTCCGGTCCGTTCGCCATACAGTTACCCTCTTAAATCCACAAACACACACGCACGCACGCACGCACGCACGCACGCACGCACGCACGCACGCACGCACGCACGCACGCACGCACGCACGCACACGCACACACACACACACACACACACACACACACACACACACACACACACACACACACACACACACACACACACACACACACACACACACACATTCCTCTTACACCTCTGACCTTACTACAAGCCTGACTTAGAAGTCCAGATTTCCGATTCCAAGTGAATGCAGCATAACCGTAATGATCCGGGCCAGCAGACCAACCGCTGTCAGCAGCATCACTAACATGGCGGCCTTTTTACATCTAGTCTGGAAATGTCGTCAGAGACACAGCTATTATAATACTTGGCAAAAAGACAAGTAGAAGTGCTTTCATGAGTGGGTCATATGATCAATCACCATTGTTTCAACTCACTCTGATAGCGACTTAAAAGACGATTAAATAGATGAAATTCTTATAATTAGACTTTAAAGGTCTCAAGATCTATACAGTCTCTCATGAGTCTCTCATACAGTTCAGACTCAGCTGGATAGACACTATGGGGTCTCACTCTTGTAATCAATGTCCTAGTGGGCTCATCAGCTGGTCATAAACTCTGAATCCCATTCAAAGCCACAACTACTGAACATCCTGGGTATTAGGGCGATCAATACGGGACACACAGAGAAAAAAGCCTTAAAATGCTGCAATTTAAGTTTAGGCAGGGAATTGATTTCTTCTAATACAGCATCCCCAGAGCTCACCTGAACCCCCTGACTTTTACTTAAGAGCAGGGACAAAATTGTCTGGCCTGACCTGTGGTCAAGCTGAGAAAGACAGATCAGTTGTAGTTCATGATGAAAAAAGTTGATTTTTTTTGCACATAAAAAAAAAAAAAACCCAAGACAAAACAGGGCAAGACAGGGTTGCAGAGAAATTCTTCATACTGGTTTGTGTTGGTGTTGGTTAATGTCATGAAAGTGACATATTTGCCAAGCACAGAATGCCCATTTTAATCTTGTGGAGGCTTCCCTGCTGTTCATCACTTCACAACAACAGCAAGCTAACAGCACAAACAGAACTGTCCTTTCTTAGTCACTGTCACATCTCTGAAAGGGACAAGATTCATTAGGAATTGATGGGGCAGCTGGTGTGAATTTAATAAACACCAGAGAGGTAGAGAGAGATGTAGGCATGTAGCAGAATGACTCACAGGAGTGCCAGAGGAAGGCCTCTCCACAACTGACAGGGCTGCAGGAAAGACATAAAAGGTGTTACCTGTGGATGAGTAAGTCCCTGGAGACAAGAGAAAGAAATACAAATCTGAGACGGGTTGACCTTGATGCTTTGACTCTTGTTTATGAACAGGATGACAAGTTTTGTGTACCAAAGAGAAACTGACAAGAATTTCAACTAAAAAAAAAAGAAGATTTTTTATTCTTTTACTTTAACACATCATGGACATTTAAATACATACACTTTCTAGTGGTGAGTTATATGAGAAGATGGCAGCACTCATATCTGTCCTTTAAAAAGAAGGCTAAAGTCAGAATATGTTCTTTTAGCTTAGCACAAAGACTAGAAACAGCTAGCTTGGTTCAGTCCAAAGTAAGAAAATCAACCCTTAAAATGCCAACTCTTTACCATCTACGCGTATGCATAGAACGGATTGGGGTTTCTGGTACAGATCAGGCAGCCACACAGGTGATTATTATGACCTTGTGGTTGTAGTTTTTTTGATTGACAGATTAAACAAACATAATATAACTTGTTAATCACTGAGCTTTAAATGTCCTAGTTGGCAGATTCCTTCTTTCAACCTTTGCTGTTTCCCCATTTTCAATTTTTATGTTAACCTAACTCTCCACCAGACGATTAAGTATATTTTCTCAAAATGTTGAACTTTTACTTTTTAAAGGTACTGACCCCTAATGGTTGATGTTGCAGTTTCAGGACACACCAACAGTCCACATTGCTAGCACTATTTCACAAGAGTACAATGTGTCCTCAAGAAATTAAAAATAAAACATATATCTAGACGTAAATGTGAGATATGAATGTCATTAGCAAGTTTTCCCACACAGCTACACACCTCTATTGGTGACTACCTGTACATCAAAGACTATTGGCACTCAGTCCCTCGTTGCTGGCACACATCCTCACAGACAGACGGCAAGTAAAAAAAGCCATATCGCACCTTGACAGTGTCTTAACCATCGATATATATGGACGTGCAATTAAAATTTTCCTTTGGGAGAAAAGCACTGCAACTGTTGGGTAACAGTGTAACATCATGGTGGAGTGACAAGCTGTTATCAAGAGGGATTACACTAATTCTACGAAAGGAGAGGTCTACAAAGTTAAATTATGTCGCTCTAAGCTGTCCAAAATGATAAGTAACAATTTCCGAACGTGTACTGTATGATTGTAATTTATGATAAACACCAGAGACATGTAATGATTACCTTCTCTTAGGTATTGTGTTGCATTGCATTTCATTGTGTAATCTGAACCTATAAGATTTTCAACACTGAAATATATCATGGCATTTGGTGCAGACAGCCATGATCCCCTGAGAGTGAATTTTGAAGCAATAGTTTTTGGAACGTTTTGAGAAATACGCCTGTTTCTGTCTGAGGGTTAGATGAGGGGATTAATATCACTCCTGTTTGGATGGTAATTCTGAAGCTACTGTCAGAAACTGGTTAGTTTAGCTTTCAAAGACTCGAAATGGGGAGAGACATGTCGCCTGGCTCTGTCTAAAGTTGTCAGCCTTGTGAGGTTGCCAGGCAACCAGCAGAAAGTTACAGCTTTGTCCAGCACATAACCTCCTGTAAAAACAGGTTTTTACACTGTGGTTTGGCATTTCTTGTTCCCATATAGTATTATTTTTCCCAAAATGTCAAACTCTTCCTTAAGACAGTCAGCTTGTTCAAATGCTTATTGTGAGCATTTATTAATGCTAGATTTAGCATTTGGCTTAAACCACAACTGAGCCTCAGTACTGAGACAAAACTGCAGCTGGTTTGGTTTCAGATATAAAGCTTTTCTTCCATGTTACCTGGGTCAAAATGTGCATAGTGAGTGATCTTCTGTGTTACCTGGGTCAAAATGTGCGTAGTGAGTGATACTGAGTGCTGCAGGGAAGACAAATTTTTGTAGGCCAACTTGAAGGTCAGTGCCACTGTTGTTCCCTCGACCAAAGGCCAAAAGGATTTATCCATTGGGTTTTTGATTATTGCAGAAAATAAGCTCTGTGGTAAACAAAGGTTTATGATGCCTACACATTTTCACATCACCTGTCCTCCAACTGATTTTGCCTGTTCAGTGTGATGACATTTGACAACATCTTTAGTCTCATTTTGCCACTTTTTAAAGACACGTGCAAGCTTCTTGAATATTTACTAACATACCGCGTGTGTTAACAACACATCTTATTTCAGGTAGCTAACCTAATGACCATTTCGAAAAACCAATTGACTCCAAGACGAGGGAACCTGAAGTGCAAAATGTAAACTCATTTCCGCATTTTAGTGCACTGCAAAGTGCATGACACAAATCAAACAAAGGGTGAACAGGCAGCTGTTTTTTGTCTTAGGGCTGTTTTAGTGTTGTGGGTTGAACAATGCAGTTATCTGATGAAAGGAAAAAGGCTTACTGTATACGGCAGAGTGCAGAGACTAATGTCATGAACAGCCCTTGCTGTGTTCTCTGTGTCCTTCAAATTCATTCCATCAAAATAAGTGAATGTAATAATGTGAACACCATTACCTGGTTTGCATTTTTATTTCTTTATTCACTTGCTGTCTCACTCTGCTTTCTCTCCCTCTCTCTCTTGCACACATCTAAGAGTGGGGAGTGTGGGAGTCTGAAGCATGACTCATCTGTTGCACACCTCATCGTTGCTTGGCCATATTTGGGCTGCCCGGAAATCCATTTTACTGCGCCTGTGTAGTGGAGGGATGCCGGCATGCAGAGAAAACATGATAAGCTCTCTTATATTTTCTCTTTTCTACCTTATTATTTTTTTGAACAAAGACCTCTAATTTGAGCAATAAGGTCTCTTTATCATCACAAGGACAAATATTGGTCTACCTTTCATGGGTACTTTGAGGTTTTCTTTATCAAGGGAACATATTTTTCTGAACAATGAACCAGCAATGGGCATATGCATAAATGCATGAGTGATTAGTGTTTCTCTATGTATCTCTCTCTCTCTCAATGTATCTCTCACAGAAAGACTCATATAAAATCAGAACCACTCCATTCATTAGGCAGATAAGCAAGACAGAACAACAGGTTGTCCATATTGTCAATGTTCCCTTTATTTAATCACATTTGATGGGCAATTTGTGGCATCCGCATATTTATCTGTTTCAGGGATTTTTTTTACAGAAAACTAAAACGCAGGACATATTTTTAAAGCAGTATCTGCGTGTGCACAGTGGATACAACAAATGAAGGACAGAAGAAAAAAACGGAAAAAATATTCTTTCAGTCAAAGAGACACCTCAAGTATTAATATATATATATATATATAAATATATATATATATATATATATATATATATATATATATATAAAGTTACAGCATTATATTATATGTATTTTGTACCAACATCATATTTTCGTGTCTTGACTCACAACAGGGAAAAGTACTCAGGTCATACTGGTCTGTGTGCTATATTCAATCTTTTTGTCAAAGTGAGCTTGATAGGAACATACTGTACGCGCAAAGTAAGCAGTCTTTCCTCCTCATGTATCGTCACACCTTTGGGTTATTATTACTGTATTCTTCTTTAGGGTGTATTGGTGTTTTCTGTGTCCACTGTGGGGGACATTGTGACGGATTGACGCTTTGATCATATGCTTTCTATCTGCATGGTTTCTCTGCAGGTTTGCCCTACTTCCTGCAGGCTATTAGCCCCCGGAGCTTTCAGATATCCAAAACACACCACCGACAGAGACAAGCTGCTTCTGTGACAAACAACCTGCAGTAGAGCAGACTGCGTTACATTCTGTCTGTGGTAGATACACTGGTGGGGCATTGAATCACTGTAATGGATTCAGATATAACAGTCTTGATATATTCATCACAGCAGCACGGTGGCTTCACTTCCTCCTAAATTTAAAATGCAAAATGATTTGTTCTGTGCATTTCGACCCTGTATTTCCTTGGGCTCAGGTGCTCCACTTCCTGCCACAGTCTAAAGACATGTTAGTGCCAAGACATGAGGCCCCTAAATTTCACATAATGCATCTATCTATTTGTGTTAGTGTGTCAGGGCATTATGGAACATCCTCCCTGTCCTCCTGCACAGGAATAAGCAAGATTGGAACATGAATGAATAACCTCGGAGGGAGACAGTTACGGTTTGGCCACACGTCTTACCTGTGCAGAGCAACTCACCATACCTGTTGCTCTCTTTTTGAGATACGTTAACAGGCTCAGCTGCGTGTTGGCTATGTCAGCTAGAGATTCGGGGTCCTGCCCTTTTTTTTTTTTACCATGACACATGCTGTTCACAGCAAAAAGAGAAGAGACAGTGAAATGGTCTTTTGTCTGTTATATTGACAGAAGTCTCCCGACAGTTTAATGCATGGGTGTCAAACTGATCCAGTAAAGGGCCGTGTGGCTGCAGGTTTTCATTCCAACCAATCAAAAACACACCTGGTCCAACAAATCAAATGTGTGAAGACAGTTCAGGTGATTGAGTAAGTCGAGTCAGGTGTGTTCTAGTCGTCATTATGCCTGGAGTTCGTACCCGGTGGCAGAAAGTGAAAGCAAGGCCTATAAAGAACCAATCTAAATGCCTGTGGTGTCATTATTCTATAGCCATTGCATCGTGCAATCATTACTTCATAATGACAAGTTAAAACAGAAAAGTTATGCGTTTAACTCAACACTTTCTGTATTTTCAGAATCTTAACCTTTCCTGTCTAAAACAAATACACCTGACATTATATTATTTATGGGCATTATCGTAGGCAAACGGAGTATAAGGCAGGCGGTGCTGCAGAAGCAGCTTCTGTCTGTGTGGACACCACAGATGTGTGGCTAGGCCGTTAGC
The DNA here is from genome assembly GCF_963691815.1 of Echiichthys vipera. Taxonomy (NCBI): domain Eukaryota; kingdom Metazoa; phylum Chordata; class Actinopteri; order Perciformes; family Trachinidae; genus Echiichthys; species Echiichthys vipera. The sequence goes on from NC_139838.1 coordinate 20,814,352, forward strand.
CTGTGTATACTTTAATTTAATCTTTTCTCAAATATTTTGGACCAGTGTACAAGACAGGGATTAAGCGTGGTTCTAGATTAAAGTTGCCTTTTTCCACCAGATTATCTACAATAGGCTTTCTCAGAGAAGTTTGACAGACGACTAAGCTTTAGCCTAATTTTTAATTAACTGAACTGATTTCCTGAAGAATAGGTACAGTTTCTCCGCGACAATTCTGCACAGATAGACAATGGAAAGCAATCAGAGTGCGTATTAAAACATAAAACACACTTGAATGCTTTGTTTGTATTTATATATGAAAAATAAACTTGGCTTGGTCACTTGCTGAACCCACTCACAGAGTGTGAGTGTGAAGTGGGTGACAAAGAAAAGACTGCTGTCGACGAAGCCAAACTATTTATTTTCCAATCATGTTCCAGTTCTTTGTTTTTCTCATTCCCTCCTCCTTCTTAGCTGGGTTTATTGTTGTTGTGACACTGAATGTCTGTTCACTTGATTGATTTGACATCACATGTTTTAACCAACAAACTCCTTGATGCCTTGTATAACTTAATCTATTTTTACAAAGACAAAAATAAATGGATGTATTAAAGCTCCACACATACTGACCTTTAAATGTGCAAACAGTGTGCATATTACAACAATAAAAAAAACACTTAAAGGGGACATTTTATGCTCTTTTTCAGGTTCATACTTGTGCTTTGGTTTTCTACTAGGCTTGGTTTGTACGTATATATAAACTAGCTTTTACCATTGATATGTGAAAAATAACTTTAGGACGTATAGGTGCAAATGTAAGGTTGCACTTGCTCGACTTGTTTACATTTGAATGGCTGAACCAAGGTCAGCTGACTCTCATTAGATTTGACTTTGCTCTCTGAAGCCAGCAACGCTCCGTAATGTTCTGCTGTCTTCTAGCCGGCTATTTGAAGAAGCAAAAACAAAGATTACTCCTGACGGCACAAAGTGGTAGTTAAATTATTCTGTATACTTACTTTTTAAGAGCCATATTCCTTGAAACGGTTTACTTTAGATAACATGTTTTTGTTTGCAGAAAAGATGTAAAAACAAATCAAGGGAACTGTCAGGACATCAACACAGCAGTTGTGATGCAAAGAACACAAAAAAGCAAACACCAGGGGGGCAGTTGGTAGAAAAACAAGGCTGTGGTGGCTGTCTGGTAAATCAGCCGGTAATGGAAGAAAAAATGTTTGAGGACAGTTGATTTATCCAGCTTCATCAAAGGACTTTTGTCTCTGTCTGATCCTTTGTCTCAACATGGTGTCTGTGAAACAACAAAAATGTCCTGCATTGTGTGACACTGCAATGGAACCGGGAAAAAACAAGAAAAATGATATTAATACCTAATTCATGCTCTCTTTGGAGCACTAGATGTTGAGGTCAAGGAAATGTTGAGAATAAAAGTGTTTTTAACATGTTGGGACTAATGCTGTAATAAAACACGTCAGAGTCTGTTGAAACACCCTTTGTCATCTCTTCATCTTTTGAAATAAGTATAATTGCATTTATGAGTTTATTATTGTTTGTTATTTCAATACAGCTGTTTATCACTCAACCATGTCAGAATGGATTAAGACACATTACGAGTGCAATCTAGTCACAGCCTGCATTGAGAAGAAATGGAGAGTGAGAGAGGGCCAAAACACAGACATAATTCCTGTTTGTAGCCCGAGCATGAACATACAGCAGCGTGATCTAATAGATTAAGATCTTCAGATGCAAATTGACTACTAAAACCCACGGTCACATATGACCCGGGGCAAATGTCTGACTCTGATGAAGACACGGTAGCATTGAACCTGTTTCATTAAAGCTACAAGGGCGCCAGGTGACTCAGTGGCCCTTTGCCGCATGTCACCCCCCCCCCCCCCACACACACACACACTTTCTCTCCTGTTTCCTGTCTCTCTTCAAAGCTGTCACTATCAAATAGAGGCATGAAAAGGCCCAAAAAATCCTCTTAAAAAAAAAAAGAAGATGCTTCAAATCAATCAATGTGCTCCAGTTTCTGTTTTTTCACCACTTAGCTGCCCTTTTGGCAGTGTGCATGTACTCTGTGACCTCCGAGTTCCCATTAAGTTCTGTGCAACCACCTATTTGAATACTGTGAAAGTATCAAAACAAGCAGTCCACAGAGAAATACACGATGTCTTCAAACGAGTCATCAGGACTTCTGTACGGTTGTGATGTCACAACTATATTATATATAAAGGTAGAAAATGCTGCTACTGTGCTGTTACAGTCATTCCCTGGCTGCAATGATGAGAGTGCAGGTGTGGAAGACCCGGAGCTGTTGACCAATCACAGCAGACTGGGCTTTTCCAGAGGGGGTCTTAAAGAGACAGGCGCTAAAACAGAGCATTTCAGACAGAGAGTATATAGAGGTATATTCAGACAGACAGTATGAGAAACATTGTTCTGTGGTTGTGCAAATATCCTAACAAATTCACAATTAAGCAAATTACCAAAATCCGTGCCTACTTTACCTGGTTGGAAATGGAGCATGGCAGAAACTAAAGCCTTAGCAGAAGGTTTTCAGCATGATATTAAAGGATCATTCTCATTCACTCATTTTTTGCTATCATTTCTATCAGTTATGATAACATTGTAGTCACCAAAGTAAGTGTTAAGATATGAGAAAGGAAGAAATGTTGCTACAATAAAGGCCAACTGGGTAAATACGGTATAGGCAGTCGTTCAGACATGAAAAAGCAATATGTTTAAAGCCACATTATTTAATCTACTTGTTGGAGGTAAAAATAAGAAGGGATTTCAAACGTCACTAAAAACCAACAAAGTCGGTCTGTAACCTGTGATGGATGTTTACAATGGACAGTTCGGCTGATTCTACCTTCATTTTCTCTTGCAAAAAAGTTTGTTTAAAACCTGAATAATAACCCTAACCTTTAAGCATGTTAAAGCACAATGAAATCAAGCCCAAGGGAAGGTGAACAGAAGTATTTAACCTCAGAGTTATATACATCTTTTTTTCAGTGAGGTTTCTTGCTGGCCATAGTATTTGTGCTTGGTTGTGTTGTCAGTAATTACTCATGGATTAGGGAAGGGATTATTGTTAAATTAGAGTGGCTGAAGTGAAGCCTCAAGTCTAATGAAATTGTAAATATGACTAATCTGTGTGGTTAAAATGCACAATGTAAAGCAAATCCGTAAAACAACCCTACAATAAGTCCTACCTTTGTGAACCCCATAATGTTCAGTTTTTGATGCAATAGGAAAGCAGACGTGTTAATTCAACCCTAGAATCAGTTAGTGGTGGTGCTCTGAAAGCCATTTTGTCCGCCCACATTTCCTATACACAAAATATTAGAAAGTAATTTTATAATGTCAGCGAGTGTACTTCCTTGCTTAATGGCTCTTACTCCCTCACTGATTCGCACTTGTGCAGAGACTTGGAGTCACTGTGACCATTTATCCCCCACTTATTAAAGAAGAAGCAATAAGTATTACGTCAGCAGCTCTAAGTATATGAGGAAGGAATTTAATTCAGTAGCAGATGCGGCTCACCATGACTATCCATGTTTAAAAGGTACCGTTGGCTCTTGGAAACGTGCGTCATGACTTCCCATCAAGGGCAGTTTTCTTTGCCTGTAACTGACAGCAGGGAAAGACAATTGTTCTTCTTGGTAATGGATGTCAGGGTTAGTGCAATCACATACTGTATGTAGTCATGTACAACGCAAGAGATTTTTAGATGTATCGGACGTATTAAGAGTCAAAAGAGCCTTGAGGGAGCAACAGCTGTCGTCCTGTTACTGACGTGATGATGGTTCTTAATCAATCTGAAGGGTTTTTGCATTAAAATACACATTTCTTTACATGAACTTCACAGTGTCACTCATTGTATTGTCTATTATGAAGGATTATAGAGTGAAGAGATAATATTAAGGGATAGTTTTATGAAATACCCTTATTGACCTCCTTGTTGAGTTAGATGAAAACACAGATACCACCTGCATGTCTGCATGTCAAGGGTTGGGGTATGCTACAACAAAAGAAATCCTACTAAATCATTCACATACCATCAAATACCTCCGCTGTGTCACACACCCTTGACATTTGATACTGACGCATGACGCACCCTTGAGCGTGCTTGAGACAATCATGGCTTTCATCTGTAAACACATCCCCAGCAACAGACTCAGAGAAAGTTCTCCAGTAACAAGAGCAACAAAATTTGCACAGGCAGGAGGTTGGGGTGGTGGAAAGGTAAAAAAAAGTCAGGACTTTCACCGTGGAGATTTGACTCCTGTGTGTCCCACCCATCACTGTAGATATGTTGCAAATTTACTAATTTTAACCTCACCACCAATCATTCCCTTATCCTAAACAAGTGGTTTTTATTGTTGCCTACACTGGGCCCTGACAAAGCATCTGTATGTGTCAAGTTGGGATGTGAACGGGTTGGATGCCCTGTCCGAACACAAAGGTATTTGTAGTTGCTCCCAGTTGCAAACAAGAGTCTTATGTGGTGTAAGTGTTTTTTGACAAACAGCAGTTTGTTCATCTGCCAGGCTGTCGTTCACCCAGAAATAATTACAGATTTAATGTAAAACCCCAACCCTAATTGTTTTTCCACTCTTCGTGCTAAGCTAGGCTAGTTGACCTCTGGCTCTTGTACCATAGTTAACATACCAACATAAAGGGGTTATATTGGTGAAATTCTTAGGTCACTGTACGGCTATGTGCATGTAGTGTACGGTATATTCTCTGAATCTAATCCTATTGATAATAAGGGGCAAAAAAAGACATTTGGAGGACAATATTACAAATGAAAGCTCTAAAACTCAATAAGCAAGTTGACAGACAAGCCCAGGCTTATAACGCTATAGATGAGTACAATAGGAATCCGTTACCCCTCGGCCTTTTCAATTAGTTGATTTTATTGGTCAATAAATCTTTATTTGTTTTGCTTGAAATATCAAGGCAATCCAATCCAACTTGAACCTTACTCTATGAAAACCTGAATGTATTTTTAAAGTACTGGATGTGCCAAGACCAACATTTCATCACTGGCTTTTTTCTCTCACACTCAAAAAGAAAGAAAGAATGAATGGGTTGTTTCCTCTCTCTTGTAGAGCAATCGGTCCAGTGTTTCCAATCAGTGGAGGCTGCACTCTGCTCCCCTGCAGGGATAAGGAGGAGTTATTCAGGGCTCAGTCAGGGGTCGAGCATTTTTGGACTTGTATGTTTGGGGTCCAAGGCAAGGACAAGTACGTTTTTATTTATTTTTTATTTTTTTAATATTTAAATAAAAACGTCGGTTTCTGCATTTTCTAATAAGAAAGGTTCAAAGTTATTAATAAAGACTTATTATAACAATCCATGAAGTCTCTGGACTGTAAATGTTAATCAGTTCATAGTTAATAGATTTTGATTTTGCAGCACTTTTCCAGGAGCTAAGTACTAATCTAAAAGACAAAGTAAGTATCAGGCCGATGGGTGACTTTTCACAGCCTGGCAACCCAAAATGATTGACTTATAATGGGTATTATAATCCATTAAATTACTTATAATAAAACCATTAGTTACAATTAATAAACCCTTCATAAAGAAAGTTTTATTTAACAGAAAGCAGTGCTGACTTAACAATTCAATCAAGACATTTGAAAACATTTTCTATAAGGACAATGTTGTAATATGTCTTTAAAGAAAAATAACCTTTCAGCTTTTTAACCAAACCTAATTTAACAGATGTAATTAGAGTTGTATAAATATACATTTCAGGGCCATAACAGTAACTTTTTCCCAAACTCTTTAGTGGCCCTGGATTTGTCTTCCCTACACAACTTAATCTGACCCTTCTTAAACCATCGTCCTACATGTTATCCCTCCTCTTAGCTGTCGTTTTTATTTGTGCAGTATGTAAATGGATTATTATTCTATCACTGCCCAAAATAACAACATGGTCATGCTGTGAGAGGTTGTTCAGACAACGAGTGACGAAGACGTCTGCCCCGCGAGGCTGTGTGTAGTGATGAAACACCACACAGGGGGATAAATGACGATTTAGTTCACACCTCTTCCCACACAGCCCAGGACTGGCTGTAGCTGTCCATCCCAGCCACATAGCACTTGTGTATGACACATCGCATGACGCCCATCACTCCGTTGTCTGTACACGTGGTCTGTGACTGATAACTCGGCCAAATGCCCAGCACAGGACGCTGATTGCTGGCAGTATCCAATGCAAGGGACCACTGTAACTTAGTCTTTCTCCTTGGAGAAAGTGCCATAAGGGTTGAATCATCAATGGGTTTGGCACACAATGGCATGGCCTCCCACTCACACAATCATTGTGGCTCCAATACGGACTCACTTGAGTATACAGGACATCACATGGAGCCACCCACTGTATTTCCTACAGTTTATCGTGATGTCATTTGTCACCATGCAGACATTGACCTGTTTCCAACCATTTACCTCCCACTGTTCTCGCTGTGGGACGCAAGCAGGGTGTAGAACTTTCACAATATAAACTTCTAATATAGGTATTGATAGATATTTAACAACCTTGACAGTGAGGCTGGTATTGTTTTCACCTTGTGAGTGTGTGTGTGTCATCATGGCAAAATGTGATTCTGGAGACATCTACTGTAGTGGGAACTACCACAGAAGTGGTATTGAATATTTTGTTGTTGACATGTCTGTCTGTCCATCCGTGGACAAGATATGGACAAGAATAGCACCAGAACCTTGCAAAATAGAGCCATTGAATTTATCAGGCTTGTAGTGGAGATCAAAATGAAGGTAATCGAATCTTACAAATGTATGTGTATGATGTGTGTGTATGAATTAACTACACGGGTCTTAAAAAATAAAAAAAATAGGCCACTAGTTTGAATTGAGGTGGGTCACCTTCCTTTGCTAAAGGGATGTTGACCTTGTTTGGTCTGGTCGTGATAAAAAGTAGATAATGCATTATGCAAACGTACCTACCTGCACACCCACACCTGTACACACCTCCATACAGATACTCAAATATCTACATGAAACCTTCACCCACTCAACCAACTACACACATGGAGTACAAAGTAAACTCAAACAAACACTGAAGCAGAGATTCAAAGGCCGTCGCTGGAGAGACTTAGTTTTGATTCAGTTGTTTTTTAGCAAGAGAAGCAGCAGTTGGACTAAGCTTAGCAATATAATCTGTTTAATGCTATCGGCTTCTTCCGCAGCTAGCTGCCCTTATTTGCTTTGTCTCTTGCTCTGTGTCTGTTTTCTCTGTCTCCCTTGCACTCCCCTCTCTCATCACAATCCTAATGGAAACGTGGATGGGAGTTGATTGCCCCAAATGCTCTGTTATATAAGAGGCAAAGCAGGAGTCAGAGGTATAGGCGGACAGATTAAAAATGTTAAGAAGCTAGTATAATAATTTTCTAACTAAATTAAATATAATGGAAATGTTGTTACTTATACACCAATGAGGGTTGGGCACTTTGTTTGCATTACACACAAATAAAGAAAGCAATTAATCAGCCAATCAGTAGAAATGACAAAGTGGGTTTAATGTGCCTGAATAGCAGATCTCTTAAAATATATAACAGCTTACTTTAAAACTGAGCCAGAAATGAAATATTTTTCTTTTCTTTTTAGTTTTTTTTCTTTAACCTCATGTTATGCTAACCCGTAATTCCAATAATTACCTTTATTTTCCAGGCGGATAAGATGTAGTCAATGTGAAGTCAGTGTATTCAGGACTTTCAGAGGACGCCACAGCTTTACACCAAGATTACCTGTAATGATTTCGCTTTTGTGTGCTTGAATTACAGGTCGTGGTGCTGATATCAAAACCTGTAGTGACAGGAAACCTGGGTACCTACTCTCTCCCAGGCTCGTGACATCTGTCTTTTTGTTATGTCCACGCGCTCCTTTTGTAATGGAGTTGTTTATTTCCGAATGGTAATCACGATCTACTTTTCCACGGGAAGTTATGACTAAAAACTCTGATTGCAGTTTTTTTTTTTTTAAAAAGGGCTCAGGCATTGCTTTTAGCTATTTATTGGGAAGTTTTGTCATTTAATGTCCACTTTAATGACTTTAATGTCCAATATACCAACAATAATATACTCTGTGTTGATCTTAGCTACTGGTCTTCCACATCAAGCCAAAGTCAACAGTACCATCCATCCTGGCTGCTGTATTTTTCCATATTTATTATCAATATACCACTTAATATGTGACGTACAACTCTATAGTGGTGCTGTGATGATGTCCAATTGACAAAACAAGTCTGTCCTAACAAGAGCTAATGAAGCAGCCAAATGCGTCTGTAGCGAACATGGTAATGTGCCATTGACCAGTGCCTGAGATATTCACACCTGCTGCTGACTTGATTTATTCTCAGCGTTTGACTCCTGTTCTGATTTAGGGATAATAAAGCTGTCATCCTGATACCATCCTGTTCAGAATGAATCCAACTTAAAAATAAAGTGCAACATAGGTGTTAAATTCAATCCTAGAATAATGACTTTATTTCATACAGTTTTGATAAATGGCTTTACTGATCTCTAAATTACTAAAAAACAACAACAATGAATTTACTAAGTTATAGTATAATAGTCATCCAAGAACTCTTAAAAACAGTTACATACTATTTAATTAGGCAATATATTGCCTAATTACAATAAACCTGGTCAGTGTTGATGTTTTTCCATCTCTTGGGAGACGCTCTGTGTAAGACAGACTGTGCCTTTTTTGTGGGTTCTTATTAGTCGTTGGTTGATTGTTGGACAAGACTGAGATGCTCTTCCTTCTAGGGACGACGTCTCCCATCCTCGACCTTTCCATCACCATTGAGAACTCTTTGGTGACTGCGGCTCAGACTGCAAGGAGCCTGGGGGGTGACACTGGGTGTCCAGCTGTGCTTTGTTGACAACATAGCGGCGGAGACCAGCTCCTGCAGATTCATGCTTAACAACATCAGGAGGATACGTCTGTTCTTGACCCAGAAGGCGATGCAGGTTTTGGTCCGGGCTCTTCTCACCTTGCGTCCAGACTACTGCAACTCCCTCCTGGCTGGTCTGCCTGCACATGCCATCCGACTTCTGCAGCTCATTCAGAATGCAGCGGCTCGGCTGGTCTATGACCTACCTAAGATCTTCCACACTACACGGCTCCTCCTGCGCACCCTGCACCTATCAAGATTCAAGACACTGGTATTTCCCTACCATTCTGCGAATAGTTCAGGCCCTTCCTACATGAAGGAGATGGTAAAACCTTAAACCCCAGACTGAAAACTCACCTTTTCGGACAGAACCTTGGTCCACGGATCAATAAAATACTTAAATATAACAAAAGACATTTTTCCAAATAGTAGCATTTGAAGCAGTTTTGCCTATTCCTCTAATTTGTATGTAATCCCATGATTCTTGCACTTTTTGGGTAGTATCTTTATGGTTGAATGTACTTGTTGTAAAACAATTCGGATAAAAGGGTCAGCTCAATAAATGTAATGCAATGGTACTGGGTTCTTTTTAGTAGGAGGATAAATTCACTGTTGAAAGGTTTGTTGATAATAATAAAAGAAACGTGATTGCCAGCCTTACCATACAACCTTATTGAAATGTTAGAGCCTTAACTTAACAGGCCTTCATATCATTTTCGTTTGAAAAGGCGAAAGGTAAGGAGTGAAAGGTCAAAGCATAAATGATCTATCCCATTACACAAATTAAGCAACTGACTAAAGCAGCACTGGGACCTCAGATAACTCTGCCACAGTCATCCTATTGCAAAGTTCCTCAGTGTCAGAAGCATCACACTTTTCACAGTTGTGGGTGTAGAGAACACGCAATTGCAGTTTGAGATAAGTGGTGCTCAGCGCATCAAATGCACATTTCGACAGTTACTATTCTCATCTGCTTGAACCATCAGTAAAACACAGACTATTGCACAATGAGTACATGATGTGTCATTCATTTAATGAATTTTGGGAGTTCAAATTTAATTTGTGCTAGCCAAATTATTGTCTGATGCAACTACGATTGACAAATGACTCATCATGGGTCTGACTGTGTCAAATGTATCACAGAGGACCAGAGAAAGAACAACAATTAAAAAGAGTTGCTGAAGTGTACAAGCAGTCGTTATTTGCTGCTCTGTGTGCCCTGAATGGCCCCCCCGGGGACAAATAACGTTTTTTTGAATTGAATTGAATTTGAATTGAATTGAATTGAAGAGTACTGTACTTTCCCAGCTTAGACCTGGACCTGCTGGCCTACTTGGGTAATCTCATCCAGTAGCTAAATTTTTTCCCACTTTCTTAGTGTCATCTGCTGTGTCAGTAGATGTCCTTGGAAACCTTGGAACACCACCGGCAGTTAAACTAGACATAGAAAAAAGCCAAATGTTTTTCTATGTTTTATAACTTTTATATCAGTTAAGACAGCGGTGCTGTTTCCACCTTGTATTACACTAAGTATTGAGTATTTTGCCAGGTGCTTATACATCTGTCTTTGTATGGATAGATTTTGTCATCGCCATAGCATCGCAACCATACAAGATACAGTCACAAAACTTAACTGATGTGCAGTTTAGATCAAAATGAAAGCCAAGTTTAAGGGGAAGGGGCACCACCCCACTTTGCAGCCCTAGCCCAATAACCGTGCAAAATGCAGTCATGAACTGTAACAGTTGTGTAGTTTAGATCCCAATGAAAGCAGAGTTCAAAGACAAGTGTGCTGTGAGCAAGGGGACAGTACTACTCCGAATGCAATTAATTTTTACCAAATGAGACTGTGAGCACAGGGGGAATAGCGCACAGCACTACCTTTATTATGAATAATGACTGAATAATGTATGCTCAAGACCAGCTTAGAATTAATACCTAGTGTAAAATAGAAGTTTATATATCACAGGCACACATGCACACCCCAGCTCTTTCTGTTGCAATCTGCTTTTTTCATTACATGGCAGCTGTAAAAAACTGAAAATAAGAACAAACATGCATGTTATTCATTAAGGTAAATGAGATACACAAGCTGATTTGACTGTTTTGTTAGGGGGGAAAATTGTAATAATAAACTGGAATATGCACCATTCATGTTTCCTTAATGGCACCTTGCCTGCTGAAGGTCACCACTTAATTTACATACTTAACATACCACAGCTTGTTTTTCTGTTAAAGCATCATGCAAGGTAGTTGGTGATTTATCTGATTCACATGCTAAAAATAGTCACTTAGGAATCCCCCCCATACACATGGGAGATTCAAAAGCAGAATGTGTGTAGGAGACTCAACCATACAAAGAGATATCCGGCTCACACAAATTCTTATCATTTCCAGGGTGATACAGAGAATTCTTTTCCCTCACACCCTCCTCCATTCATACATTTAGCATGAGGTGTCTTGTTGAGCGATTTGTCATAGATGTGTGCTGATTATATCTTGGCTTATGTGTGGGTCCTTCATGAGATACCCACTATGCAGCGTGAGGGCAGAAGGGTCCAAGCGGAAAAGAGAGGAGGAACGAGGGCATGTGACTCCGTTAGTTGGCAAACTGGGCGCTCAGGAGGAGTATCCTATTTTGCATGCAGTAGCTACATGATGTTACAATGTCTATGAGTTTTCTACTGAAAAAAATGCTTTTGAAGTATTAAAGTGATGTTGTATGAGGTACTTATCCATAGTCAGTGTACTACTTTCAGTAGATGGCAGCTGGAACGCCCCCAGCTTGAAGAAGGAGGCAGGAGTCCCCGCACAAAAACAATACTGCTTTGGACGGGGGCAGAAGCTAAACGTGTTTCAGCCACCTAAAAAAAAAAATCAATATCAGTTTATATTAAGAATATTTTCACCGCTTTGCCTTGCTGTCTAACAGCCCTGTACTGGCCCCGTCCAAGAACAGAATGACTTAGGGTGCATCTAATATAACTAGGGAATGGGATACACTATTGTATTTGTAGTCCAATATGACTTATTTAACTCATAAGATCCCTTTATTTTAGTAAGCGTCACATAGGCTGCTGTTTATCAGGCACCTGTCTCAAACTAAATACTTGCTGCAGACATGCTGCAACAATGGATTCATGCTCAAAATAATTAATTAATCTACATTTCACTACCAAAATCAGCACATGACCACAACACACCACAGCCCACCACAGACACGGTGGTGGTTAGCACTGATGCCTCAAAGTAAGAGGGTTGCTGGTTTGAATCCAGGATGGGGCCCTTCTGTGTGGAGTTTGCATGTTCTCCCTGTGTCTGTGTGGGTTTTCTCCGGGTTCTCCGGTTTCCTCCCACAGTCCAAAGACGTGCATGTGTTAAGGTTAATTGATGACTCTAAATTGCCCGTAGGTGTGAATGGTTTTCTGTCTCGGTTTGTCTCTATGTGCCCTGTGATAGACTGGCGTCCTGTCCAGGATGTACCCCGCCTTACGCCCAATGTCAGCTGGGATCGGCTCCAGCCCCCCGCAACCCTGACAGGGACAAGCGGTTGAAGATGGATGGATGAATGGATAAAAATTTATTAAAGAAAGTCAGTAAGTCAGACTGCAATGATCTATGAATGAATGTGGATGATTCCTACATTATGTGCAGTCCACAGCTGCTTTACGCTTTATACTGTATGAAAATCATCTGAAGGCAGCAGGAACGATATGTCGATAACTCAGCCGCCTCTGGAAAGTGCCACACCAAAGAAACAACAACAGCTCAGTCTGGTTGGTTATAACTTGATATTCTGTGTGCAAAGGGTGCGCTTCAAATGTGAGGGAGAGAAGAAACAGTAAACTAAGAAAGGGTGACTCGTTTGTTTTCATGATGAGGGCCACATGGAGGTGCAGTGATTACGGTTTAATGCGCCAATTAGCGTGGAGGAGCAGAAGTAGTGTGGAGCACCACTTGAAACAGGGAAAGATGACAAGACAGACGAGGTTGTGGGAGGGGAAGACGACCTTCAGCAGATTGTCATGGAATCTCCTGGTGCTGTCATCTTCCTAAGTGACATCACAGCGTGCCTTCGCAGCACTGGAGCATTACAACCGAGAGCAGAGCAGGAACATCCTGTTGATTCATTCAAAAAAACCTCCTTCGCTGCCCTCTGATATCCGTTTTTAATATTCTATATGTGGAACAACAAATTCTAATGCAATGTAATAGTTGATCTTTTTTCTTCTGACGTCACCACGATAACTTCACAAGATCTACGCATTAGAGATTTTTAAGGAACTGGCAATTTTACAATATGAATTAATAAGTCCTCTTCTCTCCTGGCAGCTTGTGGTGGGAGCCAGAAGGCATCTCAGCTTCACAGCTCATACTGTATTTAATCACAGAATGTGTGACTGTCCCTTAAAAACACTTTTTTTAAAACAACCTGGTTTTTCAGCAGCTTTCTTTAAAGTGTTACTGCTTTGTCTCACAATAGCTGTTGTCCCCAGTGATTTGATATGTTATCAAGTGATTCCTTACTGCCTATTGTGTTTGTTCACATCTCTGTTTTTTTTAATTTCACTTTATGATTGAATTCTGTCACCTTTTAGTCATCAGCAGCAGGAGGAGTTACCAAAGACTTTGTCATTTAGGCTCCTGAAATATTACATATATTCCCTGATAAATAACAATATTCTATAAACACTGTGAATAGAAAATTGACACATTATCTTCTAGTACTTTAATATTCTGACGGTTTCATGGTATTTCATAGTTTTTCTTTTCTTTTGCATGACAGGACCTTTATATTGGTCAATAGTGGCTTATTCTACTGTCAGGATTTCATAGAATAAAAAACATTTGAATGTTATCTCATATATATATATCTATATATCTCAGTATATATAAATATATATAAATATATATATATGAACGTATAAAACAGTTGCAGAATGGAAAACAATTGTGACAACAGTTTTGTGCAAACTGCAACGCAGTAAATAATAACATTATAATTAGATACAGAACATGGAATTTGTTTAAATGGAGGTATTGGTCTTAAAAAAATGGGAGTTTCTATTCATAGAGCTGGCTAGATGCACTGGTAGACACAAAAAGCTACATCAATTGGAAACTTGAGGCTCAAGAGATCTCATCTGGTGAACGAAATATGATATCTCTGAGTCTTTCAAAAACCTCTTGCCAGGCAACATGATGATAATACCATTGGGGTAAGTCCATTAAAAATAACTGCTGGGATGTTATTCATGATCCAGTTGCTAAGCCAACCGGGACAAAAATAATGTAAAAATAAAACTTGATGACGAGGTGAATCAGCAGGAGAGCTTCATGGAAAAGCAAAGTTAACTTGTGAAAGGGTTCTTGTGAACATGGCTCTTAATTCTGGGCGCTTAGATCAGGTCAAAGTAAACATGGTGACTGACGTGTCCAATAAAAATAAAAATAACAAAAATAACAAATGTCTAGTCCATCTTTAAAATTGGAAACACATGGTCAGTTGGTCAGTCAAGTACAATATGATAAATGAATGTTTAGGAAGTGAACACCTGGAGGGACAAAGTGCTCGTGGTGGCCAATCTGCAATGTTTCGAAAAAGGCAGTTATTGCTCTGCAGCCTCTAAGGACTGATTTACAGCAGACACTTTGAAATCATGCACAGTCCTATCCAAAGATGCAGTGGTTGATGCACAGTGGACCAATATATATTGTTACAACACTGTGAAAACAATAGTCATGTTATTTCCATAAGCTTAATCAGTTTGATAGTTGTCACTGAATTTCTGTTTACAATTTTAATTTTATCTACAGTGATGGAAATAAATGATCTTCACTTTTAGTTTAATTTAACTTAACTTAAAATCTCATTAATATAAATCCTTGCCAACACTACATTGACATATTACCAAAGTTGATATGGCAATACATGTTGGCAAACTGTTATGGCACATACGGAACAACATTGTCAATTATTTAAAGTTGTTTCTGCTCACCAATATTCATTACTCACTCTCTTTTAGCTCTGTTTTTGTTCTCCACCATTTCCAAAATCTGTCTCTTAAGCTGCTAAATGCTCCGCTATATTCACCAGTTTGCCTCTTTTGTCTGTCTTCTGTTTTGTGCTGCTGGGCAGGTAGCTTATCATGGCTGCCTGAATCACCTGGCATTGAGGTCAACAAGAGCAGTTTGAGTGAAACAAAACAGTAAAGATGCGGGTCTGAAACGAAAACGATTAACTAAAAGACTCAAAAATGCAGGATAAAGCTGAACTGCAGAGTGAGTTCATAACTCTAGTTTGTAGTCCTGTGACCCATTGTTACCGTAACAACATAATCTATAGCTGTAGCTATCTTATCTTGAGATACACAATACATAACTTTCATCTTGTATTGTGAAGGAATGAAAAACATTGGCCTATTACATTGACTTTAAAATGTTTTCTGGTGTATTTACACCAGGGCAGGGCCCGTGTTACAAATGGTTTACTGAAGAAATGAAAAGAGATGAAGGTGATGAAGAGAGACAAACAGCGGCAAAGCGAGAAGCCCTTTAATGAGAACACCAGTCAGAGAAACAGGTCCGCCCTCTGCCAGGTCATTAGTGTTCTTGTGTTCGTAGCATAAACTGTGTGCACCTGTGTGAGAGGTTACAGAAAAGCTTATGGCTTCACAGTCTGGTTTCCAGCATTTCTGATCTCTTGGCACCAGGCATGCTGCTAACACCTACGTCCTCCTGAGAGACACAAAGTCAACATCTTCGATAACCTCCACAACACCGCCTCCCCGACCTTTTTCCATACTTATGCAAGGCTCCCAAATGTCACAAGAGGCCGTTAAAATGTTAACGGATGTCACAAAGCAGCAGCAGAAAAATCAGCGTCCCTCAGCCAGGAATAGTGATTGCAAGGCCTGTTTACCAAATGTGATGTGCAGATGGATGTGAATACTTAATACTTTATTTCCAATTTTAGTGGTCCAACTGACTATTACTGCCTAGATGAGCTACTGTTTTGATTTAAGGCTCAGAGGTAGAGCAAAAAAAATAGTGGTTGTGTCATCCAGCTACATAACTCACTTCCTGCACTCAACGTTTAATAACTACAATAACATTTCCCATAAAACGAGTTCAGTTCTTACAGTGACATCATTTTACAAGTCTAAAAATATCTAGGACTTAAAATGTGTTTCATAAAGATGAGGCAAATTGAAATGACTTCAGTCAGTTTAATGGACTTGACTTGAGAAATGCACTGCGGAAAAATTTCACCGTGCACAGTAGGACATGACGGTATGGGCAACATCTTTTATCACCATATACTGTAGGTCATGGGTGTCAAACTGATGGAATGGAATGAAAACCTGCAGCCACACAGCCCTTAACTGGATCAGTTTGACACCCATGCTGTAGGTCATGTCATATCTGGATATCAATTATATATCAGGATATAGCATGTTCTCTAAAGCTAAAGCTCATTTTTGTATATATCTGTGTGAGTTTAATACGTAACAAATTAAAAATACTTCTCATTTCATTAAGAACTTTAGTTCAAAATAAAGAATATTTCTTTGTTTATTTAGATGATGTAATTGTGTATCACAATATCATATGATTCCACTGAAAGAAATGACCCATCACATTTAATTATCGCCCTAGTACACTGTCTCAATTCAAGTTTCTTTCACAAATGATTTCAGATTCAGAAGGGAGACTGTCGGACAATCAGCAGGTAGCTAGACGCATGTCACTTACAAGTTTTAAGGTGGTAGGTCATGTTCGTCGTGGGCGAGTGATAGGCAAAGTTTTTCTTGCAAAGTTTGCATGGGACCTTGGGGTCATCCTTGTTCTTTCAAAGTGATCCCATATTTTAGATCTCTTTCCCGATATAGCTATTAATTATTAACTGTCTAACTGGCATGGTGAAGGGACCATCCTGCTGTGTTTAAAAATAAAACACTGACAGTGAGTGAGTGTCACGACTTCCTGTATCTGGCCCTTCAAATTAAAAGTTCTCCAGCCTTTTAGTCACATAGATTTTCACTTAATTTTGAAAAGACACAGCTCCAAATGTTTTTTTCCTGTGACCAATTAATTAAATATTTTTTTTTGACCAGTGCTTGGTCGACTATTTGGGGGCAGCCATAAACCGGAGAGTACTTGCTGATATATTGGCCCGATGGCACAAAATTAGTGCAGCATTTGAAAGTTGATTAAGAATTCGAATTACAATGTCATGAATGAAGCTTCGAACACAGAAAAAAATCCTATGTCAATGTTTAATATATAAATCCGAGCCCGATTTTGTCAAGCTGCCGTTTTCAGTTATGGATAGCACACGACGTGGTTGCTCATTGTGAGGTACCAGAGTTTACAGCAGAGTGGTGCATGACTAAAATGTTTTTCGGTGGGAATGACTAAAGCCAAGCTAGTAAATAATGATTCAATCAATGAACCTCGATCTTGTTAAACAGAATGCAGTAGGAGAAAAAAAGCATTTCAAAAATTGTTGTTAGCAACATCACATCCATGGCAACTAACCGGGATTGTCCATGTGTTGAAGTGTTCTTTTCTACATGAACGTAGGAGGAGATTTTTCAGGGATCACCTGTGGAGGTGCAGAGCTCATCAGATGGTGGTACGTGCTGTGAACAAGTGGACAGGAAATCCCTTTATCGTCATGACAACACCATGCATCTGCGTCGGAATGGCGTCAACCGAGTCCCTGGGCCTCACAGCAATATTTTTTCTCCAGCAAAATCAAAGGAAAGCTTGCCCTTCAGCTTGAGTCATGTAATGATCTTAGTGTCAGGAACAGGATATGACAGTCTTTGGTCGTCATATTAGACTACTTATTGCGAGTCAATGTAAGGACTGTGGCCTGACATTTTCCAAGCTACTAATGCACTCCTAATCAATAATAAATAATAATCAGCTACGCTCTGACCAGCTGTTTAGTTTCATAAACCGTTATCCACTAATCATTGAAATGTCACTTCTATTCTCTTTGATTCAAAGTCCCCCTCCACTCAAAAAAAAATGTTTTTCTTCTTGTTCCTCCCGTTGAATGGTTGAGCTTCCCTGTGCCGCTGAGGTGCAGAGTTTGACACAAGAAGGCTGTTTTCACATCCATCTGTTGAAATTGGAAAGTTTCTCTGTGCTCAATTGAAAATCCAATTTGAAGGGGCATGCCTACGACCCGAATTTTCAGTCAACCCCTGTCCAATTTGTAACTTATGCAAGTGTGATGTAGAAACTTGAGGCTGCCACGTCACGTACTCTGAGAATATATTTTTGTGTCCAGCAGGAAAACTTAATCTTTAAAGGAATAGATGCCTATTTAAGGATTTTAATGTAGATATGCTTTCTTGCCGTATCTGGAGGGGATCTTTAAAGCAATTCATTCTGTATTGGTCTGCAATAGTCACCTTGCACAGCAGCCGAAATCTTAGGATAACAGAAGTTAACTAGAGAATTGCATCCACATGTCACGGATATCCATTCTGTCAGGCTTCAAGTTATGCGTTTGTGTTATCCAATCACCTGCCAGGTATGTTTTGAAAGTGCCTGCCCTTTTCCAATCAGTTTCCAATCCAACCTTCTCAGGGGGTTCTGTTTAACAAACCATCTGAGTCAGGTTACTACAATAGGCAAAATGTGTGGACGTTAACGTCAGAGCTGAGGGAAAGAGGAGTTATGGGAGATAGTGATTGTCCACAAATTTCCTTCATCATCCATCAAACCTGCTCTCCTCCTGCTTGATTACTTTATTTTGTGATCAGTGATTGTTACCAGTATGCAGTTCCTCTCATCAAACAGCGGTACATTAAAATGTCAGAGACTGTATACCCTCTGATTAGTTGTTGTGTCTGACAATGGAGTCTCAGGGGGACTGTAGGTGAACAAGAGCCTCTTTGATACCTCTGGCTCGGTAACCTTGTCCTTGAGTGTGTCCCTCTTTATTAGACTTTATTAGTTGGCACAAAGAGGCATCAACTGTTATCCTCTTTGTATTTTGAAATAAATGCTAATCCCAAAAAACTACAGCACAAGTAGCAAAGGTTTTCTAAGATGTGACTGTTATGGAGTCTTTTACAGGTAATGATTTTTCTTTATGTGTGCAAACAGTCAACAGACATTTATGGAATTTGCCAAATACTTGAAAAATATTTGGCTGGAAAACAGCTGTGAGTTTTATAATATCAAGGAAGAAGAGTGTTTTCTGTCCCCTCACAGTGCATCACTTATGGGTTTTAATACTTATTTTTGCAATTGAAGCCTTAATTAATGACCACTGTGAGCTCAAGAGCTTCCCCCAGTCCTCTCCTTCCTGATGCACTTTCTCATCAGTTTTCTCATTTATTAGATTTTGAATATTGTTGCCTACAATCCAAAATGTACAATCTGCATGTTGACTGTTACATTATAATATTAAGCTACAATTCATGTAACAAGTTTTTTTTTTACAATGTCTTTGGTCCTGCAACGCAAATACATCAGCAATGCAGGATGCGGTGGATGTTTTGGTGACAGTGCACTATAACGTGCCCATTTTAACATCAGCTGGATGAAGTGTTGTGTGACCGTCCATCGTTTTGCCCCATTGAAGGAGATGTTGTTGGATTCTGCTGACAGCGATATCTCCAGATGTACCGACACAACATCTAATAGGACTGACACACTGTGTGCAGGGCTCTTTGACCTTTTAGCAGTGACGTAGGCAGTAACAGAATCTGAACAAAAGTGGTCAACTGGAGACGATTTACAGACACAGGTGTGACCGGCAAAGTGTCTCTGCTGTCCAGTTGTGTTCGGATCAACGAAACACATTTTAAAAAAGTGCAAACAGGGCCGGTGTCTTATCTACAATATTCCATAATTTAATTTATGTGGGCGTAAGAGATGATACTTTTGGGAGAAATGTATTACAGTGATTTTAATCAGGCGTACAAGATGTGCATTTAATTTCCCTTTTTTGTGGAGTCTGTACGTTAACAGCATTCAGATGAGAGTAAGAGTTCCGGTAATGTAACTGGGTCAGATCTGTTAGTAAGACTGCCATCACAACTTTTATGTTAAAGCAAGCTTCCGACATGAGATTGACAAGAAAGATTTCCTTGAGTGACTTTAAAAGGTGCCTGTATGAAAGGGGCTTGTCACCCTCTAAGTAATGGCAGAGTTGCAGCTTTTAAATGTAATCATTATATAACAGGGTGAAAGAAGCCTTGCTGATGGTTGATCATCTAATTATGTGGTTTAAACTAAATATATGTTTGGATACAGACATTTGTTGTACAGTATGTTCAGTCTTGTATTTGATTCTTTAAAGGTTGATTTACCATATGAAGTCTGGTGCACATGAACCCAAACGACATCTAAGACAATCTACTAATCATGGTTATCCTTCCTTTGAGAAATGTTTATTGGACCTTTGAATGTCATGCAAAACAATTTCTAGAAAATGTCAAGACAAGGGGGAGTTGCACTGAGTCTCTCACAGTTACATCTGGACACTCCCACAAGACCTTCACACTCCGCCTGGTGACTAGAGCCTTACTGCATATTCAGTAGACTCACCCTTCACACTCACAACACTCTTCCCAGTCTGAGGATGATTGCAAATGTGATCACTGATTTATTATCTGTCATACCCCCTTCATTTCTACACCTCATGTCTGACTTGCGTGACCTCTGCTGTTTCATCCTTCTCTGCATTTCAAACATGCATTTATATGTACACACTCACGCAGCTACACACACAAGCCCTGCTTTTTTTTTTTAATCGCTGAAGTTCATTGTAAAGCCTGCTCGGACTTTCAGGGTTTTGGTAGATGTGAACAGAAAGCAGATGGCTCCAGTAGGAGATGAAAATCTCCCAGGGAGCACAGTAAGCATGGTGGTAAACAAGTTGAGTTGGAATACAGTACTGAAATGTTAGAGAAGAACCGAGAAGTGCAGGTTGGGATGATTAGCAAAGGAGAACACTTTAAAACTTTTGCTAAAATTGTAGTTGTTGTGAGTTCTGTTCAAAGTATATTTATTGTGGACTACCAACCAATATTCAAACCTTAAAAGCCTTTTCACACCAAGTCGGTATTATTTGTATGTTTTTTTTTAAATCTGTTAAGCACAGAAACCTAACACATTCAGTCTAATGTGCATTATAATCCTACATCTCTGTATTCTTTACTTTGATTCTTGTAAATGTAAATGTTTCCTGATGCCATTTTGGATGATGACATGCATGCACGTTGGCTCTGAGGGGTCAAAAAACTTTAAAGGCTTTTGACAGATGCAAAAAAACACAGAGAGCCAAACCTGTTCCAAAGACTTTAATGACAGACGAAAGTTTTCCAGTTGATATGTAAACGTGATTGTCCCAACGTTAGATCACATTTATTTTTAAACCTGCAACCATTTTGGATGAAAATACGGACTTACGGACTGTGTGCAAAAGGCTCAAGACTTCATTGCTATATTCCAGTATTGTTTGAGTATCATTTTAACAATTATACAATTTGTAAAACACCTTTACTTCTGGGCTTAAGACAGGAAATCTGTTTTAACTTTGTTCTTCACTTATATTTATGTCAAAGTTCAGGTCACAGGATTGAAGACATGATTGTAGGAACTGAGAATCAACTGAGACACTGAAGTGATGAAAAAAATAAAATAAATTGTATACAATCGTCAGCAGAAAGTCAGTCAGACCTGAGAACCTTTTCTTGTGATATTTTGCCTTAATTTAAGAATATTAAAGAAAATGAAGCAGCTATCACCATTTACAAAATAACAAACCCCTGTTGGGGGATAGATCTGGGGCTCTCATATGGGTTTCAACTAAGATTCAACTATCTGACAATCAAAAAATCTATTGGCAGTAGTATTGGCAGATGCGGTCTGCCTGGGGTTCACGGACAGCTGCTCAGTTTGGAGGGCCCCCTCGTCTTCCTGCATTTCCCTGTGGCGATGAGTTATAACCAGCTTTAGGTAATCTTGGAAAGACCCGGGGGGAAGCTAGCTTGCGACTCCGGCTGTGAGATCTACAGCAGACTGTAACATCTATCCCTGCAGGGATGCTTGTTAAACAGGGCAGACTAATCAGTGCGTTCAGGGTCTGCCCCAAAGTCTGCAACCTATACGACCTCTCTTGAAACACAGACCCCCTCTTGTTTACCATGCTTTGTGGCTCTGATTATTTTACCCTTTTCATCACCATTCATATCTATAGACCAGCCCCAGGCAAAACTGTTTAATATATAAATACAATATAAAAATATACAATATAAAACAAACATGGCTTTACTTCAATGATGATGATTAGACTCAAAATCAGAGGGCAGACATTGCCAGTTGCAAGTACATTACTTAGCAATCAGACTGCTGTGATTCAGCTAAATGGAAATACATTTGACAATCGAGTGTAAATGCAATGTGGTTAAATCATATCAGGATCCAATATAGACACATGTTAGATAAAATCAAATGTAAAATGAGGCCAAACATATGCCTTGCAAGCTTTTAGTTGACGCACAACAGTTCATTCCGATTGCAGAGGTTAGCACATTAGATTTAAATTGACCCCGCGACCTGACCCCGGATAAGGGGTTGAAGATGAGATGAGATGAGGAAAAGAGTTAGTTGAAGGCTCCATGGTTTAGATAACACATGGATAAAAACAACAGGCTCTTCAATATCCGACTGGCCTTACTAAACACAATACTAGACCACTACCTTTGTTTTCTTGTCATTATTACGTGTGTTGTGGGCAAATGCAGGAAAGGGCTGCCTTAATGTATTCCACTGCAATTTATATTCATTATGATTTTTCCCTGCCTAATTATGATAGTAATAGAGGGGGCACAGAGTGAGTAACACCTTGTCTCACTATCCATCTCTTTTTCTCTTGTCCTTTCAATACTCATGTGACCTCTCTTTCTACCCATCTTATTCAATCTGTCTCTCTCTGCCTCTTTTATTCGATCTCTCTCATTATCTCTTGCTGTCCAGCTTGCTGTGCCCAAGCCTCTCCCAGAGGGACCTATTGGTTATGTCACTGCCTCAGGATCAACAAGCCATAGAAATTAAGAGTGGGTAGCCATGTGATCCTTCGCTTGGCAGACACTTCATATGCATACTCTCTACTTTAGCACCAGGCCATGTGATGAGTCAGAAGCGGGGGAAACACAGCGCCCTCAATAATGTGGGTAAAGTGGAGAGTGTGGAGGATGGGAGGGGAGGAACAATAAGGGAGGGTCAGCAGTAACAAGATCAAAGCAGGAGTGTCTGAATGGTTAATCAAGAAGATCAATTACCATTTCCTCATCATTAGCATTAGCACATGTGGAATAATGAGGTAATACAATACTCAGGGCCTCTGCACTGTATCTGAGGGCCTGCTGTCGGAAAAAAGTCTTCTACTTCCTGTCTGCTCTTGAACTCGGTGAAAGGAATAGTTCAACTTTCTTGCAATGAATTAGATCAATACACTTAATTGTCGTGCAGTTATTACAGATGCTTAAACCAACCACAGACAGTTGCTTTGTTCATGAAGTCACAGCGGTGCCACTGCAGAATGCAGGTAAACACTGACAATCGAGACAAATAGCGCAAAATTCATAACATGTTTGTATGACTGAATATTGTTCCGTTATCTCTGACATGTGAGGACCATTATCTTGACCAACAAACGTCATATTGAACGATAATCTCGTCATATCACTTAAGCCTAACCCAGACTTCACTGCAATGTGTCCCTCTGCATGAATTCACAGTCACAGCTGTGCAGGACACTCACATTAAGAGGGCGGAAATATATAAACACCTAAACTGCGGGATGTACTCACTGTTCCCCAGCTTTAAGCCGGAATCATCCTCCACCATGGATACCGATTGATGTTTTTCTTTAATGCATAGCATCATTTGTTTTAAAATGGTAACGAAACACTGTAAAACAATGTTGATATTAAGACTTTTTCATGAAACCATGAAAAGATCCATGTATATAGATAAAAAAAAAAGATACACGGATCAGAGAAGACTTTTTTAATAAAAGGGGAAGATCACAAAGCAGTTGGCACATATCACCTTCTCCACACAAATTCTGCAATGAATTTAAACAGATAGCTGCTTAAGGGGTGCGGTTCTCCTAAAGAGAACTGTGGTAGGATTCATACAGTTTGTGGTTTATGGGTCAGAACAATAAACTCCTACTAAAAATGTTTTCTTCTGTTATGCTTGCTTTGTCGTTTTTGTTTTTATATATTTCACTTAGCTTGACCTTAAATCTATTTTATTACTTTTTCATGCCTTTTATTATTGTGTGGTCATTGTTCTGTTACTGTTATAAGACTGTAGCTATCAAGGCTTTTTGTAATATTATACCAATTATTCCATTGATTAATGGAGTAATTGGAGAAAAAAAGTTATAATTTTGCGTAAAAATGTATTACAATTTGTGTGTCAACCTAAAAGGGGTGTATGTGTGTGTGTGTGTGTGTGTAGGTGTGTGTGAGGGGGAGAGAGTGAGAGACGAAATGTGTGTGTGTGTTGAAGGCAATACACTCGCAGTTTACCGTGAATAAGTTTACTTTTTAAACAATTCAAAGTGCTGCATAAAATTCTACGTGACACACATGTTTACTTGAAAAGGCAAATAGATTAATTTAGAAAATGAATAGAGATAGATATTATCAGGAAGAGTGACTCTTCGAGTTACCGTAACAACAAGCAACGTACAAAACGCCACTGACACATTTCCTCAAACAAAACTGTAAAGACTAATCAGGTAAGTGACGTTATGAAAAACTAAACATAGAGGCATTCACGAGGACAGCTAACGTTACACATTCTCTTCCGGTTTGTCCGTAACTACGGCAACTGGCCTCCTTAAACCAGAACAGCAGCGGTCGGTGGATTGGCGTCAACAACAGGTTGCTTTCGGCTCAGACGCTGAATCATCGATGTCGTGCTGTTGTGGTATAATAGTTTTGGTTTAGGAATTAAACGAATCATCGAGGCAGAGATTTTGTCTCGATTCATTTTTGTAATCGTTACTCGATTAATTGTTTCATTGTTAATTAGTCATTTATCGTTTACACCTTTTCTGTCTTATCCTGTCTTGTCAGCCATCTGTGCAGCACTTTGAACTGCACTTACCTATATGAAAGGTGACAAATAAAGATTGACTGAATGACTAATATCATATTGTGTATTTTTAGTTTTTATTGGAGGACATTAATTATTTCTATCTTGTTTGCCTTGAGGGACAAATAAAGTATTGTAAAATTAAAAAAAATTGAGTTGTGGATTCAAAACTGCCTCGACATATCGATAAAAACATCGGAGATATTTGAAAACAGCTTCAACTGATGACACAATAATGAGGGTCCTTAATTCCTCATCCAGCCTCTGTTGGTACCTTGATTTAGAAATCAAAGAATATTTTATTGTCTCACACATTTAATGTCACTCTCAATGGAGGGAGTCAGCCAAATGTTGCTTGATCTATTCTGTTAAGCTGTTACTGGAAAGCCCTTCAAAGTGCAAACTGACAGAAAATGAGTTCCAGTCACAAGATTTGTAAAAAGGGATATATGTCTGACAGCAATTTTGTGTATCATCTACCACCCTCATAATCCATCCTATTTGCTATTTAGCGTCTCTTTTCAAAAACCAGCCAAGAGCATATTGGCTTCAGCCAAGAAGAACACATACTATTGAAGCCCACAGTTTTACATCATCTCCCTAAAACCTTCACACATACGCACTTTGTATGGGTTTGGTGACTGGAAACAGCGTCAAATTGTTTAAATCAAGCTACAACTTACAGCCTGGTTACCATCAGCCTGCCAACCCCCCACTGCTCTACGGTGCTTACATGCGTCATAGCAAGTACGGCATTCATCAAAGCGATATTTATAGTCCAATGGGAATGATAAAGACACATGAGACAATTAACTCATTCTTAAGTTGTGTTTAAATGAAATCTATATTTCTGTTTCTCTCTTAGTATTGAAGGTAAAAGGGCCCATTAAAAGTTTATAAACTTCCACTGACCTCTTTATGTAAATTTAATAATAGTAATTAAGTAAGAAAGATCAAATATAGATTATTAACTCTTGTATGCTTGTTAAAAGTCTAAAATGACCCATAATTATTTTTTCTTGACAATCTTGTAACCCAGCGAATAGTCAATGTCCTCTTGAAAAAAAATGGTTCATTTTATTAAGACTGGAGCCACACTATCAATGTTCTTGAAGGTAGTTAGTTATGTTTCCTTAAACTTGTGTAAACTTAAAGAAAGTGCTGTTGGTCTATCACCATTATATGTAAAGTGCTATGAGTGATTTTGAAATGAACTGAGCTTCTACTACAGCTGTAAAAATACACACATAATAAACGACTCGTTCAGCCTAAATGTTCTAAATCTGCACAATTACTCAACACTGGGGTGGACACACAGGCTGACAGTTATAAAAAGCCGTCTTATGGCAGTTGTGCTGCGTCCTTAGATATGCATTTGAAACCGACAACCTTTTGTGTACCGTAATATTTTGTGAAGTAAATGTTATAGTTTTTGGTCAAGCCAATTTAATATTTGTTTAGTCGAAGGGCAAATGTATGATCTGTATCGATGACCATTAACAAGAGTTGCAACATTACAGTACAGTACTCTCTCCTTCTGTACAGCACTAACCAGTCACCTCTCTTACGGGAGTTTAAGGTGAACTATGATTTAAATCAAATCACATTTGCTCTATTAGTTTTAGCACCCTGAAATGCATGGAGGTGGTACATGGGGACCCTTTGTTCCAGGAGAGAGATAACATTGCTGTAAATTGAGTTTTGACAGCTAATAAATTCTATACATGGGTATGAATAATTCACAATATTAAAATTTGCGCTTATCTGACATGCACATGGCAGTGGAGGCCATAATAAGTTGTGCACGAAACAACGCTAGTCAGTTTTAAAGAGTTTTCCCGACTGTTTTTGTCATCAACATATTATAGACATTATTAATGCAATATGAATATTATGAAGATAATTTAAATAAAAGGGCTTGATAAAATGCCCCCCTGTGGAGACAACAGGCTTTCAGATCTAGTCATCCCTCTGAGAAGTGGGATGAGAAGAGTGCTACGCTGTTGGTTTTGTAATCTACTCTCATTAACATTAATGCCTGCCGAGTCTGCCACATGTCATTTCTCAGCCTGATACATTTAGCTGTATATGCTCTCACAATTAAAGGTTATGTATTTTTGAGGCAAGCAGCTCTTTGCTGTGATACATTCAAAATATTTCGGTGGCGCATTACTGCCATGTTTAATGGGATTACTCCCTCATAAATATGCATAAATATGCATGAATCACTTAGTGAGTGGGATATGGTAGATTCTCCCATTGCCATGGCTTCTGAAATAACATAGGAAGGAACTGGATGTCGACTGTGAATTTTAGCATTGCAGCCTCGGAAATGTCCCCTTCCAAAAAAGCAGCCATTCAGAACAGAACTTGCAGCTGAGGAGTTACACAGAAGTATTACTTGGATGAAAACATTTGTTCTCTGGGCATTTCTGAATAAACAATACAGCAAAAAAACAAACAAAAAACAGAAACAAATATGTTGCATAAAGGATCTGCAGTCTGTCACTGGAGAGTTTTGGACAGCTGTGGAGGATTGAGTGTTCTGATGAGGTTAATGCCACTTGTGACAACAGAGAATTGGCTGCGTATTCAGCCAAGCTCAGTCAGTGTCCTTGCGCTCTGTTTGTCAGTACATTTGGAGAGTTGATGGGGAGATTACTCCTCCTAAAGCAATCTAGGTCTGGAAGAACAACATATAAGCATGCAGATGTGAAGGTGACAATTAGAAAGGGTGTGCATACCATTAGAGCACACTCTGTACTCAAGGTAAAGCATACTTTTAAGGCATACTTCTCACTAAATATTAAACGATAAAAGCTTGCAATAAATAAACAGGCTTGAAGGCTAAACAGCATCTAAGGCCTCAGGTGATTCTACTTCCCCTACTACGATGATCAGTGCATGATTACAAGGGATGTACATTCTTGTGCATCAGGGTGCCACCATGAATATATATGTTCTTGTTTGTGCTATTCCTAGCTGGTAGTGGCTTTATAACTAATTCATATTTGATAGCAGCTGTGATGTGTGTGCAGTTTGGTCGTAAATCATACTCGCTCTCACAAAACACCATGATAATTTCATACGTAAAGCACTATACTCTCCCACACATAATGCACTCTCGCAGTGCATGCAAAGTCTTACTCATAATCAAACACAAGCACAGCACTATTTAAACATTCAATCTTACCCCAAGCAAGGATTATATTGAGAGATGGATGTTTGATGCATTTGATGACGATGACGTCCCTGTTGGCTTACATTCTTAAATGATCAGAAAAACATGGATAACAAGGAAAAAGAGAAGTTACTCTTAAAAGCCACTGTAGGTTGGTTTTAGCCGTCCTCTGAGTCAAAATGTTCCCAGTAGGCTATGAAGCACTTTTGCTTTTAAGATGTCAGTGAGTTATTGAGAATTTGAACCCTCTTGTTCAATCAAACCAACCTCCTTTTTAGCTAATGGTTTCCTGTGGAGTTTTCTTAAAAATCAAATTATGACTACATGTAGTTTCATATCAAAACGGATTGTGTTCATCTTTAAGGTCTAACTCTTTTGTCTTTTCTAGCATTGTTGTTCTTTTCTTACCCTATGTATGTTGCCAGCATGTTTGCACTGCCTTAATATTGAACCATTGGTCCTGCAGAAACAAACATTTCACCCCTACTGTGACAATGTACAGTATATGGATGGGTGGACAATAAAAGTTCCCTTGAATGCATTTCCTCCTAAATGAACTTATGCAAAACCTATTTCTTGAATGTTCAAAATCATGCAATGTGTAGATTCCCTACTAGCTTGCAGTCTTCTCCTTCACTGCCTTTACAGATGCATGCAGAATATCAACCTAACAGGAAAGTGAACTCATGAAAAATGTTCCTCCATACTCTGGCTGGAGGTCAAAACCTACACAGGATGCTCTTAAACATGTTTTCACTCAGTTCTGTCATCCGTCATCACATTCACTCTCATTTTTTCACTTACATTCCCTTTTATCCTCTCTCACACACTGTTCCCTGTCACACACTGCTATTCTCTTACACACAATACGATTTCCTATGACACACTGTCAATCTGACTCAGACACTGGGGCTGGGCTGATTTCATTTTCAATTACGAGTTTTGGCTTCCAGCAACTATGACAACAAGAAAATCGTGATGAATTGATTATTGTGGCACATTCTTTTTCACAAGGATGCACTTGTTTTGACCCGTGTTATAAATCCAGAGCGCCGCTTTGCTTTACAACAGTGCGCTTTTACCCCTTTCCACTGAGTTACTGACTGGAATATGTTGAATATAGTTGACCAGTTTTCTGTAGGTCAATGCAGCGCACTAACATTACAACATAGTTGACCTTATTTATTTTTTATCTAAGTTATTTTTATAATATTTATTGAAATAATACTGTTTTATATTACTTCATTTATTTAGCTCTTTAAAAAAAATGGTTTTCAGTTGAAATATATTTAAAGTTTAAGGATCCACTCTTAAAAAGATGTTGTTTTTCTTAAATAAATAACTTCATGATGTTCCCAAAGTCATGAGTATTCGTATTAAACTATAGTGATCTTAATAATGACAGACCAAGAATTACTCCAACAGCCATATCAGACACTGCAAAATTCTTTCATGAATAATTAAGTAGTTTGCAAAAAAAATCTCAAATCAAGTTTCGCTAGCTCTTCGCTAGAGCATTAAAACACACAGCAGATAACTCAGATGTCATCATGTGACCTAAGAAAAGGCACTACACATTTAGCATGTTCAGGAGTGCAAATGTACAATTTACAAATGAGTGTGTGCGGAACACAGGCTGTACTTTAGGTGGGAAGGTATAATTTATAACTTGAACATTGATGTGGGGGTGACTGAACATGTAAGAAGGGTGTGTGTGTGGGGGTGTGTAGCGTGATTATGATTTTGTGTGTGTGTGTGTGTGTGTGTGTGTGTGTTTGTGTGTTTGTGTGTGTGTGTGAGAGAGACTGAGTAACCAGCACATACACACACACACAGAAACACACCCTCGAACTCAATCTGCTCCCAGTGAGTAAGTCTTTACAGCTTTACAGACTGTGCTCTACCCTCCCCATCTGTAAAAGTTCAGATGAACCATATGTGAAAAATCTTGACTGCTTATTACTACGCCTTCTGTTGTGAATAGTTTAGTTTATGGTTCTATTTACCAAAAACATAACATTTAAATGCAGATAAGTAAAACTCAATGAAGATGACGTGCAAGATCACCGGACGAATCCAAAGTTCAAGTCCTCTAGAAAGATGAAGAAAAGAATCCTGCAAACAAACACACAAAAAAAAACCCCACAGTTAACTGCAGACAGAACAAAAGAGCCTTCAGTTAACAAAAGTTGAAACATCAGCTTATTTATTAGCTGATAAGTCATCCTCAGCAACAGCCTCATCTTGTCAAAGGTTGGGGCTTAGTCAGCCTGCCAGCCTCCCTACATGTGGGCATCTAACAGAGACAAAAAGATCTTTGACATTTGAATAAGCAAACCTTTAGTCTCAGCTGAACCGCTATCATCCCGTCCCATTTCAACAGCTGGTTGTTGTGACATTGTTTACACAGTTTACTTGACCTTATTCACACATCATGGACTTGCTTGACACTTTTTGCCAGTGACAGAAATGAATTCATCTTGCACTAAATTGTATGCTATTCTGCCCAGTGTTTGGGAAATGATGACTTGAAATGTCACCGCTATTCGTTAAACTGGAAGACTTTTATAGCTCCTGAGCCAATTGTTTTACATTGAGTGTATCATCACAAGTTACTTACTCAGGGATTTACCATTATATTACAATAAACTGAATCCCTGCCATCTTAAAGATAGGGTTTTTTAAATTCTTTATTTCTATCCTGATTTTTTATTTATGATGTGTTTTGTGGCAAAGTTCCTTTTAGGAGTGACTCGTTGCGTTGCAATGCTTTTGTGTTCTGATCGAAAGAACTGCAGAGTAATTCTTCATTGGGAGAAGAGAGCACCACTGAAGGCTTTTCTTGATGGAAAAGATGTTTTCTTTCTTCTCCCGATTGACTTTGGTGAGGGTTTGATAGACAGAGGATTCTAGGATTGTAATCCTAGTTTCACAGTTTGTTGAAAGCCAGTATGGGCATGGGTGCATGTGAGTGGCTTCAGTATTAGATGCTGAGGGCTATGGCAAAATGTCGGTATGGCCCTCACTTCACCCAGGAGGGATACGTCAGCCAGATGGACTTATGTCCCTCCCCCCAACGTCCATATTTCCTACAGTCTATGGCCCTAATTTGCTGATTTAGGAGTAACTCTTAAAAATAAGGGGGGTTCCTCTCCTAATTTTAGGACTCCTAACTTTTTAAGATAAGAGTAATAGTAGCGCTAAAGTAGCTCTTAAATCTCTAAAAATATAGGAGTCCTCTCCAGTAAATCAGAAATAACCTCACATGGCTGCTGCAGTCAACATTTTGGAGAGATTAAATGATAGTGAGCTTTTAAAAAGGTATTGCCTTAATTTTGATGGCATAATGAATGTGGCAGAGTTGGTCATGGGTGACATCACATCACCAACGAATAAAAACCACCCAATATCACCGGAGATTAAAGTTGTTACAACTTTCCGCTATTCGGCTACAGGAAAAATGCCGCTGTGCAACGCAGATGATCTTGTCGTCTCTCAGCTGACGGTCAGGAGGATTTTGCACCAGACGATAAATGCCCTGTCCAGACCCCACATAGTGCGGCAGTTAGTTTTCATCCCCACTGAAGTGTTTCTATCTTAAATTCACTCTTAGGGACTCATTCCCTCTCAGCCAATCACTGTGGGCAAAGAAGGTATGAACATGATGTCATCCAAAGCAAAGAGGTCAACCCCGCCCTCTAGTCTTAGCTTAGGAGTCCGTCCCACTCCTTAGTAAAAGTTGGTCTCAGAGGCTTTGGGATTAGGTTTAAATAAATTACACTTAACTGAGAATTTTTAGTGCTCCTTAGGGGAACATAGCGCTGAGATAAAATGTTTTGTGAATACAGACCCAGGGCATTTAAAGCAAAGCAAAAGTGTCATCATTTTGATATAACTGACAACAGAACAAAAAGTGCATTTTTTTAACAAAGAAAAATGGTAAAGATGCTCTGAAAAGCAAAGCTGCTGTGAGATTGAAACATTCCTTCTGCTGGACATGGTCACCAGGGAGGTAATGTTTGAATTTTTTATCAAAAACATTTAAAGTAGTCAACTTTGGTTTGAGGACTAAAAGTCAATAGTAAAGTGAATACAAGTTGAGTGACAATATGTATGATTTTGTGATTCTTTTACACTCAGAGTTTATGATCACAAGCTATATCTCCACTTTCATTCACAAGCCACACTGTTTTACTATTACAAATCCATACTTAGCACTTCCGGAGAGCCGCAGGCTTTAAATAACTTGGCATTAAACCACAATACGTCACTGACAGTGAAGAGGTGTTTTCAGAATGAACTTATTAGTAGTTTCACAAGTAGTTATTTTAAATTTATGGCCCATGTTCAGACCTAAAGTAATTATAGCCAATGGTGTAAAATATCTGAAGAGTGAAATTGTTGTGGGTGTTGAAATGTCTTCCAGTACATTTGTAATATTTCCTGTTTGTATGTTTCTCTCAACAGAGTCAACAGGAAATGGTTCTGTGATTTCATGGAGAGAGTGTGAACTGAATGTGGTGGTGGTAAAGCCTGCAAAAAAGCAGGATAACTACTCTCAATAAAAAACTATACAGCTATGTTTTATATTGAGTAATAACCAGGCTGGAATCACCAATAGAGATGGTTATTATGGGTACCTTATTAATAACTACTAACCCTAGTCAGGCTACTTTAAAAATAGTTAATAAAAAAGTAATTTAACTATTCTCCGTTGATTACAAAAATCACATGTTCACATCAATCTTAAAACACGGGAGAGTTTTGAATGGTAAATCCATATGGGTAACATTCATTCATTCATTCATCTTCAACCGCTTATCCCGGGGTCGGGGTCGCGGGGTTGCTGGAGCCGATCCCAGCTGACATCGGACGTGAGGCGGGGTACACCCCGGACAGGACGCCAGTCCATCCATATGGGTAACACTTTACTTTAAATGATTTTATACAATACAATGTAGCTGTATGCAGATATAGGGACAAGTTTACAGTAATTGTCAAAAGTATAACTTCACAGCTTTGGTTAATACTTAATTCTGATTGAGCAATTACGTCATTCTAGGGTCTGTTATTTCTTTTTAACTGACTGTTGCTATGGATACAGTTCTGATTTGAGAACTATGTCAATAAATCTGCATATAGAAAACGGGTATATTTAACACCGGCTGTGGCAAAGCCAGCTTTCCACTCCAATCAAAACTGTGTCAAAGCATCGATTTCTTTAGTATGTGGCCGTATGATAAGCAGGATAACTCAGACAGGGTGATGCAGGACACAAAGTGGAGGGTCTTCAATCATATGCATCGGCTTACGCATGCCTCGCAGAGAGAGTTTTGCAAAATGAAATCTAAAATCTTCCCTGAACTAATGAGGTGACGGCTGCATGTATGCACATAATAGCAGCAGACTGCATTCACTGAGAAATAAGTTTAAAGGCCCAAAAATAGCTCAAATGTCACAGTCTTGATGATGACAATAGAACAAAGACAGTCAAAGACAGACAATCACTATTATCTTTCATCTTTGTATTGGACACTTGTATTGATACTTAAAAAAAATGAGTGTTGGTGGCATCAGTATTTTAGGTATTGATCCGCCCAACCCAACAATTGGCTGTAGTTTGGATAGAGAGTTTTCTGTTCTTCTATACAGCTACTCCCTGCTCCATTTTTAAAAAAAAAACATAATTTTTATCAATGTATTATCAGGTGTGCGGCTAACTGGACAGAAATAGAGGAGCAATTCTTACTGACGTCAACTGTGCTCAGTTTTCCACTCCTGAACACTCACAGAGACAGAACGTGGGTTTTGTTTACGAAGAGAAAGTGGGGAACAGCAGAAGACATACAGTATACAACAATCTCTGGGACCTGACTCATCTTCAGATGCTTTCTCAAAATAGACATTTATCCCCCCTTTAGTCAGGGAGAGAGAGAAAGAACGTAAAGCATGACAAATAAATAAATGAAGGGACATGGTGTCTTTCAATCCCCCTACTCTCCTGCGTTTCCTACTGTATGGTTGCTATTCATAAATAAAACAAGCCAACAAGTAGCTCCATTACACCCATTCAGCTTATGTGAACTCCTCTGATCCTTCTTCCCTCAATTTAGCAGCATAGGGAAAAGGTTTGGGAAGTGTCACTGTGTATACCTTGTTGAGATCCATTAGGACATCAAAATACACCACTTCTGAAAATAGTGCAGAGTAGAGATTCAGGGGGAGTGGCCATGCTGGCGGATGTATTTGAGTGAAAAGCAACAAAATATATCCCTCAGACCCACAGCTAGTCCATTTGAGCTACGGTTGGGACGGTTCTTCTTAATTTCTTATCATAAACGCCTATGGTACCCTATGGTTAGGGGTCGGTGATATTACAAAAATATATATATATATATTTTAGTTTTTTTTTACAGTAAAATCAGAATAACGATTTTATCATGTTTCATCATCATCGATTTTTAACCATTTTTGCAAGTTACTGAAAAGTGCAACCAAAGTATTTCCCTATGTAAAAACATATCCCTAAAAGAAAAAATATATAACAAAGCAATTATGCCACAAAACCTTTCTGCACATTTTTTAATCACAATTTTGTCAACTTGGTTACAATGGACATTTAAACAACAGCCACCTAAAGCTACCTGTTGCCTCTGCTGGCTGTGGTGTGGCTGCTCTCCTCGTCGTTTCACTCTGAGCATACTCCTTAGGATGCTGTTTCTTAACGTGGTTTGAAAGGTTTGTTGTGGTACCATCCGATTTGTGCACCCCAGGGCGGGCATGAGGCAGACTAGCCAATGGTGGGATTTGACTGAGGAAAATAAAACTTATAATAACTAATATTAAACTGTATATCTTTGGGTTTTGTACATTAAAACATGACATTTAAAGACACCATAAACTGAGCTTTTTCACTATTTTCTGAAAGTTTACAGCACAAACGATTAATCTAGAAAACAATCATCAGATTAATCAATAAAGATATTTGTTTGTTGCAGCCCTAAATATTTGCACTTTGTAAATTTAAAATATTCTGTTCAATATATGTATTATGAATGTTTTCTTTATTTCCGAAGCATTCATATGTTGACGATGATGCATGATGAAGGTGAAATTGATCCAGCAGAGACCAGATATGTTGCTTTGGTTGTGTTTGGAAATGGTGAAGCTACAGGTAAAATATTGTCATCTGTGTGATGCAAAATCAGTACATGAGAAAGTGCATACTGCTGAGTCAAAATGACAACATTTCAAAAACCACAGATATTAATACAATATCAAGTACACCTGCACAGTCTAATGTCATCCATAACAGTGGCATTGCAGCTACACTGTTTCCTTTTAAAACTTCTAATGTTCAATTTATACTAAGACATTTATAAAACAGTGCTGACTGATTGTTCATCGGTCATATTTTTCAGACACTAATTCTCCACTCTGTTGAAAGCTGCACCGAATACCAGTATTCCTGCACTGTTTGTATCACTGTCTGCAATTAGCAGAGACTATTATCACTACCGATTAGAGGGCAGAAGGTTCATTTTGCAGGATATGTAACGCCATATCAAACTGTGACACAGCATCAACAAAAAAAAATGACATCACTTTGCAAAGGCATAGGATAGTCTACTTTACTGTATTCAATGAGATTATAGGTGTTTATGATACTATTACCCACCCCAGAGTTATTATTTTAGAAACAAAGTTAGCTGAAACATAAAGGTCATTAATGTCAGGAGAAACAACTGCTAACACAAACCACATGCTGAAAGTGCTTTAGCCCCAGTCCATTATCATTGTGATCTGCAGCGTTGTCCTGTTGCATGTACAAGACACACAAATAGAATATTGCACTGAAGTGAAAGTACTTAGATAAAAGAAAAAAGTAGGTCAGTTCAAATGTACTCTGAGTAAACATTACTGCCTTACAGTACATTTTACCTTTTTTTAAAAAAGGGAGGAGGGAGGATACACAAGTGAAACAACATCCGCAACACACTACATTTCTTTTCTATAGATGGCACAGAGGTGCATGCACAACATACACGCCACAGCTGCTGCAGCCACAAACACACAGATGAAAACAAAAATAAAGCCTGCAACGTTTTACAAATACACACACACACACACACACACACACACACACACACACACACACACACACACACACACACACACACACACACACACACACACACACACACACACACACACACACACACACACACACACACACACACACACACACACACACACACACACACACACACACACACAGCTCTTCTCTTGCTGATGCTCATTCACAAACTGCTCACAAACTGCTCCGGGTTCAACAAAAAAAGTTTTCAGCTGAATCCGGCTCTGCAGTCACAATTACAGCAGGATATTAGCATGTTAGCTAAGCTCGAGCCTACCTAGGGCAATCACGGGGTGTCTTGGATTCGAGGTACTTAGCGTGCTGACGGGTGGTGCATTAAATAAGTGATTAATTAAGGTAGATACAACATTGTTTTAACTATGCCGAGGTAAAATAATGCAAACTATAGCTACCCCATAAGGACGTGATCCTTAATTGTATTACCTGACGGCCAGTGAACGTAAAACACAGCCAGGTATCATTCCCATAGTTTCAGCTGCAGCAGAGAAGATGCTCTGGATGTGTCTGTCAGTGCCTCTCTGCTGCAGCTGCTGATTTAATACATTGTATATACAGTATATATATATATATATATATATATATATATATATATATATATATATATATATATATACTGTATATATATATAATTCAATTCTCATGCAGTTCATCAGGACTTTTCATGTGACATTTGTTTTTGCAGCAAAGTGATAGGTGAAGGTCACTTCATGTAACTCCTTACCTCCACCAAAAGAGTCCCCTGCTGCACAATATCCCATTAAAAAAACCTTAGTGTATAAAAAGTCAGTAATTTCGTGCACATAATTTCTGTCAATATAATTTGTTTACCTGCTCATTTTGAGTGTTTTTATCGATGTAAAAATGAATATGTTTGCTTCATTTACACATCTTAGTTTGGATTTGGTGACAAAATGACACTGTTAAGAGAATCTGTCTATCTGTCTGGCTGAAGTGTGGATGGCTTGAACACGGCTTGATAGTCACTGTGGCCTGAGGGAAGAAAGAGACCTCAGGGAGAGAAAAGGTAAGCCAGGCCAATATAAAAGAGAAATGGTGAGGCAGAATGAAATAGCTTTCAGCTGTGGGTAGAAACAAGCAGCCTCACATTATGCAGACGTGAACCTCACTGAGACATGAGCCAGAGCAAAAAAGGGAGAGATGCAGGGAGGGGAGGGAGAGCAACCGGGAGCGAGCGGAAGTGGTGGGCGAGGCAGGAGCAGACAATATGTTGAGTTTGTGCAACACTGTTAGAAAAGCAGTGATAAGAGAAAGCTGCTGCAGAGAAGGGAGCGACATGCAGAGAGAGAAAACTATGTGGTGAGAGTTGATGAGAATTTGGTGACTGGGGAATGAAACAAAGAGCTCATCAAGGACAAGAGCAGCACACTGGCAGAGAGGTCACACTCTCTAACAGATGCATTATGCACTGACATCAATTGAATAAAGAGATGGGGAGGGAATGTAATGACTTGCAGGTGTGAAACCCACTCAAGGGTGGTGATAGGAATATATTAAATGGTTTTGATGTCACCCTATCACATACAGTAATATGTGGTTTGAAGGGATATTTATGATAGTTTCACAATGTATACTTGTGTGTCTCCCTGCCATGTAGAAGCAGTCAATGAGTTTGACAATGAACAATCGATTAAATGACTGTAATGTGAAATAAGTTTCTCTTGGTGACGAACCCACAGAGAATCCTCACTCATCTCTGCCGTCCCATGGAGCGGCAATACAGCACTGTTTTTAGTTTACTCTCACCAGTCTCATTTCCAGGCGCTGCATGCAGCTGTTTTCCAGCAAATGGCATACGGTCTGAAGTTAGCAACAAACTAGTGAACATAGTCAAGCATGTAGATATTTCCCACACGAGATGGAGCTCCAAACAGAGATAAAAGGAGAGGCGATAAGGGACTTAAAAAAACGTGACTCCAACATCTTTACAGCTTGTTGTGCAGTCAAAATCTAAGGGCCCCAAGAGGCCAAAACAGATATTAATGCAAGCTTAACTTTGAAATGTATGAGACAAAACAATAAAAGTTGAGATTGCAAAGTTTGAAGCAGTGGCGAAAGAAGTATTTAGATATTTTCCTCAAGTCCTGCATTCAAAATCTTAAGTAAAAGCATGCAAGTAATCAAGACAATCCAAACAGTATAAAAGTCGAGGTACTCACAATGCAGTCAAATGGGCTCTTTAGTTGTTATATTATTATATATTTTAATAAAATGCTGTAGTTTGCTGCAAAGAGCTGAATTTATTTTTTATTCTGTTGGGTGGTTTATTTTACTGTATAACAATGCACCTGCACATGTTCATATGTTTTTAAAATCTTCATCTGCAAAGTAACTAAAGTCCTGAAATAAATGTAATAGAGTAAAAATGTAACAATGTATCATTATTTCCCTCTAAAATATAGAAAGTAGCATACAATTAAAGCACTCAAGTGCCTCAAAATGTAAGTGCAGTACTTGATTAAATGTACTTACAGTCCATCGCTGGTTTAAAGTGAATTCAGTGACTTGTAATTTATATGGCAGAGAAAATAAAAATATATGCAAACTGTTGATCAGTTTAATACAGCATTTTATCCAGACTTTACTACTACAGTGTTGCACAGAACTGATCTTTGATGCACATACCAATCTAAACAAAAGTGGAGATGGAGCTGTTTACATAACACAGACACAAGTTAATTACTTCTGAACACAAAAGCCAATATTCATCATACTCTTGACTCAGTACTCTAACAGCCCCATGAATGTCTTCTCCTCACATCCCGGAAACACCTTTTGCGTTCTCTTTCTCCTTCGTCCTCTTCGTCTAATGCACTGCCTGTCACACTCTCTCTCTCTCTCTCTCAGCTGATTAGGTTGCCATGGGGACAGAGAATCAGTCTGGAGGCAGGTGGTGAGTTCTTGAGGACTTGCATTTGCAGTGGATTTTCCTCTTTTGACAGGTTAATTGGATCTCACAGGAAATAAAAGAGACAAAAAAGCCGGAGAGAAATCGAAAGAAAGTTCCGGAAACGTCTGTGTCGGTAAACTACATGCATTAATGTATTGAGAGGCTGTTTGTCATTGCTTTGTCAATGCTAATAACTCTAGATCATGTGCACAGCTGTCTCTGCTCGGTCCATGGTAACTGTGAGGTACTTCATTATGCAATCCATTAATACAAGTTGGTTAAAGGACCAGCGCATCGTTAATGGGGACATGCATTTTTCCAAGTGCTTAAAGTGTTAACCTTTGTGTTGACAGTGGCTTTACTTACTAATTGCACAGACAGCACTGCTGTTAGTATAACAATCAAAACAACAGCAACTTTTTTTCTCCTTTAAATAGTTGTGTTCTCTTTCTCTGACCTTATTAAAACACCTTTAATGGAAGTGACTAAATACAGAAATTACCATAAAGCACTACCATTACACAGAGTAAGGAAATATTCCATGTTTTGTATCTCATAGGGGTCATGCATTAGTTTATTTTGTTCGCTTGGACACATCATTTAATTGGAAGAATTACTGAATTTATAACAATTGTATAATAAAGTAGAACAAAAAGCAGTTTGACAATAAAAAAAAAGAAAGAAAAGTGCAATAAAAAAACAAGACGTGAAGAAATGACGTGTCTGGTTGAAATAGAGGGGTCCTAATGCCAGCTGGGCGCATAACACAACTAAGAGAATCAAAAGTAAGTTGAAGCAAAGCTGGCATTCTGTACTCTCTCCAATTTTCTTTACAAAAGCCTGCAAAGAAAAATGTTGGTGTTCGATACCAAACCGCAAATCAAATACCTGCTGTGAGAAAGTACTGACCTTAACTGACAAGCTATCCAGCTTTTTCAATCTCTCTGGTCCATTGACAAGATGCAACCTGCAATACTCATTCATGAGAAAGGGTAATAACTGCTGTTGGTATGCTCCTGTAGTGCTGTAAATGTCTAGCTCCTATAACATCCAGATTTCTGCACTTTGCTCCATTAAAACCGAACCAGAGAGAGTGCACCTCCAGGTTAAAGCAACAACACCTGATCGGGTAATTTGATATATACAATAACATTGACTTGCTCTCAAGGCTAACAGTGTTGAATATTGCACTTCTTATGATGGAGATGTAACACATTTTTTCATGCATCTTGGAAGATGGAAGTCTTTGGAAGTGGAGCCAGGGAAACTGGTTAGTTTTAAATAATGAAACTCTTTGGTTAGATTTAGGAAAAGGGTGAGGAATGAGTTAAAACATGTACATCTGTTACGAAGTTACGTACGTTACTTACGGCTCATTTCCACACAGCTTTGTTTTGGGTCCGTATTCTGTATAGTATATAGAGTTATCATACGCAAGGAAATGCATAACGGATGTGTAGAAATGCCATCACAGAGATGTTACACAGTGTGTTTTTTTGCTGTTTAGTGAAATATGTGCACGGAGCATTTGTGAGGCAAAAATGTGGATTTATGATTGCAATAATGAACTTTCCTACTTTCAGGATGAATATATTATCAATTTAGGTGGTGTAGCTTATGCTAATAATTTAGTAAAATATAATTAGTCTTTAATAACGCTACTACTCAATTGACAATACATTAAACTAGCTGAAGTAGTTTCTTTTTAATTATACAACAATTGAATTTAATGAAATAGCCTGTTTCTAATTTGAATTCCACAGGAAGTTAGAATTAAAATGCTATACAGTGCACACGGTCTGTCCGAATCTGCAGCAAAAGTTACCGTTTTTCCTCCTACTGGAGGCAAATTATTGACTAAAAATATATGAAAGGAAAAGTTTTGCGAACACATTGGAGATCACGGAGGTGCCCAAAGGAATGAATGGACTTTCAGCTCACTTGCATAGGTACACAGAGCTATTTTGAAACAAGGTTATAACAAGTTACATTTTTGTCACTTTTTTGCTCTCCCACTCAAAGAGGTGGAGGTTGAGGAAGCCTTTCTTGTCTTGGCTCAATTGGCTATTGGATCTTTTTTTCTGAAAAAACCCTGTCGGCCTGTCCTATTTGTGCTGCACCAATGAGCAGCAAGCTGAAGTCTCTGTGATTCACAGTGCTCATTTAAGTTATCCATCAGCAAATTACACTTTGATCCCGACGTGATACTCCCTACCAAATTCATGTAATTTTTGCTGGATATAGTCCAATTCCAGCTGCTTTGATCATGCAGAAAAAGACAGTTGTAGTGTTTTTTCAGCAGTTTAATGGGAACCAAAATGTGCTTGCACAGTGAATGTTTATGTTTTCGGATCTAAGAATAAATTATGATTAAAACTATTCTTGTGTGAGACAGAAGGATCTTGCTTGATGAGGACTTTCAGTTTGGGTACTGCCATATCGGCAACAGAGCAAAAAATAGAGTTAATTTACCAAACCAGGGTTTAGAGAGTTTTCAAGTTCATGACATCCAATTACCTCTCAACAAAATTGTCTATATATGTCAATTTGACTTTGATTTATTGTGCCACTTATAGAAGCGCTAGCCTGACTGGCATCTGTAATTGTTTTCATGTAGCATCAAACAATCTCAGCCAAGACAGATGTAACATAATTGATTGTGCTCTGAAAAATTGAAATACAAAGTGGTGCCCATAATTTGAGAGCTATTTCTGCTTGACTGCCTATTTCAACATAAAAACATAAAAACAAGAGGACAGTGGGAGTGTTTGCAACAGTTTATAGTTGCAGTAAATAGATATTAAACAGCATTTTGTGAACTCAAATTACTTAGTATTATTTCCCTGGTTGTTTCTTTATGTAATATGTAAGAGTAAATGTATTTCTATCAGTGTGTTGTTTATTTTGCTCATATGATGCTTGTTATTGAACCCAAACATGTTACAGTTGAAATAAAAGTGTTCTGCCACTGAAAGGGCTTGAAATACGGACATAAGTTCAGAAATCGATTAAAAGCAGAATTAATTGATTTTTGCCACTTAGAAAAAACAGAGCAAGCTTTAAACACAACATTAACATAAGCTGTTATTATTGTACGTTGCCTATTTACACATCCAGCAGATAAAGGGCTACATACGCATGTCATTGTACTGTTTCTTGGCCCCTGATGAATGTAAGGTCAGTATTCCCTCTCCTTTTTGCTCTGTTTTGATCTCCCGTAGGAGAATATCTGGTACAGCTAGAGCGAGGGTGTCCAAGTGGCCAACTCCTGGAGATCTACTGTCCTGCATGTTTTAGGTGTCTCCATACTCCAACACACCCGATTCTAATGATTTTCAAACATGCAACATGCTTCAGCTGCTTGTTAACGCATACCATTAGAAGCAGGTGTGTAGGAGCAGGGAGAAACCTAAAGAATACGGAGTAGTGTCTCTCCAGGAGCATGATTGGACTCCCCTGAGCTATAGATTACCTTGTTCACCAGAGCGGTGAGATTGAAAAGTAAAGTTTTGGTCATCCAAACTAAATCAATGAACTAGGCCGTGTCCCCCCAACATCTGTTAACAACTCTGTCCCAGCTGCAAGAAGCCATCGAGCCAACATGAAAAATCTATTTACATTTCACTGAGCATAAATAAGCTGTGAACACATTGAT
The DNA here is from genome assembly GCF_963691815.1 of Echiichthys vipera. Taxonomy (NCBI): domain Eukaryota; kingdom Metazoa; phylum Chordata; class Actinopteri; order Perciformes; family Trachinidae; genus Echiichthys; species Echiichthys vipera. Next base: position 20,857,329 of record NC_139838.1, read on the forward strand.
AAGCTGACTTTTAGCTGTCAGGACCCCTGTGAACTGAATTTATTTATTCAAGCTTAAACACATCCTTCATGCACTCATGACTTCATGACTTCCACATTTTATGGAAACATATGGGACATCCTGCCATACATACATTATATAAATATATACGCACACAACAGGATATTTACAGGGATGTTTTTTGATTGTAACTTTAACACCAAGACTGAATGCAAACTACAAACTATAATGTATTATAAAAAACAGCGGTGACTGCCCTTCAGAACAGAGAGATGAAATGTGACGAGTTGTCCATCACCCATTTTGCTTAGCATCTGGCACGGATGGTGTAACTCTCAATAAGCAGATGTCTTGGAGGAGTCGTAAGCCATCTGTCTCCATATTGAGCATGCCTCCTGGCACACTGACTCCCTCTGATATACACCATGTCTTGACAGACACAGTACTGTATATTTGAACACGTACACACAAACAGAGGACTGCAGAGATACCGCTGCATTGTTCTTGATCCCTAAAGTTGGCAGAATGTTCCCAGTGAAAACACTCACTGTGCAAATATGTACACATTTCCCATCATGTCAGGACAGAGAAATGGTGGAAAATAAAACTTTGACAGTTTTCAACATACTGTATCTCTCGAGAAAAACTTATGTATGCCTACCTCAAATGAGAAGTATTCTTTTACTGGAATAAACATTCTTAAAAAAACAAGCCACTTGTGCCCAGATTATGCAACATGAAAGTGGAGCCGACTGATCTACTATATCCCACTTGTGCAAATCGAATATTCATACAAAACAAAATGGAGAGACGGATTAATTGGCTTACCTATACATATCTGACTGCTTTGAAAATGCATGCTAACTCATTTTAAAGGATGAACATTACTTTAGATCGTCAACCTCATTCCTCTCACATACACTACTGTACATGTGACAAAACAATCCCACACGCCCAAGGCATTTAGTAACTGCCGTAGAGTGCTTTTATGTTATAATTGAAAGCTAAAATAGCTAGTGAATGGACATATTATTTTTTCCAAAGTTAGAAAATAATCTCAGAGTTGATAAGGAGTCTTTAAAGTGCCCAGAAAAAAATGGAAATGCATCTACAATTTCATGTCATGTATCTTAGTGTGATCAAGACGTCCAGAACTGCTACTGAATGGATTTAAAACTGAGATTGTTTTGTCACATGTGTAGTAATTTGATGACCTGAGGTTGTAAGACACGTGTTTTCCTTTTAGTAATGAGTTGTCACTCATCACAACAAAATACTTCCCTGAAGCCTGCTGCACAGTTTATGTTCCCCTGCTCATTGAACTCCCCCTTTTATGAGCCTGTAATGCCTCTGCCTCTGCAGTGGAATAGCTCATTACCTCAGTGTTTGCTTCTGGTGCTGTTCTTTAAAGTTGCACTCGGTACCATCTGTAACAATGTGCCAAAGCACTAGACAGTCAATCCCTACAATGCCACTACCCATACAAACATTACCACTGCCACCTGCCCACTGTGTTCTGATTTCATAACAGAAGATGAAATGTGGGGGAAACCAGAACACAGATTGTAAAATAAGAAAAAAGACGACCAAAAGTAATTTGAATATTGATGCACCGTTAAAAGTCGTAGTATGAGTAACCACTGACACGACATCCACTCCCAACTCAAACACCCGTGTAGGCTGTGGAAGGAGCAGGTCTGAAGCACGAGGATCCTGGACTAAAAATGATTACCACCTGCTGTCCGGCCAACGATAAACTGTCACACGCCCCCACACAGAGACAGAGCAGCATTGCACAGTCACCACCGACACACACTCACTCCCCCTCACCGTTTCCTCCCTCCTATGTTAAAACCAGCTTTGTTTATATGCAGCGAAAGAGGCCTATGTTACAAAAAGAGTTAACAATTTAGATCTGTAGCAACACAACACACATGAATACATATCAATAAGAGTTATTTAGTTTGATTCAAGTGACTATAGACGTCAAGTTGGATGAAATACTTGAACATACAGTGCCACAGAAGAAGGCTATTGAAAGTAATGTACTGAGCTGAAAGACGACTTAAATCTAGTTTTTACTTGTTTCTGTTCTGTTAAATGAGAAGACCTTGATGTGTTGAGTCATTGCCACACCAGTGTATGACTTGAAAGTATTGATGTCATCATCAATATGGAGAGAGATGTGCGTCATGAAGGTTTCACTGAGAAACATTTGACATGTATGTCTTTGCATGTGTCTTTACATGTATGTATATATTTAAAGACCTTGTGGGTGAGGTCAAAATACTGAGTACACTGCTTTAAAAGTTCTACTTAAAGTAAATGCATTGCATTTGAGTCTTAATGTGATTTTGCATTATGTGTTTGCTTAATTAGAGGCTGACAGCCACCTCTGGTGTGAGTGTGTTGAGAGAAACCTGAGGTAGCAATGCCTGAATTATAGTTGTATGACTAAACAGCTGAGATATCCTTTAGTAACCTCACAGCCTGTACTTCCCCAGTAGGGATGCTCAGAGAGGTCATCTCCAGCTCTCTTCTGCCCCTCTCAGGTTCAACTGGGAGTAGCAGAACTTCCGGTTGTCCTCATCTTTTGTATTCCTCTCGTGGCGCAGTCCTCCTCCCTCTCTCAATTTCCCAGCTCTTTTTATTATTTTCTTGTTGAAGAGACATCTGTACACACAGCCAAATGGATATGTGGTTATATTGTGTGTGTTTGTGTGGTGAAGCTGGTTGAGAAGGAAGTCGTATTTGTGCATAGATTTACATTTAAGGGACCCAAGATTTAACTGTTAATGAGTAAAACAAAAATCTAACTTGATTACCAGTGCCATATACTTGTATTAGTGGATACACTTGAGCCTTTGCAATGTAATTATGGCCGAAGAACTGTCGGAGCATAATTGAAGTACTCTCCTCAGGTAACTGTGCTGAGCAGATACAATTTGCATAGAACAAAGGAGTAAAAGAGCAACAGCAGGATCACTATTTACCAAGCAGACAAATTAATTAGAGACTGAAAATGCATTACCAATGCACTGGTTTCAAAGGCTGTTTAAATGTGCTCCTATGTAATGGCACATGCATATGGATGTGCAGTGTGCAGATATTTGATAGTCAGTCTATTATGCATAGAAGCTCTGCAGTAAGTATATGTACAATTAACTTGTTTTATGCTCATACACTGTAGTTGCTCTGCAGCTTCTCACTAAGCTGTGGCTGACTAAACAGGAAGTGTTGCACAATCTGACTGCACAAAGGAATACATGTTGCACCTTGAAGGGAATAAAGCAGAGTTTCATGATGAGATCTAAAGCCTCATCAGGTAAGCATAGTGGGCGGCAGGAGGTGTTTTTCTAAGGTGGAGGTTACTTTCCTCTGTTCTGTGCTTTGGGTGTTTCCAGGCTCTGCACAGTGACAGAGCAGCCTTACACTCTCATGCAGAATTCTAAGCACACTTCTGCCACCACAACAGACACCATGTCACGTTGTTGTGTTCGATAAAGAAGAAGACCTGGGAGCTAAACAGTTAAAGAAGGAAAGTTTATTCTGCTGCTAACCTATGTGCATCCCCAGGTACTGGTAGCTCCTGCATCATCTCCACTTTGCCAACCTCGAAGGATGACAGGTATCATCGGCGTCCTGCTGTGTTGGGAATCCACGACCTGGTCTTCCTGAGCTACACGTGGTTCTTTGCAGCACATGTTGAAGCTATCTGAGGGATCATGGCAACCGTCCTCCTCTCCCACGCTGGTAGAGACTTCAAATCTTTAACAGATGAATCTGATTTGTTGAGAGTGCAAAAGAAAAGTCACAGAAGTGGGTGGATGATGTTGGTGTTGCCCTGGAGAAAAAATAAACAATATCAGATATCCGAATTATCAGATACACGTGTAGTTATAACACGTGTATATATACTTTAGTTGAATTTGCTACTTCTCAAGTGAGTTACAAGGCAATTTTGCTTACACTCTGTCAGTTTATTATATTAAATCATGTCAAGTTGTAACACTGTGTAATTTGTAGGATAAAACTCAACTTCCTGTCTCTGGGGGGATTATGTCCCTGAAAAATACATATTGTACTGTGTGTTGGTGGCTTTGACATGAAATATTTCATCTGCTGTACAGAGAAGTGTCTGAGCATGTGGGTAGAACAGTTCAGCTCATGATACTTAATTAAACTTGACATCACCACTGAAAATGAACAGCCACAAAGACTTTCTAAGTTTCTTTTCCTTCGTTGATGTGACACATACAGTATATTCCATAATAAGAAAAAACCTGCACTGAAATATCTCAATAGCTTTTGGATGACTATCAATGTATCAGTGATGAGAAGTTCAATTTGTAACGCATATGTTTAGTCCCAGGGAGGAACATTAGCTGTCTTTCAACTAACGCACCAAAAGCAGGTGAGCTTGAGCGAGCCAAGGCCAGACGATTTTCCATTGACACTTCTATTCTTTAATCATGCTGCAGCACGCTGTTTACCCATGCACATTGAGGTACAGCCATTTGATTCTGCAGCAAAGTGCGGCAAGAGAATACCCACAGCCAATCAGAAGTCCTGTAACTCCTCTGACATGTTGACCTATGTTTATAAAGAATTTATTGCGGTGAGCGGCATGACTCATTTTAAGATAAAATGAGTCATGCCCCAACTAAGATTTTAAGTTTTTAAGATAAGCAGATAAGTTTCATAACATTAAGGTTGTGTTTAAAACTATGACGTTAACTTTAGGTATGATGACGTGTTGTGTTAAATTCAAGACAAAAGTCATGTGGATACATAACTAGCTGTAATACTGCAAAGCACTAAGAGATAACAGTATAATTTTGTGCTCTGAGGCAGTAAAAATTCCCAGTAATTGCCCCTTTAAATAATAGGAAATTATCAAATTTGCACATACAAAGTGCTCAGTGTTGCTGCTGATTTTATCATGAGCAATGTCAAATTAGAACGCCTGAAACGCTGATATGTGAAAAGAAATTATGTTTTTTTTTAGGATTTGCCATTGTTTCCATTTATCAGTCTTTAGCTCAAATACAACAAAACTAAAAACATACTCAAAATCTTCTTTACAAAGGCTCATCTCCTGCATATTTGAAAGGCTGTGTAAGGTTTCACACAACTGTGATTTGCTTATATTCAGTTCAGTTACACTGCACTTAAAGCTATTACAGATGAACAAAGCATCAAAGAGTCCTTGGAAACAGCTGCTGGTATAATCCTCTTTTCTGCTTCCAATCAAGATGCTTAGTATTTCTTTTTTTTAAATAAAAATTGCTCTTTGGCCAAACTCTAATGTCTCTACAAGGATTGAAATCGCTGTTTTCTCTTTATTTGTTCCTCATCGGTCTGGCAAACAAACAAATCGATGGCCTGTGAAAACATGTTTATTATCAGTTTTCCAACTAAACACTGGTTGAGCACTTACAGCTGCAGGCAACAGTATGTGCATGGAGTAGGAATAAGGGCATTTTAAATGATGGAAAACATGTTATTCTAGTCCTTAAATAGTAACATCCAGCATCACATTACAGTAAGTGACATCCATCAAAGGTCCCATATTGTGCAAATTTTCAGATTCATTTGCATTTTGGGTTTCTGCTACAACATGTTTACATGCTTAAATGAACAAAAAACACATTTTTTTCGTACACTCTTTCTGAATATACCTGTATTCACGCTTCGTTTTAGCACCTGTCTCTTTAAGCTCCCCCCCTGGAAATCCTTAAAAGGGAAATGTGTCAATAAAGTTTACAAAAGGGCAAAAGAAATGATTAACTTGACAGGATGGAGGGCTCTGAAAGAACAGGCTCGCCTGCAGGTACATCTTACTGCCAAAGAGGCTGCAAGAAACAAGGTGTCTCAATTCTTACAGATTGCTTTAGGCACAGTTTCTGAATACAGGCTGTGTGCATTTCTCTGTGGATGTGTGTTGAGTGTTTAGATACTTTTATAGTGTTTATATATCACTTCAACCTGCTTTAAAATGAAAAGAAAAGATGTGTAAAATCTCACTTTTTACAATATGGGACCTTTAAAACTGATGAAGGTGTGCTTTACTATTCTACATTGTGGAATCATTGTGGTCTCAATCCACTCGCCTTTAGGCAGGTCACCTAATGATGATAAGAGAAAAAATGAGTGAATCTTGAAATTGAAAACCCGTGCTATTATTCTGCAAATCAGGCTACTTTCATTTGCTGGTCACAAAATATTTGAATGAGTAAAAACTTTAGAGTCAAGAATAAATGAATTACATGGTGCAGGATACAAAAAACTGCCTATGGCGACTAGATCCCATTGTGATGTAGTATATCAAACTAATTATATCATCACTACCCCCCTTAAGAATGTCCCCCCTGGGGTCTAGACACTGGTGGTGGAGAGAGTTGGATGAAGATCTAGATGATTGGATGTGGAGTAGGACTGGGCACTGGATGTGATGGAGACTGGAAGTGTATGTTGTGGAGGAGGGTTGCATCGGTTCTTACTGAAATGACAACTGACAACAGTAGAGAGGGGAACAGATTTAAAGTTTGGCAGCGACATGATAGACTCAGGGAGACCATGGCAAAATCTGGTTGGTTTAACACTTCGTGAACACCAATTGAGCCAGAGAAGGGAAGATTGAATGAATTAAAGTATAAAGAGAGTCTTCCTTATTGGAGGAATAGTAATGCACTGTAATTCTCATGTAATCCACATATTTATTCATCCATCCATCCATCCATCCATCTTCAGCCGCTTATCCCGGGGTCGGGGTCGCGGGGGGTGCCGGAGCCGATCCCAGCTGACATTGGGCGTGAGGCGGGGTACACCCTGGACAGGACGCCAGTCTATCGCGGGGCACATAGAGACAAACATAGACAGACAACCATTCGCACCTATGGGCAATTTTAGAGTCATCAATTAACCTAACACATGCATGTCTTTGGATTGTGGGAGGAAACCGGAGAACCCGGAGAAAACCCACGCAGACACGGGGAGGACATGCAAACTCCACACAGAAAGGCCCAGTGTACGTACAAATTAGGTCCGGAGTAAGCACGGAAATGTGAAGTGAAAGTAGTTAAAATGTATTTCAAGTGATCAAATTGCTTTAAAATATAGAACATTCATACAACAAGCAATTTACAAGAAAACACTAATGCAGTACTGCTGTAGTATAATGCACAGTTTAAAAGACTGAGCTGGGTGTAGTTGATTGTAAAAGATCAAGAATGTTGACAGTGACAAACAAAAGCTAAGCGAAAATTCAGTCCTTCAATCCCAGACTCCTCTAACGCTGCATGACAAGAACATTTCCACCACAATCAAACAGATAACAGCACGGGGAGACAGCAGTCAGTCAACACTTCAGGGACTAAACAGGCTTTGGGTTTCTGTGTAAGCGTGTTGTACAAGAGACAGATCAGTATCTGCACTGCCATCACGTAGAGAAGCTCTGGAGTCTGACTCAAGAGATTTGAAGGTGTTATGCAACGTCTGCCCCGGGATTGAAAGCCCTTATTCTGCACTAGACTGGACACTTGACTGTCCCTGTACATTCAAAGCTGTAATTAGGATCAAGAGGTGCAATAGATCTGCTGAAACAGACGCCCCTATCGCTATCTCACTGGTAGCTGTTTAATAATACTAGGATCACATTTGTCTTGAAAGTGTGTATCATAATACTAGTGCCAAAACTACTACAATGATTACTATCATAACTTCTACTTAGAGGGGAAAAGTCATTTGTATTACTGACTCAGAGCCTTTACATGCAGTTCCCAGGTTTCTCAAACACCATGTAAACACCATACCCCGGGTAAAATCGGAGTTCTTATACCTCGGTTAACAGACCTAGATAACTCCTTTAGAAACTGGAGTTCTCCGGCATGTAAGCACCTTACCTGGATTATTATCAGGTTTTGCGTCTGCGCATGTGCCGGGGTTATAACTCCCCCTCCCCACTCTGCGGCGGTGGCCTTTGACCCTAAATATGAAATAAACCAGGATGTATAGTCATGAATTCCACATTTGGGAGCTACTGTTTCTAGCTTGTTTTCATGTAAACCACATCAAAACAGCTTGTTACAGTATGCAGTTCTGTTTTTAATAAAAAAATCTCTCCTGTATTTATTTGCTCTCAGTTTGATTTATATCGACATTTTGTAGACAAACGTCCAAAATAGTGAATGTATAACAATTGCAGAAATGTTCTTATTCTGTTAAGATGGGAGGTGTATTAGCAGGTGTAGGTCCTAAGCAACAAAGTTATGAGTTAGTCATTTTATTCTGCAGTTAATTTTAAAAAGCAGAGGCCCATGGCTGTCTGTGATGTCCTGACCACCGGAGGAGCGTCGTCCTCTGTTCCACCTTGGAGCATGAGATGCAGTCATTGCCATAAAAGGTAATGAAGTCTGCTTTGCCAGGTGGGCTCAAGAGAATACTATTACAGTAAAAGTTCTGTTCATGGTTTGAATGCAGCATAAATATAGTAAATCAAGAAATAATCATCCAATCAGTAATGCTTTGACTTCATTACTTTGCATGTTGGTCTCATTTCTTTTTGTCTAAACAAGGTGCATATTAGGAGAAAAGGTCCAATATTAACAAGGATGTAATGCTATTTCGAAAGGACTTTACCAAAGCAATGTTCAAAATGCACAGGTTCAGGATCAGGCATGAGAAAGCAGCCCAAATAATCAAACAAATCCAGTAAAATGGTTTCAGGGCAGTGGCCACTGTTGTATTTTAATGTTTCTGACACGATGGTACCAGCACTGTGCTCAGGTCAGATGTTGCCAGATGGCTGATAAACCCTCAAAAACCTACAACACATTATATTTCACCCACAGTTTAGTTCTTGCAAACATGATACTTTTATTAGACCACAAGCAGATGCTCAACCATATGATTTTTAGCTTCATGTTCCAATATTGCAAACAATTAGCATTTACCCTATCAATGATTGTATCTACACTAACATATCACCTTCTCGTAACATATTTTTGGGATACAAGAAATAAAAAATAAAATGTCTAACCTACGTTTTTCCATATAAAGAAATAAAAGACATTCATGTTGAACATAGTTCACATTTGTACCTGCACGAGAAATCATTTAAAGGTCTCTGATTCAGGCATGTAGGCAATCTTAACGTGAAGGACAACGATCCGGACAGTTTTGGCTTTGGATAGTTGAAGATATAGAATGAGTGTTCATCTCTTGCATACAGTGCAAGTTCCAATATGTTTGGTGTCAATTGACCGTTGCAAGATGCTTTTTGCTATTTAGTTAAAGTCATTATTATATTATAGTTATTATTTATTTAGTTAAAAGTTTTTTATCTGACTTTTAGTAAAAAACAATCCATCTTATCAACTCTATTGCTGTGTGTGGAAACTAAAGCAGCTGTTACCTCCATCACGTCTCATCTAACTGGTTTTGGTCCAAGACGGACGTTATCTTGGGGATGGATGGTTAAGTGGACGGATGGTTCTTCCAAAAAAAAAATTGTTATTCTCATTTTATTAAGAATTGGGCAGAACTTGTTTACATGAGAATTTGTCTTTGTTGTTACCGTTTCTAAAGTTTATTTAGACACAAACTTCAAGTGTTAAACTTAGAACAAAAACAAGAGATTCAATGCATTAACGCTCCATCACCGCCTTCACTCCCAAGCCTGTCATCTTCATGTTTACTGCTGTCACCATGTTCAGTCACAGACACTGTGGCACAAGCCGTCGTGTGTTTAATGAATGAATTATGATTCACAGAGAGGCTATTTAGAGCCTGTGGAGGATGGAAAGTCCTTTTACTCGCTTTTCTGTGGGTTGAAGCAACATCTTTCTATTAATACAAGTTGTAAATAGTCCTGCTTTATAAAGAACACATAGCGACTCAGTGATTCACAACAAAGAAAGAGGGGCTTTGCTGTAAGTTCTAAGACTTCACAACTTTCTGTGTGAAGTTTGCAATTTCTCAAGGAGTTTTTCCTGGTTTCTCCAAACTTTGCCAATATAAACACACGCACAGCAGGAGGATTGAGATGAAATTGCTCTTGATATTATTATGTGAACTGTGTTGTGCGGATATATGTGATGGATTTCTACAGGATGTGCACACATGAGTAGGATGACTGAGTAACAAAAAACGGTGGATTTAGGGTTATACTTCAATTTTCATTTCTGCTTGTGTGGATTCATGCAATTTGTACATGTACTGTAAGATCAGTAACCGTATTTGTAAGTGTATGTCCTTTCTTAAAATCTTGTGCTGCTCTTATGATTGCATTCTGGGTATCTGCTGTCTTTTTTTATGTAAAATGTTTGTGGTGCAAGACATGAGGTACTTGTGCTGTTATTATAGAGCTTCTGATGCTGCAATCAGGTTTTTATTTTTCAGAGAAATTACTGTTCTAGTGTTTGCTGCAAACCTTTGTGTTGAGCTGGACAGGTGCTTTCATATCATTTATATGAACTGATTTTAAGATCATTAAGATCAGAAATAGAGTCTTGGTTAATGGGCTCTAGCTGAATGTGGTGCCGCAATCATGAGGTGGATCAATTTCTTGTACTTTCAGATGGCATTGGTGGCAATACTTTTCAGCAGGTATTGCTGATGACTGTGGTGTATAATGCTTCACTCTCACTTGGAAAATTTAATTGTCACCATACATGTGAAAAATGAACATTTGCACAATTATTTCTTCTTTATTTTCTTTTATTTTCTTCATCTTTTCATTACATGCCAGTGGTGTGTCAGACTTCGGATTTAAAGACACTCCCAAACTTCAAAGCCATTTTTGTGTAAGCCATGCATTAATATTGCACCATTGTTGAAATGGAAATTGTGTCAAACTTCTGGCTCTGTAAAAGGAGCTGTATTTGAAAAAATACAAAAAAAAGTGGGCTGGGACTGTCTCTGTGCGGCTCTCACAGACCATTACCCAGTATGTGAAATACCAAAGATTTTTCACGGCCAAATGCCCACGCGGCCGGGTCGGCTATCAAGACAAACAGCACAGAAACTCAGATTACAACACACACACAGAGGGAGACTGACTTCATTTTCTGCTTACTATGTTATATCTTTACAGAACACATCTGTTTGCTGGTATATTAATGTTATGAATGTCGAGTACAGCCCTTTTAATGATGCGTCTTGAGAACCAATGATGAGGTTGGTACCACTCCTTTATCGCTGCTATTTATCACTCTGAATTCATCCAGTAGAGGAAGTGACACAGCAAATGACCTTAACACTCCCCCACAGATTCCTTCATAACCTCAGTTCCTTTGTGGATGAACCAGTATTCATTTTGTCTGTGTTCCTCATCCAATCCTGCTTTAGCCTTTACAAAGTCTGTAGAACTCTATTAGAGTGGAAGTGATGTCTCAGTTTTTACTTTTGTACAATTACCCCCGTAGGGGCTTGTGCTATTTAGTTTTATTGCTTTTACAATAACTGTTTTGTGTAGAACCCAGTGCTGTTGCCTAGTCTTTGTTGCTTTGCAGCAAAGCCCAGTCTTTTTAAAAGTAAAGGTTTGTGCCAATCATAGACTACCAAGGTGAGGCACTGATTTACCTGGCAGAAGCGGCCATATTTGGTCAAGAGGGTAGAGATGGGGATACCAGCTTGGCAGGGCATGACGTTAGCATAGATAATGCTAAGTTACCAGCCAAGGCTAGCTCTAGCTAGCTAGTTTGCTTAGCCACATGCCTCTGTAATTCACATTAACTGTGATCTTCATTGGGATGCTAATTTTAACTAGAAAAACAGGCTCAAAACAAAACGTCATCTACAGCAAAGAAAATGACTCCTTAGAATGTTTTTAGGCGACCAAAACATTACAAACTGAAGTGGACTCACAATGTTAAATCTCAGTAGTGCTCAGTGCAGTACTCTAGGTGAGGTAAAAGGCACCCCATAGGAATGTTTCTGTATTATTTTATATCCACTACTGATGCTAAACATTACAGCTTTTGTAGCTTTGTAGCTTTCACTTTCGCAGAAGTACCTCCAGAACTGTTTCAGTTTTTTTCCACATTTGGAGTCTGGTGCTTCACCCTCTTTGACTTTAATTTGTGTATTCTTGACTTAATTCTCTCAACTTTTTCTCCATTTCTGTGTGTGGCCATGTGCACATGGCCCTGCAGTGTCATGCCCTTTCATGGGGATTAGTTTTTAAAAAATAAATGCTAATTAGGACACCTTCATAAATCTGATGTAGATTTTTCTTAGGACCTCTCTTAAGAACATCTTTTGGAAAAAGCTTAGGACGATGTACAGTGCCTATAGAAAGTCCTGATACCCCTTTGAAAGTCACCTTTTTTGTCTTACAGCCTAAAATGATAATACATAAAAATATATTTTTCCAGTGTGATTTACACATTTTGCCTTACAACATTCAAGTGATATTTTTCTCCAAATTTTTGAAAATTAATAAAAAATGAAAAACTAGAATAGCAGTGTTGAGTGATGGTCAGGACTGAAGGGAAATGGATGCTACCAAGTACACCCAAATACTTGAGAAAAACCTGCAGCCCTCTGCGAGACACTTGAAAACGGGCAGGTGGTTCACCTTCCAGCACGACAACGACCCAAAACACACCGCCATGAAAAACAACACAGTGGCTAAAGGAAAGGAAGGTGAATATCCTTGAGTGGCCGAGTCAGAGCCCTGACCTGAATCCTACAGAACATCTGTGGATGGACTTGAAGCAAAAGGTGCCTCCACAAAGTATTACATCTGGGGACGCATCGCTCCAACCCTGCTACTCTAGTGTTTCATTTTTAATAATTTTCAGAAATTTTGAAAAAAATTGTTTCACTTGATAGTTCTAAAGCAAAATGTGTAAATCACACTGGAAAAAAATTCATTTTTTATGTATTACTTAAAGCTGTAAAACAAAAAAAGTGATTATTTCAAAAGGCTATCATGACTTTCTATAGGCACTGTTATGGTGACTGAGGCCCATGAACTCTAGAGTAGGTTAATTCGAGCTCATAAACCACATTTGTTATTTGTTTCAGAATATGGAACCAAATCCGTGTAGACAGAAGAGCCTTTCGGGCTGATTGAGACCCGGAAAGAAAATTTGAGGGATCAAAATCTTGTTAACCAAAGAATAAATACTGAGAGCAGAAATATACTGTAAGAAATTATGAAATAGAAATGATCATACACATTGCAGTATTTAGATTAATGTGGGAGGAGATACTGAGTACAGAAACACTTGGCTTGGCACTGTTAGCTCTTACGTACACAATGATGCACATACAGTAAGTTAAACTATACCAAATTAGTAATGTGCCACCTACATACAGTGCGCACAGAGGACACTGGGTTTGCAGTCGCAGATAGAGTATCCCTTCCACCCCCCATAACAAAAACACCATTTAATCAATTCCATTAACACCTTCTAACAAAGACAGACGGGCACACACAGAGACATCTACGCACAGGCAACACATTTTCCAACCTACGCCATCATGAACTCATAGTTGTGCTGCAGGGTTGGGTTTCTCAGTGTTTGACGTATTCCCTCATCAATTCACTGGAGGCAACTAGCAGAGAATCTCTCCCCTGAAGGAGGGGGTCAGGGGTGACTGTGAATCACTACTTTTCTCAGTGGTTTGCCTTTATTGGCTCCGGTTTCCAAAGGCTGAGGGGAAGTGAATATTGCTTTTTATCCTTTAGCACCAGAAAGAGTGTGGGAAAAAAATCAGTTGCATCCAGTTCAATTGCCTGCTGAAAGTGAGTCCCCAAAGAGAAGAGATACACTGTATACTAATGACAATTATAGCTGATTTTTGGGTTTGTCTTTTGTAATATTACTTTTTTGTCTATATTCTGAATCACTTTTCCCAAACCCACTGCTTTGAACTTATACACGACTCAGGCAGATATAAAAAGACTCCCTACTTAAAGAACATGAAGACCTCATTGTCATTAAATCAGTAAGCCTATTCATGCAGACATAGTTTCGCCTTACAGTATATAATCACATGCTTCATATCTGCATTATATTAGTATAATTAGTAATTAAGTCCTTTTAATCCTCGAGGAAAATGTTTCAGATTGTGTTAAATATAGTTTTACTTTACTTGTACGTATGCTGCAGCACTTTCAAATGATGTGAAATGGCATTTTTAGATACCATTATACTGTAAATCAGTGTGCTCCATGAAAAAAAGTTTTGTTTTGCCCTTGGTAAAACTTTGAGAAATCAATTTTCATCCACTTCTCATGTTGTTGGCATTGATTCTCAAAATTGCTCAGAAAAACAAATCACATTTTTATAAACAGGGCTGAAAACATTACCTCATTAACATTGTATGTGGGGACGTGAACAGCAGGGTTATCCAAATATATGACACGGTAGAGGTTTCTATGTATTCTGTAAGAAAATTTAAAGATAAAGTTACAAGAGTTGACTTAGGCCTAATCTGCTGGGGGATAATACTTTTCCAGATACTCTGAGCTTCTCTCCTCTGTCTGTATCATTCATGTCTCATCAATGCATGTTACTAATTCAGCTTCTTCCCCGGAGTTGTTTGTGCTTTGTCGTCTTGCAGGTCTCTGCTGATCGTGGTGGTGCCTGCTGCCGTGGTCCTGCATGACGCTTCCTGCTACTATTATAATCTATAACCTTAGCTGTGCTTGTTTCTACTATTCTGCTGTGTTAACTGCCATAACATATAAGTCATATTCACATTACTATAGATATTATTATAGTTACTGTAAGTGTCTCTGTCTCTGACTTTGTGTCTGTCTTTGTCTTTCTCTGTCCATCTGTCCGTCTTTTCTCTCTTTCTCTCTCCTTTTCTTCCTCCCCAACCGGTGCAGACAGATGTCCGTCCTCCACAGAGCTGGGTCTGTCCCACGTTCCTGCCTGTTATAGGGAAGGTTTTCAACGCCACCGTACTCTACGGGGGAATTGTTGGGTCTATGTTTATCATAGAGTGTGGTCTTTACCTAGTTTGTAAAGTGTCCTGAGATAACTTCTGTTATGATTTGGCACTATAAATAAAATTTAATTGAATTGAATCAGTGCATTTCCACCTACTTGATTTATATGTGCATTTTCGGTTTAAAAAAAACAAACATGACTGAATGTAAATGCTGGAAGTTTTTTCTGAATATCATAAAAAAGGTTTTATGCTTGACTGAGGTAGTAAAGTTGGTCTATCAGTCAAAGCAAAATATGACAAAGTGCAATGGAAGCAGACTTAGTTTATGTGGAGGTGATTGATTGTCGTTGGCTTTGTTATGTTCCATTCTTTCTGACACTTATTCTTCTTTTACACTTTATTCTTGTTGATAGGTTAAAATGTTTGTGTATAGTTGCACTGTCGTTATTTGCTGCTCTGTGTGCCCTGAATTGCCCCCCTGGGGACAAATAAAGTTTTTGAATTGAATTGTAAAGTGTATATGATGTGGATTGAACAAAAAAAGAAAGACAAGAAAACTACCGAGTGCATGGCTATACCTACAGCCAGCATGGCCACCTGCATAATCATTTACTGTAATGCTAAATCATGAACGTTTTCAGACAACCAATATCCTTTGAAATAGTCAATTACAAAGGCAGCCGGATAAATTGCTGTCAATGTACCTCAAGGAGAGAATGGTTATTATCTCTTGTGCCATTATCTAATAACTAAACCATTACGGCCTTGTGCTACGCTGCTGCAGAAGTTTTGTGACTCTGTGCTGGAACAGAGAAAACAAACTGTCAATTTTTTTTTTATTTATAAATTAATTTAATTATATAAAATCACTGTGAATACATTTATTTCCATAACTTTACTGTTGCTGCATAATTTACTGATTTGTTTTCGAACTTTGTACCTGATATGTAGTTTACCCATTTTCTACGCCTGATGTTGCACAACATGAGAGTAATTATACAGCAAATTAGTCCATTTGATTACAATGCACCTTTGAGTGACCATCCAATTTAATGGGCAATTAACGAAAGGATTCTCCTGTGAACTCGACACCCGGCGTGTTAAAAGCATTTCTATGACTACTAAAGACATGACGCCAGGATTTCATGCCTAAAAGCCCTTTTCTGACTTGCTTTTATTAATGTTCATAAAGCCTCTTTTCCTTGGACACTTTATTTAATGTAAGACTGAGAGGTTCAACTTGAACTACCGTGTGTACAATGGGAATTCTGACCACTAATATGTAGAACTGGACGTCAGACAGGCACTGCACCTCAGTTCTAGTTAACCTTAATTAATAACCGACAGCAACTTCATTAAAGGAATTCCTCTGACATTTCTTGTGTTTGTGAATTCGGCAAGTGTTAATCGACTATGGTAAACCATTGTGTTAGTAAAATAACCCTGAAGTCTGCAAAAGAGCCTCTGGGCAGAAATGCAGAAATCATAACCTTAAATCCTATCCAATCACACAAGCACTCAGAGGGACTTTGCAGATATTATGTAACGCAGCACGGCCTTAATGCACATTAATGCATTCTTGCATTCTTCTGCAATTTGGAAGTAACAACAGCCACTTCCCTGGGATACTGATGAAAGATGTAATGTCTGCACACTGACTCCTAACCACACATTAATTTAGATTAAGGTTTCAATGCCGGTGGGATCTTAGTCAGGTCAAACATATTTAAATGGTTTTCACCACCACCACCACCACCAATGGTGGAGGAAGAATTCAGATCCTTTAGTGTAGTAAAAATACTAAAACCAAACTGTGAAAATACTCCTGAAGATGTTTGGTAAGTACAAGTATCTAAGTACAATCAGTCAAATGTACTCAATGCAGAAAAAACACAAAACTATTATTGGTTAACAAATTAAAATAGTCTCAAATTTTCTTCATATATTTTGTGTGCAACACATTTGAATTTGTAAAGTAACTAGTAACTAATATTTACATCATTTGGTGTCCCTCACTTGTGTGAGTGTCATGCCGAAATCAACAGACTGAACTATGCTGTGATTGTTCGCTAATGGAGTCACAATTTTAACTCAGCATTCAGGAAACAGCATTATATCAAAGAGAATATGTCCCCCCCAATATTTAGAGCATATGCATCCTTGGGTAAAGTCAGTGATACGGTATAAGTCATTGAATCGAATTTTCTGCTGCAGGTAACCGTGCTGCGGTGTGGACAGGGGAGAGAGTGTCCAGGATGTAGCCTGTCCCAAGCTACTGACACTGCTGCATCGAAAATTTGAGAGCCATGACATACAGTCCTGACAGGCACATCCAGATTGCAAAGTTTTCTCCGGCTCTCAGACCCTTTTTAAGGTAGCTACTTGAACTCCGTCCCTTAGAGCAGCATGTTTTTGCTTTTGTGACCACAGAAGTTTCGGTCATTTTAGCTCCTGAGCTAATCAAACAAACCCCAAAGACTCCATCCACAGTAGTTTCTTAATTTGCCAACTTTCAGCCTACTAGCCAAAGCTTAAACTAGCATGCCTCAAGAGCAAAACATGCTTTAAACATGGTCCACTTAGATTACATATCTCTATAACTTCCAGAGATGCAGACAAAAATGTTTGTCCCGAATCCCACCTTGACCTCATTAAACCTATAAAATGAATAAACATTACTATGATGATTGAGAAATACTAGACCAACTGTGCTCCAGGGCTTATTTTAGTACAAAACCAGATGACTTGAATAAATTGAAGGGTTTAGATTCAAAATAAGTAAGTGCGTCATGCTGCAGTAGATTGATATTAGATCAAGTAAATTGTGGGTTTATTTCAGCTTGCAGGGACTACCTGCAATATAAATGCCCTTTTTTACGAGTAGGTTCATGCTCCTATGTTAAAAATGAGTCAGCATTGCCTGATTTACATGTGTGTGCATTTATTTGAGTGTAAATGTGTGTGTGTGAGCAGCTATTGTAAAAGCCTCATGTGGGAGTTTGTGTCAGAGATACAAACTGTACACAACAAGTGGTTGCAACCTCACAAGTCCTCAATCTAACAAAAAAATGAAGATAATGACGCACAGGCCTTTCCCAAACACCATCTCCTCCATATTCATTAGGATATCTAGCGATGCATAATTAAGGTTTTAATTGCACATGCAGGGAGAAGGGAGCTTCATATTAATATGCCGATATAAAGCAAACAGGCAGTAGGATCAAATGTATATCTGGTTCCCCTGAGACCTTCTGGAACAAGAACTATTAAATGACAGCTTGGGGTTGTTGGTTCAATGTTAAGGAGCTTGTTATTTAAAAAATAATAATAATAAATAATATCCTGCCCCATCTGCAGCCAGGCTTTCCCTCTGAAAAACATAACCCCGTTGATATTTCAAGCCATGCACAGCAATATAACTTGCGTGCATACAATATCAACAATATCTGTTGGTTTATTTCTTATTCCTATTTTTCAAGGCTTCTGTTGACTTTTTTAGTAAAGGCAAACAGGGAGGTGACAGCTGTCAGTAACAGATATTAGTTCACTAAAACTCAAATGGAAATCCAATAAGGCTGCTGACGTCAATACCCAGGTTCAGGGTGCAAATATTAATCGAATCAGCAATGTGGTCGTAAAATGAACCAGTCAAGTTTGTCTGTTAAGCTTTGCCCTGTTTGTGGTGATAATGAGGATAGTGCTTCAGGCTGCAACACTGTCATTGAGTTATTGGGATGAGATTGAAATGAGCCAAGCTAAGTGGGGAGTGCAACTCTAAATTAGAGAGATGTCCTCACAACAAGCTGTCAATTTGCATTCTTTAGATAACAGGTTTTTAGAAAATGGCATTTATTACCAGCTAGTTTCTAGGAAAAAGCAACTGGAATCCATTGTAAAGCTCAACGGGATGAATCACTTAGCTTTATTAGATTGTGAGTCCTGTGTTTTTCCAAAATGCCATTTAATGACATCATATGGTCGCATTAAGGGTGGGTTAGTTTTTTTTCCTGTTAGCTTTTCTTGACTTGTTTTCATTTATATACCCGTAAGGATGTGATCAGTTTGGTTAAACTGCTTTTTATGCTCTCTAGGCATGGAATGAGCTGCAAAATAGCACTACCTCAGAAGTACTGCCTTCTTTGAAAACCTTTTAAAAGGTTTTTTTAAAAACTGCCCTGAAGGAAACTTGTTGCTTTTTCACATAACCCTTGACTAAGGTGGAATGTATGACGAATATCGCTGTATGCATTTCTTCTTTTACCATCTCCCTTGTATTGCTATCATGTATAATCTGTGCGTGGTCGAAATTGATTTAATGTGAAACTGCTAATGCTGCCATCCTGATCAGGACATCGTGAAAGAAGAGATCTTGTGTTTCAAATAGGACCTTCCTGGCTACATAAAGGATGAATGAATAAACAAATAAAATGAGACACTAGACAACACAACATGAAGCCCAACAGCAACATTTACTGGGAAATTAAACCAGCTGTCCTGTTGATTTACATTACATTAAGACCTGCAAAATGAATGATTTTCCCACCAACCTCAGTTGTACCTGATGTTTAGTTATATTTAGCGATTGTTAGCATGTTAGCATGCTAAATTAAGATGGTGAATATGGTAAACATTCAGCCCGTTCTCATTTCCAGAGTGTTAAATGCTGCCTTTAACTCACCAGACTTTCAACAGGGAACCCAACTGTGGACGTTTTTGATGCCCGCAGCAAGTGCTCCAAGATTAAGGGCTTTAAAGTTCATGTAGGTAGGAGGCCAGGTGGTGGCGGATGGATCAACAAAACATCAGACTTTCACCCAGGAGACCGCGACTCATGTCTCATCTAACATTTGGATGATGACAGTTTTAAACATCAAACCTGCTAAACAACAGAATGTTGACAACCTTGTGAGCATGTTGGCATACTGTAATGTAAATTGTTACAGTTGTATTTGTTGTCTAAAAACATCAAGGTAATTCTAAATCAATCAATCAGGTAGAATCATATCAGATACAATACTAGTGAAATGTAATAGTGTCAGTTCCTCAGTGCTGGTCTGGTGTATCCGATATCTTCCTGACCTCAAAATTGACAAAAGATGGTTATCCATTAAGTAAGCAATAAAGTTGTTACCTAAATTTTATTTTCTTATGACATAATGAGCAATAAATTGTGTAAATTACTTCTGAGATGATGCTGTTTCATCAGAGCAAAACCGGGCAAAAAGATGGAAAGCAAAATGTCTCTGTGAGGCAAATTAAGGCTCCAATTAACCTGACATCCCAACCAAGAAAATGTGAATGAAAGCATTCAATTTCAGATGGGTAAGATATTCAGTCTGCGCAGTGGGTTGAAATAGCTGAGGGCCTTGTCTACACAAAAGCAAGTTAATACCTGTGGCTTTTGGTTCAAAGCAATTCAGAGGCCCATTATGGTTGCTTACAATTTTCTGAACAGACTACCTTGATCTCCTTCGACCGGTCTGTTTATGCAGCAGTCAGGGAGCGTCTGATGCTGTGTAGCTGAACAACTCCTTTGACTGGAACTGGGTTACTTCCGCTGTGGAGAACTCTCTCACGGGGGTATCTGCAGGTCTCATACCTCACAGCAGAAAATTCTGATTCTGAAAAATCTGAATCTGTCAATGTACCAATGTGTTGACCTCACATTTATTCCTTTAACAACTGAGAACTCAAGGCGACTGTACACAGAGAGCTCAGCCTGGTGTTTATACTAACCCTGAACTACTGTTGCTTAGTGGCATACAGAAGAGATCAATGAGCTTTTATGCAGCTTTTATTTCCCATGAAGGCCAAGGCTATTGCTTTTAGGCAAGTAGTTCCTAACCGGAAATGGTGAATAAGAATAGCATATGCTTTTAGAGAGAAAAAAGGTCTGCTGATGCACAAACTATTAAATAAATGTTATATTAAATAACTTTGTACTTGCAGGAAGTACTATACCTCCACATGCAGTATATTTGTGATGCAGTCATGTACTTTGCAGGAAAAGCCCCATGTGCTATTGGTGCAAAAATGTCATTTTCACTAATACATTTCTGCCTCCTCCTGTATCCATTTCCTTTTCACATATATTAAAGGGGAGCCCCTCTGAGGTGTCATGAAGAGTCGACCCCTGGACAGGTGAGCTTGCTAATAAACTGTGCATTAGTGTTTGCAGCATTGAAATAGCAACATAGGGAGAGCAAACCTTGTTTTGATTAACGGTTGTTATTTCATAAATTAAATCATTCACTGTTAACACACTCTAATCTGAGGTGGGAAGCCCCCCTCCCCTTGCACACTGTTGCATTTTTCAAAATGATGCAGTGGGTAGAGTAAGCATATATATATATATATATATATATATATATATATTAACACGCTTATTTCAAATATATTAGTTTCCAACTGTGCATCTTGAGGCTTGATCTGGAAACAGAGAAGCTGTTAAAAGACTTTCTGAGTCTGACAAAGACAAATGACTGAACGTCAGCAGATTATACCTTGCACACAGGAAATCCTTGTATGAAAGGATAGTCATCAAAAGGTGTTTTGTCCAGAAATGTCTTCTGTCAATTAGCTACTGTGAATGAAAAGTCTTTTTTTTTTTACTGCAGGTCTGGTCTTAGCACTCATACTAATTGCTTCAGTGAGCTGGTAAGTGATTGCTCTAGGTGTTAATTTTCTGTAGTTCCTGCCTCCCTTAAAATGTCATTGACGTCATTGGAGTAAAAAAAAAAAAATGGATAGCCTCAACAATTTCTCCTAGACCCTTTTTATTGCTAGTCAGACACACACTATCCCTGCACACATCTACAATAACACACATGAGAGAGAAAGCAAAGTGTGTGGGCTGATAGCAGTTATTGAACACAATGACAGTATGAATGACAGCACTTCAACAGCTTGAACAGAAACATACGTCATTGAACACTAATGGTGAAAAGAGACTGAGAGAGTCAAGGACAAATACAGTGATAACATACACATAACATAATAAAAGAAGATTTAATTAATTCTCAAACGCAGGGAGAATTCAGACATGAAAGGTACACTGAGAGGGGATCAATGAAACTTGCATGTCCGTAAAACTGCCCTCATTACTCTGCAGGAAGTGGGGATAAAAAGATTTAGTAAACCCTGTCTTTTCTCTGGGATTTGGTTTGATCTGACATAAACCTGTCTGCACACCAATCTCATTTGAAGGGAAATAAGAAACTGAATTAACTGAACTGAAAGAGTCAAATATACAGTATAGGAAAGTGTGTGATGTGGCTTCAGTGTGTACAGAAGAAGGAGGTGTCATTCTCAGGATAAGCATGCCATTTAGTTTACAAGCTTGGTGAATACCTCTCTGTATAATAAATGCCTGAAATGCAAACTGAGGGAGTACAATATAATAATTTATATTTGAATTTCTTTTTTTTTTGCAAAGCCATTCCCTATCCGAAAAAGACTGTTGTTTCATTTGATAATACCTCCTACAGTATGTGCAGTTGCTCCAATCACTTTCTCATATTTGCATCTCAGCAGTCCCTGACTGAGATCTGAGAAAATAACTGGTGTTTACAGAGCAAGCGTGTTTGTCCAAATGATGTGGAAAGTCTCCAAGGATGTGTACAGGTGCTCAGCACTCTGCTGGGTCATGTGTTTAAAGGCAACAGATGGATAGGAAATGACATGTGAGAATCACCAAACCTTATCATTTCTGTCGCATTATTATCATGACTGCTGTTGACTGTTTTTATATTCCCACAGGAAAAGCTGGGGCAGACTTTTGAAGCTTTGAAGAAATTCAGCTACTATGCAATAGAACAGTTAATGGTGACCAAAAACTTGAATGGAAAGTTCAGTTTTACTGATATCTTAAATGGACCTTATTTAAATGCACCTAAAGAAATAAGGATAAAAACTGTTTTAGTAAAAGAAAAAAAGAGACAATAAAGATTATTTATTGGACTTTATGCATTAGTGCGTTCCCTATGCACTAAGAGAGACGGTTCGACCTTTTTAGAGAGCTTGGCCTGTGTCGATAAACTGACCTTTAAACCCCGTTGAGAAATTGTACTGAATGTCAGTGACTGCGCGAATAAACTTGGCTTGAATCAACTTTTAAAAAATAATACATTTAAAAAGTACTGGACCTTTTTACGGTGTTACAAAGTGCTTCACAAGAGTGCAATCGATAAGAAATAAACCATAAAACAGTAAAAGGAACAAGCAATAAAAAAAGAAAATCCTCAAATCCAATATTATCTCTGTTTTTCTGTACTGCTGAGGATAATATCTGCCTATTTAGCCACAAAGGGATCCATTCTGTTCACCAGCTTGTTGCTAACAGGTGTTGTGGAAATGTGGTTGAGGAGATCCGTGAGAGTGAACCAAAGCAGTAAAGCCACATTCTGTCAAACCAAAACAATGAGCTGAAAGGATGCAAACTCCAGTCTGGCATTTATTATCTGTGAATTCATCACTACAAGCAACACTGTCCACATTTCACTTCATTAGATTAATTTTTAAAAACTATGGATTACTGCAGTTTTTGCAATAATGGTTTGAGTGTACATGGCTACATATTGCAGGAGTGTCTGTAAAATCTAATTTCAAACGTCCTCTACTGCAGGTTCACTTTGAAATATTCCAAAAGTCTTCTGTGCTTTGCAAATCAGCGTGTGTATGCTGTTAAAAACCACTTGTACCTCGGGACTGCTTGAGTAGTGGGGTCTAAGTGGTTGCTTTGAATGGATTATGCAGGCACTGCAAGTGGTTGCTTAATCCACACCCACTACACAAATGCTACTCACATAAAACATAAAAGATCTTTTTTTTAAACCTACTGTGTTTTTTCCTCTTTATTTATTGCAGTTGTCTGCAGCTGTTGATACTTGTTCCCCTTGTCTATCGAAATATATGTTCTTCACTTCACCAATAAATGTTTCATATCAGTCTGCGTCTTTATTTCCCATTGAAATGCAGAGGTCATAAGAACAGGGTGATCCCATCTGATGGACTCAAGGATGTTAGTGTCGAGGTTTTTGCCTCTCACGGCCACAATGACGCACACAGCTCGGAAAAAACAGCAGCTTGGTGAGGCAGAAAGGCAGGCAAATCCATGCTCTGTCGGATTTATGAAGCTGTCTTCAGTTTTCATTCATGCAGGAGGACAGAAACATGATCTGCATGCAAAATTATTATAGTGTCTTTATTTGAAAACGTGTACTGATGAAGACAACATGGATTCTGTGCACAGAGTCAATGTGTGAAACAGCAAGTCAAGAAAGTGCTAAAATGTTTTTATTTTTTAAAAAATCGAAGCTTGTTTAGGTCTGATAAATACTTCACACAGAAAGCACAAATCCTCCAATAGCCTTTGGCCAGGTCAGGGAGAAACGCAGGTTGCAGCAGACTTTCTGCGTCACTGACGACTCTGATATTTTGAATGAATGCCCATGCTCACGCCTCTGCCTGCTACACCCTCTCACAAGCACATGCATACAAACACACGCTCTGCATAATCACAGGCATGCTCTTTTTGACACAGCAGATCACTGCGGAAAGTAATCACCAAATCAGGAATAATGTGTTTTACACAAAAACAAATTTCTGTATTACACCGTATTATGAGTGAGGATGCAGGGAGCTCCTCTGTGCTGGAACTCCACTATTAAACATGTTGTCACGGTAACTGAGCCCGAAATATGGAGGAATCTTGTGATAACCCTGTTGCTGTGGTGATGTCTTTCCTTGGAATAAATTAAATTAATTTAACAAGAAAAGTGTGAGCTGTGTAGGTAGCAGGGCGTTAAAATGAACAATTAATAACATACTTTCTACCAACACAGCATGTCACTGCAAACTAGTTTATGGTAGTATGGGATGATAAGATATGATTTAAATGCAAGTCATCGTTACAAAAGGGGCAACCATACAGAACTGATAATTCATTGTTTTGATATGATAGTTATACTAAATATCTGAAACTGTATCTGCAGACATTTATTAATTTCTTTGGTGTCACTTTGCAAACATACATTTTGTAGGATCAGCTTTTGTGAATTCCTGATGTTGTGAATTGAAACATCAGGAGGTCTTGCATCAAATAGCACTATTCCTTTATTACTATTCCTTTATATATATGTGCTCTAAAGAGGGAAATAAGACCTATGTAACCCTTTAACCAAAATGTCAAGATAAGCAATGGGAAATACAGTCAAACGGAAATGGCATTAGTTTTAGAAGCTCAGACAAAAGGTGCAGAGTGTCTCTATGGTATTTCAATAGCTTGCACTGGCCATCAGTGTCTGGTGGAGCCTCAGCTTCCGGCAGCAGCTCAATACAGAATACTAATGCCGCAATTAGTGTAACCCAGCAACAGGAAGTAAGCTGCCCTTGAGGGGAGAAGAGAGAATGGAGCTGAATAAATCGCTCTGATACTGACAAGCTCTAGAGGCCGTTGTGAGGTGGCTCATGTTCCCCTTTCCGACCTGAGAGGAAGGTGGGAACAGTAGGGCAATGCGGGCTGCACTGACTGCAATGGCTGCAGGGAGGGGGAGGTCGAAGTGGCACGGTCAAGTGATGCAGGATCATTACAGGTTATCCCTATGACAATCAAGAGAAAAGCCACTTCCGAATGCTCCCAAGTCTGTTGAAATGCTGTCCTAGCAAGTTCCTACCCTGCCTTTGTAGTCAGAATATATAATTACAACAAGAAAAGTTGTGAAACTAGAAAGTAGTCATCTTTTGCAGACTGAGGTAAGTAGCATGCAACAATACAACAGTGTTTTTTTTACCTAGCTCCCCTAAGGGCTGTCCGGTATTGCTTTATGTAACTAGTCAGCCCAGTTTTCCTAGGAAATACGTCTATATTGGGTGATTCCATACCTCACAATTTACATCCAATGGAAAAATTCAGTGCCAAGGAAGTAGCAATACAGAGAGTAAGGATTTGGAGGTCAAGGTGGTGGACTAGTGCGTAAGTCTGTCTTAATCTCATTTGAGTGGATACATTTATACAGTATAAGCGTATGAGTTCCAGATGAGTCAATCAACAACAAATACACTTTGTCCACAAATATTTACTTGCGAATTGTAAACTACCTCCATATCCTCTATATGCAGGGCTGCATGTATCCACATCTCCGAAGAGGAGGATTTTGCCTAATTAACAAAAAGTAGATTTCTTTCTAAAATCATCAACATTGACTCACAACCAGGATATTTACAACATAATCAAATTGTATGCCATAACCATTCATACTGGCTGGCACGGCACCTTTTCTTTGCTAATCAGTCTTCCCTGAGGAGTCAGATAATCATACTGAGGTGTGTGCAGCAATTCACAGGTCTGAAACCATGTAACTCTCCAAGCATTGACCTACATACAGATGTAAGTTTTACAGCAGGCAGCTAACTTTCAGATGGACGAAAGCCATACACAGTAGTCTCCTGTGGCATAAAAGACTAACTATCCAGACAGCAGCTTGAAGTTGTCGATGGACGCCTGCTTATTGAACTTAATTGTACCATTTGTTACTCTGCAGAGTGCATCAATTCAACCCGCTTGTCCCCTCTCTCACATCTCAAGTGGAGTTAGACTACTATGTGTCCTGCATTCTGATGAACTAGTAGCTATGGAAACTCATCCTCAAGTGGCAACTTGTTCAATACACCACACTTTGAGCTTTGCACAGCACTTTCACTTAAGTGCAGCTTTACGCTTATTGCAGAGGCCTTGCACCCATTATCCCAATATTGATAGGCAATAAAATGATAGACACAGAGTCTGTTTACAGCGGCTTGTATATGCTGCAGGGTTTACTTTTATGAACGGGTAGTCAAGTCCATTGACAGTGCTGACATGTTTGAGTCTGTACCTCCTTTCATGTTTTGTTTCTTGGCTAATTAAAAGGACTAAGGAAAGGGAGGTTTACTAGTTGTCATGCCTCACACTACCAACACACATATTGCTTTATTTTTGTTTTATTTTTTGCCATGCACTGACAGTAAACACATTTCTTAGCATAATAATGTTGACTGAATCAAACTGTAGGACAATAACATGAATGGAATGGGATTTGACATGAATGCGGTTAAACTGTAGAAGAACTGCAACTCATGCCAACCCTTGGACAATCATGAAACTTTCTTTTTTTTTTTTTAACTCATACCTTAACATAACCGTTCACTGGTGTTTCATTTAAAAAGTGTAATTGCAACTTAAAGTCATTTTTTAATTGAAATGTGAGAAGAATAAGATTTGTGCAATGAAAGTTAAGTTCCAAAATTGAATTTATAGCCTGACTTTGATTCACTTCCTTTTGCTTTTTATATGTTAATTCCAAGGATGATGCACCATGTTGTTGCTCAGTGTCCCTCCTTTGCCAGGTCCGTCAGAGGTGCCCGAGGAAATGTTGTGATGTCTGGGTCTTGATCACGACTAATGGCCATGCTAGGGGCCATGAATACAGTGGGAGACCCTTATTTGCGAAAAATTGCACCACAATAGCCTAAAATTCAGAACAAATTGCCCTCAACAGAGGCACACTTCATGTTTAGAAAAATATGAATGCAAATCAAGTGATCAGGAAAGGTCACCCTCAGTCCTAACCTGTGGCACCCATTTATCAATAGTTTCTGTGCAAAACGAATAGTCACAACTGCTGAAAATGTGTTCACTGGGTGTTCACATACTGGGTGTTCTTGATATCATAGACTGCAGCATAGACTGATTCATTCATCCTCAACCGCCTGTCCCTGTCGGGGTCGCGGGGGGGCTGGAGCCGATCCCAGCTGACATTGGGCGTGAGGCGGGGTACACCCTGGAAAGGACGCCAGTCTATCGCAGGGCACATGAAGACAAACAGAGACGGAGGACTATTCACACCTACGGGCAATTTTAGTGTCATCAATGAACCAGTCCCGGAGAAAACCCACGCAGACACGGGGGGAACATGTAAACTCCACACAGAAGGGCCCCAGCCAGGATTCGAACCAGGAACACACTTCTTGTGAGGCAACAGTGCTGACTACCACACCACCGTGTCACCCAGCATAGATTGATAACATATTAAATTTTGCTGAAAAGTTTTTAAAAATGTATTTTTAGTTTAGGTGTTTTATGACTAGCTTTCAAAAAGTTAAAAAAAATTCCATCATTAAATGTGTTACTTTGCTGCTGATTTTGTTTTTAAAGTGGGTGGTAAAACAAAGATTGGCATCTTTAGTATTTTAGTGAACTCAGTTGGCAAAATGTTTTTCCAGTCAATATCCTTAAAAGTATCCTTGTAAACATCACTGACAATTCTGAAAAAATCTAAATAAAATCCTTTCATTTTAAGTCAGTAAAACTTAATTTATGTAGCACTTCAAAACCAGAAAACATGATGAAAAAAGGAAAAGATGATAAAAGGTATGGTCAGGCATGCTTAAATGCTAGGCAAGCTGGGTCAACCACAGGCACAGGAAACATTGTTCTGAGAGTTTGAGTGGATCTGTATGGGATCTGTAACTCACTGATGTTTGTTGGTGCCAAATTGTGTAACGCCTTAACTTAGAGAAAGTCAGAATAATGAAAGAGGCAACAAGATAATAAGTGGAAGCTTTGTAGTCTTAGTAATTGTGCAGCAGAATTCTGAACTAATTGCAAATGTTCTACAGCTTTGCGGCATAAACATGGAGAAAAAACCCTGAATGAATTGTTCAAGCAATCAGAAACACATCATAACATACATTACATTTCATCATATTTCATTTAGCTGACGCATTTGTCCAGAGCGAGTTCCAGTAAGTGCATTTAACAATTAGGGTACAAACCAGAAGAGCAAGTTATTAGATAACTGTATCATACCATAACATAACTTTGTTTGAAGTTATGCAAAAAAGATGATCATCTTTATCTCATTTCCACATGCTAAATTTAAATAAGACGCCTACTGTACATCTATTTTTTCAAGCAAAAACATCCAGTGATGCAAATAGGTCTTTTTTTAAAATGGCTGATTTCCAAAAGTACCATTTCTATCTATAGTGGGCTCTGTTTTTAGATCCACAGTTTCCTATAAATAAATGTCTTGAAAATCAGCCACTGGTAGCACACCGCCAATGATTGTCATTATTGGATGGTAGTGGATTCAAAGAACTATTTATAGTAGATGTAACTAATAATTTACACGCGTGGGGAACCATTTTTAATCACAATGCCTCTGCCAAGATGTTTCTGCCAGAACAGTGCACGCCCAGTGTCTGCTGAGTACACTCTTCATGGTTTGTAAGGGACCATTAGGAGCTTGCCAGAAATAAAACTAACAAAAGGCAGTGATACACAGACCCACATGCATTACATGTTAGCCCCTTTGTATTCATGGAACAGGGTCATCATGCCTTTGATGTCACCTAATGATCCAGCCAAGGATGATAGGAGACAAATACCATTTCTGTGACTGCATGGGCAATTAACCTTCCCATCTTCACATCCATTTTCAGTGGGAGGGATTTCTTTACCCAAATAGCATGCAATTGACCTAGCCTAATTTGTAAATTTGTCCTTCCTGTCGGTGGAGAGCACTCAGAGAAATGGCTGAGTCATTGGTATTGTCCGAAGTCTTCATGCTGGCACACAAGAAAAACTTCAGAAAATACCTTAGTTCCGTCAAATTGACAGGTGAGTCATAAGAACTTGTTGGTACAGAGCCAGGTGAAACCAGAAAAGAAAATGGCATACACAGCTCTTATATGTGCAGATATGGTATTTACTGCTTATAGATGTTAAGGAGCTGATATTATACATCTAAACTTTGAGAATTAGCCTGTATCTCCCTCTCTTTTTCTACCCTCCCTCTCCCCCTCTCTATCAGGAAATCTGTTTATGGAGCTCCCACAAAATCGGAAATCTGTTTCCATGGGGACTGCTGTCCTTCAGGCTGACGTGTGCATAAGACAGTCATGCTGCTCGAAAGAAAAGTTTTTCCACTTAGATATACTTAGCTGCTGACACACAATGAATTGGTGGGGGTCATTTTCAAATTTTACTGCAATAAATCAATGGCCTATAAAAGCGTAATACCATGAATTAATGAACTAAGAGTTTAAATTACTGCAAGACGGCTGCAGAGTGAGTCAAAGTGCAAGCCAGTGGATGCATCCATTCTCTAGACTCGCTCATGCAAAGTTAGGGTGTGTGCATGCATGTGTATATTAAAGCAATTTACAGTGAGTACACAGCATGCCTATGTTGCTGCACATTTTAAAAGTGCAGAAGAATTGCAAAAAGTTTTATTATTTTTTATTTTTTTAACAATTTCCGTGGTCATTTCAGAGTATCATGCATTTGCATTCTTCAAATGTTGTAAGTGTGGAAATATAGTTATTTAAATGTGATCACACTGGAGGTTTAAGTGCAGGAAAGATAGGACCGCTGCTTGTCACATGTTAATTAGCCCTGTGGTTTTAGTGTAAAAATGAATCTACACTGCCACCCAGTGAAAGCAGCAGGTTTGTGGAAAGGTGTGAGTGTAACATTCACAAGAATCAATGCTTGTAAAATTATACTTATACGTCATTATGAATTAGCTTGTATACTATGTAATTTTGATGGTTTTGTCAGCTCTTAATTACGTCTGTGTATGTTTAGACTATTACAAAATCATACATATGTAAAGACAACGTTAAATGATAATGACCCCAAACAGTGAAACTTAGCATGCTCTTTAACAGTCAAAGCCAGAGTTCAGACATGCATTTAAAGCCTCTCCCTCCCTAGGCCTGTGACTTTCTCCAAACCAGTGACTCACTAATTGCAGATAACCGCCGTGAATTACGTTGCGGGGGCACAAGGCCTTCACCATCTGTTCTGCACAATACAACTGGAAACACAAACTGACAGCACTGACACACAACATATAACTGCCTTCTTTTATTTGTTGTGACAAATTATATTTCAAAAAGGGCAAATGTCAAAACAACAATAAAAGGTACAACATTTGAGAAATATCCCAGATATCCCCAAAGGATTTGTCAGTACTTTATTAATTTAACATTATGAGAATATCTTAGTTTCGAGGTCGTGAGTAGATAAATGGATATACTGATGGAATTCAATTTACTTAACTTAATGGTCCACAGGAGTAAAAACATAAATCTCGATCAATAAAATAAACGGTACATTGACATACTCATATGTTCTTATGACTAAAACCTGGCAGCACCATCCACAAAATTTAAAGCTTCAATGACTTGCGGGAGAAATATTGAAATTGATTTAATAAAATATGAATAAAATTTGAATGGAAGTCAATGTAAAGTAGTGTCCCCAAAAGTGACCTAAGTAAATGTGTGTGTTTGTAAATCTGTCTTTCCACAGCTTATCTCGCATACTACTCGACCCATTTGCCCAATATATTTTGTGCACATTTATGCTCAAGGACCTGTCACAGCTGCAGCAATCCACAATTTAAAAAATAAATAAAAACCATTTTATTGACTCCTCTGTCTTATACCGTCATTGGCTGCTGACTGCTCACTTCTCTAAACCGGCCAGTAGGGGCCACAAGTAATAAATAAAAAAACACATAGCAAAAGGCTTTTCGTCTATAAAAACAAGCTTTACCTAGTATGTTGCAGGACACGTTTTTGCCTTTGTCGTGGCTCAAAATCTAATGTCCATAGAACAGTTTTGCCTTATTTTGAACTGCAGATAAATTCTATACCCAATAAGTATCTCCGCTGCCATCTTGACTGTAAGGGAGCGGGGAGGGACAATTGAATGAGATCCAAGTCTAGAAAGTGGAAACGCCTTGAACGAGAATCAAGAAGAGGACCTAGTTTTAATCAGGTGGAAGTTGAAATTGCTTCTGTGTGTCTTATTGTAATCTAGCTTCCTTATTGCTTAAGATGCTTCATCAGAGTTCTGGTAAGGGAAATATGGTACCCTTTATTTATGTATTGCCTTAAAAGTAACCACACTAAGTTGAAACAACTCATTATGTGTCGATTCATTTTTCTGACCTCCCAATTTAAGTGGAACTATTACGGAGAGAGAGTTGGATAGATGGACGGACGGGTGGGCAGATGGAATGTGAGTTATTTAATACACAAATAAAACCAAATTATAACCTGACATCAAAAAAAAAAGTTAATAGTTGGTCCTAGATGATTAAAACCTTCTCCGAACAGTGACCTTTTCACATGAGTGACTCGCCATTGTGATCACTGAGGCCCCTCTGAACCCCTCTGAAGTAAAGAGCAAATTACAGCTTTTTTTCTTGACTTTATCAAAGGGCAAATGTTACACGATTTTATGAGCCTTTTTCATTGCAGAAAGAAGAAATGATTCCAGCTCAGTATGTTTTTTAATCTGTAGGCACCGGCCATGCCTCCTAATGGCCACTGAGGGGCAGATATACTTACTGTAAGTGTGTAGGAAGAAAAGGCAGCTTTTCCCATGAGGTGATTCACCTGTTATTAGATG
Organism: Echiichthys vipera; assembly: GCF_963691815.1. NCBI lineage: Eukaryota > Metazoa > Chordata > Actinopteri > Perciformes > Trachinidae > Echiichthys > Echiichthys vipera. Next base: position 20,889,706 of record NC_139838.1, read on the forward strand.
GGCTTCATTTATTTCCCCCTGCCATTCAGTTCTGCCCATTCTGACGTTGAAAGGATAAATCATAATGCAGCCAGAAAAATAGCATCCTCAATTTAAACCACCTGCTCAAAAGTTTTTCCGGCGACTTGCCCTCAACATATTTTCTTTTATATTGCATTTTCAGAGGGAAGCCCCATTTAAGAAAGAGTGCCGTGACATAAGGTTTGACATCCATAAAGTGGCATTCTCCCCTGCCGATATAGGCCACAGGAAGCTCTCTGACAGTTTGGAGAGTAGGCTGACATTTTACAGGATGAAGGGAAGAAAAGAGAGAGAAATAGCATTTTTAAGCAGCGTGTGGCTGCATTTAGAAAATATGCTCAGCCACTCTGCTTGGTATGTGAACAGTGATGATTATTAATAATCAAAAGACGGACACTGGAGGCTTTGATAACAATTAACCCTCCTTTTTAGCATTGTAAGCAATAAACACTCTCACACTGTAACAAAATATATTTGTAAGCTGATAGAGAATGATTTTATTACTATACAGTATATAGCCTACATTTATAATGCCCTGTATGAAGCATCTGTCACTGGTGTATAAACAGTTAATAAATGATTATTACCACTGTAACACCATTGTATTTATTTTTAATAAAACATGATATTAACACACAAATTTAAGTAACTGTTTATATGCATGTACAAATCAGCCACAGACATAAATGTCTTCTAACCTGAAGACATTTTGAATTTGCTCTATCAACAGTTGAGAGTGAAAAAGTTTTTGTGAATAGGTAAATACGTCATTGATTAATATAACAAACAGTATAAATATAAATATGGTATATAATAGGGCGTTTGGATTGTTTGCTATGACAGTTTAAGTGGTTCCTAGGCAGTTGTCACAGTGTCTGGCATGGTTGCTTGTGCAGTAACTGGTGCTTGTTAAATGGGTTGCACTTGCCATTCAGAACATTCATACAACAGCAAACAAATATTTGCTATGTACAGACAAAGTGGAGCAACGGCATCCTGAGCAGAGAATGAAGTCACTCTCCCTCTGTGTGTTTGTTGCAATCCCATTTCTCTGGGTTTTTATTTAAAGCCAGCCTGGCTGCACGTGCATCTTAGTGCATGTGAGAGTCGTGCTTGTGAGTCAGTAACTGACACAGAGGGCCGTGATAAAACGCTGGAAGGCTACTTAACAAGTTGGGTAACGGTCTGTGGGAGCAGTACGGAGGTAATTGAAATGAAGAGCCTTTTACAACACGTGAAGCACTTAATGGAAACTGCTTTCTTTTTTCCATACACACTTACAGTAAGTCCATCTGACCTGAAGTGTCACCCTTCTTTCAGTATTTCGAGAGTACCTATAAGGCCCAGACTGCCCGTCCAGTCATCAAATAATTAGCAGCTATGAAGGCCGACTGTTGCATCGCCTCACGTCACTTGTCTTTCGGTACAAAAAGTTGCACTTGAACACACCACTGCCAATTAGCATGTAGGTTCTGCACCAAACAAATCTTTATACATAGGCTACTTGGCATGAAACCCAACTGAGTTCAGTTCAGGTTTTTATTAAAATCCAATAAAGGCAGTGTGGCTGCAACAAGAGCAGGCCGAGAATAAACACAAAGACAGCAACAGAGACACAACCGATGCAGGGAAAAAGAAATATCTCTTAATAGCACACCAGTGTATGATGCATAATTAGATATTAGAAACATGTAAACATAATTTTCTATGGGCATGGAAAATTACGGAAGAAATTACATGTCGGAAGTTTCCGATATTACAATATCACCCACTGCTATATTGAGGCAGGGTGTGAAAAACAGTCCTTTGTGAAGCAGGGTAATAGATGCACACACACACACACACACACACACACACACACACACACACACACACACACACACACACACACACACACACACACACACACACACACACACACACACACACACACACACACACACACACACACACACACACACACACACACACACACACACACACACACACACACACACACACACACACACACACACACACACACACACAGAAATGAAATAAATTGAAATTGGACATCTCTACTGCACTACCATTAAAGAAGGCATGTGTGCTGCTGCACTACATCCCCTTGTGAACGTTCTCTGAGAGGGCGAACTGTCAGAGTTGTTAACAAACCTAATGGACGTCACAAGGAAAGTGCTTCACCACCTAATGAGGTGTTTTTATAGCAGGAAGTCCTTATATGGCTTTGGAACTCATGAAGAAAGAGCAAGCAACCATCGAGTAGGATATGATTCATTGTGTTTCTGCTGAACATATTTTAAATAGCAAGTTTCAATAGAATACACAGCAAAGAAATGTCAAGACATTTAAATATATATTGTACTATAAGGAGAAAGAGATCCATTCATCCATCATCTGCTTTATCCAATTCAGGGTCATGTGAGGTTGGAACCAATCATAGTGCACACTCCGTGAGAGACCCAATTTTCCAATTTACCTCACGTGTGTTTGGATTGTGCAACGAAACTGGAGCACCTGGAGTAAATCTGGGTCAAGAAACGATCTAGGTTAAATCATTGTGGATTTACTGGTGCAATTTGATGTGGTTTAGAAAAGTTGTGATTGATTTCAAAACAAGTATGCCCCTGTGAACCATAAAGGCACGGAAACACACACTTGAGTAACAGCATGGATAAGACATCAAAACAAGATCAACCCGTGCTCCTGTCTGCTCAGGAAATAGCAGCCTGGAAGTTTTATTCTGTACAAGGACACGCAAGGTCTCTTGAGTTTTATGAATTAATGGAAGTAGGTTAACACAACCCGTCGTCATCCCAACTCGTCACATACGGCCGTTTTGTAACATTGTTTGGCATCAATTGACACTTTTTCATTCTCATTTTTCACTGAAGGTCATAATAGGCCAACGTCTGTACAGAACATAATGTTCACCCTAGACTTGATGATTGTAAGTTGCTTAAGGGTAAAGGTGTAAAATCACAGATAGTGAATAGTAAAAACGTTGAAGAATATGCATTTGTTCACTGTGTCTACATTACCTGGTCAGTTAATTGTATCATACCATCAAGGATCTACAACGTCTTTGTTTTAAATGTGTGAAAAGATACTTATTTATTTTTCTGTCATACACATACACATTGCATGTTTATAGTCTAAAGTACTGTTTTCCAATTGTGGAATTTTTATTTATTGTGATGAATGAACACGTGTTTTTTCACTGCTACAGTATGGACTTGCAGTGATGACTAGTTAAATTATTATTATTATTATTATTTATTTTCCCACGCTTTTTTGTGGCTTTAGCAGTTATCCTGACTCTGAATCCCCCTTAATAATGTCCTTCGTGTCATGCACAAGTTGGGCAAGAAGTAAAAGCTTTTCTTGCATCCAGTTTGGTTTGTACCTCTCATTATCAGCCATGGTTATTGTAGTGTGATAGTTACAAGGCTTCTTACATGGACACTAATTGTTAATGAGCTGCCTGCCATGTAGGAGGCTGACGATTAGCTGCACATATACTGTACTTAATTATTGTTAGGGTTAGACTATATTTCTCATTGTTCCATGTTAAATGAGTTTTGAGGTTTTAAAAGCTTTATCTGAATATTACATGTCTTCTAATCTACAGCTTATCTATAACGAACTCACTGACAGAGAAACATGAATTCATCCATAACAGGCAGGGGAACCCATGCTCCTGGAGGGCCGCTGCATGTTTTAGGTTTTTCCCTGCTCTAACACACCTGAGTCTAACGATTATTGAACCCCTCACAAGCTTCAGCTGCTTGATAACGAGTAGATCATTAGAATCAGGTGTGTTAGAGCAGAGAGAAACCTAAAGCATGCAGGACAGTGGCCCTCCAGGAGCAGGGTTCCCCACCGCTGATCCATAACAACGGGGTCAATCCCCCCCTTTCTCTTGGTTTAAGACCCAATTCCCTAGTGAAAGTTGGTTGTGCTATTAAGGAGTCCTAAAATGTTTTGGGAATACCGGCCCAGAGGTTTTTTTGTTTTGTTAAATCAGACAGGCAGCTGGTGAGGCAGGGGTGTTACGCGGTTCCACCACCAGATGGCTGTCAAATTGAATCACTGAGCATATCCCACTAATCAATCACTTAGTCAGTCAGCATGTGATTCAATCTTTGTGTAATGTGTGTAATCTTTGAGTTTTCCTCCATTTTTTCATACTCATTTGAACTGATTCATAGAGCTGAATAGCTGATAATATTTCCATAGAAATCTGCCAGTTTACAGATACAGCAGCAAAAATCAAACAAAAGCCCTGCAAAAATATTTTACTTTCATGAAGGGTATAACGTTGAATTTTAGTTGTAGAGAGGTGTTGTTTCAACTTTGTGGTTATATTGGAGGCTGTTTGTGGTTCTGTTGATTTGTACAAACTTGAACAAGTCTGGTGCAACTCTCTTAAATCAAGACTGAAGACTTTTCTTTTTTCCGCTGCCTTTTCAGTAAACAAAACCATGTATTAATTGCTTATACTGCACTGTAACTTATATTCCTTTGATATTCTTGGCTTTATTCTTTATTTCATTTGCCTGTTTTTATTTTATATGTATTTCTTTCCAATGCTTTTAATGTTTTATGTAAAGCACTTGGAATTACCTTGTTGTTGAAAGGTTTGATACAAATAAACTTGCAGAACACCGCCATCTAGTTGCTCAAGATTGTAGTCCCAACAACGGAAAATAATTCCACCACTCAGGTTTCCATGTTCGTCAGAGCCGGCCCAGTACCCTACAGGAGACCAGAGTCTGTTTGAGCCTGTTTGAGCCCATTCCCTCCAGCAAATCGCACCATAAAAACAAGTATTGCAGGGGAGTTTGACTGACAAGTAAACATGAAAGTTAGCTTACCGATCAAGGAGGAACGTAGCCTTTTGGCGTGAGTTTTAATGCTGTTGAACTCCTTTATCTCAGTCCATTGAGTGAATGCTTGGTTTTAATTGACTAATTTTTCCCGTCTCCGGTCACTCCGCGAATGGGGCAAATGACACGGCTGCAGGATTGGTAAACTCCATTTCACCCAGTGCCCGCCTACAATAGCTGCACCCAACAACAGACAACCCTGGCAATCCGCCATGCAGGCTGCTATTGGCTGCTACAATGTAAACAGAACGTGATAGAAAGTCATTATTAAACCCGTAAAAAACCTGTATATATTTTTTTATGGAAAAGCAATATTTTCATTCTGTACCCCTCAAAACGCCCCATGGGTGTATTATTTAAAATATATATATAGCTTTTTATGATTCTACATATTCAACCTTTAATTATGATTTAATTATGATATATATAAATATAAATAATTGAACCACTTTTTTCTTATATGTAATCATGGCCATAAACTGCACATAGCTTAATTATGGTTGTGGCCCACACTGGATTTTATTATGTTTGTTGTAATTAACGCGTGTTCCGGTAGGGGGCGGAAATGCGCCATAGACACTGGATGTCGAGAACATGCTGAAGTCCAACGAAGAAGAGCAACACCTAGGTTGAGTCAGGGCTCGGAGTTACAAGTGGGCTGTATTTCTGTCACTCACTGGGGGTAAACAAGGTAGGCAAACAACATATGTCACCTCTCTGTTTGTGACCAACGTCTTCATGAAATTATAGGGTTTCAGTTTGGCTAGCCAAGTGTGCTAACTGACAACTTTTTCTGCTTGAGTTGATTGACAATACTAGCCGAAAACCCACTGATGCTAACGTTAGCTTAGCCAGTTATTAAATACCCCCTAACCAGGGCTAACGTTAGCTATCGGCAAATATTATCTTATCCCATTATACATGCTGTCATGTCTCTATCTATTTGTGCAAGCTCGTTATAACAGCGTAACTAACGCTAGCTGTCGTTAAACGTCTGTCTTGTAAATGTATGTCAAACTAGTTTTAACGGTTATTTCTTCACAAATGCAATGCCAACTGTTTGAACGGTAGCCCACTTTACTCCTAAGGCAAGCGGTTGTAACATTGATTCCAATCAGACTCCTATCTGTAATTACATTTTAGATGTCCGCTATACCATATCTCCTAGTCAAAATTGTAACTAGTCAGAATGATAATTTAAGATATCCACTATGACATTATGCCTCTCTTCAATTGTTATTTCAGATATCCACAACATTCATGTGTATCCGTGTGTATTGGGCTTTCCATTCTAGATATCCACAATTACATTTTAGATATCTAGAGTGAATATTCTGGTTATCTGTAATCTAATTCTTACTGGTAAAAATGCACGTTTTGAATGTATTTCGGGGTCAAAATGACATGGATATCTTGAATGGTTTTTCATTTGTGATATCTGAATTTAAAAGTATGATCAGGATTGTAGATATCTGAAATGGGAGTTTTTCCTAGTAATAATGACATGATTACAGAATATTCATTCTAGATATCACAATGGTAATTTTGGATGTCTAGAATTGAAAGCTCAATACACATGAATGGCAAAAGTTGCACTAGTAAGAATGTAATTGTGGATTTCTGAAATGTTCTTTTTGATTAGAAAGAATAAAAAAAGACATCTGCAATACATACCAGTGTAGTTAATAAATGTTAAACCGCTTGCGACATTGCTCCCCTGTAATGTATTTTAACAAATATATCATCGGGATCATGCTACCCTCATGTTTTCCTTTCTCTCCTCAGGTTACACAGCTGCGTTCCACTTGTGCAGAATTACAGGAAACACTTTGCAGCTGCAGATAAGCAACAAAACAATACAATAACATTTAAAGCTTTGCTCAGATGTCAGGAACAAACTAGAAAACTATTTGGAGGACTGTAGCTAGTACCCCCTGATAGGGGAGTCAAGGTATTTTTTTTCTCCCACTGGAGACAAATGGTTTTGAGTCATGGATCAAGGTGTTGTGGACAGTCTTGTTACACTTGTCATCAGGGCACCCAACCAAAAGTACAATGACCACACCGTCAACTGTTGCCAGAACTGGACTGTGGAGAAACTCAAAGCACACCTTTCAGATGTATACCCTAGCAAACCAGTGAGTATTTCAAAGCTCCTGATACTAGAACATGAACTATGTATGAAAGGGATAGTAGCCCCCGGATTACCTGCCCTCATTTTGGAGAAGCAGGCAGGAGTACTGATGTGGAGTCTAAGTAAAGCACTGCTTATTTTAGCCAACTAAAAGGCCCACCTAAAGTTGTAGTAGTAGTTGTTTAGTAGCATAGTAATAGTTTAGTTTTATTATCCTAAAAAACATTTATAAACCAGTACTAAAGTAATCACTGTCAGTTATCACTTATGACCCTCTAGAAGAGTGTGGGGGTGTCCGATCTGCTGACGCCTCTCCCCCTTAGTTGTGTTATATAAGATAAAACATTGTTGCTTGTAGGGAGGGTCGATATGTAGAAAATCAAATACCACAATGTTTTCGACCAATACCTCAATATGGATATTGTGATGATAATATAGGGTTGACTGGAGGTGCCTTCACAAAATATTTACACAATTATATTTTTGATGAATAGTCTTCAGTAATGTGGCTATTATGACAACATGGGTAAAGGCAGATAATAGAACAGCTAAAACAATCTGGTAAGCTCAGAAAATTACATCACCTTATCTATGACGATATCAAGTCTCATGTCAAAATATCATCGCTATATCGATATATTGCCCATCCCAAGTTGCCTGTTGTTGAAAGTCAGATCAGTTCCACTCAGAAATACAGAAGAAATAGGTTTGGCTGGTTGAATTCTTCTACTTTCTATTTTTCTAAGAATCAAATTACTGTCAAAGTGACACAGATCATTAACCTTGATCTATTCTCTTAAGTGAAAGAAGTTACAATCATAGTAGTTGAAAGAGCCGTGGAGTCTGTAGATTTGACATCACAATGAAAGGAAGGCATTTCTTGATGAGCTGTATTGTGCTGCTAATTCGACTCTCTTTCCTCTCTGTCAAGGACTTCTTCTGATGCAGTCACTGTAAACATATATTGGCAAACTGCTCCCTTGAAAAACTGTGGTAGTAATCTCTGTAAGGGCTGCACTTTTGTGTGTGTTTTTTATGTGCACTTTAGTGTAATTTAGCGGACACTAACTGTGGCATATTTAATAATGAGGCTTCCTGAACCCAGAATAAAAGGCTCCCTGTTGTAAATTGGTGAGGATTTAAAAGAGACCGTTTGAATTCCTGAATGGTCATACAGTGAATGCCGTCTTTAAGAGGACACACTCTGACCTTTGTTGCCTCACCAGGTTAATCCACTACTAAAACCACTTATTCCAATTGAGGTTACTATAATCTCATCCTCATTACTCACTCACAAAAAGGTTCTGCCTTTTGATGTTGGGATTTACAGTCCAGAGTTTGTAAATTAGCAAACACAATTAAAAGAACTGTATTTTGTAATTTGTTGCTAATATACAGTTATCTCCTGTGATCCCATTATCTTATAATTTTTGATTTCTAGAGCTCCAAAGACCAGAGGCTGGTGTATTCTGGGAAGCTGCTTTTGGATCACTTTACCTTAAAAGATGTGCTCAGAAAGGTAGGTTCTCTCTGTGGTGGATATTTGTCCTGCCTGATTCTCTGCTTTCACCAAGTGCAATACTCATGATTTGAGCTAGTTCCTCAGTTTCAATAAGATAATTCTTACTAATGCAATGATATCTTAAGACAGCAGTGTGCTTCCAACTTTGTGGCAACAGTTCGGTGAAGGCCCTTTCCTGCTTTAACATGGCAATGTCCCCAAGTGAGGTCAATAAAAGGAATAGTTTTCCCAGTTTTGTAAGAAGTAACTTGACACACCTGCAGAGAGCGCTGACCATAGCCCCATCAAACACCTCTGAAATTGCAACATGAACTGCGAGGATACCCTTAACAGCCAACATCACTTGCTGATCTCACTAATGCTCTTTTGGCTGAAAGGGAAGCAAATCCCTGTAGCAAGGCTGTGGAAAGCTTTCCCAGAAAAGTGGAGGCCATAGCAGCATGCTAGGAGCTAGGATTTTAGAACGAGATGTTCAGTTACACACAGGTGTTATTTTGTTTGAGTGCCATACACTGTTTCTGAGTTCTGGGACCTTAAGCACGAATGTTGGAATCTTTTTTTCTGGCTTTGAAGTCACTTTCAAGTGTGATGGGTGGTATTACAGCAATATTCACTATCAAAGTAATGTCCTGTTTCAGGTTGTATGCACTGTATGTATCTGAGGTGTTTGGTGGCATTTTATTCTGAAAATAAATTGGGCATATTGTTCACATCAGTTTAGCATTCACCAAAATTACGCGTATAATATGAATCCAACTTATTTTTAACTTAAGTTCCTAAAGAAAGTGTTCTCAATTGCTTAAATGACGCACTGCCCACGCAGAAAGCTCAGAAGTTTCTTTTTTTTCTTTGAACATGCAATACTTGGACTCTGTTTGATAATTAGCTGTATTTACTTCTACAGCAGGATGAGTACCATATGCTCCATCTGGTGTGCGCCTCACGAACCCCTCCCAGCTCCCCGAAGCCCCCCCGCAGCCACAGTAACAAGCCCCAGGAGAACTCGTCCGGTCCCACGGTGGGTCATCCGCGCACTCTTCACACCTTTCCAGTCATTTCATCATCCGCACATTTCCTTTCATCACCCAGCTCACTGCACTAATCTACACCTCCTTAATGATTAGAAAATGCCATTTGCCTTTCTTTCAAGATGAACCATAAACCTGGAATTTATTTTTCTGGTCACAGCCCCTTCAAAACTCTACTAGTCCAGCTTCTGGTGAACAACCTCAGTCATCTTCTGTAGAGAGCAATGATGGACTCAGACAGCGAACTGGACCCTTCCCTTACCACCAGATGTATCCACAGTTTATGCACAGGTAAGCTTTTGGACTGGTGAAACTACTCTAGCACAGAGCTAAAGTGTAGTTGCTGTAGTGAGTCAGCTTACTAAAATAAAGTTTTTTTAAACCAGAAAAAAATAAGCCTTTAAGGGGATAATTCCAGATGTATAGATAATTTATGTGCCAAACATCACATGAGCATTGCTCTCCAAGAAAAGTAATGTGTAATGTCTGACTGAAGCCACAAGGAACATTAACATTTAGACACCAGTGTTTCCCACAGAATTAGATTATATTTGTGGCAGTAGCTGATGGGCAGCTGTATTCTCACCAGCTTGGCTCTTTACACCAAGCATTTTCCCAAATGTCAACAGGCCATAATAGGCTATAAAACTAAAAAGCAAGCTGAAAACACTACATTCATAGAATAAAAATGTGCATTAGTGTTACAAAAATTTGCCAACACACCGTCCTCGCCTATAAACAAAGTTCTATCTGTTGCTAGTTTAGCTGGAACACCGGAGCTGCAGTTCCATTTCTGCTCACCATAGTGTGACTGACGACCCACTTGTCGGGCTAACCTCAGTAGATGTTGCTAACAGGGTACAGCTATTACAAGTGTCTGGGTGGAACTCATGCTTGTGAACTTTGGCATCAATATACATACATACAAAATAAATAAAGAAAATGCTCAAATGGGTCACCAATTACTTAGGTGGACTTTGGGTGGCCCACCCAAGTAAATTCTATGTGTTGGAAACACTGGGCACTTCTGGCTGGGAGATCCATCTCTTCCACTGATTCATGAAGTATGCTGTTCAATATTCCATGTGTGAAAAGGGCTAAAATAACACAGGGCTTCTATTGGGTTGAAATAATGAGTTTAGGTGAGCTTATTGCCAGAGAAGAGTTTTCTGTACATTCCTTTGTGTTTGACAACTGTGTCATGTTAAGTTACTATTAGGGCTGTTTCTTGATTATAAAATGACCATGGCTGTTAACTGATGCCCGAGTCATTAATAATTCAGGAGTCTAATCAACAATCACAGACAGTTTGTGTGGCAGGTCAAATGTTTTGGTAACAATGTCTGTATTTCCAGCTGGAATCAGTACTCTCCACAGTCAAGTCCTCCCACAAACATGCCCGCTTATTACAACCCCATGACGCTGATGTGGTGGCAGCAGCTGTACGCCCGGCAGTACTACATGCATTAGTAAGTCCCTCCATGTTTCTGAATGTTTAGAGCTTCTATCCAGGCAAAAATAAAAAAAGTTACAAACCAGCTGTGCTCTTATCGTCTCTGTGCCCCTCCAGTCAGTTACTGGCTGCCTCCTCTCAACACCTCAGGCCAGACCAGCCCTCCGCTCACGCTAACCAGCCCGACCCTCTGAGCCAGCGACCTCAGGCAGATCGCCGTGGCAACCCGGAAGTGCAGATGAACGCCCAGGGAGGCGAGCTCATGAATGATGACGATCTGAATCGAGATTGGCTGGACTGGGTCTACACATTTTCACGTGCTGCCATCCTACTCAGTATAGTCTACTTCTACTCCTCCTTTAGCCGGTTCGTCATGGTGATGATGGCCATGCTAGTGCTTTACCTGTGAGTTCTCCTTCATTATGCTGCTTACAATGCCCACATTGTAAAAAGTGAGATTTCCATTTCTTTTTTGATTATAAAGCAGGTTGAGGTGTGTGTATGGTCATATATATATATATTTATATACTGTGAAAATATCAAAACAATCAATCCATAGAGAACACACAGCCTGTATTCAGAAACTGTGCCTTCAAATGAGCCCTCAGGACCTCTGTATGCTTGTGATGTCACAACTATGCTATATATGATGTATGTTCTTATCTGACTGCAAGTACATCAAAATAGTCAATACATTTGATTTGGTGTGCCTGGCACGTCAAAGGCATTTGTTATACTTTTCATGTTAAAACTCAAAAATAATTATGATTAAAAATGAATGAATACTGATTAATGAATAATTCTTGGCAGGATGTAAAAGGTTTGTAACATCAGTTGGTTGTTTCTGTCTGCAGGCATCAGGCCGGCTGGTTTCCCTTCAACTTGGAGAATGAACTCCAGCTTCCCGGAGACGGAGCCAATCAGGACGACATGGAGGGAGAGCTGCACAACCAAGACTTACAGGAGATGGTAGCTGCCTCTCACTCAATTTCAGCTTCACCAGGAACATTACCCAGTGCTCATGGGATTTTGTTTCAAAAGATTGTATCTGCAGTACTGAAGTGTCTCACTGAACCTAGCAGTCTCCAGAATTTGACTATCTGAGTAAAAGTGACAAGTAGGGCTGGAGTATCATCCACTATTTTTTTTCAATAATGGACTAATGTTTAATTCATTTATTAAGCATTAATCAGACATTTGCTGGTCCCAGTTTCTCAAGTTGAGGATTATGTCATTGTTAATATTATATCTTTGTGTTGTGGACACAAAATTGACTTTAAAAAGGCAATTAAAAGAAGACATTTTCAGAAGGGGGAATAACAAATGTTTTACTGTCGTTACCTCTACAAAAGTAAATTCCATTAATTATCAACATACAGTACACGCCAGTGGAGCAACATGAACTAGCATGACCACTTACGTCATAAATGCCATTGTGCTACAACTGATTATAAATCATAGATATATGACTGCATTCCTCATTGCAGCCTCACTAGAATTAACCACAAAAAAGAGACAAAACTGACTTACCAAAAAAATAAAACAACCATAGATAAAAAAGAGCCCTGGACATGGACACCTCAGTGGGTGCAACACGCATTATCAAGCAACATACACTTTATAATCAACTGTTAGAAGCAACAGAATAAAAAAAATCTCCTAAGCAGACAACACAGCTATATACACAAGATACACTCCACAAATACTTATTGAAGCAAAAAGGAAGCAGCACAGCTTTAACACCACATAGTGCACACACACACACACACACACACACACACACACACACACACACACACACACACACACACACAAAAAAGGCATAATACGTTACATATGTGAGTAAGTTTGCTGTTGTACTCACCTTTCTAAACATCATTCTTGAGCAAGTCCCATAATCTGCTCCAGGTTCAACTTCTTTCATCATTCATACAGCAAAATATAACCAGTCCATTCGCCCTCTCTGTCCCAGTATAACCAGTCCAACTCAACATCTCTGGTCCCACTGTGCTCCTCAAAGTTTTCACACATTTTGAGCTGAACGAGGCTCTACACTCACATCACGGATAATTATCAAATGCCATCTCACACACATCACTGGAGGTCAAAGTTCCTCAGTGAATGCATAAGTCACTGCAAGAGAATCCTCCATTAGCATGTTAGCATTTAGCATGTTAGCCAGACCAAGGATGCACATGTTTATGAGGCGACATCACAGCAGGTGTGTTTGATTTGGGTCACCTAGTGTGCTCACCCACTGGGTGGTGCATCAACTCAGCCATTAATTAAGGCAGATGCAACCTCGTGTCAACTAGGCAGAGGTGCAGTAATGCTAACCATACCCCATAAAGACGTAACCCTTCATTTTATTGCATTGTTTTGCATTTTTTTACTGTACATTAAGTGCTATGCCAAGCCTAAGTGCGACCGCTGTCCAGCAACCCTCGCACTACCTGACACTCGGCCAACAAAATGGACACGGACTCCTTTGAAATACTTTGTCTATCTATGATAAGTCTGAATTGTTCAAACGTTGAGAGTAACTTTGCATTTAAGAGCTGATGCTCAAGTTTACATAGTGGATATCACATGTTACAGTCAAATATGTCTAATCTGCTGCACTGCATGTTAGTGTGAAACATCCTGTGTCTCACCTGAGTGTCCTCTTCATCCTGTAGGAAGGAGTGTTGGATGATGGCTCAGATGACGATGGTGAAAGTGGAGAGGAAGGAGCAGAGGATCCGAATAGCGCCCCCCACACGGGCTTCCTGTCCTCCACGTGGTCGTTCATCATAACCTTCTTCATGTCACTGATCCCAGAGGGACCGCCAAACGCTGCTAACTGAACCATGAGCCGTGACAGTTCTCCAGAAGGGCACATTATTTCTTTAAGAGGAGGACAAATATCCTACCTGCCTAGGGAAACTGTTTCTGATGCAGTACAGTGTTATAGTTTCCCGATAGTGTACTTTACAACATATCTTAAGACTTTGAGCCAAAACACAAATGACTGATTTAACCTGAAAATGAGAAAAATGGTGAAATGACACTAGTTTAACTGCTATATGCAAGGATTGCTTGTGACGCCTTGTAAACATAGTCAAAATAATAATAATAGTGTCTGCCAATGCATTGTTTCTGCAATTTATAAAATAGGGACAGCAGCACATTTGTAAAGGAAAATAGTGACAGCATGTTTTGTGTTTAACAACACAAATCTCTCTTTTGTCCTTTGTTAGAAGTCGCAATATTCGTTGAAATAGTTTTTGTTTGAATTGTCCAAAACAGACTGAGAATCATTTTATTTTTAAGAGGGCCACTTTAGTCCAACAGCTCAACTTCAGTGAATAACCCTGAGTCATGCAGCGCCTGTAACAATTAAGTGACTTTGGCCTGAAAGATCCTAAAATGTGTGAACACATTGTGTATTGTGCGGAAGTGTATCTCAGAGTGGTGTCGGCTACAGAAGTGTGATTTTATACTAAAGAAAAACAATGAACCACTAATCCTCTGGCAGCCTGAAAGAGCGGAGTGATGTAGAACAGTTGATGGAATATCAAACGGTTGTTGTTGGGATTCAAGTCACGTGGCATTGAGAGGGCAAGAGACACTTTAAAATGTCCTACTGTTTAATAAAGCACTGCCATAATTCAGAGTTCATGTGGGACAAAACCTACACCTCAAGTGTGAAAACGGTGGCTGCTGTTACCTTCAATATGTTGTGTACCATTAACAATAATCATGTTTAATAAACCTTTATTCATGGTAATGTTATCATGTGGTTTTAGATATATAATACTGTTGTTTTTCCTCTCCAGATTAAGCAGAGAGCAACACATGATCACAACTACTGACTTTATTGTCCTGGGCCGAAGCTTTCACATGATGAATCTTGCTTAAGCACTACTGACCAAAAACCATACCTGACCATATTTAAAGACAATTTCTAAAGAGTTAATTTAAATAAAATCAATGTCTTAAGAAAAGTAATCAACCAGGGGAGTTTTATTATATCTACTGTATCACTTACATTTTTTCACCTGGACTTGAATTGAAAAGAAGAGAATCTCCACTTCAGTAACACATACACCAAACTTTCCTTCATTTCCATCTGTAAGTTTTTTTTTTTATATATGGCTTTGTTCATATATCATTCATAGACATATTTACAGAGCATTTTATTCCTAAAAACAAGGTGAATTTTATGTCAAAATCAATAAAAAAAACAACATTTAAATTGGATATTAAAGAATTTTGATCAAGATATGTTATGAGAGGGGCTTTTCTATGTTAGAAAAAACAAGTTTTTAACTTCCTTAACGTCAAAAATATATTTTATCTTTAGGATTTCTGTATTTCACAACTGTGTCATTACTAAATGCCCACCAACTGATACTAAAATATCTGACTGGGATTAGGTAAACTAGGAGACATCTGCCTGGCAAATGAATTGGTTCTGCCAGTTTTGATTATACAGTATACGTTTTTAATTTTTCCTGTAAGTTATTGTAGAGTTACAAAACACAAGTATTTCTCTCAGTGTGATGGGAGTCCGTAATCAATCTGATGAAGAACCAGTTCGATAAAACGTATTCACTTCAAGATTCGCTGCTTCTTCACCCCCTGCAGTGGTGGAGTATTGTGAGCCTTTAAAGAAACAAGTAATAATGCCACACGGAAAATACCCCATGACAAGTCAAAGAACTGCTTTTTAAAATGCTACTTTAGTAAAAGTATGCATGTATAATCAGGGAAATGTATGGAACGTATGAAAAGAAAAAGTAGTCAATGCAGAAAGAGGACTCACTAAAAAAATAAATGTAAATAATTAAACAGAAAAGCAACAAATCTTCACATTTGTGAAGCTGGGACCATGAAATGTTTTTATGTGAAAAATGACCTAAACGGTTATTGAGATAATCGCCAATTCTAGCAGCTTTGCCAGGGGACCCCAAACTTCCCTTTCCCGGGCCACATTAACCAGCTCTAACTGGGGGATCCTGAGGCGTTCCCAGGCCAGTGTGGAGATACAATCTCTCCACCTGGTCCTGGGTCTTCCCCGAGGCCTCCTCCCAGCTGGACGTGCCTGAAAACACCTCCCTAGGGAGGCGCCCAGGGGGCATCCTTACTAGATGCTCGAACCACCTCAACTGGCTTCTTTCAACGCAAAGGAGCAGCGGCTCTAAAATATCTTAATTTAACTAGTAGCTAAAGCTGCAATAAAATGTCCAATAGATGTAGTGGAGTAGAAGAATAAAGTACAAGAAAATACTCAAGTAAAGTAGATAAACCTCACACGTTTTACTTCAGTACAGTACTTGAGTAAATGCACTTCATCCCTGACCACCTTAGGACAAAACTACCAAACACTCGACACCATTAAGAGCAAACATCGAGCTCCCAGTGTGCATTCAATGACGACACAAGAACAAAATCACCATGTATTCACCTTTATTGCTTTGCACCAATCGGTCATGACAGAAAAGTCAACATTCAAGCTCACAACAGGATGCTGTGCTTAACTGATGTTATGTATTTGTACATCAGAACAAATGCATTTTCACTAATGATGATGATGATGATGGAAATCTCCATATTTTTGTAGACATAGTTGATCCACCTTTTAAAGCTAATATATCTATGTGTGGAAAATAGGTTATTATTTCATCAAAATAAACAATCGTATGAAATTATAAATACTTTCTTGGTGGTGATGATGATTCCACTGATCGACAACTCACTTTTTATATCAAACGGTCTGTGTGTGTGTAATGGAATAACTTGCGATAAACTTGTGATTGAATTCAAATTGAAGCGTTTTAGAAAACAGATGTTTAGCAAAGTGTCACACATTTGATGTTGACGGTAAATTTGACATTCACTGATCTTTCAGAAAAACAAAAAAGAAAAAACAACTTCAATATCGATAACGGAGCTTTTAAATTTGAGCAAATACTAGAGCTGTGATAGTAGAACACACACACACACACACACACACACACGGAAACAGTATTAAGAGTAACATCTTTAAATGGAAGATAAATCGAGTTACATCGTTTGAGTCGGTGGCTCAGGCTACGACTTTCACACATACATGGAATAACACTACGACAGACACAAGCTGTGTACTGGTTCACTCTTGTATGATGGTCAGTCTTTGGCATTTGTGTGCCATCACGTGTTTCTCTACATCTGTTCTGAACACTCCAATTATCAGTACGACACTTGCACATAAAGAGCTCAAACAAGGCACGTAAGCTATTGTCCGGATAGTCACTGTAGCTACACACAGACAGAGCTGATGAAACAGACACAAAAATCACTTCACAAGTTATTTTTTTCCCCCCCGCCTGAACATTAGCTAGATTCATGAGTCCATACATTGCACAGTATGGGATGCTTATTGCTAAAACAGGACTGCACTTAGCAAAATAAGAATAACTTCATAGAATATAATAGTTTTTACATTTACTGTAGAAATATTTTGCATAAAATGATTTGCAACGCTAAAGATACCAAATTATCTTTACACCACACACACACACACAAACATTTACCAACAATAATACAGACAGTATAAAAACCGGTGTCTCTAACTGGGTCACAAATATTCTCTTTTTTTTTTGCAGCTTACTATATTTTATGATTTACAGCATTTATTAAAATAGTTGTGATACCAGCGATGAACAGTATGGAAGCCCCGAGGGGCAAGAGGGATTTTTTTTTTAATGGTGGTCCATTTTTTTAAGCCAGATCTAAGTTGTTGTCTGTGGTGTTTTATGACTTAAGAACATGTGAGTTTTCAAACGTCTGTTGCTGTAATACCCACTTTAGCCACAAGAGTGCACCATCACCATTGCAATGCAAGGCCCGTGAAACAGTTTAAAAACATGGGGTGGTGCACTCCTGTGGACAAAACAAGAATTACAACAACACTTAAAAAAAAAAAAATCACCAAAAAAGTTCTCTCTCGCCTCTCTGGGCTTCTGCAGAAGAAATACAGTGGCCAGCGAGTTATCGCTGCCTTGTGGAAAAAAAATATCAAGTGACCACAGTCAGAAATCCTTCAAGATTCCTGAGTTGTTTAACTGACATTTGAACAACAGCTCTAAAGATACGGTGGGAGGAGAAGTAACCTTTTTTTTAATGAACACACTATAATCCATTTTAGGTAAGAAACTATACTGGAAAAGTGCTTACTGTACAGTACAGACTTCATATGGCCTCTGAAGTAGGTTGTTTCTAACGTTACAAATTAAAAGAACACAGAATACATACATACATAATGACCTTTCTGTAAGATCACATACAATATGAACAGTGAGGTTTACAGTGAAAACAACTGACCAACTTATGAGCAGCAATATCAATACTGAGTGTCTCCCTGCAGACAGGAGAGATGATTCAGGAGAAAATACCACATACGTCTATGTAGGAGTAGTGTGGTGTAGTAGTAGTATATCTGAATGTACCTCTGTTTTGGTTTGTGTCATTTACTGTGCCATTGACAGTACCTGAATGGCTTTAATCAAATTAAGCTGGTGTAGTTTGGTGAAGGGTCTTATATCAACATAAAAACAAACAGTGCAGGTCATGAGGTGCAACTCATGGAGTATGCGCTACAAAGAACCCAAAATGTACAGTACTGTAATCAGCTAAAACAATAACAGTAAAATTAAAATGAAAATATACAGTGGGTTAAAAGCAAAAAATGTAATTCACACAGTCCAAGATCCTCACGGGTCAGGCCCCTTCCTTTGGCATCTGTGGTTTCAATGCGTGACAAATTGCTAGATTGAAAGCGTTCCCTAAACAGTGAGCGTCGGTGGGAAGCAACAGCAGAATTTCTTCATACCTCAGAGATGTGCCCCTCTGCAGTGCGTCGTGGCAGCCATTTGTACATGCGCCGTACACTTCCAGACTTGTGTGGAGTAGGGCTCACAGCCCTGGGGGAGCTCGCCTGCTGCCCCCGAAAATAGGGAACATCGCAGGCAGGTTGTGCTGCTCCAGTTCTATGCCCCCTTTGCCACTAAGATGGTGCTCATCAGCGGGGTAAAGTGTTGTGTGGGAGAAGGTATCGGGAGGGGAGCAGGGCCTCCGTTCATCACAGGAAGGTCTCTGGAGTAGAACGCCCTCCTGGTGGTTCTGGGCTGACGTCGACTCTAACGCAGGCCACCTTCTCCTGACTGATATACAGAGATGAAGTAGACAAGACAAGATGAGCTCTGGTGCTAATAAATGCTGGTGATGAGGGTGGAGAGCAACTGTAAATGTGAGATTTTGTTAGGTCGACGAACAAGATAATACCCCCTACAGTACACCGAGTGGATGACAGGTCTTATGGGTTTCCTGTCAACGTGGTGAAATAGACAGCTGAAGCAGCTAAAGGAGACAAGAACAGTCCCTTATCTTTGCTACATACTGAGCCTGTGATACCAAAAACCCTATGCTGCTTTAAACAGCTTGTATGCTGAACAAATTGTAAAGTCCCCTGAGGCAAATTTGTGATATTTGGCTATATTAACTGACTTGACATAACCTCCTACCTTTCTGGGCAGCAACAACCAACAAGCCTACAACCTCGCCGTATGATACGTATCACCATACAGAGGCCATGCTAGGATATGTGTCGCAATAAGCGCTGATTCTGAATAATGTCCTACACAGAATTTACTACAACAGCTGTTCTTTATTATTCTGTAAAGCGACTTAAAACTCAGAAAAACCCAGGATCTTAAAAATAAAATTGAACATTCTGTTTCTAATCCCAGAGTGATTAATACATGCAAATAAAATATTCTTACAATTTTAAACTTAACATGCTTGAATGAATTTGTTTGTTTGTTTTGATGTGAGACGTGCCGTTTGTGTGATGTAAGTGGATTGGCCTTTTTTATTATGCACTGCACCACAGTCACAGTATTTGCTGCTGCAAAGATAAATCAGCATCTGCATCGATTCGTACTACATCACAATATAGTGCTGTATTGTTTTGAGCACAGCCCTATAAAATGCTTTAGTTTATTTTAATACGGCATAAAAATAATCTTGCCGCATTATAAAATTCGGTAGTCCCTAACGGACTAAAAGAGAACGTTATGTTATCATATAACAGTGATGCAGTTGGGGGTGGGGGGGGGGGGGGCTCTGGAAAACTCCAGGTGATGGCATAGCTACCTGTCACTACGCTTCACAGGTTGGACACATGACTCTGCACTTGAGTTCACGGCTTTCCACGCTGCGGTTTTGTCCATTTCATCAGAGATATTTACAACCAAGGGGTCAGAATCAGAACTACATGCCAAAATGCACACACACACACACACACACAAACACAAAGAGAAGACAGGACCATAGACATCAAATCAGCAGGAGAAATTGAGTGCAGGACAGTTCAAAAAAGAACACACAAACATGCATATAAATTAGAGATTAAAACAAACTAAAAGCAGAATATAGCTGATCAGACAGGTCACATACAGTATGCTCCATGTTAACATGTATAAAGGAATGTGGGTCTTTTGCATCAGAGGCAAAAGTTAGTTGTCATGAGTAGTTGATTGTGTACACACTATTAGTTAGTTAGACAATAATTAGACAAACATTTGATCACAGACCATTTTACCCTCCAAATGAAAAAAAAGAACACAACAACACACACAGCAGTGTATTTTAAAGCTAGTGTTTGTGTGTTTTTTAAAGAGCCTAGGAGTGACAGTTTTGGCCATGCGCTAACTGTCGGAGTATCAGTGAGGAGGGTTAGAACGCAGCCGTGTGGGTCAGATGTTTTCCATCAGACACACAACCCTGCTACCTCGTCTTCCATTGGGAGGCTGTGGGTCAATAGTCCTATTCTGTATGATCTGTTCAAGATGGACATAATAACACACAGCTGACTAGCAGTGTCAGAATTACCATTACAAGTTGTACATGACAACATGATGCATCAGAAAATGTCTACAGCTGTATTATGTTATTTACTCTGAGTTAATCTTAGTTTTTGGATTGGTTTTCAGCCATAGAGGCATGTATTTATTTATTAGGGAGGAAGAAAATCTTTTAGGAACTATTTAAATAAAGTATTTAAGACATCATTAAAATGTATTCTGCTGCCTCAAACCATAAAATCTTTGGTGTGATATGCCACTGTATAATTAAAAATTGAATACACTTGATGCTAAGCATCTGAAATAAAGAGCTGCTTTTTGGTCCCAGAACTGGGCATCAAAGTGTCCTTCATGGGGTCAGGTGCACCGCTCACCTCCCTGAGAGGGATTTCACTGGGATGGCGAGCATGTTTGAGCCTTCAAAGTTGACTGCCAGTCCCCTCTCTGCTTCTTCGTGCAGTCTGGACTCTTGTTCCTGAAGGAAAACAGCATAGGAAGACAAAATCACTAAACAGCTGTGACCATAAATGTTCATATCTCCTTAAATCATAACACTTTAAAGGGGTTGATGTATGGTGAGAAATGGAGCACTTGGAGGAAAGAAGCAATTTTCTTTAAATAGCAAGTTTGAACATTTAGCAAAACCTGTCTGCTAAAGTCAGAGTTGATTCAGTTGACGTACAACACCAAAGGTGATTCAATTTGTTGTTCACGAGAAACTACCCTGCTTTATTTACAGTTTGCCTATATTTCACTATGAAAAACAACAACATGGAATGAGCTTTACCAGAGCTTCTTGTGCTTTCTTCTTCTTGTCGTCCTCCTTCTTCTTCTTGCTTTCTGGCATCAAGTCATCCAGCCAGCTCAGCTCTCTATTTGTGAAGAAAAAATCTAGAAGCTTTCGGATAAAGACCAGTGCCAGGACCTGGAAACACATACACAAGGGATCTATTATCACCGATTTAACATTGCATACTATAAATATAATATAATAAAACACTTAATTCCACCTCACACTACAATGAACATCGATTATGTATCATTGTGATATATTTAACTTTAATTCTATTAGCTGAACACACAAAACTATGTTGTGACAATTAACAGCTGTATATCTTGAACAGATGAGGCAGAATCTGTATCTTTGTCTTTAAAATATAATGTAGAAATGACAAAAACTTTGACTCTTTTTTTCTTTCTTCTTAAATCATTACCATCATGGGAAATACAACAGCCGCTGCAGAAGCCTTGATGACCCAGAGCAGCACCAAACAGGTAAGCTGCACCAGGGTGAAGATATGGACCTTCCACAGCGGCACATAGCGCAGATAGATCAGATCAGGCTGGTGCTTGGCAGGCATACCAAACAGCTTGATTCTGTCAAAGAACTACAGAGAAAATGAGAGGCTCAGTGAGAGAGATCAGACCCGCCAATGAAAAAAAAAAGAACGAGTGGCGAGGAAAGGGAAAAATGCGATACATTATTCAGCAGAGGGAACATGTGGAACGAATTCAGGACTCTGAATTACGATCAAAGATTTGGAAGTACAAGGGGAAACGTATCTTTACTAACAGCTCATGACTGCTGTTCTGTTCAGAATAAAAATGGCACATTATCTTCAAAGACCAGCAGAGGAGAGTCTTACTTGAATGCCTTTGAGGGAAGAGACACCCATGTAGAGAAAGACTCCATACAGGACTGGCATAGGGATAAACTGTAAATAGCACAAGTATAACCACAGTTTAATACAATTTACAGTTCAGGAAAGGAACGGCTAACATGGCATTTCAATATGCTAATGAAAAATGAGTTAAAGCAGGAAAAATTAAGAAGACAGAATTGTGAAAATATGTGCAGCATATTTAACAGATAACCCTCTCAGCATGTTAGTTATTCAACTGAACTTGTTATTTAGGGTGATTTTAAAATTTTTCCTTTCAGTGTTTACTATTTCTCACCTTGAGAACTGACGTCATGAAAACAGAACAACCCATAAGGACAAAGATCATGAATCCAGTGACCCGCTGCTCTCGGATGCCCAGAAACTTGGGCTGCTCTCCTGGAGCGGAGCAGCCGGACTCCACCTTCAGGCTGTTGACGTGGGAGATGGAGAGGACGGTTGCAGCCACAAACCACGGTAGGCCCATTATGGAGCACACGCCTAGCATGATGGACACTATCAGCAAATCCAGGTGATAGCCACAGCCTTTCTGTAGGATACAAAGAGACAGCGAGTACGTTTGAGAGACAGAGTGTTGAGTTCCAAATGTACTCGAGTTACAGACAAGATTCAGGAGAAAAAGAACAAATTCAATTTTTCTTTCAAATGTCGGATCTAAAATAGTAGCATTCTAGGCATAAAAATAGAACTTATAGTTGAAACATTTACACTATGTGAGACAAACACAGCAGGACAGACAAGATAATATGTTAGCTTCAACCATAATTATAATGGATGACAAGGGCGGAGAGGACTAGTGAGAGATGAATGAGCTACAGAGGAATATTCATATCAATTCAGATAGAAGGAGAGCACGCTGGAGGCGGCAGAAATGAGTACCAAATACTACATTTGGTAATACATTTGTTTAAACATCAACATAAATTCAAAATAGGACTGAAATGATTTTGATTTTTTTATGACACTGCTGGATATTAAAAAAAGGATAGACAACACGGACAAACATGGAAAAGACGTAAACCTCCACAGGCTGGTCTCACCTTCAGCTTGTGCTCTTTACGGTTGATGATGACTGCAGTGATCTGCTGGTCCATAAAGATGAGGATGGTGCAGAGCAGGGCAGGGAGTGCCGCCACCAGCAGCGTCCACCAAGGATTTTCTCCTAACGGGTCCATCAGCCAGCCTCTGTTCTTTGACGTTGGCTGCAGGGAAAAGTCAGGGATGAGGTATACTTAGTATACAACGCTGTCAAAACTCCCGATGTTTAACCTGCTGTGCCTCTGATTGGTAACCATTCATGCATACAGATGGACAGTCCTTCTGGAATAGATGCCTACCTCGAAGCGGTCAGGGACATTAAGTTTAGGAGAAGGGATCCCCATGAGATAGTCCACCAACACCATGACCATGATGGTTATAAACACAGCGAAGTCGCTGATAGTGGATCGCACCTACACAACACACAAGCAACACAGTTCTATTTATTCACTTATTTAGGAATTGGATCTGAGCATGCATGCGATTCACACACACACACACACACACACACACACACACACACACACACACACACACACACACACACACACACACACACACACACACACACACACACACACACACACACACACACACACACACACACACACACACACACACACACACACACACACACACACACACACACACACACACACACACACACACACACACACACACACACACACACACACACACACACACACACACACACACACACACACACACACACACACACACACACACACGCGCACACACGCGCACACGTCAACAGTAAAAGCACAACAATTCAGAAAATACCAGCACCTGCCTACACAGAAGACCAAGTGATAACAGGCTAGCTGGTACTGTGTGGGAGGATACAAGATCGTTTTCTTTACATGTTCATAAGACAGCTCCTGCATAATAACGACTGACGCAATGTAAACATTTACATAGTCTGAGAAGCTTCAAGGTAGATCTACACACTATTGCATGCACAGAGATGTAGAAAGAGCATCCTGTTCAAATGTGAATGTTTATTTAAACGGGTATAAAACATTATTGTACTGTGGTGTTCAGAGTGGTGTAACGAGAGTGCACATAACAAATCTAGAAAACATCTCACCCTGGTGGGAAAATATCTCTCTGTCTTGAACTGCTTAAGGAAGGCAGACAGGAAGAAGGTGGTGAAGAAGAGGATGATGGACCAGAAGAGAACATCGGGGATGTAAGGCCCATGATGACCACAGGCAGAACCCACAAACTCCCCCTCGAGTGTCTTACACATCTAGAGAAAAAAGAGCATTAAGTTAGTGTTGGAATTAAAAAATTGATAAGTTGTTCCAGTACTTTTAGTTTTAGTAGCAGGCCACATTAAAGCCGACTTCTCTCAACCGGGCCGTGGCTGGGAAGTGTGCCGTGCCTAGGCAGGGAACAGTTGTACTCACACTGGTCACTAGAACCAGACTTTAGCTGTCATTCGTGCTTGGGCCCAGTACGAATGGCAAGTGTGAGTGCGCCCTAAGTGTGAGTGTGTGAAAGCATGTACAAAGCAGGATGTTGGCTGATGGTGTCTGTTTGCTCAACACATCCTATACACATCCTATGAGTGTGGGTGGGATTCCTGCATATCACATTGGAAATCACTGTGTGCTGGTCTCACCGAAACATTGAGATTGCTCCATGGGATAGAGTCCGGGCTGTATCCTGTCCGGTTCCACTTCTGCATGAGGCCATCTGAGGCATTGACTGGGGGAGAGCACTCACACCTGGGGACAAGAACAAAAATGCTAAGCAAAGAACGTATGTTTGTCTTAAGGTGAAAAAGATTCCGGTTCATTTTAAAGTTAACTAAAAATACAGCTGCAGCAAATCTGCTAGCATCTGTTGTTTTTAAATTAGTTATTTTTGCAAGGGGGTAATTTTTATTTCAGCGATGGAAGGCGGACTGGGAACAGCTCGAGCCACTGTAATTATAGTTTTCAGCAACAGGAGCAGTGAGTTCTTAATGGAATGCTATTTATGTGCACAACACTACTTTATGTAACCCTCTCGCTCTTAATGTCACCCTGACCTTAAGAGTGTATCAGAAAGGGACATGTTAGCCTCTAATTCTGAAAGGGGAGCAATAATTATCTTAAAATAAATTAATATAAAAAGCTTTATTACTGAAGAATGATTTAATATGCATTAATGCATTACTAAACTAATGCATATTCCTAATTAACCTATATACATATGCTGAACAAACAGATCCTGGAGTCAAATAGAGGACGCATTACATATTTAACATACAGGATACACTTTTATACAGGCAGTTATTTGAAACAAATAAACAACTGAACACAAATATTGTAAGAAAACCAATGTTTGACTGCGTATTAATACCTGGAACTTTACAGAGGTAAGCTGGCCCACTGCACAACATGCATGTCCCTCAGGATAAATAAAGTTCTCCCTAACCTTATAAAATAATAATAATATCTAGGGATGGCATAGTCTATTCCACTCTTTAAACAAGAGATGGACTGAAAAAAAAATGAATATGAAACTTTAATACAAAAGTAACTGAAATCTCAGTACTCACGAATACAAGGTGAGGTTGTCCAAGTTGTTGTGCATGTTGACAGGGTAGTGTTCTCCCAGGTGAAAGAGCTTCTCTAGAGCCTCGTAGATGAAGATGATGCAGATGAGTGCTGCGAAGGCCTCCTCTGTGAATCGGGTGATGTAGCAGACCAGGGAGCTAGCATCTGTGGCCACTAGGACCAGACACAGGAAGGCTGTCCACAAACCAATGCTGGTCCGCAGGGACAGGTAGGACAGGTCGTAGTCACTGGGAAAGACAGACATGGTGACATTGAAGAGATGGATATCATACATGCACATTAGGGCCAATTAGACTATGGGAAAGCATAAAACCATCTAATCTAATTTAAAATAAATACATATTTACTCTTATCAGTATTTTAACTCAGAATCATGTCAAAGCAAAAGCATGCTTAAACTTACATGCAGAACTTGAAGAGGATCTTCTCAAACACTAAAACTGGGCCCGTGCTGCCAAGAATAGTGAGAGGCTGGCCTGCAAAGAGGGAGTATGCCACTCCCGTCATTGAGGCCCCAAACAGAGACTCTATGGCACTCTGTAGACACACAGGAGAGGGAGGGAGTGAGGGAGGATTTGGAAGGTGAAACCAGCCAAAGGAGGATAGAGAGGGAAAGACTGAAGGAAAAAAGAGAGAGGTGAAGAAGAGACCCCCGACCAGGACAGAGGGTTTTGATTAAACAGACATTCTGGGCTGCATCTGAGAGGCTAGATAAACTGTTTGAATGTTTCCGCCCTGCTGACTTGTCTGAAGTCATATCTGTGCATAGCCCTCGTCTGCTGAGTTTACTCAGACGCATCACACACACCAGCACACAGGCTGTGCCTATGCCAACAGTCCCTGTCCTAGTAAGGACATCTGGGTAAAAAGGATAGAGAGAGAGGCAGACTGACAGAGAGAGAGAGAAGAGAGAGAGAGACAAAGAGAGAGAGAGAGCGAGAGAGAGAGAGAGAGAGAGAGAGAGAGAGAGAGAGAGAGAGAGAGAGAGAGAGAGAGAGAGAGAGAGAGAGAGAGAGAGAGAGAGAGAGGAGAGACTATATAGCTTGCCGTGTGATAACAGTTTATTGCATGGGAGGGTGAATAATCATCCTATCCTATTTTGGACAGTGAATAAAGACCTCACAGGGAAAGACATCCACCTAAGTGAATATTTAATATCATGGCAAGGTGGGTGAAAGATAATCATGACTTTTCTTGACACACTAAATGACCTACTTAAAAAAAAAGCTAAAATAGGGTAAAAGGGGTGTCCTCTTGAGAAACCGTAGCCCATATAATATGACTGTGATGGACTGTCTGCAGATCATCACCTCTGCATTTTTACTTCATCATTTACTGTATGTGCGTGCATAAACAGGGTCCATAAACATGTTAAATGGCAGGGTGTAAGAAAGCATTTTGTGTTGCACACAGTGGTTATGGGAAACACCTATATCAGATGATGCTTTAACTTTGGGGAGCATCCATTTTAAGTGCTAGCCCAAGACTTACACAATTAAATTATCTACTCAGTTTTATATTTATATGCTTGTATGATAGCCAAACTGTACTAGGTTCTGTATATCTCATTTGATGTCACTTCATCTCGTGGTTGGGGATGATTCCCACTGGATTCATGCACAAGTATTGACTTCATGCTTTTGGACTCACTATGTTGCCTTTTGTTGCCTCCCCAAGCAGACCTCCAAATGTGATGACAGGGGACATGCAGGCGCAGTAGAGGAAAAGGACGGAGGCTAGACACTGCAGACTGAAGGAGTCTCTGATATCGCTCCAATAGAACGGTAATTTCCGCTTGAGGTCCAGGATCAGACCTCCAAATATCCTGGAAGAGGGGAGAGGTGGTTTTTCATGTTTGAATTTTCAAGTAGGAGCAAACAATATTACAAGATAATTACATAATACATTGTGAGTTAAGTAAGGGGAATAGGGAGAGTCAAGTTAACACACTTAAGCCCCTTTCAAATGCGCACTGTGAAAATAACATCATCCGGTGGAGCTGTATGTAAGAGCAAAGGCAACAGGCAGCTGTGCTTTAATGGTCATAATTGATTACTAAAAATGATAAATGTTTGCAGCCGTTTAACCAAAGTGGTTCTGCTGGTTGCTTAAAACTAACACTCTGTAAACTGTCATTCTAATTATGTCTTCATGTAACACAATCTTTCTTTTCTATTCTTTTTATAGCTGGAATCATTTTAATGCACTGTGCAGTGTTCAAACTACTCTATGCCTGAAACTCAGGCATGGTGCCTGAGAACTTTAAGTCATGTATTTATTAGGTGAGGCCATTTTAACAAGTCATTGGTAAGGGATGTTTTCAGAAGTTGGAGAAGGTATTAACACTCTCAGTAGTAATGCTAAGACAGTGTCATGAGCTTGTGAGTATGCATCTTTAGAATATTCAACCCCAAAACCTAAATGCTACTGTGATCAAGCTGCCTTCTCCTCTCTCTGCCTCTTTACTTTGCCTTTGATGGATTTCATTTCTCAACTTGTATGCCTTCCTCCCTTTCCTCTGACACCTGTCAAATTGCTCTGCTGTGAGGTCTTCTTTCATATTCTTTTCCCTGACACCTCTGGAATAACCTCTATTTCTTGCCTCCACAACCCCTGCTGTGTCTTCTATACAGCCCCAGTTCCTGATCTTTAAATGAAACTCTTACACTTCCTTTCTTTTCACCAGTCGCTCCCCCATAGCATGAGCCTTTTATAGCAGCGGTGAAAAGCAGAGTGAATCTGTAAATAATACGGTGCCTCAAAGCTGATGTGTATGTGAACAGAGTGTGCGTCTGTCCAAGGTTTCAAATAAACACATTCTCTCTCGCTGTGTGGCTCGGGCTCCAGAGACGCAGCGAGAGTTATCCATAAATGTCAGCATCTGAGTTCACAGAGGACATCAGACATGTTCCTGCTAAAACACATAAAGGTGTTGAGAATTTTATTTTTATCTCAAACATTTTCAGATTCTAGTCTACTTTAAGGATATGTAAGGAACCTCATAAAAATAATTCCAAAAGCTCATATCATGAGCGCATTTCACACAGCCTGTTTGTTTTGCTGGGCTGTTGCAGCCTCTATTACATCCCTCCGTCTGTGTAAAAGGTTAAAAAACAGAATCGGGGAAAGATCTGTTGTGGCTCTGAACCGGCAGCGGTCGGAGTCACAGAGTCGCAAGAGCGCCAAATCAACGTCTGTATGAATGGGACAGCCAGCCGGGCGGAATGTCACACACTTGTCGACCTCAGGTGGGTCAAAAAGCAACGTTCCCAGTCATTAGCACTGCATGCAATAGCCCAGCATTTCTTCCCTTCTCTCAAACACACACGTGTGGGTGCTGCAGTACTGTAGTTCGCCTCAGTCTCTCTGTCTATCTCATCTTCATTTTAGAGCGTTTGCAACAAGGACATTCCAACTGTTGTATCCTCAAATAAACCCCTGTAGCTAAAGAGGATAAAATGAAGTCCTTAGTGTCTTAGATTAGTTTTCTCCTGCAGCTCTTGTAAATGAGAATCATCTGTCTCAATATAACAAACATGATATAGACATTAACCATGCCTGCTTGTGCTAATGAAACTGTGAATTCAACTAGGACAGACTTACATTATCAAATATTTGCTAACACAAGTGATATAAATAGAGATAACTGGAGTGAGTAATTTTCAGTAATCCTTTAAACTCAATGGCGTGCCAAGAAAAGGTGTTAAACTCACCTCCCAGTTCTCTGCAGCTCAGGCCCTACATCATGGACCTCCTCCTTTTCAAGCTCTCCAGCTGGAGACGCAGTGCCGTTGGGTTGGGACGGTCTCTTCCTCTTCATCTGCAGGTCAAAAGACATTTAAATATATTAAGGCTGCATTCATTTCAATTCCTTTGCTGTCATGATGCTGTAAATCTATAGGAGGGACCCTCAGTGTGATTATAGTAGTATGAAGTAAAATGTGATATACAGAAATACACATACAGAGAATTTGGTTAGTGATCTCTGCCCCAGTACCTCCCAGGCAAATTTCTGTTTGTTGTACATGTCATTTGATTTTCATATGTCTATAGCAAAACACACATCTTCGTATGCATTATTCATCAAGTAGAATTACCTGAGACGGGACATTCTTAGGGGGCTCAATTCGGATTGTAGGATCCCATTCTCCAGGAGGCAGGACAGTCACTTGATCAAGGAACTCATCTATCCCTGAGAGGAGATCGGTTCGGTCTTTGGCCTTGTATGCCACATCGTGGAAAATCTACATAATGAATATTAGGAGTCATTAAATGTTTTTGCAACATGCAGCTTAGTTATCAAAAGGATTATTTTGGATACCGTTTTAGGAAGGAAAGATCTTTCACTCACCTCATCTGTCATTAGTGTGGCCATGGATCTGCCAATCTCATGGTACTGGGGCCCTTTCCCATTAGGACCCAAGAGCAGGAAAAGAAACCTTTGAACAAGATACATTTTTATGAAATGCACCATGAATACCACTGACCTCAATACTAATCACAACAGTTGTTCCCATATTCATTTAAGGTATCCTGTGAAGTTTTCTTGTCAACAGTGAAATAAATAACCTGATTTTTTCTGTCTGCAGTCTTGTGTATGGCATTACCCATGTGCTTATACAACAATACCAAAGTTGTCTCTCCATTTTACAAAGTCACTATTTTGTGTCCAGTGTCTAATGAGCATTAGAGCCTCACGGGACTACTTGCATGGCTACAGGCTCTTAGTCTTATTACTTTAGAGATTACAGACATGGGAAACGGGGTTGTGGACACAGCTTTACTTTAGTCAGAGCCAGTTAATCCCCAGGTTATATTAGTCCCATGTGAACAGGGCTTTTACAAATGACTTTGTCAGTATGCTGAAGTTGCTGCCAGGATATAACTTGGGTTGGCGACTTCCATTGAAAATCAAATTTTTGGGGCAGTATTATTCAATTCCACATGATTGTACCTTGTGGGCACAGGCACTTCTGTGAGGCCTGTGATAAGGACTGCAGGGGACAGTCGTACAAAAGCAATTATGGGCTTTTCCAGGAAGTCCACTTCTCCAACCAGTACGTTGGAGGCTTCAGCCCCCGGAGGAATCTTTTTCATGAAATTCATGTCCACCTGAAACCAATGTAGCAAATGGAATTAAAGAATCAGAAAAACAGATAAACACTAATAATAAACAGATGCAAATAATAAGGGACTAGTTCACAAAGACATAAGTTTAAACAGAAATGAAGAAGTGGGAATTTAAGGGATGGCAGCAGGTCGCTTGGATAGTATGATAGCGAATGGTAGATAAGGGAAGTTAGTAGCTACATAAACGACTACATAGTACTGAGCAAAGATCGTCCGTTGCTGTAAAGTATTTTTTTGTGTTCTGACTAAATATCTCTGATGTGCAATGCCAAATACAGATCTGAGCATAGCAAAAATGCATTTATCCGTGTGTAGAAAAGACTGTGCCTTCATCTCCTCTGACTCATATAAACACGGCAGCTTCTGTTTTGGCAGTCAAAATGGATTGTTTTATAATGGTAACTACTTAAGGCAGCCTGCCATTTTATTTAATGGATGCGGCACAAAATGGTAGGATGAATGGAGGCCATGCGAGGGTGGAACTTTCAAAACTAAACAGTTACATAACTACATAAGGCTTTCAATTCTTAGTCTATTACAGGTAAAGCCGTGACTGAGGATGCCTCTTACTGAGCCCAGAAGAAAAGGGATAATGGGCATGTTACGGTGGCTCTCATAGAGACAGACCATTGAAATGTCTTTGGAAATCCAGAAACTGAAAAAGACACTTATGAACTTATGGGCCCTTCCACCATGATGGACTGTTTCTGTGCTCAGTACTGGTGTTAGGTTACCTTGCTGAAGTCGACACTGCTGCCTTCTCTACTGACCCCTACTTTGGATGGTCTCCTCTCCACTGCTTTGTTGCCATCCAGGTTGCTTGGGACAGAGTTTGGGGACACCAGGGGTCCTAGGAGGGACAGAGGGAGAGAAAAGGCAGGAGAGACAAAGTGGTGATGGACACTGTAAGTACTTGGAAACCAAAGACTGCTCCAGACTCTACCATGTAATGTTATTTTTGGTTTCAGTATTAAATGCCATTTGTCTTTCATTGTTCTCTCTACTCATGATTCAAATTTAGAGGGAATGGAAAAAACTTCATTAGACACGATTTTATAGGCGTTGTACTCATTTATGATGAGAAGTGAGCTCTTGGCAAACAAACTGATACAAAACAGACTGTTTTAAAATGATCACTGGCTAAGCCAATTAAAACGGTAGTATTTGAATATGGTGTTTAAATTTGTGAAAGGACTTTTCCCATTACAACCATTACTAGATGTGATGATTTGGTACAGAGCTGTAAAACAGTGATGTTTCTTCACTGGTAGGTATATAGATATTCACAAAGCTCTGTTCCTATTTGCTCCCTGTTCACTGAGCTCATTACTCTGGTGCTTAAGTCAGTCCTGCTTAACTTGAATTCATGTCAGCTTTGAGGTAAAGGTGAGAGGATGTTGTTATTATGCGTGACGGTTCACATTCCTCAGACTTCAGCACCTTCAAGTGTTGAAGCTCCAGTATTTCTGTGCATAATTGGCTGCACACTTCAACATTGCTTATGTGATCTGAGCCATACCAGACACAGGAAACGCTAGCACTTGAGGTGACATGAGAGTGGGAGATGAAATGAGGGCAATGAATTTGAATCAGTGGTTAGCATTTGCATACTATCCTCAAATTCTAAAGTAACACTTCTTTTACCAGGTTTTTTTCTTTTGCTCATTTTCCACATCAACACATTTCTGATTTCTCCAGGAAGTGTTCAAGCCAATGTCAGACAGAATACATTTATAAAGGCTTTAGAAATATGCCATATTCTCACCTACAGTAAACCCAAATCAAACTTTAAATGTTCCATTTCTACCAACATGTGGTTTGGCCAGTGACCTAAAACCCTTGAACTGTACCCTGGAGTAACCCCAGTGGATGCTGGGTAGATGTGACTGCTGAACAGGAGCATGATCGCTCACATACCCAACAAAGCCTCTTGGAATAAGGGAGGGATTAGCTTATGTTGCGTCGCCAAACACTTTATTCAGAAAGACTAAGCCCTGGAATGCTCCCCCATACTAGCCTGTTGAACAGTGGCGTCATAGCCCCATCTCTTTCGTATGCAAAACAGTAACATAAATAACTAAAATTGTACAGATTTTCTGTCTCTTATGTGGAGCTGGTAGCACTTTTTTGATAAAGGTGAAAATATTATATTAATTAATGCTGTATTTTTATAGTTGTTGTACGTATTTAGCTTGGTCTGCTGGTGGTAATAGTTTTTCCTACATTTAACCTTAAAGTGTGCAAAGACTAAGAGATTACAAGCAGTTGTAAACATACAAGGGATTATGTAATGGCACTTAGGTTACAATGAATCTACTTGCTGCCTCTGCTTCATTAAAGTGACCAATCAAAGTCCAGTTGCTGCTAAATGACAGAGTTAATAATTTATATTTGAAAAGCTCTAAATTAGGGCCTGGAATAAAATGGAGCGAGTGTACCCGCGATTCATACTCAATGGGTCAATGACGTGTATAAATAGCCTGTGGTCAACTCAATACGATTACAGTACATGCTTAAAAACAGCAGGAACATATAACATTGTACTGTTGACTAGAATTATTTTGTTACTCAATATTAACCTGTAAGCCTGGCTATTAATCACCCAGAAAAAATACTCTAAATGACACAGTAAGGGCATTTTACTGTCTAATATAGTATCTCTGTTCAATACACAGTGAGATGGTTTAGGTCATTTAAGTCCACTTTGTACAACAGAGACGTTTTTTACAACTTACAGTCATTTAACTGTGACGACGAAAGGCTTGAATCCCCCACAATGATGTCAGCATACGTGCTTCTTGAGAAACACTGTACATTTTCCACGAAGGGGGTACAATTACAGAAGCTCCTCAGCTATAATAAGACCACTGCAACCTTTCAGATTAAGCTCCCACCAAGTGATCACTGGTTGTAATGACCCGCATTTTGAGATGGAGCTATTCCCAGTGTGAGACAAACACAGACGCACACAGAAACGCAAACAGTCTAATAATAAACTGACATGGCTTGGTTTGAGAGGAACAAAAAAAGTCACTGTACGTGCCAATCTAAAAGTACGAACAGTGCCAATAAACCCACTCTGGTCTCTGGGTTATATTTAGCCATGCTGCTGGCACCCGTTACCCTCAACCTCACTACTCTTAATCGGGTAAAAGAATGTTTATACTTGGGAATTGATGAGGAGAAAGAGCATGGGTGCAATGAGGTAAGCACGTGGCAAAATTGCAAGACAATTACGTATATCCGTGTGTGCTGAAAATGGAGCAGTCACTTGGAGTAAAACCGTTATGTCAGTTTCTTTTTCATACAGCATAACAAAACATTATGACTTAAGAGCTAGGGATGTCCCGAGCCTATCTGCAAGATCTGTGTCTGAGATCAAAAATGTTTTAATCTTACATTAGTTGGTATTCGCGTCAAAACCTGATGCACTCTGCTTAAACCGAAGGAACCTATTCCAAATGCAATGTTGTGAGTGAGTAAACAGCAGCCAGCAGTTCCAATTAATGACATCCACATTAAGAGTGCACAAGTAAAATCAGAGCAGCTTCGGGTTAAATATTAAAATAATAATAATAATAATAATAATAATAATAATAATAATAATAATAATAATAATAGTACCTCAAAGGTCATTTGATTGTTTATATAGTGTTGATAGAAATAGAGATGCTCTGCTAATCATACCTTTAGGTTGATTTTTACAACTGATCCATATTGTCACTCGTAAAAAATGTAAGACACAATTTCTTATGGTAGGAAATTATGATAGCAAAAACTTAGTTTCTTGGTAAAGATTGGAAGCTGTCAAACTTATCTAGATTGGCTTTATTGATTCTAATCTCAAAGTTAAGTTTGTACTATCATAGTTTTCTATTATAGTTGTACTATACATAACATATTATTAGCACATCCAATATTAGATGACTCAGACTGTGATCAGTGGCAAAAAGAAAAAATAAACATGATCAGGACATCCCTTCTAATAGATCTTACATGAAATACCTTGACTGAAAAGAGATGCAGGAGGATAGCTAAACGTGGCAATCAAACATCATGGGACACATGATACAGTATGGGAGAAAGACCAAAACATTTTGGAAAGCAGCCATGCAACTACAATGAAGGAGGTGTGAATGGGGACAGGGCGAAGCAAGGCATATATAATGAATAATGTCTTGAAAATATGTAAGGAGACGGACAGAAGTTTGAATGGCAAAAAGCAGGATAGAGAGTTTAGAGAATGAGAGATATTAGTAGAAAAGAATGGGTCAGTGGAAAAGATAGAAACAGGTAGGAGAGAAGCCAGAATCATGAAGTGGAGTATAGTGGTGTCAAAAACTGTGGATAAATACAGTGGGAAGAGCGCCTTAGCAAGTGAGCCTTGCTGTGGGTTATTGATGAGATGGCCGCATGGTTGGCGGGTTGGAAGTTAACAGGGAGCAGAGCTTTCATGCTAGTGCTAGTGTTCTCTGTTCAAGCCGTGACTCACACTGGCAGGCTACACAGATATTTGCCTTCTAAGGGCAGCAGCTCGATTCCCTGGGATGCCGAGGATGCTCGCCGGTTGAGCTGTGGTGATGCTCCCTCTTCTTCTGCAGAGTTTGGTGGGTCGTCATCCTCGGGCGGTGATACCACCACTTCAGGGATGCCTTGAGGACCAAGGCCTGCGCCATAGGTTTGGGAGGAGTGCCGGAAGGTAGGGGGGGTATTTTGAGGTGTGGCGAGGAGCATGGGGCCTGGGGCTTGCCCAGAGTTGGAGTAAGAAGAGGGCAGGAGATGGTTGAGCAGGACGGAGACTCTGGACTCTCGTCTCTGGGAGAGGTTGGAGACAGAGGAGGCTGTCCCTGACTTGTGGAGAGAGAGATGTGAAGAGGACAGGCCCTCTCCTAACAAAGGAGACAATGGCAAAAAGGGGAGAAGGGAGAGAGAAAAAGGAGGGAAAGGAGCGGGAGGAAAAGGAATAAAGGGATGGAGCAGAGAGGAAAAACACATGAAGTAGGAGTACATCACAGAGGTGCTATCTGGAAGAGACACAGGCAGAAGGGGTGGGCAGCAAGAGCATGGCAGAGGTGTAGTTAAAGAGATCCGTGCTTGCCTAAACGTGAGCGAAAAGCATGGTTGTGTGCAGAGGACACTAAGAATGATTCAGTGATGCGTGTAGAAGGGTCTGCAAGGGGCCAAACAACCTGTCAAATTCAACTCCAAACAAACCAGTCGTACAACGCGTTCAGAGAGGCTTGGATGCAGGAGAAGATGAGTTAGTGCGATGTAAGTGCACTGTGAGCAAACATGTGTTCTATCACAACAGATCAGTCATAAATGTACACACTACACACTCATTTGGTACAAGACATACATCTTTCACACTACAGCTATTACCATCACCAGCCATCTATGTGACATATATAATTTTGACCTGTCTTATTTGCGTTTCAGGTTTAATGATATGGAAATGCAAGCCCAACAAGAACCACAGGCACAGAAGTGGAGAGTGTGATATCTTTTTCTTTCTTACAACCTCTTAAAGTTCTTAAAATGCACACCATACATTAACACAACTGTCGCCATGCCCCGTCAAAAACACACAATGCTGACTCCAGTTGCAGGTAAAGCAATATTTCCTCTCACCCTATGGAGTGAAAACAATCATTAATTCAAAACCCCAAGCCAGGCCAGCCATACAGGTTAGCAAAGTCAGTTGCACCCAGATTTCTTTTTCACTATGGTGGCTGACTGCTTCAATATAGCTCATTCTCTAGATTTTACTCACTTTTACCATCCACCTTCTACGATGGCATTGGGGGATTTGAACAATGGATATTTAGGAACAGTTCCCCAGTGGTGGAAATACGGAGGAAAAAGAAATGAGAGTGCGTCGCAGGATCTCACCGTTTCTTTCAAGCAAGAATGGGTCAGAATGTTTCTTGCCTATGTCAGCAATGGAGCGCACCAGAGGGATGCGATTGCTGAGCTTTCTCTCATTCTGGTGGTGGTGTTTCTTCAGCATGGCTTCCCGCACCTTTTCCCGCAAGTCCTCCTTCAGCTGGCCTGATGCCACCATGTTGTCTATAAGCATGTCTGAGTCGTACAACGGCAGGGATATAAACACAGTAAAAAAAAAAAAAGGAAAATAAGACCATTGAATATTATGACTAGAGTAACAATAGTATTTATCATACCATTCACCACAATGCTTACTAAAAAACAAAATGATGTGAACATGTCATGTATCTCAAAAAGTGATTTAAATGAGTGCTGAAAAATGTACCCGCAATTTCCTCGATACTGTTGGCCCTCATATCCAGCATGACAGTGCCGTTGAGTATGCAGCTACGCAGTTCAAATAAGCTGTGTAGTGACAATGTAGCCACATAGGGCTTACTCCACCTCTCCCCACCGTCTTCCACATCCTCTTCAAACTTTAACCATCTGTAGATAGAACACCAAGAGCAAACACACACAGATGCAAATCGTTTACTTGAAATTGTAATCAACATAGAAAATATTTATCTTTAATCAAGTTTTATCAGTAAGGGAATAATCTGAAATGCAAGCCAAGGTATGTCACAATTGCAATTTCAAACTGCAAGTTCTTAGTAAAATTAGAATCACTGCCTTGAGGTTGCATGCCTCCGCAACAGGTCAAGGTTGTAGTTTATATCAAAACTGTCCAGACTTTGAAGGCAGCACAGCAGATCTATACAATCAGCACAATAATGACAGGTATGGTGTCACAGCTAAGCTGACCTTTGACCCTTTGGGATATAAAATGTCATCGCTTCATTATTTTATCCTATAAGACATTCGGTGAAATGTTTTCATAATTAGTGTAGGATAATAGTCATGACTAATAGCCATGGTCACAATGCCTAATCGAGGTTTCCAGTTAACTCCTATTCATTTATTCTGTGATAACTGTATGCTAGAAAACAATTACATAGATCAATCAAAACACCCTGAAAACGAAAACAGTATATGCACAAAGAGCCAACAGGTCTATGGAGTTCTGTCCTGCTTTAACTTTAAGCGGTTGTCATCATGCTGTTTGCTCTCTGACCTGGCAGTCTCCTTCCATTCAGTGGCACTGCCATCTCTGAAGGAGAGCTCATCCATCTCAGTGAAGAGGTCATGGGGGACGTGCTCGAGGTCATCGTCTTCTGTACCCAGAATGAACTGGACCCGCTGGGATGGTGTGTCTGCACAAAGAATGGCCAAAGGCCAGAGGTCATATTTACAATGTTTACAATAATAACCATAACATTCTTGAGGCATGATGTGTTGTTAAAAGAACCCAGGAGTTTTTGACCTCTAGCAGCTCTATTGAGCAGGTTGGTGTCTCCCATCACTCGCACACGAGTGATATGACACACAGTCCTGCCAATGGTTTCAGACTTTTCCAGTAATCTGCAGGTAACGGTAAGTCTGTACATCATTAAATCACTGTAAAAGCTTTTCATTATACTAAATAACAAGGAATACATCTGCAGGCTTGATGGCGAGTGTGCTAGAGAACATAATGAAAACCTGAATACTTTCCGAACAATTTTCTTTTCATGTCTGATTAAATTAGATGGCAGATAAAGACATCTGGAACCAGACAAAAAACAGAGAGAAGATATGGCTGATAACAAGACTAAACACCACAGGGAGGCAGAAACAGAATGAATAGAAACAAAAAAAAAAAGAAAGAAGAGTTTTCAGTTCTCACATGGGTACACTGTGTGTCGGTCTGGTGTGTATTATGCATGCGAGTCCAATTCATATTGATGTTGCTACTGCTTCCTGTTATTTCACATCTGAACTTCATTATCATCATTAAGATTGTCTACCCATTGAGAATTTTGTTTCTGGGTCAATAACTCATGTTACTAACCCCTAAAGACCTTGAGGTATCCTTGCTCGTCCTTTTTGGTGTAGAAAGCAAGAACCATGATGATAGATGCAGATGGTACAGTTAACTGCATGTGTGACTCACTCAAGTGGGATGTGATGATTTAGGCACCAGTCCAACTGTGTAGATGAGCAAAGTGTTTCAGAAAATCCACCTTATAAATTGTTCTGCTGTGTGCCCTCAGTCAGTGCTCAACATGATATCAGGACCGAGTGCTGTCATAAAGGACTTGATAACCATTCATAGAGTTCAATGCATTGCTTGGGTGACCATGAGTCATGCAGTTGAGGTGATGCAGCAACCTCTCACAAAAACACAAACACACACATTGCTTAAAATGTCACAGCCTTCAATCAGTGTCTGAGTCTGGTTCCCTGTGGCCTTTAATGCCTTTTAAAGCTGAATGTTTTATTCAGAACTGTTTGAAAGAAAGAGGGACGCAGAAGGCTTAAGCACAGTGCTGCTACAAACTGGCAATCTGTGTATTGTTAGGGGGGGATTGGGGTGATTCACATAATGTCACACTCTTCTCCCTCGATTTTCCTCAGCTTTGCCAAAGTGAAAACTGACATTTACTCATTATTGAGCAACTTCAGCTTTTAATGTGCTTTTTAACTCAAGATGTTTTGGGGCATTCATATGGCATTCAAGTCCATCACCATAGCAACCAGAGATTGGCAATTAAATTACATAACTAGAGACCCACCACCCATCAATAAAAATGAACTAAATCACATAAATGCACAAAGTTCCCATCAATAAAAATAAACTAAATCACATAACTAGAGAACAATCCCACCAACCAATAGAAAACTATTTGAAAGATACACAATTTCTAAGCTATGTCTATCCGTTGTGGATTGGACAGATTTCTGTGTATTGTCTGAGGTGAGTCCTGAGGATGGATGGATGACATTTAGGGCAAGGTAGAAAACTGTATGGTATAAAATCAGTAGAGAGAGGGATTTAGGGAGAGAGATAGAATAAAAATGAGTACTGTGGAGTTTGGTATTAAAAGGGGGCAATGAGACATGGAGTGTTTCCAACCATAAGTGGGGGATTCCCTGCCATCTTCCTTCCCCTCCTCAGAGTCTCTCTCTCTCTTCTTTCGGTGGTGTTTGTGTCCTCGGTGGCGATGCCTCCGTTTGCTTTCCCTTCCAAGAGGAACATGGACGCCTACGTACACTGCTCTGTGGCCTAGGGAAAAAAGTGAAATTGGAATTCAGACACCTTGACTTGTACAAGGACTTTCACAAAAATTTGAAAAGGAAACAACATTTTATAAGAGAAATTTAAAAAAAGAAAGAAGACAGAAGGTATACTAGAAATACAGTTGTATTGTTGAAATAGAAAATCAACAACAGGTTC
Source organism: Echiichthys vipera (assembly GCF_963691815.1). Lineage (NCBI taxonomy): Eukaryota > Metazoa > Chordata > Actinopteri > Perciformes > Trachinidae > Echiichthys > Echiichthys vipera. The sequence goes on from NC_139838.1 coordinate 20,930,340, forward strand.
CATCTCTAACACCTGATGAGGAGTTTTCTACTGTAAAACATGATGAACTCCTGCCTTTTTCTTGCCCATCGCACACGAAGGATGTAGGCTTTTGTTAGCAAGTGACAACCTGACAAAGCAAGTACTGTCAGATTCTTCCCAGAAGTACAAAAATAATAAAAATAGAATTCAAAATGCAGTGTTTCCCCTACCATTATATTAGCGCTGTATTTCCATTTCCTGTTAATGCGTGCATCTCGTTACTTTTCCTGCCAACAATCGCAGTGCAGTTGTCACTGATAATGAAAGTTATGATGTTATTGTTTCAAGATTGATGAAGCACAATAGCGTTATTATTCTATGATGTTATGTTGTTTTACTTAAGTTTATGCACTGGGTTAAGTCTGTTCATTGTGTTGCTGGTAGACACACGTTTCAGTAATTAGTCTGATCCCAAACTAGTTGGACTAAGTGATAAGCTAACTGGCTAGCTCCTTGGCTGCCTTGTATTCCTGTAAATGTACAGGTAATGTGGCTCAATGCAATTTTATAACATTATAAGAGGGGACATTATTATCATTTGTGTTTAATGCTGATGTAGAGAAGATGCAGATTTAAGTATCAGTTCTTAAATGCTTATATAATGCTGGATATAAGAAATAACTCAAATATTCATGCATTTATTCATTTGTGTTTTATTTCAGAAACTGTACGTGCACTGGCAAGCTTATCCTCTGTACTGCTTGTATTTATTATTACTCTGGGAGTAAAAGACCTGGGCCCTCAGACTGGAGCCCTGTTTGGGCCACAATCACATCTCGCTAACCAGTTTCAGGGGTCCAAGAGCGCCAGATCACACTTATTTATATGACAGCATGTCCTTTCTGTCTTTATAAGGTCGCACATTTACAATTCTCCTCTGCTCTCTGTTTCGTGCACGGCGGAGTTTCGCCCCAATGCGTTCAAAAAAATCTGTAAACCTAGGGGAAACACTGACATGTTATACATTAAATTCCATTTCAAAATCAAAGGCTACATGATACAACAGTAACAATAATTGTCTTTTACGTCAGTAAAAAAACTAACATTTGAGGCAGAAGACAGATAACTTCTCTCCATTTCATTTGAGTGCTCGAGATAATAAACTTGAAGGAAACCAGAGTACATTTAACTTATTCACCCCTCTGCTTTCTCCAAAATGTTTTATCTACTTCCCCTCATATTGTTACTGCCACACAGGAACTGTGTTCTGAAATGCAAACGCCCTATATTTGCCCTACATTCTCTGCCAATACTCATTTTTCACAGATGAGTCATCTCTCTTTGATTTGAGAGGGAACCCAGGAGGAATGAAACCAAGATACAGCACAGAGAGGAAGGCACAAGTGACACACTCATGAGCTGAACAGATGAAAGAGGATGGAGTGAATAAAAAGCTGGACATGAACAAGAGGGCTTCAGGGGTGGTACAAAGGGACAGATTGGGATAAATAGAGATATTTTTGAATAGAGTAGGTGCATTAAAGAAAGAGCAGTGTGTTGCGGGGGGGGGGGGGGGGGGGGGGTTTGTAGATAAACACCTAAGATATTGTGGTGGTACTTTTGTAGTAGCAACTAAATCGCATCCTAAGTGACTCAAGTTTACTTAGCCTCATGAGTTACACTTAAAGTAACCAGCAACAGGTGAATGAAATGAAGTAAAATAAAGCATTTGTTTGATAAAAAATAGAATAGGCAACACATTTTCGCTAACTCGCAAACATTCCTTTGTGTCTGCTGGCTTATGAACCTACCCTTTCCATCAATTAAAAAACACATAGTCACAGGAAAACGCTTTCGGTCTGGTTGGCTTTAAACTTACTTTCCAAATCTTCCGTTTCATAGTTTGTTTGAGTGGTGAAGCTGGTCTTTCCATGGTCAACTAGCGCCTCTTCATCTAGACCCTGAGGAAAACAGGAGAGAGAGCAGAAGAGAGAGAAGAATATAAAAATATACATGAGCATCATGTACTAAATGTGGCTACCCCTGAAGTGTTGCTCTTTGGGAGATACCAGTGGACATTAAAAATAAGGAAACATTAAAAGCATGTCTTGCTTTGCAATGTTAGAGACACTTAAAATATATTTAGATCAACAGGAATGGCAGATAAAGGATCTGTTGATGGCATTACTATTTCTGGGGGTTGAGAATCCAGAAACTGTTCCAGTTGAGAACCAGAATCGTACAATGACGTCAAACTCGCCACGGACACAGGCTTAGAAGATTTTTTCTATGAAATACCTGAAATCTACTGTGACCATGTCTGACATGGGTTGTTGGGAGTGATAGTGGGATTTATGTTGGGGTTTTTTGTTTTTGTTCCTGTTTTTTCCACTTTAAAGCCCTTGAACACCCACACAGGTGTTTTCTATTAATCCGGTTAATTAGACCTCTTCTTAGGACTGTGTGGGTGTGTATACTGTGATTGATTGACATCTTCCCGAGTCTCCTGTTAGCATTAGGTACATTTCCAATATGGCCGACTACCCTGAATGAGGCTGGTCTATCTCGCCAAAAACGCCTGTGAGTCGCTCAGGAGGCTGTTTTACCAAGTAGAGTGGAGACAGCTCTCAGCGGTATGTGACGTGTGGTAGTACAGACGCCACAACACGGCAAAGTAGAGTCGACTCTTTTATCCAGTGCTGTAGATCGCAGTACAGAAAATAATCTGTGTACGGATTCTGGATTGAATTTCCGACCTGTGGCCCTTTGCTGCATGCTCCATACCCCCAAATCTCTCTCTATCCCATTTACACACAAATGCGCGCACACACACCGTTGCAGGGGGGTGACAGCCTGTCTGTCAAAAAACACTTTTACAGCGCCTCAAATATTTAAGGTGGAGTGTTTACTTTCATGTTACTTGTACATAAGTTGCCGTTGTGAATAATACGGGCCACCTTAAATCAAACTACAACTATTCTGTATTTCTCTAGAGGCAGAACAGCCATTTTTTGTAATGGAAACACAGCGAGTGAAAGACTATTTGAGAGGGGGTGCCCTGAAACTTTCTGGGAGGAAAACTCTACAGGGCTAATGGAAACACGCCTTTTGTTTCACATGTTAAGGTGGGACAAAGTACACCTTTATCACTCTTAGTGGTAGACGGACATTTCTGACCTCATGAATTCTCATCGAAGCCCTGCCCACCTTCAACCCAAGCAGGTCTAATCAGACAGAGTAACTGAAAACACCTGTGTGGGTGTTTAGGGGCTTTGAGGAAGCTGCGTTGACTGTACAACTGTTGTACTTTTTCTTGTTTGACTATCTGCAAATTAAATAAAAAAATGTGAAAAAAAAAGAAATACCTGAAATCCTAATTAAGATCGTAAGCTTCACAAATATTCTCTCATTTAATCTCAACAATGTTCAGAGATAATAAAACAGCTGCGTTGACGCTGAAAACCTGCGTAGGCCGATTAGAATTGAACCCATTGGTAGAATTAGTACCTGCATTGGTATCAATAAAATCTTATCAATTCTCATCCCTATGTCGCAGTAAGATGATGAAGAAACTTTAACATACGGTTGATGGTCTGCTGGGTGTGTCCCTGCCTTAACAGGGGAGAGAACAGGACATTGACTCTATTAGTAGTTTTTACAGTGTTAGCATTAAGTAGCTTGGCAAAGACTGGCTTGGCTATGATAAGACACAGCAACGACATCCTTACATTCACTCCAATTATGTCAATCACATGTAGTTTTGGTGAAGGGGTATGAAGATGTACTTTTACCTCATACCCAATCACGCCATGATTCTGGGATTATAGGGTGGAATAAAGCGAGTACTTTGGTTTAGCAGAAGGCCAACACCAAGAGCCCATTTCCACACCACTTGAACATGGCAAAGAGTAACAGCTCAGACCATGATCTGGAAGAAAATATAATTTTTTGTACTTAATGATTAGTAGACAGTGATAATCCATCTCTGGTTTGAAATGTAGTACAGACCACAATAATATACCCTGACAAACAGGTTAGATTTGGCAGATGGGACAACAACATTGTTTATCAAGTAGATTAAACAACACAAAGTACTGAAGAACACACCTAGGTATCGCTGGAACATAGGTGTTAGTATTTCCCCAGCTAATTAGTCTGTATTGGAAAACATTTATCGTTATGGTCCACTCCATGCCATAAAAGCTTGAGTTTCATAGCAACGTCAAGAGGCTGACAAACACGAATTAAAAAAGAGGGTCTGACCTTAGTGAAAATAATTAGCCTCATATCAGTGTCATGGAAACATCAAGAGATAGAAAGATTTTATTAGAGGAAACATAAAACTGTCCAGCTGCTCAGCAGCAAAGGTGTATATTATTAATACCCTTATCAAAGTGTCGTGAAACAATTACACTACAGCACCTGGACACACACAATTGGTACACTTCTGAGGACACTTATCCTCCCAACACAAAACCACAGCCTTACCCACCAGCAGTACGTACATGTTTAACCTCAACAATTAAATTGTAGACAGACAAAAACATTAAACCTCCTCAACCTAAACAGTCCAATTACCAACCTTGCTATGTAGCTCCTTGACTCCTTACCCTGAAATGCCAGAACAATAAGACCATGGGCCTCATGCAAGAGCATTCTCGTATTCTTATCTTAACTTTCTCCTCCTTCTTTTGTATAGTGGGTTGTACAAGCAATGTCAGATTCAGCAAATGCTCCTAACTTCAGGTAACTGTGTAAATGATCCATGTTAACATGATGAATTCCACCTATTAAATCAGCGTGCGTTTGTAAATTGTAAATTAGCATAATGTAAGCAACGCTAAATTGCTTCAAAGTAATGAGATAGCCATTCTACAGTCCATTGGCGAAAAAATGTACCTAACAGCAGACTGACTGCACATAACTCCTACGACAGGTCAGGACCATTCGTAAACTGTGTTTATACTGAAAGAAAAATTCAATAAATGAGAAAATCTATGAATGTGGCAAGTTCTCCTAAATCACTCGTACAAGCCACTCAAGAACGAATCTGTTCGTAGGAGTGGTTCTTCAATGAGGCCAATTGTCTCCAATTACTGCAGCATGTGTGGCCTAAACAGAACTTAGTGTGCTGGGAGAAGCCACTGTCGGTCCCCCACCGAAATACAGCAAGTGAAATTTGAATATCACACCTCTAGTAATAACTTTAATACTTTCAGCTGTTCTCAAACACCATAAAGAGAGACCATACAGAGAGAATCAATAGCAGTCAGGCCAGGATGACTTAATAATCAGTGTGTTTTCAACTCTGCATGATGTTCTCCGACCAGGAAGGAAATGCTTAATTTAGACACACATTCATACATGGTTTATGAACACCACAGGTTGGCAGTGGGTTAATGGTGGCTCAGACAGCCAGGCTGATAAGCTTGCCCTGAATAAAGGGTACATAATAGTTTGTGGGTAGTTAGCTGATAGTAGGGATCCTGTAGTTTCTTTAAGTCCAGTTCTTTGACAGCTTAGGTTTCAATAACAGGTTGTGACAGGATGTATGCCGAATACTGAAACTAAAAATGAAGTATTTCTGCATATTTCAACCAGAGACCAAAGTGATCAAAGATAAACACTTAAATGAATTGTTAAATATCTAATCAATCTTTTACATAAGCCATATCGGACACCACATCTCAATAACAACAATGCTGTTCTCCTGCCTTGTGTACAAACAGTTTGATGCAACACAATCTCCAATTGGATGATCCTTTCAGTCCCTTCAGCCAATCAGAGAAGAGGCAGTGCTGCCAAGCAGGAGAATTTGGAAACAAAAGGTGACGATGACAGCCTGAAAAGATATACGAGATCCATGGAGGATATCAGGGCCTTGTGTGTCTTAGCCCCAACACGCCGGTCACCTCCATGAAGTTTCATTCTGAAAGAAAGCATGTACTCTATGTCTGCCTTCTGCTTTCCCTGTTTCATTACTGGCTTAATACTATGAATATGTCTTCAATGACATTCAGATTTCCACATATATTACCATAATCATTGTCCTGTTAGATCCCCGCGTACGATGAATGATGCCATCTGTGATTGTGTGTGTGTGTGCGCACGCTCCTCAGTCGCTAGTGGATTTGCATGATAATGAGCCGTGTTGCTCTGACAGTGCCTTGATGAGGAGTGGCAATAATTCAGCTGCAGGGAGAAGAGCAGCACACAATTAATCACTCTCTAGTAACTGGAGTTCTTCCACCAAGGGTGCACACGAAGGATGAGTAAATCTGACCAGAGAGAATAAAACTGGACTAGTACCTTATGGTCATTTGCGATGGAGGGGCACTGTATATTCAGCTGCAATAGGCAGGACAGAAAGCTAACATTTTTTTTCTCAAAAGTTAGACTAGCTGATACATTTCAAGATTACTGGAGTACATCTGTACTTGCTTGCAGTGTGGTTCAATTACTTAAACAACCTTTTAAGTGATTGTAAATTTAAAACAAATTTAAAAAATAATTGTGATGTGTAAGAATTAAGAGATTAAGACCGCTGAAAGTCAGTATGGTTACTGATCACAGCTCTTTCCCATTCTGCCAAAAATCACATATAGAAATGTTTACACACAGAGGACACAAAGCTGGTGTGAAACTTTTCCCGCTTCATGCGTTCTTAAGCCTCTTAAATACCACTTCCACTAATTTTACTGTATATAAACACCGGTTTACGTACTATAACCATGTATTCTATGCATTTTGTCATTGTGCCTGTTCAACGAAGTGCTGTATATGCATGTGTTAAAGTCTGTTTTGCCCTCGACCCCACATTGCTTGGTACAATTTAAGAACACATGATGCAACCTGTCACATAGCTTTGTCCAAAATAAACCTGTCTATCACCCACAGTCCCCAGGCCAGGGAGGATATTGGCCATTATGCCGCAGCCTACAAAGCACAGCTGTGATTGGGCTACAAGAGTAGTGCCAGTGGGGAGGGCAGAAGAATTGCCAGCTGAGTAAGAAAAGCCACCATACAGTGACATCAATAGATGATGTTGACAGAAAGCAGATGTGCTTCTGGCTACATCAACACAGTAAAGAAAGCCAGACTATATGAGCCTGGCACTGTTTTCCTGTGTTGACGCAGATAGGTAATTTATGTCTAGTATTGAGTATTAGAATAATGTTTGTTTTAAATATGCCACCAAATCTGTCAAAAACTAACAAGGGATAAGCAAAGCAGCAGGTCAAATGATCAAAGTAGATCTGGATCTATGCAACAGTAACTAGACTGCACAATAAATGTCCGATCAAATTCTATAGGCAGATATGTAAGCACAATATTTATCGGCATGGCATTGTGCCCTGAGACATGTGTGCTGCCACCCGACAGAAACATGACTCATGGGATGCTCCACGTTCTTTCCCACCTACCACTGACAAAACAGATATCAAGCATGGTGGGGAAATCTGATCAGAAGCCCCTCCATGTCAGCAGGGAACATAACGTCACCTCTAGTCTGAGTTTAGAAGAACTGGAAGCATGCATGGATTCTGGTGAGGGATAAGCCCTGCCTGGCTTTGCTCCATTCACCTTACAGGGGACCATGTGGACAAGTAGAGAGTGGGTTCCAAATAACAATCAAAGAGAGGTATGCAACACCATGTGGCAAAACAATCAAAGAATAACGTCACTCTTCAATTCTCATCTTTCTGTTCTCCAATCCTGCCCCTTCCTGCTCTTTTCTTTCTCACATGGGTGTCTTGTGGAAATGCTGTTCCCAGACAACAATAATAAAATGTTGGGGGGAAATAAAATCACTAATATCAAACAATTTCCTTTCAGTTTATTTTCAAATATAACATTATATGACACGTATCTGCTCCCAACCAGATCAGTCAGTAAACAACAATATGAAGTCCAATACAATCTTGAAAGGATTATTGATTCCAAGTGGGCCAAAATGACCCCAGTTCCTCTTTGTTCAATTGTGTTGTTTTGAAGCAGACACAGAGAGAATACTTATGGGGAAGCAGAACATCAGTTTGGTCTGCTAGTCTATTTTTTATGGTTGTCACAATACTAGAATTTGAAACTTCAATACTATACTGGTATAAAACATATATATAATCAATACCTCTTTTGATACCAAGGCAAAAAAGTCCTCGGCACACAACAAAATTATTAACAACCTGCACAGAGTGCTGGTACAGAAAAAGTCGCTTCTAGATGGCAGATGGGTACTTTACAATAAGATTTCTAAGTTTCTCAGAGGTGCACCTGAATGCACCATTAAGTACCGTCAGAGCTTCACTGTTTCTTTTTACATAACTCATGGGGAGACACAATGTTGCAACACCAGTGACTTCAGAAAAGCACCATGATTTTACAGTTCTGTTGTATCTCTATCATCTCTGACTCCGGCAGTAAAAACTTCAGCTGCAGGCTGGTAAGCTAATGTTAGCTGCATGCTAACACAGGTTAGCTACACCTCGTCGTCTGTGTTGTTTTTTTTTAATAGCTTTGGTACTTTCGATACTATTACATGTATAATTAACGTAGATTGCATAATTTTAAACACATGGTATCGTGGAAGGTTTTGACACTTTGCCTTAGTTTCTATGACTCATCAAAGAGAAAGACTCTCTGAGAAGAAAGTCTGAAAAGACTCTAATTGATAAAGCTGCTAAATAAGAACGGCCTAGTGTATGCCATGGTACAACATTAACCCATTAATATGAATTAAAAATATACATATACAAAATATTCTGCTGTCTCCTATAGTTTCCATACTATATCCATTACAAGTCTATCTGTTTATGAGGATTTTCTCTAGCTTTTACAGCAGCTTAGGTGGTAAAATCACCAATGTGTTGGGTATTATATAGGGATGGGGAATGGATTATAAGTCACATACACCTTTAAGAGTAAACACAAGACTTACCATGCGTCTATCTAATAGCAAAGAAAACATTCTGTTTGAATTTGCGGATGAACTTGATGCAAGATTTTGAAGTGAAAAATTCCAGTATCATGATAATCTTACAGTAGGCACTACTTGAGGTCGAAAACTCCACATGGAGCCTTTAATCTTTTTGTCAATAAAATGCCACAAAATAGTATTGAAGAGTCAAAAGTGTAATATTTAAATTGCTTGTTTTGTACATCAGTCATTTCACAACTCAGATATTCATCTTGATATGTACGACAAATAAAAACAAGTGTCTGAAACGAGTAAAAACATACTGATAAAATTTCTTTCAATGCTCTAAGCATTGCAACTTTGCCTTTCTCACACTTCAAAGTAATTTTCTTATTTATTGACATACATTTAGGTTAACCTCACTTCTGTTATGTTTGTGTCAGAGTGATTTGACCACACAGCAGCCAAACATCTCATCAGCCAATCAGACAGTAAAGAACCAGCAAAACAACCAGCCAACAGGCCTGGTTCCCTCTAATCTTAGTTCCTTGCCAACCGTGCTTTACTGGGACCTGATCCAATCGATAGACACTGACGTAAGAGAGGTGTTACATAGTGAGAGACCTGTCCCTTGAGATTACTAAATATCTCTCTGTCTCACACTGCCAAAATCCACAATTGCATGCTACGGATGAGAATATTGACATGTATTTACTGCCAATTAATGCTGAAGTATGCAACCAATTAAATCATGTCTGAAAACAGAAAGATAATAGGAACAGACATCCGAGAGATTATAGATGGCTACTAACCAAATGATGTATTATACGTATAGGAACACGGCAACATCCATGTTTAGCAGGTGCTGGGTGACAAATGTAAACACAGAGATAATCATATAATTTGATAAGCCAGCTATATTTTGCTGAGTAGCCATTCAATTATTTACCTCGCTGGAGTGTCACCATGTTGGAACAGGGCAAAACTAAGAAGGCAGAGACAATCAGCAGCTTGTGTCCTGTATCTAATGTCTCCTGAGTGAAGATGTGGTTTAATGGTATAGTTTAAACTGCCGGGAAATCTAATACAGCAAAAAATGTTGTTTTTCCAAAACATTTATTAATCATAGTCTGCATTGGACGTAATCAGTAATCCCTTATCTACAAAGACTTTAAAGACAAACATTCACAGAAACACAAAGATGGAAACCATCTCCTCTTTCGGCTTCACAAATATTTTCCCCCACTTCTAACAGTCCTTTGTTGCATGTTGTCCCCACTCTGAGCAGTCATTTTTAGCTAGACTGAATGGAAACAAGCTTTTCATTAAATTTCACTTCAGTCAATAAAGACAATTTATATTGACAACATGCACCTTGTTTGCTTTCAGCTACCTTGGCAGACACATTTTTCCCCCTCCTCTCCCTAGTACTCCTCATCTCTCTCCTCTCTTCCTTCCTGTTCTCCTTGTCCCGCTCCTTCAAGCAGCCATAACTGTCTCAGTCGGTTTCCTCTCTTTCCTGCTCCTTTAGGCGATTTAAGAGCCGAAAGGAAACGTTTCCATGAGACATGTCCGATGAGGCAACAGCTGTACTGACCACCTGCAACATTCATTAGCACAGACCACTCCACTTCACTCTAGCGTAGAAGAACACAAGAGGGCAAACCAATATAAAACACAAACACACCAATAATGCTGCATACACAGAGACACTGGATCCTGCTCAAGTGTAGAACATGACAGTCAGGCACACAAAACCACACACACACATACACACAGGACCAGACGTACCGTGAGCACATGCTCCCCTTCGCTCTGTTCATCCATTTAGACTATAACATCCACAAAGCAAAGGCAGCGGGGACGTCGGCCAGTTCCTTCTTTCTGACGGCTATCTCTGTTGTAGACAGTGTGTGTGAGCTAAGCGCTGAGACACTCACACTCGTCTGTTCCCTCTTCCTCCGCTCATCTCTTTATACAGAAAGAGGAGGAGAGAGAGGGAGTGAGCTGCTTCTGAACACACAGGGCTCTGCTCTACCCTGTACCCTGTCGGCCCGCTCTTTGCTCAGCAGCCAATCCCACCATGCCACCATGAATATTTTATTCGCCCAGCCAAGAGCTTAAAAACGCACACATACACACAGAGGACATACACATACATTTGGAGGACACTCAAATGCTCACCCGCTGAGGTATTCAGGTCACAAATGAAGACCCACCCCCAACACAGCTAAATAGAAACAAGCACACGTGTGAGCTTCCTCAGATGGTACAATAAATTGAAAAGAGACAGATAGCTGCGTATTCATTACGACTCCAATGCCCCAGTGTCTTTGACATTCACAATCGTTATCATAGCCTGAAGGTTAAACATCTCTTTCAACAACCTATAATTTGAACTACGGCTCATTTGTTTTTTGTGCACAACACAAACTGTTACATGAGTAGGTCAAAAAGAACATATTCCTGAAACCTAAGCAGTAAACATTCTTTTAATTGACGGAAACAATGTGTATCTCTGTCCAGTGGAGAGATAACCTTTGGAGAGAGAATCTGTACTAGTGCCAGTAAGTTCCAAGTAGACTTAGTGCCGTAAAGGCAAAGGTGAAACCAAACCTAAAATTAAGATACCCATGTGGGATAGAAAGTGTACATGAAATGAGTGCCATCTAAAGGCTGAATCTTCACCGTGCCAACCTCAGGCAAATTTGACTGGACAAACTGAGGTCTTGACACTACAAAAATTAAGACCAAGACCAAGAGTATTATACCGCGGAAAAACAATTATTTTCTAGTTAAATGTTTAAGAAAACGAACTTTAAAGGAGCTGTTCTCAACAAGAAGTATATAGAGTAGAGCTATTTTAAGTAAATGACAATTTGCCTAAGAATTAATTAATTAATTAATTTTAGAAAGGAATGTGTTGTCTATAAAACACCAGAAACTAACAGGGTGATATCTTCAAATTGTGTGTGTGTGTGTGTGTGTGTGTGTGTGTGTGTGTGTGTGTGTGTGTGTGTGTGTGTTACAAATGTGTTAGTTATCTTTAATGAAGGTATGGGAAATTGTCAAAGGTCTTGATCATTCACAGTTCAGAACTTCTAATGGTCTGGTAATGGTGTTGGCTTCAATCCCAGAAACAGAACTAGTGGCAATATCTATTGTCTTTTTTTCTGTGTCAACTTACTTTCACTGTTTTAGCATGGAGGAGAGTGGGAAATGAGAGAATGATTTACACGGTCAATTCTGGTATTGTCTGTGTTTGTTGAGCTTAAAAACATGGGGTCATGGGGGGTCATTCCTATGTTCCCACACCCCTATATTCCCACATTTCTAACAATTTTTTTCACTGAAAATTGGGCCTTGTGATCACACAGCCCTATGTTCCCACAGTTCTACCGTATGTTCCCACATTAAAAGATTTATTTTCAAAATTAGGCCCTGTGTATTAGGGTTAGGGGTTAGGGTTAAAAAGCATTCCCAATCCATCACACCATGTTATAAATCTCAAATGTGGGAACATAGGGCTGCGGGAACATAGGGCTGCGGGAACATAGGGCTGCGGGAACATAGGCCTGCGGGAACATAGGCCTGCGGGAACATAGGCCTGCGGGAACATAGGCCTGCGGGAACATAGGCCTGCGGGAACATAGGGCTGCGGGAACATAGGACTGCGGGAACATAGGACTGCGGGAACATAGGGCTGCGGGAACATAGGGCTGCGGGAACATAGGCCTGCGGGAACATAGGCCTGCGGGAACAAAGGCCTGCGGGAACATAGACCTGCGGGAACATAGGACTGCGGGAACATAGGACTGCGGGAACATAGGGCTGCGGGAACATAGGGCTGCGGGAACATAGGCCTGCGGGAACATAGGCCTGCGGGAACATAGGCCTGCGGGAACATAGGCCTGCGGGAACATAGGCCTGCGGGAACATAGGGCTGCGGGAACATAGGGCTGCGGGAACATAGGGCTGCGGGAACATAGGGCTGTGGGAACATAGGCACGGACCCAGTCATGGACAAAAAGAGTGAAATATGCTTGTCACAATTTCTGATGATGATGATTGGTGATCACTAGTCAAAATGAAACCTCAGGATATTCAGCTTATTCCCATAAGAGACAGAAAAAGCAGCAAATCCTCACATCTTAGACACTGGACTGAGAATTGAAATTTTCAACTTCAATTATTTTCCTGTAAATCAACTCAATGTATTGACTTATTGCTTCAGCTATAAACATGTCCATACAGCCATCCTATGATATCTGCATCTTGTAAGGTAGGACAAAAAGAGTTTTCTGGAACAGGATTGCATGTGCCCCGACCAGAAAATACAAGAAGGGATGAAAGATTAGCTTCTCAGTTTCTCAGATCCATTATCCAGTTGAGGTCATATCACCACTCAACAGAAAACCAAGCTCCCGGTATCTGCCACATCACAACTCAGACCACACTTAACAGCATAATGGGGTTTATGACTTTTCTACGTTTTCCTTTAATCTACTACCATGTACAATATTGGGCCCTTTGATCTGCTTTTCTGCCATTTACATTCAGAAAATTACCTTTAGGGCATTGTTCCGTTACTCCCAGCAGTATTCTACCGACCCGACGAGTAGGCCTGTGATCAAATGCTGCCGTTTTGAATCCCAGGACTAGTTAGGGAAATGAAGGAGGCTTAAGAAAAAGAATAACACTCTACCCTACCTCCAACACTTCTTTCGAATCTACAGAGTAGCTCAAAAATGTAAATTCATTGAAATGTGTCACTGTTGGCATAGAGAATATAGAAAAACGTGTTAACCAATCTCCTGTGGACACGCAAAATGACCTCATAATGACATAATATTTTTCAGAAAAGGAACTACAGGACAGTGATACACATAACTGTGTACATTTCTAATTTATGTAGTGGACTTCATCAATCGTTCCCTTCAAAAAGCACTTAAAAGCTTGTGGTTTGTTGTGCTCTTTAGTCGCAGCCTACTTTCTGAAAGTACTTTTCATCCTTGCAGAAAGTAGATTGGGTATATTATAAACAAACAAGCTCTCTGTTATGTACACCAATTAGTATATAGTTAGGTACGGCAAGAATTAAGTATGTTATTATATTATCTCAATAGTATAGCCGAACAGAAACACAGCACCATCGGACTAGCAAGAGGCTCATTTTGTGTAATTACCCATTCAAAAGGTATTTGTCAATATGAGTGAGTTTCATAAAACACTCACTAACCCTGGCCTGGCAGTAAGAGCTGAGCCAATAATAGTCCAGGTCACAGAGCCTATCCTGGCTGCACTAAAACCCTCTTTCACCAGTGAAAGAGTAAGACACAACAATCCCTCTTATCCTGGAGAGCTTCAGAATTCAATGACACTCCAACTGTAGCCAAAGTAGGATGGTCAGGTAACGTAGTTCATGTTCAGGTTCAGGTAAAGCAATATGACACATGGATGGATCAAACACACAGAAAGGGAATCCTTTAAAGGGAAACTTGTGGTCCATTAGATTGTAGTACCAATTGGCCACTACGCATTCATGTAGATTAAACATGCAAAACACAGGCAGGGAAGGAAACTCCAAACTCCAACACTGAGGCTTATACAGGTTACTTAAACACAAAGCCAAAGCCGTTTAAGTAGCCTTCTATATATATATATATATATATATATATATATATATAGGTAACAACAGCAGAACAACAACCACTCAATGGCATTACACGGCATGTGCTCATTCTCACTCTAAACCACTTGTTTTGAATTAACGTAACTAGACTAAACAATAAGGGCTAATTATTGAATTGCTGTTAAGATGAGATTCTCACTGTTCAAGACCCTTTCCTAAACCAATGACTCCAAACAACAATAGCACTGGTCAACCAGCAAGCCTGAAAATAACAAGAGTTTCTTGTTGAAACTAGATGCACATGTTTTGGCTGAATGTCAAAAGCTTAACAATGGCATGTTCTTGGGGATGTGCATATTGATGAGTGAACAGTCAATGAGCTCATGACTTTATTAGGCATCAGTTAAATGTCTGCCTTGAGGGTCCTGTGTCACAGTGAATGCATTGACTACCAAGCATGGGCAAGAAATACACAGCCTTCCAGTTACTCCTTTTCATTTAGCAACCAAGGGTCAAGTTTCCTCAGACACATGCACATACATGCATAAGCATCCACTGTATATGCCGAGGCACACACACACATAGCAGTGGACAACCCTACACCAGCATTGATGTCAGTAGTCAGCGTGTATTTTAAACTTAGCTCTGAAACCAGTTTCTTTTTTGGGGGCTTGTTAACACTGTGTTTGATGCTCATTATTCCACCTGCGGCTGTAAGCTCAACAGACCGGATCTAGGTCTCTACTCTCAACCACACCACACAAAGTTCAAATATCTCACTGAAGAAGAGTTAGGTAGATGTAGCCTGCTGTAACTCACGTGTGTGATATCGTGCAAAACATGTTTTCTTCCAGTTTCACGTCAGTTTTTCCTCAAGAGCTTTCACAGTAAAATTAGCAGCATTTCCTGACTTGGAAATGTCAAACAACAAGGCTGATCTATTTTGGGCGCATTGATATGCAAATGAGCATTTTTATTTCTGCAAATGTACCAGCAGATCTTATCAACTGCATCAAGTAACGGATGGGTGGACCTGGTGAGGGGGGATTGCTACAAAGCAGGTACTACAGAGCTATTAATGAAACACTGAGGCATTATGAACTGCTGTCAGACTTACTAAGGCTACAACAAAAGGTCTATATTTTGTTATGTGTATGTTTTAGCTTATTAAAGTGCGTGGACAAAACACGAACGTCCAGAAGTGCCAGAAAACGGGACATCTTTTAACTTAACTACCGGTTAATAACGTCATTGAACGGGGGTTGACTCTGCTCGTGCACGGCTACCTCCTTAACGTTAGCAAGTACGCTGCTTTCTGACAACAAAGTGGAGATTAACCAACAAAAATGTACAGGGAAACACATTTCTATACAACATATGTATGAGTGGACGCTTTCGCTGACTTTAACGAGAGACCTGAGCCCAACTTGTACCCATGCCACGTGTCAGAAGTAGAAAGCCGGCTAACAATAGCAGCCCGGATGGTGGCTCACTGAATCTGACTCCCAAGCATCACTACTTCTGCGTCTGCTTTGGCAAACACGGACAAAGAGCCACACAAATGGTTAGTAATGGGTGGCTAACGGTTAACCGTGTGGGGGCGGGTACTCACTGTTCTCAAAAGGGGCCTCATTTGTTCCGAAGATTCGTCCATTTTCACCTGCCGGGGGTCTCCTGCTCACCGTTAGCTGTTTTAGTTTCTAACTGTTGATGTACGGAAAAGAAACCGGGCCGGGTGACACTTGTATGAACTGTGAGAACTGCCTCTGCTTCCCCTAACGACACGATTAGGACACGCCTCTAGAAATGATTGACAGTGATCGATTGCCAATTCGCGTTCAATACCCGGCGTTCTTAGCCAATCAAATACGAGTACGTCACGATTAGGGCGGGGCTAGTTTCTGCGTCGCCTCAAAGTCCTAAGCGGGCTTTTTTTTTTTTGTTATGATTGTTTTAACCTCGTTAAACCCTGGTTAAACCTGCTGGGACGGCGCGTGCTCCCATCATTTCAAGTGTAAGTTATACAACAGAGTATATTTGAAGAACATATGACTTTATTTAAAAGTCTAAATCCCCAAGTTTTATATCTAAACTAAGCAAATAAAAGTATACATAATGTTACAATGTGGGTTTGGGCCCAAACATTATAGTGTAGTTTGGATAAGGAGAAGAACAAGACGCTGCATTATGTCTTAGGCCTATTTGATGTATAGACACACATATATTTGTTTAACTAATGTTTTAACTATAAAGCTACTTAAGGCAAAAATGTGGGTTAGAAATGTCGCTTAAACCAAGTAGCCACTATCATAATTGAAAAACAATGGATAGGAATCTGTCAGGCCCAGTTCCTAAACTCACTTCCAGGGCTGAGACAATAAGCTATTCTGATGTATTAACACCATTTGTTTTAGCACAGTAAATTAATACATTTATTCTCATCTGTGACAAACACAAACAGTTAACAAACAACTAATTTGATGTACAACATTTTATACAATATGAATACAATATGACAAAAACAGATGAGTGTCTGGGCCTTTCTTATTCTTCAAAAATCAATAGTATGTATCTTTTCTGGAGATGAGTTATTCACTTCTAAATATAATGAAATCACAAATGTTACATGACTAAGCATTCACACACTAGATTTTTAAACCTGCATAGACTTACTTTGTATCGGCTAATAAAGGCTATATATATACTGTAGATGTACCAGCTTCTTGTGACATTAAATAACATGACCTAAGATGGAGGCATATGCCTGCACATCCTCAGATATTGATATTACAACACATAAGTATAGGCTATTTCAGATGTCAAGTTTAAAAAACTGACTGAAAGCTTAATCTTTGCCTTAAAGTGGGAGATCAACAATCATCTTCTATATTTTCCTCTGTGGGGATTATGTTGGTTGAGATGCCTGATTATAAGT
The DNA here is from genome assembly GCF_963691815.1 of Echiichthys vipera. Lineage (NCBI taxonomy): Eukaryota > Metazoa > Chordata > Actinopteri > Perciformes > Trachinidae > Echiichthys > Echiichthys vipera. Next base: position 20,947,782 of record NC_139838.1, read on the forward strand.
AGGTTAAATTAAATCCTTCTTATTATCCCACACCCTCTTAACATAGGCTTATCATCCATCCTATAAAACTGCCTTTGCTTATCATGTATGTTGTAGTAATTCACTTTCACCAGCAGAGGGCGATGTTGTACCAGTAATTTCTCTCAAATAAGACTGCAGTTGGAGATGTGAACATATTCAATAGACTCTGTAGCGGTAATACTTGCAGTTTTCTTTAATTTCTGATCTTTTAGGCTACATATTGGTAAAATGAAATTGCCTGTAATAATATAAACACCCAAGTGACTTTCTAAACAATCTGAAAAATGCGTGATGGATCACAGACAAAGCTTTATGTTAAAATGCATTTTGAGCCTCTGCGTTTAACATAGTAGGTCAAACTGGTGTGGATATATGATGGAATTATTTTGGTATTTGCAAATATTATTACTTTAATGGCCCAGGTAGGGCAACATTTCTTTCAAAGCTATAGAGTTAAGCACTTTAAATTAACAGAAAGTTAACGTGTGCCATAATTCCAGGTAACTGCCTCAATCATTATTTCAAAACCACTTTGTAATCATGTCATAAATTGTTTTTCAATCGAAATACAAATCCGAAAAAACAGCAAAAGTAGTCTAATCTTTCAGGAGAGTTCATGGGTGTCTTCCTTTAAATAGAGCCTGTTCCTCACCCACCCATCAACCTCCGGCATAATCACGCAGCAGCTCAGAAATAGAACCGCAAGGTGGGAGAACTATCACCTCTTAATTGTACCCTGAGTCTTAAAGATGCTGAGAGCCCATTAGCGCACAAAGAAGAGTGCTGTGTACTGCTCCTGAAACATGGATCTGCATAATGCAGCTGGGAGATGAGTCAGAAGTTAGACAAGTGGAAGAAGCACAACACTGACATCCACCTGTGCTGGGACCCACGTAAAGAGATGCAGACTGCAAGGTGTGGGGATGATGAGAAAGAAAGTTTCTCTTTCAAAGCTCTACAGAAAAGAAAAGCAGAAGAAAGAGTTTAGTTATACTGAGCTTACTTTAGTGGAAGAATTACAACCCTCTGTGGACAGATATTTTTCATTTATCTTTGAGCAGCAATGGGCAACAGACTGGAGAGAGAAACATGTTAGGCACAAGCCACCAAATGATTATTGACTGTGTCATGTTTTGTCCCAGAAGCTGTAGAAATTAAGAGTCCCTCTTTCCCAGAAGGATTAGTGGCTGATGTTGTGGTGAGGCCTTCTGATGGTGTCAGGAGAGAAAGAAGCGAATGTGAAATTCCCAAATCTGTTGATGCGCTCCATCAAACTGCCAATGCATTGATTTTGACCACAGATCTTTTCCACGCGGCTGCCTCTGCATGCCCTACCCAAAACATGGCTCTCAAGACCAGGGTCTTGCGGGAGCCTTAGTGCCCCTGAATCCTGTTCAACTCCTCCGGGACACTCAGAGGAGGGGGGAGTAGAGGCCAGTGACCAGCATGGTGTACCCAAATCGACTCAGGAATGGGTAGATGGTGGGAGGCGTAGGTTGCGGAGACGGTAAATGGTGATGGTGGTCAGAAGGGGAAGCTGGAAAGGGGAAAAGAAGGGGTAGGGGGGGGTCCGGCCTGTTGAGGTGCATCCCACTGCCCTCCAGAGGGAACACAGGGGTTTGAAATCAATGTGCTGTTAAGTGCAGCTTAGCCGCGGGATACTCTCCAACATTATCCATGCACCAGTGAGTCAGGGCCCTGCCTGTTCCTTGCATGTGCCATTTGAGGGCACAGACACAAGGCCCTTACGCGCCTCCAGTTCCTCTCACCTCCGCGCTCTCTGCCAACACCCAACGCCCTCCTCAAAACAGTTGTGGCCCCCCTTACTTGAGACTCATCTCACACCAGGGTCTCACTCCAGCAGACCTGTGAGCATTACACCCGTACTGTAGTCCCCCCCTACCCAACACACACACCCCATTTTACTGCTGATTAACCAGGTCCAAGGCAGGCAGTGAGACTAAATAAAGCATTGTGTTGTGTACATAGACACCTGGGGTGAGCTAAAAGGAGAGCCTTTGTCAGCAGCAGGACTGTCAATGCCCATGACCTCTACATAATCAGGAACATATGATCTTTACACATAAAAGGCAATTTTGCATTACATGCCAGAAGATATCTGCAGTACATGTAGTTATACAGTATAATATAGCACTCTGGACTTAGTTCCTGGCTTTGGTGTTGGACTTGCATGCATCCATCATTTCATATAATATAATTAAAAAGATTGGTTATGAATTGTGTCACTAACGACATTTACCTCAAGGTATTTAAGGAAATCTTTGTAAAATAAAAGGGATTACCTAGATCATGAGTGAATACATCACTAAACAACAGAGTGACCTTATCAGACACAAACCATCCCAGGGAAACAATTCTACAGTCATTCTAACTGGCCTGATAACCGTTTAACAGAAGTGACATTTATCAACACATCAAAAGGGGAAATATAGTGTGAAAAGGAAACATAATCACCACCGTCTCGCTTTTGCTTGTCTGTAGGTTACTGTTTAAAAGGGCTGTGTAAAAAATCTTGACCCAGACACATCTGCCTGTGGCTGCATTTAGTCAGTGAGAGCAGTAATAGTGTGTGACTGAAGGTGAGGAAACTGCCTCAGGCCTTCATCTGTGTTTAGATGTCAACCCACCTTGGGTACAATGTCTCCGTAGCCTCCTTGGCCTTTCTTACATGATTTCTCAACATGATCACCAGTGGATGACCTGAGGGAAGTGCACAGACATGCAACTGCTCACACACGTTAAACAAGAACAAGTTCTTCTCATACGCTAACCACTGGTTGGTCCTCTTAGGCCTTGTATTACGGACTCTACAGCAAAACTCAGTCAATTACTGAGATTGTATAGCGGTGTTAACAGACCAGCAGTAGAGCGGGATAGTCAATTCTTCAGGTCTTATCCCAATGCGCATAACAAGTCGACATGGTCTAAATTTGTAGAAGCATGGTGTAGAGCTATTGATTACTGTCCTTCTTGCATGAATGGTTGCGAAAGACACAATCTATCGACTTGTTGCGTGTTGTTTTTGAGATGTCGGGAGTTCCTGTGAAGCACCTGTTGTTAAGGTGTGGAATATTCATTAAATTAAAAAAGTCATGATGATATTTGTAGTGTAAATACAGGATGAATGTCCCTGTTACAGTGTACATAAGCCATGCTGTCACTGTGTGTGAGATATTATCCTAGTGGGAGGAAAGCAGAGATCACATCTGCAGTAGTGATGGGAACTGATAAGATTGTCCGATTCTTACCGATTCCTGATGTGGAAAAAAGTTCTCCACAGGATTTCAGCGTCGCCACAAATGTTTTGTGATCTGAGTCTGCTGTAAGAGGATATTTGGCATTCATTTGTATTTTGTGTAGTTTGATGTCATTGATTATGCAATGCACAACTGTCAGAATACATGCCGACATTGACAAAAGGAATTGATAAACTCAGAAGCGTGATATCCTGGAACCAGTTCAGTCCTATCCCTTTCCTGCTGTGGCCCATATCAATGCCAACATGAATTGACAAGCCATTTGAACAGGAACTGTGATGTTGGTGACAATAGTTGCACCCCTTGAAGCATGTATGTGCTTGGGTTTGTTTATGTGTGCTGGAGTTTTGTGTGGAATGACAACTTTGAGCAATCGTATGTTTATTGAAAGTTAAACTGCAGTGTTTACAATGATTGATATTTATTGCCCCTGTAAAGTCTTACATCATTCCAAAGCATCAAAACATAAGAGGACCAAAATAGCTGTTTTCGGCCATTCCCATTACATTAAAAGTAAGTCATGGGTCATAAGTTAAAGGTGTATAAAATGCTCATTGTTCTCCCCCTCCATTTGTCAGTGTATCACATCTCTGCAACTCTCTTGTTCCTGTAGTTTCTGTAGTTTCCGTGGTTCAGTCATAATCTGGATAGCCGCTCTCCACCTCACGACACGCAGAGGCCAAGACAACATGAAAACGAGAAGAAAAAAACATCATCAGATGATGAAATACAATTTGCTGACACGCACAAGTGCAAACATTTATATTTTCCAGGCCCGAACCCCTCAAGAGCCGTTTTCTTACAGCTTTCCTGAGAGGCTAGGGCAATCAAGCACTCTACCTTGTTAGGAGGTGTTAATTGGAGTTAGTCAGACTCCTCACTTTGTCAAGGAGTCTGACAACAGATTTAATTAGAATTCAAGTATGTAAATCAATTCAAATTGGGGTCCTTATGGGGGAGGATTTGAAGTATTTTCACTGAAGAAAAACAGGTGCTGAGAACATGAGCCAAGTAGTCTCTGTGTGAATATTATGACTTCTCTTTTCATGGATTTTATCTCCACTAATCCACTTATTGAGAGGCGTATAAATAGAGGTGTTGAGCTGTACATTGCCCTTAGTTGGATGGTTGATGGACCACTTTTCTTTTAGCCCATTTTAAATTTTTCCCAAGTACACATGCCTCGCATGCAGTTGCATTATAGGTAAATGCTCAAATGTGTGAAAACACCATGGCAACAACAGAAGGAATAACAGGACTATGTGCTTTTGTGTGTTTTTCACTTAATTGGGTTCTTGTTGTGAGTCATGTCATGTAAGACATTTAAACCTCATATTTAGATCACACTTTGTTCTCTTGAATTATGTGCTGTGATGTTACCGTTTTGTGCTTGTTTGTGGCTCAAACAGGATTGCTCAGCTCTTTTGTGTTTCTGCTTTTTTATTCCAGGAGCAAGAATACTTGATTAAACTAACTTAGTGCTTATTAACTGGCTTTAAAACAGAAATGGACTTTCAGACCTTATGCCAGCCCATTCCCTTATCATATAGTTTACTATGCGTATGAATATTTGTATTCATGATACCTGAAGTTTTTGCATACGAAAATAATCAGCTTAATATTTAAATACGCTTTATAAGTGGAGACGGACGATAGATTGAAAGTTATTTCCCTCATTTATGTTAATCTTAGACATTTAGATAAATAATACTTCAAAATAAGAGGAAATTGAATATACAGTATTTTATTGCCGTATATTTTCTCCCGTTTGAAAACATTGTATTATACAGAGGTAGATTTTATACTACTTCTTGCAATGTCAACTTTTCGGTCAGCAATCACTTGAAATATCTAAATTCACGGATTGGATAAGAAGACTTACAATAGGGGAACAAGTCCCTCTACTCAGACGTTTACTGCGTAGCAGCTGCTGAAAATGTATCAATATGATCAAATTAGGGCTGGGCAATAATTCATGGTAATAATTCATTGTATTTCAATGGAAACATATCATCATGAAATCATATATTGAGATATCATGGTGCAATTACATCACCTAAATTGATGAACTAAAATTTCTAATCTGATGTGAAATATTTTAAGGGATTATCACTTGAATATCGCGGGTTTGTTTTTACATCATACTAAATATGTGTGTGAATGCATGTAAACACAGTAAGTGAAAAGCTAGAAATCAAATCTTTTACAATTTCACTTGAAACCGATCAATTTGCACTTAAATTCTTAATAAAATGATTAAATACTAAGTACTTTTTAGCGAACAAAACTAGTCTTTAACCATGTAGCTATTTCATACAGACTATTTATTTATTGAATAACCAGAAAACATGCTATCTCATATGTATCCTTATCAAGATATGAAATGACCTATGATGATGACCTATACGGTGATAGAAGATTTTGACCATATTGCCCAGCCCAAAATCAGATTATTTCACTTCAGTTTCAGCAGCTGTTGTACATTTTAAAAATGCATGTGTAGATTTTTATTTACAGCTGATCGGTAAATGATCTTAAGAACTGCCAATGGCCTGTCCTAATGTAACATGGCCGTAATATTTGAATAAAACATACAGAGAAAGACATTTGGACAGTGCTTTGTGAAAAGCTGTTTTATTATCCACTTAACACCTCCATGAAGACATTTTGTACAAGATACATCACATTCTAAAGTGCACGAATACTGTACAACGAAAATGACTTAAATACGCAGGGGCGGGAGGAAAAAAAAAAATCACATTTGTAAAAAATAAGTTTTAAAAATAAATGAATAAAAAGGAACATGCCTTTTCAAAAACAACAATCACTATGCATGTTTCTGCTCAGGTATGTGAGAGGGGATGGTCTGGGAAAATAACCTTGTGCAGCTTGCTTGGGGGAACACTAAGCTTTGGCACCTTTAGAGAAAAGAGAAAAAATACATTAACAAGGAATGGAGAGCACTCAGTAATTAACAAAAGAATCATATTTAGTTTCAATAAATACAGTCTTAGGGGCTTGTGTAGAATGCATAATAACCCATGCCTTTTGGGTTGTCCTTGTTGTACTCTTCCGTAGTCAAGTCCTCACACTTGATGGTTGGGGAGTTCTCTGTGCTTGAGCCCCCAGGGGACATCCTGCGCCTCTTGCACACCACGGAGTACACACCAGAATCGCTTGAGTCCACCGATTTCAGTGAGTGGGACGTCTCGATCCAGGTAGAGGCTGGCGGTGCGCTCTCCTCAGGCAGCTTGTCTTTTGTAGCCCCCAGCTGGTCCTCCGGGAAAGCTGGGGGGCTTGGGCGAGGGGACCAGGGCAGGCCCGTTGTCATCTTGCGCTGATAAGAACTTCTGGTGCCCCAGCCTGCAGCCATGGAGGCGAAGGCAGAGTCTGGGTAGTAGCTGAGGGCGTGGGATGTCTGCAGGGACAGGGGCTTGATGCCGTAGGACAGCAGGCTACTGGTGGAATAGTCATTCTCATAGGACAGATCCAGCTTGTTGGAGCCCGGCTGCTGGACTGGGGGGACGAACCAGCGCTGGGCAGAGGCAGCGGCGCTGACGTCCTCACTCTGTGACGAGAGAAGGCTGTTTGTTTGGGGAACAGCCCGTTCTCCGGTGTAGAAGCGGTTCTGAGGCAGGTTGTTGACAAACTGGTCCTGGAAGAAAGGCTGCATGGCGTAGCGGGCCCCGGGCACAATTTGGGTGGAGCGAGGGGAGTCTGTAGGCGACGGAGTCAGCCTGTCACTCTCTGGGGCTGTGTACATCCTGTGTACAAATGGAGAGAGAGAACACAAAATAAATTAGCTGCAAAAAAAAGAAACCAGGGTCCGAAACATGCATCGAATACACACAGGAAAAACAGCTTGAAGTGAAAGACACGTACGAGTCATAGTTGTCCCGGAAGCCTTTCGCAAATGGGTTGTGATCTATCTTCAGCTGTGTGATCTGAAATGAAAACCAAAAATAAATCATTTGAATAATATATACCTTTAAGGCAAGCAAATGCACTGTGTGACTAAAAAGCACCCATAAAGAATGTTATTTTTAATTTGTGCAATTCAAGATAAGATCATTCAAATTGGTTGTATCCCAATAGCTCAATAAATTCTAAATAAATTGTAATTAAAACATTCTTCAAATGCTTACATCTGTGTTCTGGTAAGCAGTGACGGCTATAAACTGGTTCTCTGGGAAGGTGAAGGTTTGAGTTCTGGCTTCATTGCTCATGTCTTCCACTCCGTCTTCTGTCACCTCCACAATGTGCAGTCGCGGTTGGTATTTATGAAGAGACTGCAAGACTATCATCTGCAAAAGAAGAAGTGTAACATTAGTACAACGCCGGAGATTTCAAAACAGGCTGCGTGAATGCATTTGTATGCTTTTCTTTTTTTTTTAAACAGCCTACTTGTCATTAAATACCTTTAAAATGACAGGCTTGAAAGTTAAATTATCCAAACTAATATTTTAAGTGAAAAAAAGAATTGAAAAAAAAATCAGAAACAATATTGACAACACTGATCTGCTTGGCAAATGGTGAATTCGAGCATGTCAGAAATCAATATCCAACCTGTGTGTTGTTGTTGTTGGCCCCTTTATTGTTGGTCAGCTTCAACTTTCCAAAAGAGATTTCTTGCCTCATCCAGTGAGCACCAGTGTTTGGAGATTCAGGATGAACATACATTTTGTTACCTAAAATTGAAATAATGTAGTTAGTAATATGACAAACAGAAAAGTAGAGAGCCTGTGTCTGTGAACTGTCATATAATACATATAATAAATCATATCTTGCTTTGACATTATTTAAATAATCTTTAAAGAAAGCTCTCAGTAAAAGAAGAAAAAAAATAAAGTAAAAATAAAGTCTAAAGTTCTGTTTTAAAAGAAGTTAAAAAAAAGTTTATCTTCCAATGATTTCCTCTTTTGAATTAAACTATAAAATGAAAATGAATAAAGTATGAATGCATTTAAAGTGCTTACTCTTTATAGTGCCAGTCATTTAAAAAGCCATATTTAACCATTAATTTGGCACTTTGGTTGGTTTCCCGAGATGACAGACATGCACTCCAAATTAAAGAGCATAAATTATTGCACTGAAACACCCGAAATCGCAACCTGTCAAAAGATTCAAATTCAAAGTAGGCTAAATTGTTTTCAAAACAATCTCAACCTTTAAAAACCCAGATGGGATTCTTATATCCTCAGGCTGACGCGACTAAATGCAACATTGCTGCATTATTTCTTACCACGATTTATTTATTTTCCAAACATTTATGAATACAAAAGGCAAAGTTGCCAGAGCTAAATGAGTTGTATTAATCACCTAACTCACCTTGCATATTATTGTCCGCTTTCCCACAAGTGACCCACTTGCCTCCCTGAAAACGCCAGTGATTCGGGTCAGCCAAAACAACTTCTACAAAGACATTGTAATGGGCCGTGAGGTTGAGTCCAGTGATGTTGAAACTAAGGAATGGGAACATCCGTCTGAAAAAAAAAAGATTAAAAAAAAAAGATAATTAACAGCTGTGCTCATAAAGCAGGGAAAAATAAATCTTAAAACAAACTTTGGCATTTCAGTGTGGCATTTTGCAGAATTCTTTACAAATATTACATTTGAAAAATGACAATTTAAGCACTGTTATGTTTAGCCTGGTGTATAATTGTGCATTTACAATTTACCTGAAACGAAAACGTGCAATTTAAAGTTTAAAAAATGCTAAAAGGAAGATGTGGATCATGTGCGTAAAATCTTGCCCGTGCGTAAAAGATGAAATAGAATCGAATGTAATTATTATTAATTTTAGAATCATAAAAATAAACATGATTAAGTCTAAACAGCCAAACTGGAAATACAAAAACGAATTTCACAGTATAGCCTTCGTGCCTTTCGTGTGTTAAAACTGGGCCTTTAGAGCCTCCGGCTGCGCATCTGCTTACCTGCCCTGTTTGGTGATGATCATCTCGGTCTGGTGCCGGTGGAACTTCAGCCACAGAGGCCGGTTGCACAGATAGACCTGCGCTCTGGCTCCGGCGGCAGACCCCGGCAGAGACATGGAGCCAATACCCGTCCCCGTCCCGGGATAGGAGGGGTACAAACAGCCCGGACCCTGGCTGAACTGGTACCCTCCGCTGCTAAACTGACTCCGACCGGTGCACACGGACGAGGAGGAGAAGCCTGTTGGTGGCAGGACGGATCCGTAATGAAGTGAAGCCGGGTACCTGGAACTGCTTGAGCCGGTGTACACTGACCCGGTCTGTCCTGCGTAGGGAAAGAGGGAACATGGGCTCGTCATGTCGGAACTCGCCTGGGAAGACGAGATGAAGTATCTGTCAGAGCCAAGTTCGTCTATGTTGTAACGCCGACTGCTCGTAAAGTCGTCCTCGCCGAGCACCGGTGAGCCTTTTCTCCCATCGGGCCCGGTTTTAGTGAAAGTGTCCCCCTCTCCCTCACCCAGCATCCCGTTTCCCACCCCGGTCAGATATTTCTTAGAAGCGCCGCTGGACTCTGATTCCGTCCGGTCGACTTCTTGATAGTCAAGTTGCGACGATGGCCTCGGGCTGTTGTTGGCACTGTCCGACGAGGAAAGATTGTAAAAGGTCTTGGGCAAATTGACGGTGGCGCTGGGAAGGAGGTTCTCTAACTGCATTGTATATTTCTTGCAATAAATAAGAAGAGTTTCAAGAGTTCCAGGGAGTGATTCTCAGCCAAGGTGGCGACACAAGCACCGGCGCCCTGGTCGGTTGTTTCTCTGCACGCCTCCCTCCCTTACGAATGATGGAAGGAAGTTCAACCTTGTCCTCACCTACGGGTTTTCAGATCAGATTATGGGCTGGACATGGAGATGTTCAGCGCCTCTTATAAGATGTAGTTCTCCACACACCCAAATGATTGTAAGCGAAAGGGGAGGAGCTTTTGGAGAAGCATGCGGGGGCAGCAGCCCTCTCCATAGCCAATGGTCGCACTCTCTAATTCAATTAGAAAGCGTCTGGTAGAAATAATATCAAGAGAAAAAATTGCCACGAATGTTAAGTTTATTTTAACTCTCATATTCCGGGTACATACTTTACCGAAGTGACTGTCTGTCCACGCACCACAAATAAAAGGCATTTCAAGTGCAATTTATATTTAATTTCTTGTCAAATTTAAGTGAAACATCTTTTTTCAGAAGGTTAACACGAACATCAGTGCTTATTCACATTTTACTCCAAAACTAAACACGAAATGCTCCAAATTAGTCGCACTTCGCCAGTCCTGCTTTCCCCACAGCGCACGCACGATCACCTCTAAACTTTCAGCTTCGGCTTCGTCACATTCATCAAAATGCACATTCACACATGGCCTGTCAGATTACTTTACCTAAGAAGATGTATCCTCGATGAACAGCAAACACCGACACCCCCGCAAACACTCTAACATGAAAAAAACAAACACATGTGCACCTTGTTTCCTATAATTGGCCTCCGTCGCATTTTCCACTTCCAGGGTTTCAATCTTGACTCCCATAAAACTATCGACCGTCAAAACTGACCGATAAGGAACATCAGAAATGAAAAAGACACGCGTTTTATAATGAAATATATATTTTATCTCTCTGCCTTTGCTTAAGAAAGTCAGGTGTTTTTATATGAAACCAGCCTAATTCCTTCCCCTGATAAACACACGTTATGGTGATTTATTTCCATTCAGAACTCGAAAAAAAATAAAATAGAAATATATGTTTTTTGTCCTTATTTTTAGTTTAGTCGTTGTGTTTTTTTTTTTTAATGCAACCTTTGAATTATTGTAAAATTGGTCACTAACTGACGAGCACCAAAAAACAAATATGCTTTATCAACGCCCATAGGATAGATTATATATACATGAACCAGTAGGACAATTTAGGTGGATTCCTTAATTTAATTTAAATTACCCTATGATAAGAATTAGTGGATTTGAAAAAATTGAATTCAATTGTGGTTATGCTTCTTAATGAGGATGAGCTTTCCGAAACTAGACGAAAACGGTTATTTTCTGTGAACTAACAGAGGGTTTAGAAGGGGAGGTGAACTACCGTGTAAATCTCCCTTATTAGACACTAGAATAAAAAAAAAAAAAACCTACGGGACGGTGCGGTTCTGGCAGGGGATGCCCAAACGGAGAGAAGGATGCTGCACAAGTCTGCATGCATACCGCAGAAAAAAAAATAAAGGAACATTATCACATCTGTTGGGTAAAAATGTAAGTAAATGAACACAAATAAAACATCTATACCGAATATAAAGTAATTTATAATGACCTGTGTGTCTGATTGTGTACACTGAAACACACACACACACACACACACACAGTGAGAGAGGGATCGAAAGCTACCGAAACCAGCCATAATCAAAGAAACATGTCGCACAACAAACCTCGCTCATACGGCCCCCAGGCATGATAATAAAGGGATTTGTCAGCAGTGACACGGGTGCAGCGCCCTCTAGTGACTGACCAGAATGACTTTAACATCGTTGCTTATATTAAAGTGAGTCAACACTAGGCCGTTAACTCTCACTTTTTCCACTTGTAGGGTATCTCACTTTACAACATCTTCAACTGCAGTGAACTCAGCTTGTGGCCGCGCGCGTGTGTGTGTGTGCGTGCGTGTGTGTGTGTGTGATTGCGTGCATGAGTGTGTGTGTGTGAGCACTCCTCTCTGTGTGTGGGCAGTTTGTGCATGTGTGAGTCTTAAAGTAAGCTGCAGGGAGAGTAGGGGTGAGATGAATTTGGGGAAAATGGGGATACAGATCTGTGAAAAGCAGAGGGAGAATCTCGGCTGGAGGCAGATTGGCTGGTGTCATAAATGGGACAGTAGAGCTGGATATTGGGCCATCAGGGGACCGGAGCTACATGCATACAGCAAACAGTCTGTCAATCAAGACCGAGAGACACCCTTCTCAGCCTGCTGCAAAGAGACGGGAACACCAACAATTTCACAATAGAGATCAAGCTTTTGTGTTTTTGAATGCCTCAAAAGCAATTCTATTATTTATTTTGACCTGTCTCTCAACACAGAATATCTCACTTATCTGCAGCATAACCAAATCCTGATTTTCACCAATCGTCGCCATCTTCCTGCTCTTTGGAACAAATGCAGAATTCCTCAGGGACGATTGTAATATGATGCTACACGAGCAGCTTTGGGGTTATGTGAAACAAGGTTACTCTAATTCCATTTTAGCAAAATCAGGAGGAAATACTGTCGCGAGTGCCTATTTTCGATGAATCCCAAAAGGCTTTGAGCGAATATGCTTGGAAGCAAAATGCAAAATTAACAAGCACGGAAAATATGCATCATGGGTCTGTGAATTTGATCCAGGATTAAATGTAATATATGTTTTTTTGTCAATCTGTCTGTTAATGTCCTCTCTCTCTCTGTGTGTGTCTGTCTGTCTGTCTCTCGTTCTCTCTCCCTCTCATACACAGACACAGAGGAGGTGCTGCTCTCTTGACTCAGTGTTGCTACTGACTGTCATTCCATACTCAGAGGGTAAATCTACAGTTCAAAGAAAGCTGCATTTGTATTAGAACCAAAGTCGACCATTTCACACCGAGCTGTCGACACCTCATCACTGCAATCCTGCCGTATAGCTTTTTTTCTTATTTAATGGCCCTCTGCATGATCAGCAAATTACTAATTAATGATGTTAAAGGGAAGAATTGTTTTTATGAAAAATATGGCTTTCACACCACCTGTACAGACCCAGCGTCTGTCAACCTTGTGACAATCTCATTAAGATATAAGTCAAGTGGATTTTTCTTTGTGTGAATTGTTTCACGACTATGTTTCACAGATGATTACAAGCCCATTGAGAGAAAATCTTGGTAAAACAAACTCAATGCTGTTGTTTTAATGGCCTTGGTCTACAGAAGGTTGGTTTTCCAAAATGACCCCAAAGACTCAGTTGCCATTTGAAAACTAGAAAACAAAATAAATGTGATTTACAGGCCACCTATAAATAAACTAATTCCAAATGAGGTGGATGTTTAGGTTCCACTCATAAAGGAGCTCCCACTTGTGACCTGTCAGCATGTTTCTTGACCACCTATAAAAGTCCAAGTGTGTCTGAGATGACCCTCCTTGGCCCCGAGCCAGGGCCTGCGCGACAGGGGAAGGGAAGTCTTACCATATTGTTGTCAGAGTAGATCATCAACAGAGCACATGAAAGGAATACATTCCAGGTTTTATGGGCCAAGGTGGCTGCTGAAGCCTTTGCTCGGGAGTGAATTCATGTACCCCATTGCAAGGATTAATAACGCAAGTCTCATTAGAGATCCTCGCCACCGAGACCCCTGGAGGGAGGGGTGCTGGGAAAAGAACCGAGTGCAATGTGCACCATGCCAGCGCTGCGCTCCTCCGCAAATCATCATCCTCAAGAGCATTTTTATTGGAAAGAATTTATTTCACAAGTTTATCAAAGATGTCCCTCAGTATATTTTCCAGTGTGTGGAGATTGCTTACATTCCATCAAAGCAGTAGCCTTTACACAAGGACAGCTTATGTTACAGACATGCTGCTGTCTTCAAAGATACGAAGGTGACAGCTTTCATGAATTCCCATTTGAGTACATATTGCTGTCATCAATTACTCTCTTTCCCTTATTTCCTTGTCTCCTCCATTTCCATCATGATTTAAGCAGCCCAAGGTTTTTCCTCTAGCCCGGACAAAATGTATTTGTATAAGACAAGAGCTTTGCATTTTTGTCATGATGCATTTTTTTTAACCTATACTCAAAGAATATTAGAATATGTAAAGTATATTCATGTTTGATGTCATGAAGGCTATTTCAGATGTCAGTCTAGCAGAGCAAATTATCATGAAATGGGAATCTTCCCCATCTGTAACCAGTCAGTGAGTGAGACCGGGGAATTCTCTCTATATATGCAGCACGTTTGAATTCCTCAAAAATACATTAAAGTACGCCATATTGCATAAAACTATCGCATGCTACTTTGCGTCATATCAACAGATAAGTCTCAATGTCAGCATGTTACTGCACACATGCATGCGTGTATGTGTTTGTTTGCCTGTTTTGTGTGTCGGGCTCGTGGAAGGAGCAGTGGATTATTGCAGAAATGTATCTTGGGATATGTGAGCCCAATGCTTTTGTGATGCGTAGGTTTTCAGGGGGCAATGATAATCCACTGTGTTAAGACAAATCTTAGAAAAATAAGGTGTACTGACTGCATTCAGGGAAATAGGATTGAAGCTGCACTCACTGTATTTGACTCCCCAAGGCATGATAACATGATTTTTGGATTACTGCATTATAGAAAGTGTCACCCAGGGCCTGTGGGGAAAGCAGCAGCTACACAGTATGGAAGCAGTGTGAGTTTGAGGTATCTGTGCTTTTCTTATCTGACATTATCTTCAGGTACTGTCATGCCTACAGCAGTTTTGAAGTCCGCAAGTCTATTAATGTTTTCCAGATGTTGAGAAAATCTGGAAATAAATGCATATAATCTTTAATCTGAATTTAAAAAGGCAATTACCTACAGCAGCGTGTTAGCTTCAGTTTTTTTTCTTTTAAGTGGGTAAGCAGATCACTGAACTGATTTTGACACTTTACTTTCACTCACTGTGTCGTCACCGGCACAACACAAACCCGACAACGCCAAAAGTGGATAGTAGTCCGATGGCCCGAGTCTCACCCTCACCCCCGTTTTAGCATCAACCTTTGTTGACCCACTTCTCCAGGCCCATCCTCCTGAAACACCAGAGGAATTGACATAAGGGACCAAAGCAAAATAGCAGGTGCTAAAAGTTTGACAGCGTAGACTGGATATATGTGTTCCCTGGAACGTGAGGTGTAAGGCAGGGTGGCAGAGTTGTATCGACTCGGCATTAAGCCTCCAAGATAACACACCCTCTCTAACAGGCATACTCTCTCGGCCAAGGAGGGTTGGGGTGAGTTGGGGTGGGGAGGGGGAGACACGGTCCCACACTTGTGCTCGTCGACCAACCACCCATGCCGCCAAGATACAGCAACCCAACCCAGCTCACCCCTGGTTCTCTGTCCTTTCCCCTAGCACTATTACTGCCAAACAAGCTTGGCTTTTATCACATTGCTAACCCTGACTCAGAAACTGCATTTCAGGAGGACCCTTTATTTTTTTTCTCCTCTTGCCTTTTTTTTTTTTTTGGGCCGGGAACACACAAACAGATTTACACCACAGGAGTATTCTGCTGCTGCTCCTGCCTCAATGTGGTTAAATCAGTGAGTCAGAAGTGAGAATGTAGAGTTTTAACACTTCTCTCTCCTGGTATGAAAGCTTCTAGAGCGACACAGAGGAAAGCCCTAACTGACTTACTGTCTACCAGCCAGAGGCATATGCTGGGAGGGATGTTATATAGACATGATTAATGGTTTAAGGTTGACCCCCCGGTGAAACAGCAATGTTGCCTCGGCATCTTCAGTCTTCCCTCGGGAGTAGGGACTACATTCACAGTGCTAGAAGGCCCTCAGATGTCTCTCTCTGTCAAACAAAAAAACAGCATCTTAGCCCACTTTAAGGCCTCTTTTATATGAATACTGGACACATTTAAGTCAATATTATTATCTCTTTTTTAATGCTTTGTCCAATTAGATATTAAACTAATTGATAGAATGCCAAATTATTCACTGAAAGGGCTCCTATTTTTGCTCTGGAGAAATGCATCCAGCAGCCATTAGATATAATTAGAGACCACAGAATGCTTTTGTATTAAAACATTTGCAGCAATTTGGCAGCTGTATAATTTAGATGTACTGGATCATGCCATGCACATACATGAAAACACACACACATGCACACGCATGCTCACACACAAACATATACACTTGCCGGCGTGTATGCACACACGCTCATATATGCACACACAGAGGGACCTCAGTGCAGCGGACACCTTCAATATTGAACCCAGACCCAGGCCTGGTCTCTGTATTTACATGTAAATGGTCTACAACAATCTGCGGCCTCTTTCGTCTGCTCTGTCCCTCCAGCCGGCTGGGCCTGGGGAAGCGAGCTGCTAGTCAGATGGGGGGACCACATCAGATGGGCTCCCGCAGTTATGGAGCCAAATGCTCCGAATGGAGAGGGAAGAGGCTGCCTGCCTGGCAGCCACTGAAACAGCAGGGACTCCCACATATCATGGAAGTGGTCCATGGTTTGGTCTCCTTCTCTGACTGGAGCAGGGGAGAGATGTAAAGGACTAAGCATGGAGGCCCTCCTCTCTGAGGACCAGACCAAAACAGACGTTTAGGGGAAGCTAGGTGGGACAGTTTAGTTAGGCAAGGGCAGATAACCTGGTCTCTTCCTTGTGGGTAGAGGTGCCATATTTGACAAGTGTATATGTGGATGTGGAAGGGTGGGTGTCAGTGATAAGAAATTACGAACAGCAGTTAGCATGCATATCCAAGTCACATGGTTGAGGGAAGGAGCCTGTCTGTATTTGTTCCTTATGATCGTCTGTCGAGTGTTTGTGTGTCCTTCTGTGCTGGCGGGTCAGATATGGTGGAGGTCTATACACACGGACCAAACATTCTGTCTGATGGGGGAGCGCTTGTTTCGAGGTTCATCTGATGGTTGTGGACCTTGATAGAACAGACCAGCCGAGACAGGCTGGACCCATACCCAGTGTTAATGAACCAGACATTATTTCAAAAATCTGGTGTGTGTTGAGCTATTAGAACGACTAGAAAATTCAGACTTTTAGTTGTTCTTCCTGTTGTGTTTACACACACAGTATGAAATCAATCATGTTTTAGTGTCTGAAGGAGTTTAATAACCTGTAGTCCGCTAGAAACACTTAAAAAGCAAAGTTATTTACTTGGTTTGTAAATATTCAACTCATGATCTGGTCAGAGACAGGGGGCATGCCTTCATTTTCAAACTGAAAACAGATGCTTTCGATGATTTATGAAAATGAATAATGCAATCGAAGTCCCATGTCTCACAGTATTGTTTAACTAGCTCCATATTAGATGTATAGTTTGACATTATGGGAAATAAATGTATTTGTTTTCTTTCCAAGAGTTTAATGAGAAAATAAATACCACTCTCCGGTCTGCACCATAAGTATATAGCTTGAGTCAGAAGTTGCTTAGCTTAGCTTAGCATACAGACTGGAAACTGGGATAACGGCTAACCTGGCTCTGGTCGCAGGTAACCAAATCCACCCACCTGCACCCCTAAAGGTCACTATTTAACGTGATGTATTTAGTTTGTTAAAGCAGTAAACTGAAGTAAAAAAAAAAATACATGGGGGTATATGCTACTATTTCTTGTCCAGATGCAGTTGCTAAGCGACCAGGCACTGACACACCAATGTCGGGCCTTCAGTGAGAGACAATTTGAGACCTTTAGCAGAAACAATTTGTAATTGTTTTGCTCATTCATGGTAAATATCATTTGTTCTTTCAACACCAGGTTGTGTTGTTTATATGCTAACTGGCTACCTAGTCTCTACAATTAATTTGGACATTTTGAATGGCAAACAGACTACTGCCGCCTGCTGGTATGGAGAGATATTTCCTCTCCCACAAGAGCAGAACTTGTAAGTTGTTGAGCAGAAGTGTAAGTTGGCCATGAGCTGTAGTCATGTGGTGTGTTCAAGTGTAGCTTTTTTGCCAAGACATGTGCAACGTAAGGCGATACGACAGTTGGCCTTTGTTGCCGCTAGTTCTTTGATGTCGATAAGGGGTGTATGGGCCTTAAACCAAGAAATAGTCTAGAACAGAATCCTCCATAAAGTGCTTTTTGTATGAGTTACACAAATAAGATTTAAAATATTAATATGTGAGCTTTAGAGGTGCTGGCGGATGGATTGTGTAACCTTTGGACAGAGCCAGTCTAGCTGTTTCCTGTTTCTTCCACTCGTGCTAAGCTAAGCTGCTGGCTCCAACTACATATTTACTGCACACACAAAAGAGTGGTTTGGTCTTGTCATCTAACTCTCGGCAAGAAAGCGGATTTCCCAAAATGACTAACTAGTCCTTCAACATAGTAAGGGAAGTTTTCATGCTTTGAAAGAAGGTAGCAGGGGGACATGGTAAACCCATGTCAAGGAAGGAGTGCAAGGAACCTCATGATTGCTTGGTGAAAACAGTAACTGTTCTTCACAGCTCTGATGGATGCATCAGGGGATCCCCAATGATGGCCAACCTTTAATTCAAAATATGATTTGACAGTGAAGGACACCAGGCTAATACCTTCCACCCCTGGTTAAAGAATGTCCCCCACCTCCTCACCAGCAGCAATAAGCGATCACACCTTTTATGCAGAGGCAGACAAAAGGGGAGCCCCAGGCTGATGTGGTCTTCGTATAGCTGGGTGAGTGTGGGTGCATGTGGGTCTCTATGTGCTTCTGCCTTGTGCCTCTGTGTGTGTGTGTGTGTGTGTGTGTGTATATGTGAATAACTGTGTGGGGGACAATGCAACACGTTAAACCAATGTGGGAGGTGTGAAGACAGGGGATCTGCTGCAGTCGAAATGAACAAGTAAGAAAACTGCTTTTGCTTTGTTTTCACATCTTGTGAGATTACAATTAATTATGTTCATTGTTAGGCTTTTTGTATTTGCTTGTTGCCTATGGAGTTGTTAATTGTTAGAAGTCAGAAATATTGAGAACACTAACAATTGCATGAAAAGGCTACACAGCCCTTTTAACGATACACACCGCCTAAATGCAAGAATCTCAATGTAAAAAGAGATATTTCTTCGCCATAAAGAATATGGTGAAATCAGTGCAGAACCTGTGAGAAGTTTGACACGTTTCAGTTTGCTGGAGAAGCGATCTATGTAGGTGTTGGGGACAAAGCTAGGGTTCATTTCACCTGTGTGGTTAGCAGTGGTTGGCAGTGAGTCACCCAGAGCTGCAGAGGATGTGAGTGGGTGGTCTCACACCGCCGTAAAGCTATTTTCTCTTTCACTTTCTCAACTGGATTTCACTGAATCTAATTCAAAATCACTTGGCTGGAGTTGTATTTTAAAGTTACAAATGACAGTGACAGTGTTGTATATTTCACACATGTCAGATAATAAATGTAAATATTACCCACTGCCCTGCTAAAGCACCTGGGGTCAAGTGTCCTCCCTTACGATCTTCTATGGAAAGCAAACTCTGTGCCTTTATTCAACAATGAAACATTCAAATGTTATATGCAACCATTTTCTATAACTTTAGTTATATGGAGTCTCTTGTACTATAAATAGGCCTACATTTGTATGGAAACCTCCATTAAATGTCCCATATTGTTAAAAAAAGAAGTGAGATTCTCATGTCTTTTTTTATTATTATAAAGCAGGTCTAGGTGCTATATAAATACTGTGAAAGTATCAAAAGTCTCAATCCACGATATGCACACAACCGAGAAACTGTGCCTTCAAACGAGCCGTCAGGACTTCTGTATGGCTGTCAAAACTCTACTATGTATAGGTGGAAAGCAATCCAGTGCAGAGATGCCGAGAGCGCAGATGCTGAAGACCTGAAAATGCTGACCAATCAGAGCAGACTGGGCTGTTTCGGGAAGAGGAGCATCAGAACTGCTTTTTTCTACATAAAGAGTACAGCTTGTCTACGCACATAACACTTCCTCTCTGCTGCCGAAACTTTGATCCATGCCTTCATCACACTCATAATTGACTACGTCAGCAGCATTCTTTATAGCACATAATGCAAAGTCCTAAATAAACTCCAGGACATCCAGTCTCTGCTGCTCTTCATAGACAGGCCACCTCCTACATCACTGATCTGTTCCACCATCACAATCCGTCCCGCAGCCTCTGCTTCTCTGATGCCAACCTCCTGTCTCGTCCACTCAGGACCAAGCACCGGACCTGGGGTGACCGAGACTTCTCCAGAGCTGCCCCATCTCTCTCCCCAAACATATCCAAGACTACACCAATCTGTCTGTGTTTTAATCACTAATCAAAACTCATCTTTTCAGGATTGCTTTTAATATGTGGTCAGTGTTGTGTGTTATATATTTTTAATCTGTTTTGTGTGATTGGTCAATAATACTCGGACTACAAATGGACTTTAAATGGAAACCATAAAGCAGCCTGTACCTAATAATGTCCCGTTGCTGAGATTCTGCGCTCACATGCAGATATTCGTTCATAGAGATTAAACAGTGTCAAGCACAAAACTGTATGGATTATTTTCTCAAACAATCTATCTTTCTTGAATGTGCCACCAAATGTCGTTTGTTTTGTTGTTTCATTTATGTATCTCATTTTTTAACATTTTATGCCAAGTGGACTGTAGAGGGATGACAGTAATTTAGGGTGAGAGAGAGCTGTCACGGAGGTCAACGGCCGGGCATGAACTGTCGATGTAGCAGTTCACAGTCGGTGCTGTAACAGCTTTGCCACCAGGACACCGCGCATTTGTTTTAATGTTTTATCACCCTGTGACTTGCCATTGAATCTAAGATGAGATAGGAGTATATCAGACACGCAATTCAAGTGAACTTGGCATATTGGAGTTTAACCTGAGCTGAAATCCATCCCAGTTTGCATTGCTCACTCGTGACATTGTGCCAGTCTTGGCAGGGCCGACATGACTCGGGGTTCAACACAAGGGTAGGCAGGCATCAACCGACTCTTGCCAATTAACAGCGATCTGCTCCCTGCTCTTTGTAGCTTTCTGATTCCTGCCATAACAGGGTCACTAGTTGCTCCCTCACCCCCTCTAACCCTTTGTGGATCTGAGCTAGCCATGATTCCCACTGCAGGATGAAGTGCTTGTGTGTCTGTACTGTATGTGTGTTATGCTGCAGCCTGCTGGCCTTCCTTTCTGCCGAGGCCAGAAGGCATGCTCCCCGACTCCTGCCAGCTTCTCCACACACTGGGGCTACTGATGTCAGAATGGCAGGAGCTTGTAGGCGGCTGCTATTAGTGAGTCTTCTTCACGCCGGATTCTGGAGTTCCATCAGCTGGTTGTGTAACTTGTATCTCACGGGACAGGGAGGGGGATGCATGTCTGCGTGTGTGTTCAGGAAGAGGGGTGGTGTGAGGAGTCAGGGGGCTAACTTTTGGCTCCGAGCAGAGCAGTGGGAGTGAACCTTCATACAGAGTGATGACATGATATTAAGCTAATATGAATGAGTCATTTGGCTAGATTTTGAAAAACACATTATCATTCTTGTTCTTATTAAAATCAAAGTACTGATTTTGAACACCTCGTAACAGCTGTCCTCCCCACGTCTGTGTTTATGGTTCAGTCCTGCCTCCTGTATAGAGCAGCAGCAGGGGCGAACCATCACATTTGGTGCCCAGCGTGGGGGCGGTTGGTGAGCTGTCGAGCTCCAACTATCCCATGGAGCTTTTCTTCTTTCTTTCAGTACAATTTTGACTAACCTCATTTGCATCTGCTAATTAGATCCTGTTAGCATAATTCATACACATGACACCCTTTTGAAGCTAATGAATAGATACATCTCCAGACAACTCGCAAAGAGCATTTAATGAGACCCAACTTATCACGGATGCCCGTTACTGTGAAGAAGAAAGTTAAGGAGGAAAATCAGAGGCATTACATTTTGTACCTCAAAGTCAGGTGGGAGTTAGATATCAAAAGTGGATGATGCAGAAATATTTGCAACATAATAAATTCAGCGACCTACTGTAAAGGGGGGTTAAATACATATTCAATACTGCCTGCACACTTACATTATGTGTGCTTTAATTTTCACACTGAATGGAGTTTTTATAAAATCATCAATCCATCCATTTTTATTAATATGAAAGGACAATACAGATGGTACGACATATATTATAGCTATTATACTGAAATCCACCATTTCTATTCAGATAAGCTATGGGCAAAACATTGAATTATGAATATTCATTTGTAAGATGGCAGGTCTGATTCATCTTATGCAGGTGGGAATAATTCACAGAGACAATGTGGAGAATAAAGCAGAGCCTTCCTGCCAGGCAGGTTGTCATAACAGGAACAAAACTCCCCATGTACTTTTACATATCTCCTGATCCCTCCATCGTCAGGATGTATTCCTAATGAGAGTTCACAACTTTCACAGTGATCCCAGAGTCGGGTTCACAACAGGAGGTAAGTTTCTTCTGCTTAACACGCAGCTCTTTAGGCTCTTTATTCTCAACTTTAGAAACAAATTATAGCTCCTCGTCTCTTTCTAAAATGTTGCATCTCTTTTCTAACAATACTGTTATGTACCTCATCATCACCCCTCTTGCACATATTTTTGGACTTTTCTTTTGTACACTGTGTGAACTTTTATATGCTTTGGACAATATAACGACCTCACTGCTGTCAAATGTCTTGTCTACACTACACTACAGTACATGAGAGGTTATTCTTTTGTGAAAATAACAATGACAATTATATAAATTGTTGTCATAAATTAGTGCTCAGATTTGTGAAATGCAATTTCAACTCTAAATGAATTTTTTATTTCAGAAGTTAATATTTAGCTTTTGAAAATTTTTGCTCATCATGTTTTTGAATAATTCTTTTTTGTAGTCTATCAAATATGCGAAGGGTTAGAAGTGTAAATCAATTTATTTTGCATAGACCCAGATAGTAAAATATAACTATGTAATACTATATCATAAATAAATAAAAATGAATGTTATTATGAAGTGGTTTCATGATTAAAGCCTCTCTCCTTTGGTGCCTTTAGACGCTTCTGGGCATAAAATTGTTTCGTAATGAGTCCTGTTGGAGTAACAAGTAAATCGGCAGGTCAGTTTTTTCAAGTTGATGGTTATTTTCTGGAACTGTTTTGTCCCTTTCATTATACTTCTTGTTTAAGTGTTAAGACCTGGACAAAAATACAAAAAACATTACTGCTAGATACACTTTCACAGAATGTGAAACTAAATAACTGCTGAACTAAATGTGGAGTTCCAGTTTTGTGGGAGAGATGAAACTTAATAACACATTAACAAGTTAACATATTTGTTACAGTAGTCGTGAAACATCCTCAGAACTTTATAACAACCTCGGCAGCCTCTAATTTGTAGAAACATTAATTCATTTGTGTACTGATATACTTTCTTTTGTTAATTATTTTTTGCTGTTCGGTCGGTGGGTAAAATTGAAAGTACTCCTCTGGTTAGTAACACATCCTACATGAACATTTCTATTAGTATTTAGGGCAGCATACTAAGTAAAGTAGGCCTATCTTGAAAAGCAACTTTCAACTACATTATCTTTTATGAAACATAATTTGTCTTATGACTACAAAATAAAAATATTTGCCTTGTCTTATATCTTAAAAATATACATTCTTCATACAAGTTTGATAAGCACAAATTTACAAACACAAATTCATTTCCACATTTAGAGGCTGTAGCGTGGAGTGTTGGAGCTCTGCTGTCATTCTGGTGTGGGGCTCCACCTGGCTGGTGGAGTGAGGACCCAGCAGGGAGTCTTGAATCATCTCAGCTGAGGCCTCATGGCTTGGCCTGGCTGGAGCCCTCATGATGTGATACCATAGTGAGCCAGGCTTGAGTGTGTTTGTGTTTGCGTGTGGGTGCGTTTGTGTGGCTTGGTTTCTGTGAGTCTGTGTATGTCTATATGTGTGTATGCATAGTGATGTGTGTACTTACGATCATGTGCACGCTTGTGTGTGTGTGTGTGCACTCGTGTGTGTATGTGTGTGTTTGCTCCCGTCTGCTCCCTCCAACCGGTTGATCTTTCACATTTCGCACGGGCAGGAGGGACAGGAGGCTGCCAGGCTGCGCCCGGAGCCTGGGTACAGTACGGTTAGCAATGCCCGGCATTCATTAGCACCTCCCAAGCTGTCTGCACTTTTACCAAACGCTCTAGCTAGCTATGCACTGGCTCCCTGCTCCCTGCTCTCGTCACCCCAGTAAAGGCCCTCCACCATGCGTTGGCTCCGCTCAGCCACAGCTGAGGCCTCCAGTCTTGGCTTGGGCCATTTCAACTTTGTTACAGTTCAGAACAGTGACACAGTGGGAAGCCAGGCAGCTTTGACGGAGTTCACAGAACTTTATAGATGAGAATGTGAATGACTCTTTTGCACTGTTTTACATGAAAATCCACTATATGCAATATACATATCTGATATTGCTCATTTTGTTTCCCGTGTCCTTCATGAAAAATCATTACAGTAACAACTTATTTCCCCTTGATGATCAAACTTGGTCAGCTGTGACCTATTCACATGGTTAAATAAGTACTTATCTCAAATTGTAATTGGCTAGGTGTGTCTGTTGTGTGTCTGATATGACTGTGGATTTACAACATGGATGTAAATATTAATGTAAATGTGCAATAAATAAGGTGCAAGGATGGCAAAGATTTTTAATTCTCAGCAAAGGCCAGGGTTCAGTTCCTGCCAGCGGTACCTCTGGCTCGGACATGCATCCCATAGAACACGAGCAGTGTTTGCTGGTGGGAAGCCAGTGAAGGATCATCTCCTTGTTGTCGCTGCACTTGAAACTCAAACTACAATAACAAACGTACGTACCAAAAGTACTTGAAGTAAGTACTGAAGCAAATAATCTCAAACATGCTCACACACAAGCTTCAAAAACCCTTCAGAATATATTTAAGCATGTGTGGTCAGAAGAAGAGCCCTCTTACACATTCACACTCACACACAGTTGGCACTATGCTGAGCCAGTCACTTCTTTTTTTTACACTTTTCACAATTATATGACTTAAAGGCAGTTCTCAAGGGAGGAGAGAAAGAGCTAGAACATCAGACCTGTGCTAAGCTGTGATGCTACGCTAGGCAACTTTACACAAGGTGAGTCTCACCTCATTACCCATCTCGTTATTTTACACTTCCATACCCCCCCCCCCCCCCCCTTACCCACTCTCTCTTACTTTCATATGTTCTCCTCTCATTTGATCATCCCTCTCTTTCCCTCACAGGCTCAACAGGCTGGGAATACCTCTGAGAGCTGCAACCGGGGTGCAAAGAACACAGCAGGAGTGGTATTTGCCAGTCCTGGCACTTCCTCAGACTTCTACTGTTAAAGCCTGAATAAACTCCTTCTTCAGTGCTTCTGGGGACCCCTCCAACCAAACTTCGAAGATAGAATAGATTTTCATTTTAAAACTACCCTTATGCCTAGTGTTCACACTTGTTCACGTGTTCACCCGCATTTTTCCTAATCCCTAAAACAGAGACTTTTGAAAACATCGCTGACCCCATTTTAGTTTTAGTCTGGACAGAAATGGAGTGAAACAATGAGCACTCCCCTGATTCCTCACACCACTATTACTTGATCCTTTTCAGGAAGAAAAATGACATCAACCTTGACTACCAGAGGCTAATACAACATGGATAACAAATTACAGGTGTTCAGTAACAGTTCAACCTCGTCCTCGGTCAAAGCAAATCCTCAACTGGTGTTACTTTTTGCTATTGCTATTCTCCCTCCGTAATACTTTTTGCAACTAAGCAACCAAAAGCACAGTAGAAAATCTGCTTCCAGTCTACACCAGCAGGAACATGTACTTGAATGGTAATGTTATAAGCATTTTCAGGCTTGTTAGTATGAACGGAGAATGGGGCTTAAACACTCGGAAAGCATTGACTGTAATGGCCTTACATCCATCTTTCAGTGACCACTTGCTTTTGGTTGCTAATGTTAGCAAAGTATATATTTATATTTCTCTTTCTCTCGCATGGAATTGTTGTGGTCTTCCAGCAATAAAGAAAGTTGTATAATATGTCTAGGGTCCTCAATCAGTGTGCCCTGCATTAGCTAAGCTGTGAACTAATGGTGTAACCCCAACTGCAACAGATCGATACGATAAACAGTCATTCTGTGATGTCTACCCCCTCCCTGTCCCGCAAGAGACTGCTGAAAGTTAAAATGGGAAGACACAGAGGAGAGATTTATGACATTCTTCATTTCTTAGCCCCCAGACACGTCATCCCATCTGGCCTTTCACTGCAGAGGTGGGCTTCACTCCGACCATTCAGATCCATAGAGTGAGTTTTCGATGTGACCTTTAGAGCGTGTCTTTGCAAGCCTTGGTCAGGCAGAATTTGTTCAATGTTAATTGTATGCATGGAATAAACTTTTAGGAACTTTTTTTTATAAACTCAATCCAGAGTCAGATAAAGTTCACTAGTTGTCATCTAAAATCCAATCAGTCTACCACATATTAGTAGACATGTCATCATATTTCTCGCAGTACAGTCCAGAACAATAACAGAATAAAAAGAGCTCAGTGATACCGATTAATGGATCTTGTAATGGTGCAACCATCACAATATAGAATACCCCCTTTCCATGCAATCTCACCCCAGGCCGCTGCTATCTTGAGTTCACAAATGAGGAGAAAGCAATCAGTGCATCACATCCAGGTAAATATAACCCTCTCATAGAAATAATAAGGCCCAACAGAGTTTAAGTTTATATCACATTGGTCAAACACTGTTGAATTAAGCTTGTTTACCTTTTTAATTTATAACTCTTGCCTAACAAGTAGCAGCTACAGGGACGTTTGAGGAAGAATTTTGTGTTCATCTTCTTCTGCACCGCTGACAATCTTCATCTGAATTTGAACCACCCATGATCAATGTTTGCTTGTAATTCACTCTCACTGCTAGTTGTCAGTCTCATTGTCTGTAACGACAGATAGAGCACCATAATGTGCGCCTGCAGGCTACCAGAAATGCAGGGGGTTTAAAAGGATACAGTAATATGGACTGAAGGTTTGTGCTACGGTTACATAGTGCTCGTTTAAAGCGCACCATGTTCAGTCTGTTCTTCCGTGAGCAAATCCATTTGTTTCCTGGATTCGCTGTAGCACGCTGCATGCCCTGACAAACACTTTTGAAATATAGTTTGAGGCTAATCATCTCAATGGGAGACAACCCGAGAATAGCTGTTCTGCCACATTCTGCAGCAGGAGAGGGATAATGATATACGATAGGGAATGTATTTAAACTGAGCCCTGTCATTCTCAATTCACTCATGATAGAAAGCAGAAGGGAGGGAGCAGAGAATCTTAAAACTAATTAACACTTAAGTGCATGACAAGGCTGTCATGTCTGTTATGTTATGTGTTTTTTTTTCATTTATAATTTCTACGGCATTATTGTATAATATTCAACATGGTGATTGAAATGAGTGAGGAAGGTGAGGTGAGAGAAAATCACAGTCGTTTCATTTAATGTTTTTCCAATGAGGAACAATACTGGAGAAAACAAAGCTTTTCACAAACATAAAAAACAAGGGAGACAAAGCTGTTTTTTTGGATCTGCAAACATCCGCAGTGGCAAAGCTGCAAAAAAGGCCACCGCTGACTTGAACTAATTTTAGGTGATGCCATGCGCACAGGACAACCTGCTGGGCCCGAAATGGGCCTTCGCCATGCCATGACAAACAAGTAGTGGGCGAAAAGAGAAAGGGAAAATTGATAAATGCAGCAGCCCACGCCAGTTTTCTTTTCCAAGTGAACAATACCATCATTGTTCAGCAGGGGCTCTGGCACGGCTTACATGGTGCCGCTTGATTGTTTTGTAAAATCAACAACTTAGAAAATAGATTTCTGAGATTTGGCTCCTCTTTCCAATGTGGGTAGACTACATACATCTTTTTTAAAACAATGTCACCTTTCCGTGCAAGCTGAACACAGGAAGCAAATTACGGTTTAAACAAACAAACAAAAAAAAACATAATTATTGGCACAAAGGTTATTAATTATCTTTTTTTAATGTATATTTCTCTGGAGCCCTATATTCATCATCGCCCATGACAGGCCTTCAGCAATCTGAGTCTGTACATCTGCAGGCTGCATCACGTCACTTCTCTTTCTCTTCCAGCTCACCATGAGCTGTTTGGGCAGATGCTAAATGCGAACAGCAAACGCTGGGTCCTCCCCTCACTCCACATTCAGCACACTGGCCTTTGTCTGCTTTAATTGAGCCCCCTACTCCATTTAATGGCCTGTTTAATACTTATTGAAACAGAGCTAGTGCTGGAGGTTAAATACATCTTAATGCACTGCGTTAATCCTTTCATTAAAAGAAATGTGAAGCGGGTTGAAAGCTGCAAGATTGCCTCCATTAATTAGGGGGTCTCTCTACCCCACTGCTCAACCAAGCCGTGTGTCACTGCTTTACATGGTGGGAGAGGGCTGCAGAAAGAGAGGCCGCCGGCCGAACAAACTGCTAATACAACTGGCCGAAATGGATAAAAGAGGAGCCAGAGTTTTATTTAGCGAGGCATCAAAAGAAACCGTGGTTGTACGCGCTTTAGTGCACTATGCTCTTTGGTAAAATCTCACAGTTCATAGGAATGGAGAAGAGTTAAGGTGTTTTTTGATTAAAAAAAAAAAAGGAGAGCATTGAGTAGGTGCTGATTCTTTTTAACAGCAACTATTTTTAGACCACACTTAATTTGTTCATGTGTAAACCAATATTTATTTTTTATAATATATTTTAAATAATTGCAAGATTTGCAGCTCACTGTACGTGATTTGATTTTTTACCCCATACATTTTTTAGCATTTGTAATTAATATTATTTTGATCTAAAAATCACCTAGTTTACACTTGTGTTACATTCTGTACCTTGAGACTCATTAATGCAAATGATAGTCGTAGGAATTTACCAAGCTAGGATCATTTGTTTGTTTTTCACAGGGTAGAGATTTGGCAATGCAGCCTTTTGATCCCTGCGCTGCTGTTCCTGACTCCTGTACAGAGTGACCCTCTTTCCATAGAGAAGCGGGCAGGCCCGGTGTAGACTTGTCTGGGCTCCAAGCCATGCTCTACGGGTGAGGGCGTGTGGTCACAACACTCCTACGCCACATATCCTACCCCCTTCCCCCCATTCTCTTGCTTTCACCCAAATCCAACATCCATCTCCTACAACCTCCCATCCTCTTCCCTTCCACTGAATTTAGGACTCCTTCTCCGTCTTTACTTCAGAAGGTAAGAGCTTGCAGGATCGTGCCGGACTTGCTTTAGCCTCAGCAAGTTGCAGACTGTGTCAGATACACCACATGCAGTCTTCTCAGAAACACGTATTCACCTAATTATCGTCTGGCTGAATGATCACAGGAGAAGTCTGAAGCCGCTGAGGACAACTCTTTTCTGGAGTCACATAAGCAGATTGCAGTCATCTTGAACACTGCTCTACCACCACCACCCGACAACCAACCCCCCACCCGCGTCCCCCGCCCTGCTGCTGCACTCCGCTTTAATTTCCGACACTTTGAAAGCTTTTCTCACTGTATATTTTATCACTTTTTCTTAAGACTTGCGCTCAGCTACGCCTCAGCTCCTTTTAAAATACAGAGCCAAAAAACAAGACAACTCGCTTCTTGGATTCTCTCTCTCTCTCTCTTTCTCTCTCTTCCTCTCTCTCATCCCATTGTGAACAGGCTTATTGGAAAGAACGCACTTAACAGAAGAATTTCACACTGTATTAGAAGAATGCATCTTTTCACACCTGTAAATATCTTGTCTAATCTGCTTGGTAACCAGCCCCTCTGAGGGAGGGCCACATGCTGTACAGCAGAGGGGCGACGGTGGAATTTGCTTCCAATGCCAGGATAAGAAACAGAATAGACTATAATGTTACACGGTAATCCTGTTTAGAAAATGAACATATATGAAAACCCTCTCACTGTTACTTTGTCTGACAATTGTGTGCGCACATGTATTCATTCATCATTTGCCAAAAAAGAAGAGTTAAATAAATAGCAGCAAACACCATCTATTAATTCCCAACATGTGGTCGCTTAATGTTATGTGATTGAAGTGTGACAAAAAGTTGTGAGGTTTATTATAATTTTTTTTATTGCTGTTGTGATGAAGCTGGTAGATCTGTGGGCGTGTAATCGCACCGAGGTAGAGACACTTGGAGACAGACACACATTACATCTCGACGTGCCAACAAGTTCAGGAGTGAAATCCCGTGGATGCGAGCACATGTAAAGTCATCATAACATTGGAACAAGGTTATCTGAGAAATGGCAGTTTATGTGGCAGTTTATGTTTTACCTTCATGGAAAGAAAATATGCTGACTGAATGGGATGATTTTGCAAAAGCGCCACGTGAACACACACAGGTGCAAGGGAACCACACATATTTAAACATTTTCTGTAAGTGACATTTTCCAGCGATGACCAGGGTCTTCATCCGATGCCCGTGTGGAATATAATACATTAAAGAAACGTCTCAAGTTGAAAAATAAATGCCGACTTGGAATAAATCCTGACTCTTCTATTATATACTGATATGAACAAAAAACTTTATTATCTTGGCATGAAATCAAAGAGCTGATAATACCACAGGTTAGTTATCTCATCTGGGTAGATCAATGTAAAACAACCAAAAAAGAAGAAACAAAAGAGGATGTAACCGTGACATTAAGGTGCTAGAAACTAATACAACAGGTGAGCTTTAGCAGCACGATTGGGTCATCTCCATATTCTGAGTGTGAATGACACTTATGACCACATGAATGCAAATACACCTGGACAAACTTTCAATCAATACACACTCCGGATCACCTTGAAATCAAAAGAAATATCACACTCATTAAAAAAAAAAAAAAAAAAGGTTGACAACATCAGATTCACTTTTCAGGATTGTCAGAGCAGAGCTTGTCTTTTGTCAGCTCATACAAGTCCTGACATCGATCATTGCTCCGATCAATCCATCAAATGACACAAGTGTTGTTGATGAACAGGTGATATTTCAAGTGGGCAAGTGTCAGCATGCCCAATACACAACACTCAAGCTCTACTGCTACCTTTCCGTTGCCCCCACCCTTGGCTCTCAGATATCTCTAATTGTCTACAGACTACACCCCCCCACCCCCCACCCCACCCCACAACCTTCCACCTTGCCCCCGGCCAGAGCAGGGGCAGAGTGGCGGTCGGTGGACCTTGGGAGAGTGGTCTCGGCTGGGGCCCCCTCACTAACACTCAGCCCAATGTGTTAATAGATCCAATGCCATCTTATTTTCGCACTTCTCTGAGACGGCAAGGGGCGGCCAGGCGGGATCGGCAGTCTGCCGCACTGAAAGAGCAAGAACAAGGGGAGGAGGAGGAGTGGATGGAGGGAGGGAGGGAGGGGGCAGTGGTGGGTTCACAGCACTCTACAGAGGAGGTCAACAAGAAGGCAGGGGGCACAAGTTCAACTGTGCAACGTAGAATGATGGGATCAGAAATCTGGAAGGGTAGATGTATAAATGAATGTGATAAAGTGTTTTTTTGGGGGGGCTCTATTGTATATTGGATAATAAAGTGTATTCAAAGCTCTTTTTCAATAAACACATAGTTGTTTAGTTTTGGTTTTATGAATAAAGTGTTAATCACTTGGTTACAGTTTTTATTGTAACCAATGACAAAGGTCCCCTTACCTTAATGAAGTAGCAATTTTAACCCAAACCATAATGAAGGAGTTTTCTAAACCATAATTAAACCTTAACCATAGCAGTGGCAAATCAGAAAACAACATTTTGAAACAGAGATTTGCAACATTTTCAGAAGGCCCAAACAAAAAGAATGTCATCGTGATGATAGAAAACGTGTGTCGTTCCAGAGGGCATGGGTTATAGCAATGTATTTAATTTAATTTGGAAGTCTTTCCTGACACGTGACCTCTTGCAGTTGTTTGAATTCTGTCTGTCCACTCTAAATAGCAAAGGCGTAAACTGCAGAAGTGTGCTGTTCTTACACAGCTACAAAAATGCTGATGTTGGAGTTTGGGGTGGTTGGTTAAATGTACATGGCGATACTTTTACTCTGAAGATCACAGTTCCTGTCTGTCTCCTGCCAACAGAAAACACTAGATCATCTAACTTTTTAACATTCCCTTAACGTTGCAGGTGTTTTAGGCCCCCCTTCATCATTTAACCAGAACACACCATAGACGTAATTGAATAGAAAAACATCCATATGAGTCATTTTGAAACAGTCATTTGGGTAACCTGCAGATACAGATGATTGTGATATAGTCTTGATTTGAGCCCTGAGTAGCATGGGAATGTCTCGCCTCGGGACAATGTTAGTGGTGTTTCATAGCAAAATACTGTGTAGAATGTTTCAGATATAATGGATGTTGTCAGTGTCAATTTAAAAAAACAAAAAATCCATCCCAACATTTGACTCAATGGACCACAAATGCCTTGCAACCCTGTTTTCTTTGTGAAGGGCATAAAATGCATTTTGAGCGGCTGGAAAGAAATTCTTGTTCTTACTATGTTGCCACTATTACCGTTGGTCTCTCCGCCCTCACTTATAAAACCACAACTGAAAAGACCAAGTTTGAGCCGCTTCTATAGGGGGGGGTTATAAAAAATGTTCTGGGAAATAACAGGTTACTAACGCTGTGATTTCCCAGACAAGAGAAAAAAAAGCAGAAAATATTAACACATGGCCTCATCTCATATTGTTCACCTGACATGCACTAACTGATGGTATATGAAGAAACAGGGTATCAGAGCGTTGATTTTTACTTTAATGTCTCAGGGGTTCTCTTACTGTGAGGACCTGAGAGGCAACAGTAACACTTTATTCTCATAACATTCATTTTGTTCACAGATGAACGAGTCACATGCCGGGGAAAAACAAGTCGATTTTCAGAAGAAACTAAATGTGTTTTTAAAGTAAAATTCGTGACTTTTAGTCTTTCAATTCAATTTACATCAAATCTATGGATCCCAAAGAGAATATGGAAAAAGATATTGGGACATTTACTATTGCTTTAATGATTTGTAATTGCATTTTTATGTTATTATGTTATGTTATGTTATGTTTTTCTGTTTTTATGTGAATTGAAAGATAAAGTGGAGTTGCTTCGAATGTTTTGTATCATTTTACATTTCAGTACATGTTGTTCTATCGCTGAACAACTGAATTTAGATGTGATTAGTTGAGTACTTATCAGAGAAAAAATCAAATCTAAACCAAAAAGACCACTGAAACTGTTCTCTGATGCACCCACTGATTGTTTTTCAAGAGATGTGGAATCCCTTGTTCACTCTGCATGCCCACACGGTATCAAAACATTAGTCATCATGTCACAACTGTCGGTGCTGAGGGGTGACTCCAAAGTTACAAAGGTTTTCTTTGTGGGTTTTTTTTCTTAGTGTAGAGTGGCATTCCTACACATGTTTTGATCATGTGATTTCTGATAAGTCACATTTTTCCAGTAAAGTGCTTTTGGATGCTGATAACAGGGTTTTATTGTGGATTTGATGCTGGAAGTATACACAGTTCTGTCCCCAGACTGTTGCACCAAAGAGAAAACGGTACATTTTTTTAAATCTCACCCACCTGGGGGTGGAGGATTGCTGCAGTACCTTTCCTACTCGTGGATGAGTTGGAGGTTGACATCTCTGTGTGTAATGTCCATGGTACCAACTGCATGAGGTGCATCAATCGACTTTGGCCAGTGAAAACTTTCCTTACTTACAGTACATTTTCACTCTTTGCAGTGGATGCAGCAATTCTTAACCAGTCTATATTTTTTCTTAATTGAAAATTAATTTAATTAGAATTTTGAGAGGTTGATCGATGTCCCCCGGCAAGCTGTTCTTATTCACTGTTTTCTGCTGTTGCTTGTATTTGTTTTCTATTGCAACAATGAAAAATAATGCACTATAATTTGTATATAACCACGCAATCGTGAGCCAGGACGAACAGGCTGCCTCTAAGGATGAAGTCAAACTTAAAAGAGCAACGTAGAAGGAGGTCTTGTGGAAGGATGGGTACAACAATCAGGATTTTGACTGAGGAGATTACTCTTTGTGTCTCGTGTGAAAGCAAAAGTCAACGTTAGTTATGTACGTGTGTTGCGTAACAAAAGTTCAGTCAGGAACACTCTTATCATAAATTTAACCATTTACTGCAACAAATGGGAATAAAGTTAAGCTTGTCGCTGAGGGCTCCTATCTTTATAATGCCCCCTGCATTAGCCAAGCAGCATGCTAAGCCAAGACAGGGAGCTCAATGCGGAAATCCCCCAAGGGTATACAAGAGTGGGCCCAAAGCAAGACACTGAATACCATTTTTTAATTTTTGAGACATGTTAAGACTCTAAACTAGAAAGGTGGAGGCAGAGGTGGAGGAGGCAAAGCTTTGCCAGCAGCAGCGGTGTGTGACAGCATTGGTGTGCAGAGATCAGTGCGGAGAGAGTCATATTTAAATGAACCGCCTTGTGTGAGAACGGGCTGTGATTGGTGTGTGACTTATGGAAATCATTCAATCAGCCGATTATAACTAAGGCGTATGACTACTGTGTCCTGCGTGAATTAACACAAAGCTTCATTTAAACCAAACCACAATCTTTTCCTTTAATGTGGCTGCTAAAACAGGTTCTGGATTGCATTTACTGGACATTTGTACACTGAAACAAAATTGTGCATTACTTTTCGTATGATATCATATGAACCGTTGAATGAGGATACGTTGCCTGGCAACAGGCCTGACAATACAGTCATTTAGTGTAGTTAAAAGTGTGCAGAGTGAACGTGAATGTATTCGTTATCTATAGATCTTTTCAAAGTTTTAACATAAATATTCTCAATGTGTCCAAGTTTAATTCCTGTTGCAGTGAATGTGAATGACATCAGCTGAGAGGAAATTAGGAAGAGGAAGGACGGAGGCTGTTAGCAAGAAATGGATTTCCTTTAAAAGGGTCTAGATAAAAGTTTGCGTGGAGGGGCGGCCGGTGGAACAGTGGTTGGGGAGGCCAGTTGTCCTCGAGGCGGCTGCGGGTTTGACTCAGACCCGCAGCCCTTTGCTGCTTCACCCCCCCCCCCCCCCCCGCCCATTTTCTCTCTTTCCTATGTAATAAAAAAGGCTTGAAAACTGCCAAAATAATAATCTTTAAAAAAAAAAAAAGTTTGCGTGGAATACATTCTAAACATGGTTCTCTGGTGGCACATGGTCTTCCACAGAAGACATTCAAAATGCAGTGAAAGTTTCTCCCACTTGTCTTAATGTCAAAAAGCCTGATTAGCTCTAGGAGACAAACCAAAGAGCTTTCAGATCATTTCAGCTTTTATTCCCAAAATGTAAAGGTTAGAAAGATCATAAAGTATAAAAGTTCACATAGACATTCTGAAGTGTCAGAAGAGGGTGGGGGTTTGGGGGTAGAAAGTGAAGGAGGAGTTTGGCTCTGAGCCAAGTGTGTCTCAAGCATTTTGGGTCCTCACCTTCCGCTGCCCCTGTCAGGCTGCTCATGGTCTCCCTCTCCAGGCGTCAGAGATGCAAAGTGACAGCCAGGGTGGCTTCCATGTCAGTGAGGTGAGACTAGGCTCTCCGGCTAGATGCCCTGACCAGGACCACCCCTTTGGGTCTGCCGCGTGTGAAAACTGAAAAAAAAAACTCACACTGCAGTGTCTCACCATGATTATATTGTCAGTGCCCCCTCCTAACCTGTAAGATATCCCCTCCTCCTCCTTCCTTCAGCTTCTCAGAGATCCAACGGTGGCAGATTAGCATGCTGTCATCAAAGTGGCAGAGTACTAAAACATCCATTAAGCTTTTAATCGAAGAGACGGTGGGATGGGGGAGAGGAGCATGTGATGTCGTGTGCGTCGGTATGACAGAGCTCGTCTTGCAGAGGTGAGAAGTGACAGAGACTTGTCAAAGGTCGCAGTCGGCCAGAGGCCAGCCCCACTACGCTGTCAATCCACGCTGCTCTTTTGTGGCGGTGCTGATTGATGCAAAACGCATGAACACACACACAAAAAAAACACATTTACGCTTTTATTTACACCCCATCTTTTATTCCAACCACATCATGCATACATCAATCATGTAAGTTCACATGTTCTATTGATACACTGATGGTTAAACTAATTGTTTAAAAGGCTCGGATGCTGCTGAGTACCTATCACTTTAACTCACATTCTCAGGAGATGATGTATGTACCTAGGCAACAGTGTGTAGAGTTCAGCATGCACCACACCTGTTTTGTTCCTCTTATCTATGACAATAATCTATTCCTGTAATCATAGATATATATATACATTACAAGTGCTTCTTAGCAGTAACCTAAGCCCACACCTCCAATGTACTTTGTGATGGCACACACAAGGTCACGCAGCTGTTAAGAAAACAGATAATTGCAGATGGGATAAAAGTATGTGTACTTTGGGTGTGATAGTTTGTTTTGGCATACTTCATAATAATGATGATGCATAATGATTTTTCTTGCACCGATGAATGTTTTGGTTAATTTCAGTCCAGCACTTTGGACCAGACTAAAATGTCTCAACACGCCTTGAGAGATTACTCTGGTCAGTGAGGGATAAAAGAATAGCATACATGTACGACAGTCAGCTATGGTTGGGCATGTGTATTTATTGACAGCATACTGACAGCAAATAAGAATTACAATAGTAAGAATATAAGATTGGTGCTTCTTTATTTTCTATGAAAGATAATAAAGCATGACACAAAAGGGATAAGCAATTCAATGAAACAATTGTAAAATCCATATTACAGGTACTGCTCCTTGAAAATATCGCTGCTGCGGCTGGCCACTAGAGGTATGAGATTGTTTTTTTTTAACATTTGGTAGCCTGTGCCTCTAATACCTGCTTCCTTCTTTCTCTAATTTTTTGTCCCCTTCTTTATTTTTTGACCTTTTCTTGTCGATCCTTCTTGTTGGCCATCGCACTTCTGCAAAAAAAAAAAAATGCAGTTGTGGCTCTTCTAAATATAATTGGATCCAATTGATCAAATTCTGACAGTGAAAGGAATCACTTCAGAGGGGTTGAGAAGCTCAAAACAATGTATCCACCGTTTTAAAGCTGCAATAATAGTGTTGGAGCCGACTACGGCGGAGTCTTTGACGTATAAGCACAGGTTTAACAAACTTGGTTGTGACTGGCCAGTAAGCCAAGTCCTAGAACCAGCATGCGCTAACGCTCATCCTGATACACAAGCACCCGGAGAGGGCCGGTAAAGAGACAGACAGGGCTGAATAGTCGGCAAAAAACTTGAAGGATTTTTGATGGGCCACCGATGCGCCCACCAGGATTGTCCGGTTTTGTCTGTATTGTATGCCAGATGGACAGTACACTACTGCTTACACGTGCTTGACTCACATAAACCCACACACTGCCCTTCAGAGTTTTTGTCTCCCTGCTGAGAGGCAGTAATGTCAGTGTTTGTGTTGGTCAGCGGGGTCTCTTTCCACACAGTCAGTGGGGTCAGTGGCCCCACAGCAGGACCTGGACACTGGGAAAAACACAGGGAGGGTGCAGAAGGGGGTACCAGCCCAGGTTCCGAGGTATCCACTCATCTTCAAATTCAAGCCAAGGCCTCCGATGCCAAGCAAGTCTGTCAGGCCACTCTCGCTGTGGTTCTGGCCTCGACACCCTGTAGTTAGGGAGGCATAAACTGGCACAGACCAGCATAAGCTTCCTCGTGGCACTGCATATGATTAACTGGACCATTCGGCAGCTTGGCCTGGGAGAGGCCCAGGTCCTGGGCAAGAGTCCACAGGGCACAGGCAAGGACAAGGGAGGCTTTGCCAGGGTGGAAGCAGATCGCTCCTCTTGTTTACATTGTATAACAATTTTGTGCTGACTTTGAGCGAAATCTGTTTTATTCTCAATGCATCAGATAGATACTTCTGCCAACATCAGTGTCTCGCACTTTCTGAGGCTAATGTATGTGTAAAATTCTTCAGATGCTTGGTAGTTAAGTTTTTGCAAGTAGAGAAGGTGCCAGTGAGTCAGAAAAATGTGTCTTGAACGATAGTTGAGGTGTCTCATGTTATATACAGTAGTGAATACATAT
Source organism: Echiichthys vipera (assembly GCF_963691815.1). Taxonomy (NCBI): domain Eukaryota; kingdom Metazoa; phylum Chordata; class Actinopteri; order Perciformes; family Trachinidae; genus Echiichthys; species Echiichthys vipera. Next base: position 20,985,831 of record NC_139838.1, read on the forward strand.
TATTAGCATTTACTAAAATAAAAAATGGGCCATAGAAATTAAATGTTTGATGTTTTTGCATGTTTAACACGGTTCCTCACTAAAATGAACAGAACATATTCATAACACTGCGCTGTATTTTTCAATATTTGCACCAAAGTTTGTTTGTAAAGTGTAAAAAACAGATCTGCTGCTCCAGAACAGAAAGAGTTAAGCAGCACATTGATGGGTTTTAAAACAGCAGTCCAAAAAGCTGCCTTTATACATGATCAAGTCTTTTTCCTTCACACCTCCAACTTCACAAGTGTGACTTCCGTCTGTTGCGTCTCTCTCTCATCTTTTTTCTCCCTCTCTCCTCCTTTAAGTCTTCTCTTTAATGTTTTTCACATCCCAGAACTACACCCTCGCTTTGCAGCAAAATTTCATGGTGCCCGTCCAAGACTTAGACTTGCAGGTAAATCGAAAAATTGTTGGCCTCACATCCATACCAGGCAGCTTTTTTAACGATCCTTGAAAATTGAGAATTTCAAACCTGACATACACACAGGATAAATTTAAACATGCTGATCCCATACTATAGTGTGAATAACATGGGTAGCACATATGCGACAACCTTAAGATGCGGTGTTTCCACTGACTTTATGGTGTTGTTTGTCTGTCTGTGATCACTCCTATTGTGTATCAGTATAGCTGATCATACATTACAGGTGCGGCCCCTGTATTTTATGTTGATGCTGTCAGGGGCCTAAAGCAACAGTCTTGGAATTATCTTGGGTGGCACCAGTGATCAGTCAGTTTGACATCAACCACATGAGCACATGTCGGACAACAAAGAAGAAAGGTCACTCAGGACACCTGAATTGCACAAAATAATTGTAAGGTGGCAGAAAAGAGCATGCTGGGAGAAAGCAACTTTCTTGCTGTTAATGTCAAAAATGTCACATGTCATTTTTCTTTTCTTTTTGGTGAGTCGAGAGCAAACGTACCTGAAAACATGTTGACTAAAACAACTGCATTTTCACATTTATCTACATTTTGTTGATGTGGACCCAGACCACCTTAATTCCCACTTGTACCTCAACCCCCTCCCTTGCCTCCAAACCCCTGTGGCCCCTCATCCCTTCTCAACCCCCCCTCCTTCTCTTTCTTTCCCTGAGGGCGATGTGGTATTTCGTCCCTCAGCCGGCCGCCTCCCTGGCCCTGTGCTGTCACTCTGGATGGCTCCTAGCATGCTGTGCCCCGCTGTGATTGAGCATTACGAGGTGTTTCACGCCTCCGTGCATTAGGCGAGACGACAGGGAGGGCGTTGGGTAAATGATACGTATAGATCGTAAGGGCAACAGGGTTCATGGCTGGGTCAGGTCAGAGGGGGGAAGGAGATGGTCCTGGATCCGGCAACAATCCATGCATGCACACACGTGCACACCTGTATGCAACTACCTGCGCTCAATACAGCTATACACATGCATACACACATACTATACCCACATGTACATATACAGTTGCACACACCAATATTAGTGCATACAAGTGTGCACATGGAGTGGGGAGTGACATCACGGATGGATTTACGGAGAAAAAAAGCTCACTGACATTTTCTTTTTCTTGCAGCAGCCACAACACTGGTATTTATAGAGTTAAAAGAAAAACATCGAATGGAACCAGATTGTACACTCTTACCAGCCCACTCATCGAGAACCATCACAAGGTCCACTGAAGTTGATGCAACTAATTTTCACATTATAAAATAGTGGCTGCTCACTTCCCTTTGTTACCATTAGCACTGCATGTCCTTAACAAAATTTCTGCAGCAGCAACACGAGTAGATTATGGATTTTAAACAACACACACACACACACACACACACACGCACTTCTTAATCCTTCCCCATGCATGAACAGGCGAGCCTTGTTTGAGCTGGTGAGAGTGTGTAATTAATGTGCTGTGACGAGGGGCTTCTGCCCAGTGACAGTGAAAGACCACCTACTGGCTTTTAATACTGCCTGTCAATGTGGCCACAGGACACTCAATACAGGCCTGTTTCAGCTCGGGGGGCTGAGTGGGTGAGAGCTATGCAGAGAGACAGGCACAGAAAAAAGGAAAATTAATTTAGCGTAAAATAGAAGTTAAATAATTATCTGGCAAATTCTGGTTTTCTAGTATTTAATTCGTCATAAATCATCCTTAATCCCATGATAAAGAAAACTGTAAAATAGAAATAGATACATGTTTGACACAAATGGTTCAGTGCAAATTTGATTTTGGCCAGTGGACAAGCAGGTTATCCCAACAAAATGTAAGATTTGGTTATTGTTCTCAAAAGTACCATCTGTGACCTTTCTCCGGATCCTGTCTGAGTTTTAAAAACTCTGTTACTCTTCTGTGAGTGACAGAAGCGTGCATCATAACGCGACAGTCTCGCCTGCTCAACCCCCTCATCACCAGCACCCCCCTTTTTTTAACACACACACACACACACGCACTAGTGTACTACATGTGAACACACGCACACAAGGCGTGCATAAATACAGGCACACACAAAAATACAATCTCAAACACTTACGCACATAAACGCACAGAGTCACACACGTTTAATCCTTGAGACATGGCCGCAAAATGACATTTCTTTCACGGCTACTGTAGATCATGCAGGGTCATGGCAGTGTATGTGATGTGCTAACAGCCATTTGACCTGATTTGCAGTGAGTTTAAAGCAGCTCCTCTCCATTTTTTTCTTGTTATGCATACACATGGAGAGAACAAAAAGAAGACACTGGATAAAAATGATAAAATGCTTCACTCATGTAACACAACAGTACTTCTGTCTTGTTGTGCTCTCCCACTGACATGCTCGTCACTGACGCTGCCTTTTGTTTTTTACGTCCCATACATACTTCTAACATGACTATTTCAGCCTGAGTAAGCAAACATGCGAGCACACACATGCACACGCTTCCAGGTTACATGCTACCACTCCACCTGCAATGAAAGAACCCAGAGTACCAGCCTAGACACTGGAGTTAAGTATAGGCTCTTGTATCCAGGCACCTTGTACAGCTATAGAGAGAAATGATTCCACGCTTCATGTCTTCATGTCTCCTCCTCTGTTCTGGGAGTGAGCGTACAACAGAGCTTTCCAGATCAATACGGCCGAACAGGAGCTATGCCTTCCTGTCAGTCTGCCTGATGGCTTGTCACAGTCCCTGGAGTGTCTGGAGGATTTTAAGTCTGTTTTTTTCCTCCGAATTCCCTGTCTTGTCACATACCTGGTCTTTCTTTACACACTCTCCTTGCCATATTCTTTTTATTGCTGTTCTTTCTGTTCTTTTTTTCTCCTCTCTCTCCTCCTCTGTCTCTCTGTTCCTCTCTCTCCCAGGCTGCCTGCAACCCCGGGGCTTGACAAGCTGGCCAGGCCGCCGCATCTGCCAGCACATCTTTAGCAGCTTGGCAGTGAGGAACGTCCGTCACAGGTTGTAATCAAACCTGCCTGGAAACTGAGCAGGAGGAGAGAGGAGGAGGTGGAGGGAGTGCAAGTGAGGGGGAGGGCCCCTCCTTCTGCCTGATTAATCATAATGTAATTTTAATTAAAAAGCACAGTGTCAAAGGGTTTAGCTGCCTGAGAAGTGAGCCCAGATTGCCACGCAGCAGCAGCCCCCTCAGTCTGCGGGCAGGAAATGCGTCCTGACAAATCCAGGCGCCTGGGCCAAGAAAAACAAAGGCCACCATTACCAGGATATTGTCATTGAGGGTAGAGCAGGGGTGTGGGTGATAGTTGGGGGGTGGAGGGGTGGGAGTGGGGGGGCATGGTTGATAAGGGGACAAGGAAAAGAAAGAGAGCAGGGATGTCAGGGGATGGGATGTGGGGACAAGCAGAAAAAAGGTTGGGGGTCACACTGTCATGCCAATTGGTGCTTGGCGCAAACACCCATGTCATGCAAAGAAAGAGTAAAGGCAAAAGTGCGATGCGAGAGATTCAGGCATCCTCCATTGTCAAGGGTGGATATCGTAAGCTTTTGTGAGCGATGCTGTAGGCCGGGGGAGGCTTGGCTTTTTTGATGCTTAAGTTTGTTTACATCTCAGGTGCATGTAGCGTCTACTCAGTGTCAGGCAGGGCTATATTTAAGCCACCTGGCTCAGGGTTGCTGTGCACCGAGGTGTCGGCTCCAGGCCAAGCTGTGGCTGAGACGATGGTAGCTGCTTGAGACAGGGCAGAAGGAGCCGCACTGTCACGGAGTGGAGGGGTGGGAGGGAGGGAGGCCAGAGGGCTGCAGCCAGGGTGAGGGAGAGTTTCTGAGGAGACGTGGGCTGTCAACACGGCTGAGTTGAAAGTGAAGCCAAACACTTGTGGTGACATGGCATTACCCTTGGTCAAGATGAGAGATTAGGAGGATTACAGACATGGGTGAATTGTGTCTGTGCAGGGGTGCCCATAAGGTGTATTGTTTCGCATGCATGAATGTGTGTGTGTGTGTGTGTGTGTGTGTGCGTGTGTTTGTGTGTGTGTGTGTGTGTGTGTGTGTGTGCATTATTGGGAGAAGTACTCAGATATTTTACTTGAGTAAGAATAGTACAACTTTGTCTCCTAAAAATGACATTCCAATACAACTGAACTGCATTCTTAACTTGCATTTTGTCCCAGATTACGTTGGTTTCAACACATACTCATACCAGCAACGGGCATACATATTTAAAGAGTTGCAGTTTTATACACATGGTAAACCCTGTGAATTGAAACAAAACGACTGAAGAACTACTTCAAAAAAGATCATGGTTTTTGTTTAAAGACATAAGTTTGTTAAGTAAGTGAAGTGCGTTATACAGGAAGTAAATGTCAGTAGATTTCACAAAAACATATAATTCAAGTATACAAAGTAAAAGAATTGTAAGGAATGGCAATTATCAGTGTGTACAGTCAGTGTGAATATTGAAATATTACACATTATCTTACTTGATTATTCATATCCATGCATTAATGTGTAGGCCGCATTTAAATATTGTTGCTGGATGAGTCGGAGCTTAGGTGCTAAACTGATTTACATACTGTCGGATGCTTACAGTGCTCCACAGATATGCGTCATATTTTAAAAACTGGTATGTTTTAAATGAAAAATGTGAGCCTGCAAATTAATTAGTAACTATAGCTGTCAAATAAATGTATTGTACTCTATAAAGACTGACTTTATACTGTAAGGTCTCCATAAATGATGGATGGAGAGTGAAGGTCTTGTATACGTTGCTGGAGTGAGACAACAAAGAAGATAGATACACCCCCAGAGAGGAAAAGGGTCTAAAAGCTCAGTGTTCATACCCTTCATGCTGTTTCTCTCCATGGTTTTGGGGGTGGAGCGGGGCGGTGGCCAGGATTGGATGACCTTTGAAGAGGAGGAGAGGGGAGGAGGTTCACCAGCATCCGGGTGGGGTTGAGGGTGGAGGGTGGGGGGGCTCCTGGGCTGAGGTTTCGGAGGTGAGAGACCGTGAAGGGCCCTCCACCGCGCCCTAACAAGCATTTGATTTCTCCCTCCAGGTGTCGTGTGCCTTACACTCTTCAGATGAGTGGTCTCTAAGCAGTGTAATATCCTCTGAGGCGATTCCTCTGTGTGTCGCCTGAGCATGGAGGAGCAATGACGAAAAACCCTGTTTTGATTTGAACTGCTGATGGCATGATTATGATTTTAGCTGTTGATAAACCTGGACGGAAATTAAAATGTAAATACTGTATTGTAATAATAACAACCCTGTTTGTACAGCACTTTCTTAACGAAATGCGATACAAATAAAAACAGTGAAATAAGACGGGAAGTTGAGTGCAGATACATATGGGCACAAAAACACCCGAATGTATGCTAAAGTCAGAACTTATGCTGTGTTCACACCAATCTCCATTCAATTTGACTCATTTCAGTAGGTGGTGGTGGAGCTAAAAGAGCAGGCAGCAACACTGGTGCAGGGCAGCAGTGGCATTGAAAAGGGAGAGAGATGGGAGATTTCTGCAGCTTAAATAGACGGCCGAATTAAGGAGGGTGTTTGTATGGAGGATGACATGTAGTGAGGTATGTGTCGTGAGTATGAAGCGGCGCAGCTTGAGTTGATTGCCTGAACTAGCTCGCAGACATCGCTCCTTATTCTGATCATTTGTTTTTATTTACAGAATAAACCACAGAAACGTTTGTGTAAAATCTTTGTAACGCCATCTAGCATTTATATGACATGCACCGGGCTTTCAACTGAAGTCAGGTGACATTATACAACAAGCCTCAAACTCTGCTTAGGGAGGAGGTCTGGGTGGATGGTTGAGTCATACAGTGGTTTGTGTCCTGTCCCGTGTGAAAGTATATATAGTACCTATATACATGCAATTAATGGAGAGATGTTAGAACGAGGGGGCTGCCAGTGACCGGCGCCCCTTGACCTTGCTCAACAGCACCTCGGCAGTGCCCAGGAGATCAACTGGCACCTCTCCAGCCACCATTCCACACTCCATTCATGGGCCACTCAGGGACTTGAACCAGCAACCCCCCGCCCCATAACAGACATACTTATTTGAACTCAATCTATGATTGTTCTCTGAAACCTGACCATGTAGTTTTGATGTCTAAACCTAAGTATCGATAATAGTTTTTGTTTGAATTCAAAGGCTTATTGACATATTTAAAATTGGGACTGTGGAGTGTCAAAAAGTGGTTCAGAAATGATGAGATTCCATGTATCTGTGGTTTGCAGAAAAGCACAATGCCAGCCCTTCGACCCAAGAAAGGCTGTAGCAGCAAAACCCCTCTGAGTATTGATCGGAGTAAGAGTGCATTTATTAACGATGAAGGTTTGCACTTTCAATGGGTCCTGGGCTGGTTGGGGCCATCCTGCGTAGAGTTTACATGTTTATTCACTTGTCCGCGTGGGTTTTGCTGAGTGCTTCAGTTTACTCCCACAGGTTAGGTTAATTGCAGACTCTAAATTGCCCTTGTGAAAGTGGGTGTGAATGGTTTTCTGTCTCTCTGTGTCAGCACTGTGTCTAACTGGTGACCTGTCCTGGGCGTACCCCACCTCTCGTACAGTGTTGAGATTGGCTCCAGCCCCCCGCGGCCCTCAAGAATAAGCTAATGGATGTCGAAATTCATGTCACTGTTGCAGAGCTGGATAACAGTACAGCTTTGCACCACTGATTTGCTCATTACTTCCTTGCTCTTTCTATGAATTATTTCTGTTCCCATCCTGCTATCTTACCTTTCATTTCTTAACCCTTTAAAGTACTTTTTTTAATTTGCATGTCAATCAGAGACAATAGTAATTTAAGAAATTTGTTCGCAGCCTTTTTCTTTTGAATAAAAATATACAACTTTTGATACCAACTTTGAATATTGTTAACAATTGACGACAATCCATGGAAAGAAAACCGCTGATCTTTTTTTCATTAGGTAATTAGACACTAATGTAGTCATTTCCTTCCCATTGATGGCTCAGTCCCATCCATATGGTTGAGTTAATGTCCCACTTGGTCTTTATTCGCTAAATCAACTCTATTGAGTGCCTATTGATCATTGAAAGCTAACAAGTGTTGGAGAGACCAAGAAGTGCAAAGGGAATAATAAGGTCTCTGTATGATCTGATGTGGCCCATGTTGTCTTGTGAGCTGGAGAGGCATGCTCCAGCAGGGCACACACACACGCACACACACACACACACACACACACACACACACACTCACACACACACACACACACACACACACACTAGGACACTAACGAGGGTTTGAAGAACCTCCTTCGACACCTGGGGCTGGAGACACAAAGCATGCCACCCGCCCCACTGAATGGAGAGGCAAAAAGAGACAGATGACATCTTAAACAAGCATTAACACGCAGGTAGCTAACAAAGCCAGCTCAATCTCATTTACATATCAAAAGGTTTGCACATGGTTCAGGGGGAGGCGTATGTACGTAAACGTAGAAATGCAAAGCGTGGATGCATTACATAAGCAAGACTGCACATACGCTTGGGTGTCACACAAAGACCCGCAAGAACAATTAATCACCAGTCCGGAGGCCGAGATCATTGAGAGGAAGAGATTGTGCCTATTGGATCAACAACTGAAGACAGAGGCAGAGTCACTTGCTTCTTGTCAAGTCTCCTTTTCACCCAGGGCTCCTGGCGCTTCGGCTCTTGGTTCCCCTTCAACAAACCACCCGCTGGCTGCCTTAACCGCCCTCTAATAAACCCATCTGTTGGGTCATTATTGCATCCACAGCCATCTGAAGAGAGGAGCAATCCTCCAAAGCAGACAGAGAGAAGGCTGAGCGCATGGGGAGCAGGAGAGGAGGAGGTTAAAATAGAGTGATTTGTCTTTCACTGTCCTTTTGCAGCGAGTCAACCACCAAAGACAGTGATTTCCCCTCATGGTCCCTACAAGTGAAAATTTATTTCTCATTACATTGTGATGTGTCGTGTATTGTGAAGAGAGGAGCCAGATTTAGGTTAAGATGGACCCTGTTATATGATCTAAATATTAGAATATGGACATAATGAATAATCCTCAAGCCAACGTCTTTCAGTTTTTTCTACTTTGGCAATCATGAATAATTATATGCTTGTTATGTAGAGCAGATAAAAATGAGCCGTTCCCGATTTTCAGTGATAATGATGTGTAAAAAAACAATACACAACTTTATTCTTGACATCTCACCACAAGGAGAATTTTATAGCTGTTCTGGAGCTTCATCAGAGGATGGACTTTTTACTCACTTTGGATTTTTTTTTCTGTACTCTTTAAGGATTTGTCATCTATTAAAGAAAAATGACTTAGTAATTCAAACAACTTTAAAGATTAAAACAATTACAAATAATTTGTTGTGCTCTTTAACTTGGTTTCGCTGTGATCACATGGCTTCTAATACTAGTTATTGTCTCTCACTTATGTATTTCAGATTGTCTCTTTTTTTTGTCACATTGTACGTTCAATTGCACACATTTACAAATTAACTCTAAGTATATTTAACTTGGCAAAAAAATGACTGGCCTATTGGCTGTCAGGTTGTGTTCAACTATGTGAGTGTGTGCAGGCTTATATATGCACTGTACATGTGTGTCGTGTCATTGGCACGAGCATCAGGGAAGGGCTGGTGAGGCTTTAACTTTGCTAAGCTTTTTCCTGCCAGGTCCCTGGGAGATCCCACTGTTCGTTTATATTGAACTTTGTAGGCAGGTAGCTCTGCCAGGCTCCCCTGCCTACTGCTGTAATATAGGAGCTGCTGGGGACCTGCACAGCCAGCAAGACCTAGGGAGAGAGACACAGATCACACCGACCCTGTGGTTATTACATTTACGTGTGTGTGTGTGTGTGTGTGTGTGTGTGTGTGTGTGTGCATGTGTGTGTGTAAAGAGGAGTGTTTTTCTCATAGTTTTTACAGTGTAGGTGTGATGTCTGGCCATTTAGAAGTGTTTGCTTGTGTGAATTTTGGTTTGCAAAATATGAATTATTGCAATAAAAATCAGTGGCAATTTTTGTGCGCTTTATTTGTGTGTGTGTGTGTGTGTGTGTGTGTGTGTGTGTGTGTGTGTGTGTGTGTGTGTGTGTGTGTGTGTGTGCGTGTGCGTGTGCGTGTGCGTGTGTGCATGGAGTTGGCGATGCTCCATCGTGTCCTCTCCAGCTCACACAGCCTCTGTCATAAACAGCCACAGCCTCTGGCAGGTGTTGCACTGTGGTGCACAGATATGCGCGTCCCAAATATGACAAACACACACACACACACACACACACACACACACACACACACACACACACACACACACACACACACACACACACACACACACACACACACACACACACACACACACAGGGATACTTACAGTATGTGCATAAACACACATGCAGATATGAACGCAGGTCCGAACACACACTATTGGGAATCCCCACAGGTGAGCCTTAGAGGGCAGATTCAACACCTTATTATTAAAATACACAGACAACCACATGTGCACACACACATGCATGACATACACACATGCTCAGTGACAGCTGTTTAGGGTGTCTCACACACTCCAGGCTCTCATAACTTACTATTAGCCCACATATGAATTTCATATGAGATTTGGGTAGAACAAAAAACTAAACTTCTGCATTTACTGAAAACTTTTAGAATCAGCATCAGAAATACTTTAATAATCCCAGGGGTAAAGGTTGTTTTTGTTTCAAACTCCAACTATACAAACAACATAGTTAACAACAACAATATTATACAGATATCATGTCTATATCAAAATAATGAAAAAAATACTGTATATTTAGTTTGAACTTATAACTATAAAATTTGATCATGATTAAACGTGACCAGCTGTTATGTTTTATTTAAAGTATTTTCCTTAAGTAAGATAAAACATTGTGTCAAAGGTAGATTACAGATTAGAAAGTCTTTTTATTGACTTTGAAGGTTTATACAAAAGTGGCAGTTAAAAATGTCATCATGAGGATTCTGAATTCAGAATAAAAAATGGATTAAAATGATCCAGCAGGGGGATTAAGAGTTAAATATAAGTATTAGAATGTTTTATGATTAAAACTGACATCATACATTTATTTTTTATTTAAGTGTTTCAAATTTAATATAAGAATAACAATATAACAATGAGCAATGTATGTATCATTTCATTTAATCTAGTTCAATTTAGTAATTCTTTGAGTTAGTAATTATTTAAGAGTATACTCAGTTTGATTGAAGGCAATTAACTTATAAACGGACAGATACAAATTTCAGTTAAAGATTAAAATCATCAAATCTATGGGAAATATGACAGGTTTTATAGATTAAAAAACACTGATTATCAACAACAAATAGAAGAGTGCAAAACTCACCATTCCCTTATTTAAAAGTTAATTTCAGTAAAATTAAGGACTATAACTAATTGAAATCATTGGATGACACAATGGTCATGCCATCACACATTGGATCCTTTATACATATAGTGCAATATTATGAATTCAAATTCAAAAACACAAATTGGATTCTACAAACAGAAGATAAAAATCTCAGCTCTGCCGCCACAGATTGGACAGATAATCCCTACAAAGCAGTGTGTTTATCCCGCGTCCAGAAATAGCAATTCATCAGTGACCCTATAGTGCTATTCTCTGTCCTGGCCCAGCAAGACAGCACTAAATGTTCAAGTGGAGGTAAGTGCCGGCAAGTCCTTTGACAATACAAGCATGGTTTCAAGCTCCCGCTCAATACCGCTCCTCTCCTCGGAGGGCGCGAATAGGAGAAGGTGGGGGGAATGGGGAGTACAAGGAGCAGGACCCTGGGTGGAGGGGGTCAGAGAGTGTGTGGCTAGGGACTTATCTGTGTGTGTGTGTGTGTGTGTGTGTGTGTGTGTGTGTGTGTGTGTGTGTGTGTGTGTGTGTGTGTGTGTGTGTGTGTGTGTGTGTGTGCACTGTCTTCTGTACGAGGTTCTAGAAAGAGACATGGCGCTCTCTGTGGAAAGGAAAGATGTCATCTCCTTGGTTCAGTGAACCCTGCAGCCCTGCAGAGCGAAGAGCTAACATGGAGGGAGATCTCTTCAAAGCATAAGACAAACCAAATCCCTTGACACCTGCTGAGATAATAAGTTCCAGATTTAAGATGTGGGATGATAACAACAAAACAGGAAAAAATCTAAGCGGAGGCAAACACAACCGGACAAATAAACAAAAAGGATACAGAGGCTTTGGGTGGATTATATACATTAAGGAGGGATCTACACTGAGGCTGTACAAAAGAAACACAATTTAAACAACTAAAAATGAAATAATCATAACCAGTGCATTCAAATTAAATTAAGGCACTGAAGTGAAGAGCATACTCTAAAAGCAAAACAGACGCAAACTCTAAGTAATTGCCCTAGAAGCATGTAATTGACCAGAGCTGTAGACATGCGTCTTGACATTTGGACTACAGTCACACTTCAAGAGTAACTGCACCCAGTCTAATAATCCTGCATCAACTGCTAACTAGTGCTGACAACAGCTTTTTCCACAACCAATGCAACACTGATGTACCATTGCACCAGTGCCATGCTACATCACATCTGAGTGTGGTCACAAGTAGAGCAGATTAGCTTTGTTTGGTTTTGCCCTAAGCATTCAGTAACGAGTGATTTATCTGTCCTGCCAACATCATTTTCACTTGACACAGAAACTGTGGTAGCTGTTGCCAGGGGCAATTAACATTTTTCACATTGATTGTCGATTGAAGAGTTATTATTCCTGTTTGTCAACATAAAGTAGCACAGCAATGTCATCCTAACGCATTCTCACTCCCAACTTATTCAGATACGAACGCTTCGTCAGAACCCCTTGACTTTATGTTTTTAATGCTCTGGGCCGACATATTCTCATCAACAGGTTCATATGGTATCTTACGAAATATGACTTGCTATGCAACAAAAGGTAACAGTTAAGGGGCCTTCACATGATAAGCTAGGTTGGGCGCAGAGACCCAGTAAACGGCTAAATCAACGTTAAAGTTCTAACAACCGTTAGCTTGTAAACTGCTTATTCACAAACCTGGTGGGACTGCTTATGAACCGCCTAGCTTTACGTTTTCTTCTGAGATCGTGATACGACTTTAATGTAACGTTAAATAGCTCGGGAAACTCGGACACACAAACAATAAGTTTGTCCTTCATCTTTGATGGCGCCCTCTGGTTGCCTAGTAAAAGGAAAACATCACACTCAAAGCTTCTATCTCATTGGTTGGACTTCTGAAAGGTCAGTGGCAACAAGGTCAAAGTTCAACTGATTTGAACTTTGAGTGCAGCGGCAGAGATGCAAATCTGAGCGGTGCGCACCGCTACATTGGGAGCTACCCCCTCTTCAATAGGGAATGAATGGAATGGCCGAGGAAAGTGTTTTTTTGATGACTAACCATAAAGGCCCCCTCACGTGTAGGGGCCTTTAGGATTACTCATCTAAATGACTTAGATAGGATTAGAAAAAATATTGTGGTTTGTGTTAGTCCTTCTGGAACAGGAACACCGTCCCCTCAGGTGAAAGTTCTGTTTTGGGACCCATCTAAGGGCGCACTCACACTGTCCTTCTGTACCGGGCCAAAACCGTTTTTTCAGCTAAAGCCTAGTACGTTTAAGCAGTGTGAGTGCACCCGTTCTGCGCATAACCGCATAACCGCATAACCGCATAACCCGTTTGCACATGTACGAGCACGAGCGTGCAACGTGACGAGCACGAGCACGAGCCCTACGGCAGTAGCGTTATGTCCGCCTGTTCGGACATAGAAAAAAGAAGGACGGACCATGCGCGGACATTTAACAACAACAACAATGGCGGTGAAAGGTTCACGTTGGTGTGATGCGGAGGTGGAGTGTTTACTGCAGATTTGGTCGGATGAAAATATTCAAAAACGGTCGACAAGACGGACAAAAACTCTGAGGTCTATGGAAAGATTTGTATACAAAGCCACACACACGCGATCAATGCGTGTGACATGTTACGGCGTGATGACGTATGGACAGCAAGAAGAAGCATTTGCGCGAGGCCCTGGCAGTGTGAGTACAAACGGGGCTGGGGCGGGGGGGAGAGGGAGGGGGGGCAAGTACCCTAAAGCCCGGGGCACGGTGCGGAAGGACAGTGTGAGTGCGCCCTTACATCACGCATAATGTACTTATACGACAGTACATCGCCTGATTTCCTTCTTTTCTCCAGAAGTAATTTCTACTGTAATAAATGCATGAATTACACACAAAATATAGTGCATTACTTTTCGTAGTTATATGTACAAACAGTTGTGGAGAATACCCCATATGGGTACCCCAGCCATTTATATGGGTATCCCATGTTCCAATGTACTGGGTAGGTGAGGTTTAAGAAAAGATTGTGGCTTGGGTTACGTAACTTAGGCGTTAGTTAAGAACTTTGCAGACGTAACATCACTTACATTTGTTACATATATAGCTCAAGTTAAAATTAGTCAACGTTGACTTTTGGTTTCACGCTAAGTGGCCTGTGTTTGTTTGACACATTCATCCACCCTAACCTGTCATTCACCCAGCCGAAATAAATAATAAGAGCTGTATGTGTCTCTAAAGTGAAACGGGGACATCAGATCATCTCGGAGCAAGGCTGTGGTGGTGGTGACACTGAAAGGTCGCGCTCGTCTCTTGACAGGCTGACCTCATCGCTGAAGCCAGGAGATAAAAGTGTCTGTGGTTCAGGATGTGTGTGTGTCTGATGGTGATAGGATGACTGTGTGTGCCCTCTTCACAGCACAAAGCTTACTTTATGTTTTCACTTTAGGTTTTAGATTTTAAGGATAATAAGAAGGTGAGTATGAGTAGAACTTTAAGAGACAAAATAATGAATTTTTGATGCTTTGGTGGGTATTTACGGCAGCTGAGTGGTGTTTATGGGATTGACTAGCAATCGAACTACAGTGCCCATGTTTAAAGTAATAAAGGGACATGTCACGCAATCAAACAGCAGCTCACTTATGTATTTTCAATAGCTTTCAGTCAAAAAAAGAGCTTTATGGCACAGAGGAATAACTATCTATATATTTTCCTAACCTTATCTTGAAAGCAAGTGGTTATGCACAAGAAATGAATGCAGTATTTTCAAGTTTCCCAAGTGCATACTCTCTCAACTGGGATTGTATAGACATACAGATGGAACAAAGGCAAGTAGTTGAGCAGCCTCCTCTCTGACAGAAACAGATTCTTCCACACCTCTCCCTGTTCTGCCTGAAGGCTTCTCACAGGTACGATTTCCTGCCCTCGGTTCGGGAACTGAAAATGAGAATCTCCAAATTAGGAGTCAGGGAGTCGTGTCGGAGCCTGACCCTGAATTCTCACCTCCTATGTAGCTGGACCTGTGAATACCGGATCTGATCTATATAGCTCGGCCATGCTTCTCCACTCTTGTCTACTATCTTTTTGTACTTTTATTTGTCTACCATATCCCCTCTATATAATGTGTTTTTCCTTTTTTATGTATTCTGTCCTTCTCTCTTTCCCCTAACTCAATGTTGGAATTGAGCGGCAGCACATGGTCATCTTACTATTATATTCAATGTCCATATTGCGAATTATGACTATAATTCTATGTTAGCTGGTCGCAATTAAATGTGTTTACAGCCTTTAATGTCTATATGCGACATGCCAGGCTTTTAACTTACTCCGATGCAAAAGCATCCACTTTAATATCACATGTTCAGAGCAAGTGCTTCAAATGCAAGGTGGCGTAGTATAACAAGCCTCAAACTCTGCTAAGGGAGGAGGCTTGGGTGCATGGTTGGCTCAAACTTTCACCCAGGAGCGCAGGAGCAAATCAGACTTATTTTAATCCAAACCATGATTTGTATCTAAACCTTACCATATTGTTTTAATGTCTAAACCTACGTAACATTAATAGTTGTTGTTTGAATTCACAGTGTAAACCACATGTTTAAAACAGTGGCCGTAGATTGTGACAGAGTGTGCGTATGTAGAGAGTAGGGAAGTCATATTATCTTAATCTAACATAAATCATTTCCTCATCAGATTTTTCTTGCAGATGGAGTTCAGACATATGTGAACACACTCTGCAGGGCTCCACAGTGACAGGTCTGGGACATAGCAGCCCATTACCACACATGTCCTGTCAGGGGGGCTCCAGTAGCAGTCGGTGAGTCTTCTGCCTCGGGACCCTCCATCCTGAGTGGAGAGCTGCTGCTCGGGGGCCCAGCAAAACATGGCCTGTCTTCTCTCCCTTAGTGCTGGGGGATGAACTCAATCCACAAGGACCACACAAAAACCAAGTCTGGTTTTGCCAGGGTGGGGGTGGGGGGTGGGGGTGCAGGGGAGCAGAGGTGGTGAGGGTTAGTAAAGCATTAGTGGGCCCTGCTGGTGTGCTGGCCCCTATGAACCAGGCAGTGATTGAGTAGTAGTGCCTGGGGCTAAACATGGCACCTTTGACAGTGTCAGGGTGGCACTATAGTGGCGGCCAGCTAGATGCTTCTGCTACATTACACACCAAATGGTTGTTGGTGTCTATATTCATGCTGACTTGAATTAAGGGATTATGGTGGCGGACAGCCGCAGCATATGGATGAGAAAAAAAGGGAGACACAACAACATACTGGACAATTCATATATTCTTGATCCACTGCCTATTCTACCGTTTACCTTTATCATTTAAAATTCAGTTGAACATTAGTAGTGTATCATTTTATTCACAAGTTTATTATCTAAGTCATTAGAAATATATTATATTTGAATATAATGACGGCTCTGTTCAAAATCAAGTCAAAATAAATTCAATGAAATAAAATGAGCCAGAGCAATGTCTGTCTGTTTGCATTTTATGAAATAATAAATAAATAAGTTAAATAATGAATTAATCAAGCGGGACAATTTTGCTCATTTTCAGCTTCATACTTCATACTTGTATTTTGTGTTTCTTCTAAAACATGTTTACATGCTTTAATGTTCAAAAAACACACATTTTCTCATACTGTCTGTCTGAATACCTGTATTCCCCCTCAAATTCATCATTAGCTTGGCCTGTGATGTAAATGATCTTAGGGCTGTCTGACATTGAACCCAGAAGAGACAGTTGTCAGTGTCTTATGATTGAGCTCTCTTTCAACACATGAATCACACTTAAGAGGTTTTAGGCACTGATCTTGCTTTGATAATGTCATGTACTTTATCAACACCTGTGACACACTTCTTACTCTGTCAAACATGCACCATGTCCACACATACACATTAACCTGCATAAAAAAAGAATTAAAACCATTAACGATTGTAGCAGGTTGTCAAACAAAAGATCCCCAGATATATGTTTTTGTATGCATACCAACTCAACATTTATTAACTCACAATGAGAAACAAGTGTGAGATGTATTACTGCAGTGACATTCCTTCATTCTTTTATTTACTTTTAGAGGTCTAACAGGCTGACTTTCCCACCCTAAATGCAAAACATAGGTTAGCGTCATCACCACTATTATTTGACTCACTTAATGTCTATCATTCGGTCATTATGTGTTGGTGGGCCGCAGCCTTAGATTCAATACATCAAATGAACATGTGCCCGCTTCAATACATTCACCAAGCTGTCCATTATATTCAAGGCAAACTGGCACTCTCTTACACAAACACCCACAATAACCATAGACAGACTTCTCTCATCACTTTTGAAAAACATGCTGCTAATGGGGGAAAGAGGGATATTAAATCACTTTCAGTGGGACATAAAAGCACCATTGTGAGGTGCCCTGGTGGTAATTACATCACACAGACCTGTACTGAAGAAAGCTATTTAGCAATATGGCCCTGGTGTGGGCCTCTACTGCTGATCTCATTTGGCTGCATTAATTAGCTTGCTCTGAGCGTGAGTGTTAACGCATGCACCCCTCTGCTTGGCTGGTTGGTTGGTTGGTTAGTTAAGATGACTAACATGACAGTCTGTTCAGTTGTGTTGTAAATCTACAGGCCTCCTGAACTTCCTTACACCTCTCCGTTCCCCCTCCTCCATCCTATCAGTCAAAGACAGCTGGGGCTACACAGAGGGCACGACTGCTCCCTATTCACCGTATTCAGCACGGTGGCAGCCACCACAGCACAATGGACTGTGCCGCCTGCCCCATTTGTAGAGGCAAGAGAGCTCATTTTGTTTGGGCTTTAAAGGAGTTCTCTGATCATAAAGACTGAATGTCTTCATTCCTACTGAAGAAGGGTGAGGAATTTCAATTCATGAGAAATATGTCTAAATATCAGAAGAGGATGTTTTTTTTTAACAACCTGACAACAGCTGAGAAGGGCAGAGTAAAATATGTATTTAGGTTGAGCTAGATGAATGCACATTAGTGTGGGAACATGACTGCTCACCTCAGGAGCAGAAGCAAATAAATGGAATACTGTTTCAATTTAAATCGTCCAGAACCAACTAGAAATAGTCTATATGGAAGAAAGGGACAGAGCATGCAGTAGTGAGAGTGAGGCTGCATGTTATCGGTACATCCTCAGAATTAATGATACATTTACACAGGTTTTCATGCTGTCTTGCAGTTTTGTGCTCGTGTTTCCTTATTTCCTTGTGACAGAATATTTGCACGTAACTAACTTACTATGGACTATGAAAGAGATAATAAACAGACAGGATGGACATCTACAATATCAGAAACATGACACATCACTGCATCAGAAAAAAAACAAGGCCAAAGCTAAGCTTGACACTTTTGCTTCAGAGACATTTATACAGGAATAGAGAAGATTAAGTGATGCAAATCGGTAGCCAATGAAAATAAAACTTTTCACACAGTGAGGAAAAAGTCCCTCTATACGACACTTCAGTTCTCCTTTTCAGACCCGCTTTGTTTAACACCTCCAACTAGAAAGGCAGAAATTATTATTACACAAAGTCACACAACCATGTTTGTTCCCCCCATTGGCCACAAAGGCAAATAAACGTTTGCTTTATAAAGATGCAACACACTTGCAACACAAATGCAAGTGCTTTTGACAGATAGTACCCTGACGTTTCTCCCTAGTATCTATGTCATTATAACCTCAAAGAAGCGTAATAATTAAAGCTGAACAACGACTGAAATTTTCTATATCTCTTGCCTGATATTTTGAAAGGCAACATTTTAAAAAGATGAAGGCTGTGTTTCAATCCACAGAAAACACGGCTGCTGATGTCTTACAACCTCTCTTTTTTTTTTTTTAAGTACCGTGCTCTTTTTCACACCAAAGCTTTTTTGGAGAAGGTGTTAGCTTTTCAAACACAGGACGTCTTATTTTTAGAATTCAACTCACAATTTCTCTTGCTCATGGAATTGGTGTTTTTGTGCTGTGACTTTCAGTGGGTTTACAGTGAGAGCTCACAGCAGTCACATGTAGAACCTTGCTCTGTGTGGTACCGTGATGGCAAACACTCGACCCTGCATCTGCAAATAACACATTCAAAAGACGCCAATTAAGGATGCACAAGGAATCCCCCTCCACTCTGATACTCACACACCACATCAGAAACACACTTCACTCTACATGCATGTGCCATAAACTTGCTTAGCTCGCTTTGCTGATGTTATTTCAAGAACTACAAAAGAATAAAACGTGAGAATCTCTCATGTCTTACTGTGCTGCCAGGAAAGCAATGGACAGTGATATTTATATTCAAGGCTTAAAGTGTCCTCAACCATTCATAAACCCTAGCACAGAAGACACTGAAGCCATGGCGGCATATGCTGAAGGTGAGCCATGCGTGTCAGCTAGGTCAGGCAACAGTAGGTCATTTCCATAAGGTGCCGATGGAGCAGGTGATAGGAGGGTGCTGGCATGAGCGTGACAGAGGTAGTGGGGCAGATGGACCTGTCTTGCACTGACCATGTATCCCTGCACCCTGCTGGGCCCCCAGGAGGGGGCTGAGCAGGCTCCCAGAAAGGAGGGTCTCCCACTGAGACCTTGGCATTGAGCCCTGCCCAGCCTTGGCCTGCACCCATCTCTATAGCCTCCCCCCTCACCCATCTCTCCCTCTAAACCCCACCCTGCAAAACACCCTAAATGCTGACCAAGCCCTCAGGGCTCAGGCCAGCCTCCTGGGCTAACAATGGTCCAGACAACAAGCTGGTCCATGAGAAGGCCATGCCAAATGAGTGTGCCAGGGATGAATTCTTGCAGGAAGTGTAACAGTAGTGCACTAATGCAGCTGTGTATTCACAGTTTTAGGTGCAATGTTACCCTCAGGGAACTCTTGCTGCACTGTAATGTCCCACAAACACATTTCAGATGTCTGAAAATGACTTAGTTGTTTTAAGGTGAAAGAGTAATCTGTTTATGCAGATGTAACTTCTCAACTTTTTATCTGCTTCTTTGGAGGTCCAGCCATTTTCTGTTATGTGGCAAACACACACAGCTTGAGCTGTGAATATTCTTTGCAAGGTGACATTTCCTGGCTATGTGCAAATAAAGCACACACAGAAATACTGTCACAGACTGAGGTGACTGTCTGTGCAAGAGATGACATAATTTCCTATAATACAGAGTTTTATGGAAATAAATTATAGAAAAGCAGTACAACCTTTAACAAGCAGATGAAGGAAGCATGAAATAGTGATCAAAGGGCAGTACTGCTGATTTATATGAGCATTTTTCATCATGTGTAATAGCTGGGGCAGTACAAGTGGGGGGCCTAAAATCTCAAATAAGCTCTTCAGACTATTATCCTCCAATAGAAAGTCAATTTGCACCACACTGGATTACAAGTTGTATTTATCGACCCGTAGTTGCCTCTCTGCAGCTGCATGAAGCTTGGTTAAATCATGAGGGAGGAGGTTGGTAGGGGGTTGCAGAGCAGTAGATTGGCGATAATTGGTTGAAGGACAGTATACAGTAATAATGGGTCTAAATAGCCGGGGCTCGAGAAGTTCCTGTCGTGTTTTACCACTTTTATTTCCATACCAATTAAACCTTGTTGAAGCAGCCGTGATGAGAAAATGGAGGTGTAAAGGATGTGGAAGAGCTAAACACATCAAAGCCATGCTGAGCTTTTATTTATGTGCCTTATTTTTAAGGATATTTATCAGAAGTATCACATTTTTGAGATATTTATCCGGCATGTGTTGACTTGTTTAGAACACTGTACCACTGGGAAATAATATCAATAAATAAAATGAATACATTTTTGAGGATGTGTGCACATGTTTTGCGGTTTTCATTTGAAATGATACTTTTGAATTAAATGTGGATTATCTGACTTCATTCTATCACCCTATAGATTGCATCCAAATACAGAGCAGGAGAGTAAGGGATGTATACAGGCAGAGAGAGATTGAGTGGTAGACTGGTAGATAGAAAGATCGGATGGAGATGGATCTCTAGAGATATCTACTAGCGCTGTCATCCTGTGATGAGCCACCTATAATCCACGAGGACGACTACGTCTCATTTCAAAGTAAGATGGAGGGTCACATTGATTCCACTCGACTGAGGGGAGATCTGATTTAAATTTTGAATGTGAGAGCGTGAGCTCGCCCTCCCCAATTTCAGTTCAGATGAAATTGGCTTTGGTGCATGAGATATTCTCCTGTTGCCCAGCAGACCGTGCTGGGTACAGTGTTTTGTCACATTGTGAGGGCTAAGGAATACACGGTCAGGGTTACATGCATCTGCACAGCTGGACGGCATGCCCATGTATGATGCCACAGCAAACGTTGGTCATCTCTTATAACATTACATCTGCAGTAACACATGGGACACACATACTACTTAAAGCAGCCCATTCTATTATGACTTAATTCTCCAAACCTCAGTTTATTATATTTGTTTCTTACAGTGGCCCTACTACTCTGTCGCAGTTGAAAGACTAGAATTTGCCTTTTATATTATTCTCACTCTAATTTGCAGCTGTATTAGAGCATGTTTTGCTGTGATTATTTTATCCATTGAAGCAGAGCCTAAACATCGCATCTCTTTTTCTGTTCCGTCCTTTTGTTGTGAAGAAGAAGATCACTACCACTCTCAGTTAAATATAATTATGCATCTTCTCATCTAACTCTTTCAATCAAATGTTGATTTAAAGGGGAAATAATCATTATCAATATTTGTGAACATGAGCTACAGAAGCCAGAAAAGTAAAAGTTGGAGAGAGTTGTTCATGTTCACTAATATTTTGGACTATCTCAGACCAAATGAATAACCCTTTTGGGTGTGTGTGTGTGTGTGTGTGTGTGTGTGTATGTGTGTGTGCGTGTCTGTGTCTCTGTGTGTGCGTGTGTGTGTGTGTGTGTGTGTGTGTGTGTGTGTGTGTGTGTGTGTGTGTGTGTGTGTGTGTGTGTGTGTGTGTGTGTGTGTGTGTGTGAACATTATGGTTGTTGAATGGTAAAGGAAATAGTGCCAAGGATGCACTTTTACTGTATAATTGCTATTTGTTACTGTACAACACAATGAATATAACAAAACAAATAAGTGCCACACTGTGACTTAGATACAGTTAAAGGGCACAACTGCTAATGCCATAGACAGTGACAGTGTATATGTACTATATATATGATATATATATATATATATATATATATATATATATATACAATTACACTGTATCAGAGTGTATACCGCATTTTATATGCTAGAGCTCATGTGTCACAGCTGTATATGTAAATGTACAATGCATGGTGTAAAAAGATGAAAAATACATCAATGGTGATAGAAGTGAACTGTGGGGCTGATGTCTTGTTATTGTGTGAGAACAGAGACTGACGAGAGAGAAAAAGCCAAGGGGCCACAGCTGAAAAGTAGGGTCCCCCCTCGTCGACGAAGCAGCGTCCCTACTCCAGGCCCGTGTTTACGTTTCCCTTCGAGTGTTTCCCCCCATGGCGCTCCATCCAATTCTCCCCAACAAGGGAACATGAGGGAGTGGGATAAAATGAGAGTGGGCTCTTGAATGGAAGGGGACAAATTGACATGTGGCGTTTTGTGAGGTGAGTGCCCAACCTCTCGACCACTGATTACCATTCGCTAATGAGCACCCCGGTTTGTGTGTCTCTGCGTTTCTCTCTCTCTGTGCTTCTCTGCAGAATGTTCATTCTCCTCTCCAGCTTTGTGCAGGCCCAGAGTGGCTAGTGGACCATAGGTGTGCCGTTAATTGGGAGACGCACACATCAGTAATTAAAGCAGTAGGGGGCCTTGTACTATACCAACTGCCTCCAATTCCCCTTCTTTAAAGCCCACTCTCCCCCTATAATTCAATCCCGTCTCCCGAATTGATCATTGTGCAGGGCCAGTTTTGCCCCTGGCAGTTTTGTCACTTTCTAATGATGCCTTTTCAGAGAGGCAAGGCCTGTGTCCTACCAGCACCAGGACCAGTTGGGGCCAGTCGTTGTCTTCACGCCAATCTCACTCCATCTGATAAAAAAGACTCACATTAAGCCACAAGCAAACTCCCTCACATGTAGGCACACACATAACACAAAAACACACACAAAATGCATCCACTGCTCAAAATGTCGGGCCCCTAGTCTGTCACTGGTAGTCCTTGCTGTCTTTAATGAAAACAAACCTGAATCTTACCATTCTTTCACCCATTTCACTGCCCCTCTTCTATATTAGTCAATATTGTCACCCATAATATCATATATAATATTATCTACATATACAGCATATGTGTGTGTGTGTGTGTGTGTGTATATGTATGCGCGTATATATATATGTACTATATATATATATATATATATATATATATATATATACATCAGACATATAAGACATATAGAACACGTTTTTACAAGCTTGTATATATAAGGTCCTGTAATGTTGCTAGACAATTTAAAAGGTCAGACACAATATATTTCTGTAAGCTGTGGCATGTTGCAGGTCCTATCCAGTCTATATGTCCCCAAACCTCCTTGCTCCCTGCTCAGCAGACATCCATTGGGAATGTCTCTCACTTCTGCTGCCCATAGTTATACAGAGTGAGCTCAAGACTGCACAGATTCAATATAGCAAAAGTTTCGTTTTGCAAGCATGCTAAATCACAGCTGTGTTGTTGTGTAACTAGGGGTTTTATTTGGTGGCTAATTTGCTTTAATGGAGATTGATTGTGAAGCAAAGGGATTCAAACTAAAGTTGGTAACTTGTGAAACATCCTGTATTAGATCAGCGCTACCTAGTTACACAGTGTAGAGTTCAGAGCAGTTATTGACACTGCGTCAGAGACTACTCGATTCTGAGTGGCAGCCGGGGTGGAAACTAGCAGATGCCATTAGGAGCAGACAGGGAGTACAAGGTGGGGGTGGAGCAATGCAGCTTTTTCACAGATCATCTGTCTCATTGTGCTATCAGGATATAGTGTCAATTGACATTGTTGTTGTCAATTGAA
Source organism: Echiichthys vipera (assembly GCF_963691815.1). NCBI lineage: Eukaryota > Metazoa > Chordata > Actinopteri > Perciformes > Trachinidae > Echiichthys > Echiichthys vipera. The sequence continues at coordinate 21,009,652 of NC_139838.1, forward strand.
ATTGTCAAACATATGTTTCACAGAATGTTATTGACTGCAGTTTTAACATGCTTCTGTAATATTTTTACACTTGCAATTTATATCTGTTCTGCCTATGTAACTATAGGGGCGCCCCATATACAGAGGCGGGTGGTCCTCGCCACTGCGGCCCGGGTTTGTCTCCGACCTGCGGCCCATTAACGCATGTCATTCTATGCCTCTCTCTCTGTTTCCTGTCCATCTTCAGCTGTACTGAAAAATAAAGCCATGAAAAGGCCAGAAAAAGCTTTGACTATAGCTATAGGAAATCCCAGGGGTGTCGAGCAGCTTCCTCTCCATACGCTAACACCACTTGTGGTTATAGCTGATAGTGTGGCTTACCGTATGTAATTAAAATAACCCAGGCGAGGTGTTTCAGCATGGCATTTTATGCTTCTCTGGGCCATGTTTGTTCTGTTTCCTGCCCTGTTCAGCTCCCCCCTTATCTCTTAGACCCCCTTGAGTATGGCGTTTTACATTTCTGTTTGTAAAACTGTCAACACATCCACTGGCTGTACTAACGTGTGATTTAGCGCCAACAGAGAGGAGGGATAGAGAGTGAGAGAGAGGCAACTGCATGAGATCTTGCACATTCTCAAAGTGGAATATTTTTTCACTGTTATCCCCCTAACTCCCAACTCCCCACCCCCAAAGATGCCTTGATGTTTGTGAAGTGTTTTTATTTATTTATTTTTTTACCCTTTTTACGATCACATTGTCTCCCCGTCTTTTGTTCTATTCATTTTCTCTAATATTTGCAATTTATAAATCCGTCAATTTTATTCAAAATATCATATTGCGATTACACAAAAACTGAATTGAAAAATGAAAATGTTTGGCTAAAAAAATAATAATTTGCATTAGAAAACACTAACCCAACACCAACATCTCAAACCTTCCTTGATTCTGCTGGCGGGGAGCGAGAGAGAAGAACATGCTCAAAATTAATTGGATTCACGTGTGGAGTTGAATTGTGTGTGTGAAATTTTACACCCGCCACACGTCAAATCAGACATCCCCCATCATTCTTAAGTACACGGGCGAAGTAGTGGAAATACAGCGAGACTTTTGCTCTTTGAGACAGCTCACCTGGTCAATACATACACATCACACACATAAACACTTTGTGCCATGCGTTCCATAATATAAGACTCATTTAGGAATAAATCTAAATGAATCACAGCAAAAATAAATATTAAACCAAATTAACAAAAGCGGAAATTTGAAATGACTACACATGTCCACAAATACACAGCTCAGTATCATCTGTCGTATATAACACAATAGGAAAAGATCTCACACCCCCATCATTTCCACCAGAAACAGAGGAAATCCCACATTTTAATCACATAAATACTGTTGCCTGGCATCCGATTTGACTATTTTTTTTTTTTTAACTTTGTTTGGCTTTAATTTACACCTCTGTTTTGCAGCTGTGAGAGGGGAATTCAGCTTGTGTCCCTTTGGAGAGCTGCACTAGCAGCAGAACATTAGCTCATTTTAACGGCCAGAGTAATAATCTGTGCACCAGAGGGCCCCCATTGGAAGCTCTACTTTGCACTAAACCATTCAAGGCTCCCCTGTCGATAACGAGACAGTCACTTCATTATAGCTTCACAAGTCATCCTTTTATTATCTATTGGCCCCATCAGAGAATGATAGAGCACAGAGTCAGATGTTACAATATATTAATCAAAGGTGCACCGTTGTGTCAAATGTAATTTTCTGCTACAGGGCAGGAGATGTAATTGTTTGATTTGATAACAGAAGAACACAATGTGCCCGGGAGCAGAACGACACGCATTCTCGGGCATACACAAATAGCTGAAGCTCAGGCCTGAACTAATGTTTAAATTTAAGGTGACAGTCTGGTCTTTATAAAAAAAAAAAAAAGAGAGAAGTGAGAGTAGGATTGGTAGGTTGTTGATAAGGGGAACCCAAATGGTGCGAGAGCACACTTCTACAATTATTATCAAATCTGCATGGAATAAAAAAGTGCATATATGCTTTCAAAGGAATTAATGAAGTTTACAATGAGCTCCATATTTTCTTATGTGGTTTAGAAAGTCGCATTTTCAATCCAATGCTTACATGTAAACTATTTTCATGATCGGTTGCAGATAATTATTAACGTTTTCTAACATTTAATTACTTATTCCTGAATATTATTGAGGAAACATTAGAAACACTGAATTAATGCTTATATCATCTTTATTCTGAGAAGTGAAAACGTGAGGGAAACCCTCTTGTTGCTTCCCCTTATAAAACGTTAATTCTTCAGTCGTGCCTCTACTCAGAATTCCTTTAATCAACCTAAAACATTTCTTTAGTAGCTATTTGGACTGAAAAAAAAATTGAAAAGAGATGGCACAACACTTCTGAAGGCCTGAATGTGTGAATCCACAGACACGTCTGCATGAGCGTAGTGGCTTAGTGCCGATTATAGTTGCACCAAATGTTGAATAGGACTTACAAAAAACACATTCACAAGAAGCTGTGAGAAATTCACTCACACCAGCAAATGCAAAAGCTGACCACAGCCAACAAAAGGAGCAGAGCAAAAAAGCCACGTTAGCTAGCGAGCAACTGTAAGTGAAGAAGAGGAAGGGAGTTGCAGAACACCCAAACACACACACACACAGACAAAAATAAAGATACACGACTGGCATCACAGTTTACAACATTTTGTACAGATTTACGAGACGTTCTGCAGAGGAGGGAAGTGTTATTACGAATGTTGATTATAATGACATAAGTAAAATACTCTGACATATTTTTCTAATTTTCTAATGAAATAAAAAAAACAACATCAGCAAACCAGCAAACAAGTGCAAAGTAAAAATCCAACCCCATCGAGGCAAAGTTCCCTGTCACAGTCACAACAAGCAGACAGGGAAAGACAACAAGAGACCCCAACAAACCCCTTTCACATGTAACGATTATTCCCCTTCATTAAAACTGCTAGTAACCTTGTTAGGCTGGAATAGACTCACTACGGGTAATCGTGAAAACACTTTTAATCAACGCACAGAAACAGTAGAGACCTTGCTAGAATGCATTCACTCCAAATAAAGCAGGCTCTTTATAAACAGGCGCAGCAAAACAGCTAAGACCCTGATAAGACTCCTCACACTCTCCATGGCGAAACCTGCCTGTGAATGTCTCCTGACAGCTCCTTAGCCCTTGTTAGAGAGAATCACTTCCTAATGATTCAACCCAGCTTGGAAACATCAACACACTCAAAGTAACACTTGGACATGCAGTTTTACATGAAGTAGCCTACACCCACATGCAGTCGCTGCGGTTGACTGGACTGTTCGTTGTCATGATAACTTTCTAATGAGCTTTAAATAAAGACTAAATTAAAGTCTGTATACTGTAAAGTCAGGACTCATTTATATAAGTCCTTTGAAAGGGATATATTTTACCAGCACAAAGGAACTGTGGAGCCAAAAATTATTCAAGCATTCAATGAAAATTTAAGAGAACTCTCCTGGTCAAAAATTCATTTTCGATTCATTTTTGAAAATGAAATTTTACTAAGTTCAATGCATTAAATAAATAATTTCTCCTTCATATTTCAGATCATGATAACCTAAATGTATAAACTAATTTGGTGTTTTACATTGTTCTGGTTGGATGGTCAGGACCTTTTAAAAAAAAAGATAATAAAACCAATTGGACTGTAATTCTTTTACAGATCACACCCGTAAAAAGAAAAAAAAACTGCTACCTCTTTGCACACTGTGGTTGACACAAATGTATGTATGTGCTTGCTCAAAGGCACCCACCCACCCACACACACACACACACCCGTACACACACACACACACACACCAGGGCGGTTGACACATGGTATATCAGCAGGCACAGTTCTTTTGTCCTCTTGCTAGTTTTAGCAACACCACTACTCTTGGAACACGTCGTGCTTTTGTCCTGAATATGTATGACACAAATGTAAAAACAGAGTAGAAATAGAGTTTAATTTAAAATAAGAGGAACTTACAAAATGTTCCTCCTTATCATACAATATTTATTGCAAAGACCATTTCCTTTCCCATTTCAAATTTTTGATTCTTCTCTGTTTTTATTGGCCTTCAGGCTTAAAATAAAACTTGTATTATTCATGCTTTCATACAAAATTCTGGGAGACCTATATTCTTCTATTTGAGTTTTCCATAGACCAGTAAAAACAATGATGACAAAAAACAAAGTGTGACTAAGGTTTTTCAAGGTCCTTCTGTGTGTGACTCACAGGTGGTTATTCTCTCATGCTACAGCAGCTGTATTTTGGTGATGATCTGGAGCGTGGTGTTTGAACTTTGCCTGAGCTGTCAGTCATGCTAACAGTGGGTGTGGTTTGAGTCATTTTGACAGGTGTGATTCAGTGGCGAGCAGCAGGCATGCATCTGCACAAACAAACACGACGATTCAAATGTAAACACAGATCATGAATTATTTTTGGAGGTCAAGGAAGAACATTAATTGCTGTCCCTAATCTAATCAGAATTATTCTTTTAAAACAATGCAACATTTCCTTTTAACTTTCCAATCAAAACCATGACCTAACTTTCCCTTTGCTGCATCCTTCTTGCTTTCTGCTATGGTATGCTACGCACTCTCTCCTGTGCAAATCCATCTCATCCCAAACAGGCTTATCCCACAGATGCTGTCACTCCTTCATCTAAGGTGTGAGAAATATGGGGGCCAAAGGTGCTACTCTGTAATCAGGCTGGACTGTTGTGCCTCATCCTGCTAGCATACAGCAAGAAGTACTGGTAGCAGCCACAACTTCACAAAGCTGCCGTGTGACCCCGTAGCCAGAGGGCCTCAGACGCCTCTTCATTTGTCAGACTTCTCTGCAGTGTGGTGCAGCGGCTCGAGAAAGGCTCAACAAACACTGCACAAACAGAAACATAGACTCACACCCTGAGCAACAAGATCTAAACACTCTGTCTGACATGGATGATGTTCACTACGGGATTAGTCAAATGGATGCTGCGCGGCGTCATAAATAGTGAAAAAAGGCAGATGTGACATTGGTTCTATTTCCACTTGCATCAATTGGCAGTGAAGGCAGATTATGAAATACAGTCTTCGTCCAATGCACTGCGTGTGAACAGCAGATTCCATGGTCGAAGCTTTTTCTGTCTGCCTTCCCCACATGCTCTTAACACCTACAATTTTATATTTATATATATATATATATAAAATGAAAACATGATTGGACCAAATTACTTACATCTTGCGTCAGCCTGTAAAAAGCTTAACATCTTGACACTGGCTTTTAGTGAAGCCTGCAGCTTCCCAGGAGTGTGGCATGCCACGACAACAGATGAGAGGAACTTCACCATGCCTCAAGATGCCTCTCGTAAGTCGGTGCTCCTTCTAGGGTATGAATACGGACTTTGTTAGTTGACTTCAAATGATAGATTGAGGCATGTAGTAGCTGAAAAGTCTCCGAAAATGATCCATGAAACCCTCAGGATAAAACCTCTGAAAGCAATCAACGGTTCCATTCGATACTCTAAAAAGGATTGCCAAGTACACGGAGGAATTGTTGCATGTAAATCTGGGCAAAAATGCATTAATTTTTATTGAAGTACACAAAATGTTCAATGTATAAACCCCCAAACAACAGTGTAACAGTTTACTTTATACAAAAGAGGCTCTGTTGCGTTTGCTTTTGATCCAAAGTGCCTAAGTGCCCCCTAGTGGGTCTTTTGTGTCTCTGCTCTAAACAAGATCTGCAGAACATTTGACCCTATAATAAGGTCTCGATGGTTCACTGTGCTAATTAAGAGGGCATTTTCAACATGGGATCACAGGATAACACTCAGTGTCTAACACAGTTGGAGTGAATTAGCTGTTTTCTGTACCATAACAAACTGCTAAGTGTCTGTGAGAATAAACCCACTTCACGTTTCCAAGATGCTGCAAAATCGTCAAACACTAATTGTGTGATGCAAAGAAACTCATCCACACCTAATTAAACTTTGAAATACAGATTATTTCACAATAAGATAAAATAAATAAATAAATAGGAACACATATGGTATTAAATCTGCAAACATGTTATTTTAATCATAAGTTATTGGTACTTGTCTTTAAGGAAGGACTGACTAAAGCAGTTTAATCTCGTTTATATTTCACTATCCGTCCCTACTGCAGTCCACTGTACATTAAATATCTTTACAGCTTTGAAATGACAGCCCGCCATCTTCATTAACACAGGCTTGTCCTTATTGTGCTACCCCAGCTTCTCCATTTGTATTGCTGTGATTCAAGCCACATGGAGCACAAGGATAAAGATGGACAGCCTGTGTAACAGCCTCCAAAGCCATTACTGATTGATAAGACACTCTGTCTTTCCATCTCTCCATAACTCCTTCCCAGAACACAACCTGGCACCTTGTCCCACTGGCTGGCCCTGAAAGAAAACAATTACCAGAGAAGCGGAACAACAATACCCAGAAAACATCTGCTTGTGCCGGCTGGGGCCACTGACATGCCTGACTGTGTGTCCCTGCTGGCTTACATGGAGTACACATGCCCGCGTGAATATGCCGAGGGGCCTGGGTGTACAGGGCTCCTGCTCCTTGCGGCGCCTCACCCTCCGCCTGCCGATCCACCTGCCTCTCTGACTGCCTGTCTGCCTTCTCTGGCAACGGCAGCTCTGTCAGAACAGATGAGGGCCCGCCTGTCGGAGCAGTTGTTCGTTTGTGTGAAACCCTTCTGCTTGGATGAGATGGTGCGCCACTATGGCCTCTAAGTTGAGGCAGACAGGGAGGCGATGAAGACGGCACAGTGGGCCAACAACCATATGATGCCGCCCTCATGTTATAGCTCAGCTCGGCAGATTGGAAGGCCCCATTTAGGGTAAACACTGCTCACAGAGCGTAACAATGATCAAAGAGCACAGAAAAACTATAAATAAGCGCAGACTGTAGAAAAAACACATCACATACATCCCTGACATATAGAGGACTACAGAAGAGTGTGGTTTGGTGGGTATCTATGTCTTCAAACATGCCACATTCTACTCAGTGTTTATTGAGTTTATGTTGCCACCTTGTGGCCATCAATGAGGCTTACTGCCCCCTGCTAATTGGTTCTCAGCCTTTGGGGCTGGAATTCCACAAGGGCTCTCAAGATAGACCAGAGAGGAACACAACATGAAAATAAGAGCAAATAAAAGGAAGAATAAAGCATTTATGTTGCACAAAATTAAAATACTGGGCATTTTCTTTCTTTTAGCTTCCAAAAGTCAGACAGATGAGAGAAAAGACATCTCTTTTACTCCCAACTCAGGTCCACAATAATGTGTGATGAGGGGGGTCAAATCACTTTGTCTTAAGCCAAACATGAAAAATATTTACGCTTGGTTACATAATACATCTTCTCTCAGCAATTGCACTACCTGTTCAGCTATCTGGCCTGGCTTTGCCTCACCGACGACAGGATTGGTCGACTCCACCTACGGTAATAGAGCTTTTGCTGCATTCAAATACTGTAGGACACATAGTTATTTGTAGCCGTGTATTGGCCAACTGGTGTTTGGCTGTGCAAAATCTACACATTTCTGCACTAGTGTAATGTTCACTTAGTTCGGGATATTGTGCATGTTATGCCTTTCTTACAAGTATTTGTTTTGATCGTTTTTTGTGCCTATTATAACTAGTTTATATCCTCATTGTCCCATCAGTGCCGAACTGGAAAAAAAAACTGTATTGACAGAAAACACACTTATAATATCAAATGAGCATCGCACACACACACACACACACGCACGCACACACACACACACACACACACACACACACACACACACACACACACACACACACACACACACACACACACACTTTGTTTAGCCCCTGCTTCTTTTCAGTCTACAGCACATGGAGCTCTTTATCACCTAATTTTCAAAACAGTTACCAACTAGGATGATTTAAGATTTTGCAACAAGGTGTCAATATTTTTGCAGCATCCGAATAATTAAATTTTGTTCGTGGTGACTTTGAAGATAGACACAAATTGTAATTTTCTTAAGAGACAGACACATTAAAAATTGTGCTTTGGGCAGGTTAAGGCATTTAGGTCTTTGCTTATGAAAATAATCAATAATAATAATCATTTGCAACTAGGATTGAGGATCGTTCGAGGAGCACCTGAAGGCACCACTTTTGACACGGGCTCGGTGTAACCGGGAGGTGGAGGGGAGGGAGGAGTGTTTGGTGACAGCTCGCGCGGACACGCCCGCAGTGACAGCAGCAGCAGCAGCAGCAGCAGCGGCGGCGGCGGCGGGGTTGTGTGCAGCTCTGACACCGTCCACACAGCCTCCTCAGCGGTGACCGAAGTGTCTCGCAGCCTTTCTGCCAGTTTCTGACGGAATAACTTCTCACAGTAGCCTAAATGAGCCGGCTGCCTGTTGTTCTGCCCCAGACTCTCGTGGCTTTCCGCGTCAGAGCAACAACAGAGATGTAAAGCAAGTTGCACTACCGCATCTTCCTCTTTATATGCTTCTGACATAACGAGGAGCCAAGAAGTGACAGAGGTATTTCGGCATTCTTTTGCGACTTGTTTATGTTGGTGTGCCGCTGCCATGCGCTGTTGAAGAAGCTACCGTGACAACACAGACCCAGCTCGAGGAGCCCTCTCAGCGGTGGCAACCCCTCGTTTTCATGCGTATAAGTTGCTGGAAGCCGTTAGACGATATCTGATGTTGGGGTTGTTGTATTAGCCTATCTGTAGATATGCATTCATATTTGCATTTGCCTATACGCGTGAAAAGAAAAGCAAAGCAGGCGGATGCACATTAGCAACTCAGGAAGGAGCCAACTTTGAACCTTTTTGCAAAGAGTCGTCTGCAAACAGTCAATATAGTGAGAGACCCACCAGTTAGTTAACTAGTCCTAGTACAGAAGGGGCTGCATACAAGGCTGACAATACAAGTAGGCTATAAATACAGGTCATAAAGTCAGAGTTTTGTACTTTTAGTTTCAATTAGTGGCTTTTGTTCCTCTCCAATATGCTAATAACCGTCTTACGGGATCACGTACGTCACGCCGCACGTCACAGGGGTTAACTAACGTGGGGCGTTACCTGTGTGATGTCAAGGCACCGGGTTTTGTAGCATGTCTGACTGGGGTCTGGCTGTTCTCTGAATGTGATAATATTTGGTAAGACGTCATCCAGGACTCATATTTATGAGGTAACCCACCCCAGCTGTGAGAAGTCAAACAGAACTCATAACTTACTGTATTTATGGCCCCAGAACCAGATACAAGCCACTCAGTGCTTAACATTGGGCTGTTTATATCAGATGGATAGTTCCTGATCTTTCCTTTCGGACGAGGTGACCTCTCTTTACTTTGTCTCCGCTTTATTGTTGGGGACTTAAAAGCACCGAGACTTTATTATACACACCACACTGTTTTACAGCATTCTCTCATCAAGAGAAACCGATCACATGTGCTTGTTTTCTTTAGTTTATCAGGTTAAAATGTTTTAATGTATTTCTTTCCATTGGTTGAATGCAGCCAAGTTATAAACTCAAGTGCAGTGCTTAGATAGACGACAAGTTTGAGGTACAGTACGCGTCTTGAACTGTACTGGAGTATTTCCATTTTATGCTTCTTTATACTTCTACATACATACTGTACAGTCATACATTGAATTTTATTTCAACAGATAAATATGAACTACTTTCTAGGTTAGAATATTGACACAAAATATAAATCAGCTAATGAACAATGGCTTATAGTAACAGTGAAAACTAAGAGTATAGGTTAAACTACCCAACCATGTATAAAGAAATTAAATTAGCCCACCTTCACTAGCAACATTAACATCATGAGCACATGCACCAATAATTATTATCAAATATAATATATATTCTTCTAAAATGGACAATTGTCCTTTGATTATTAACAATTTTACTTTTGGTACTTTAGGAAGCCTACATTACATTTGTACTTTCACTTAAGCCTAATAAAGACATTTTAAATGCATTCAAGTATTGCTACACTGTGCTCTAACTACTTCTAGTAAAGTCAAGTATCTGAGTTCTTCATCCACCCCGGGTTCTTGTGCACCCAGCCCTTAGATTGCTCAACAGAAACAATACAAGTCTGGTTTTGATTATTCACTGTCAGAGGCAGATTCTGAGGTCAGAGGTCATCAGCTACAGTACAGCCCCCTGTAGCTGGTAGGGATTCGTTTTGTGCAGTCAACTAGTCTTTATGGATTAGGGGGTTTCTGCTGAAACTGAGTGACTTGACTCAGATGTATGTAGACTAAGAGGCAGCCACTGATTGGTTAAAGATTAAAGCGCCCAAGAATCAATGACAATGCGCCAGAATGCACAATACCATGACCCTGGAACTAGCTCCCTATCATTAATGTTATTATTATACCTGTGCTTTTTTCTTCTTTGACATGTAAAAAGTGTCTGCATGAAAAAGATTCATATTTTACTTTGGCTATATCAGGATAGGGATCATCCTTTATTAAAAGAAAGGGATATTGCTGTCCCACAATTCCTTGTTCCAGTGATAGATGACTCATGATGCAGGAGTTCTTAAACAGCTTATTTTTATCTGTGCACTTCATTTTACTATAAAGATTCGAGTTTGATAATAATGATGTTCGACCAGCACATAATTCTTCATTAAGCCTGTGGGGTTTCATGCAGAGAATTGTTTGTAAAAAAAAAATGCAAATAGTGCTCGATTATACAGTGAATATGTTTGAGGACAACCAACCTTTTTCATTAGATAAAGCTATAGTAATTAGTCTAAACGGCTGAAGCTTCAGGTGCAGTCGATAAAACTAACAAGAACCAAACAAATATGCAAATGAACTCTATGTACTATAAATGCCAAGCTGAATAGATACAATGTGTAACTCTTTAGCTTATTGACTCTATAGTATGATTTTTTGTAAAGCCGTCATATTTGTCACAAAAATATTTGATGTAACCTTTAGTAGAGTATTTACTTTTCCCGTGAAGTTTCTGATGAAGATTCTTATCGCAAGTGCTTCTAACTGCACTGCATCTTTATATCATTTAAGTGAACTTCTTTCCTCCTTCTGCACTCATCAGCAATAGCAACCTTCAGTCAAGAACGCAGTTCAGTATGTATGTGTGTGAGAGAAAATCTATAATCCTTTGTGTGCAGTCCACCTGTCTAAATCATCCCTTTTACCGCCTTATTCTCCTCCATCTTGCTCTTCCTTTTTAAGGCACTGCTGAGGAAGATGGAGGTCCAGAGTGGTGTTCAGCAGCCGGAGCCCCGCCCTTTGGGCTCTCCTCCTCGGTCAGGGGCCGATCAGCAGAATGAATTTGACGACAGACAGACTGATGCCAGCGGCAGGCCTTCTGTGGACAGCCATAGTCAGGATGTGCAGCCAGTAAGCCAGAAAGAAGACAAAAAAGTAAGTCACAGACTCCCACTGCTGCGCATCTGCAGCTGCTGCGCTCCGCGTGTGTTTCTGGCTGTCTGCACATGTGTGATGAGTGATGAGATCTGCTGAGCTCCCGCCTGTCTGTTGAGCTATTCAGGGTGATCTGTCCTGTACTTAAACATAGAGATACTCATTACTCATTAACTGTGTTATCTCTTGGAGTGCTGAAAAGCCAAGTTGCAAAGCAGTTTGCATGCCTTCAGGTGTTGTGCTTTAAGGAGCATGGATCACTGCAAATGGTTATCCAATGCTGGAAGAACCTGTTTGCTCACTAGCCTTGCTGTAAGAACAAGTGAAACTGTAGGTACTTTTGGTGTTTGGCTTTGGTGTTTTCAAAGGAAGTAATGTGTTGTTATGTTGCCATGATAACCGTTCAGCACATACTATAACCCATGGCTATTGTATGTACATTCAGCTCTGCTTGGTATACAAGTAGGGCTGAGTGACAATTCAATATGATAATTTGTCGTCTTAAATGGAATTACTGTATATCAAGATTAAACTATTATAGAGAGATATAATGATATACAGGTACTTTGTCTATATTGATAATAACAAGCACAAACTAACTCAAGTTTCTAACAAAATCTGGTGTGAAATATAGACTGTGGTTTTGTTTTACAATAAAGTTCTTAATAAAATGACAAAATATTCAGTCCTTTATCTGTCAAGTATTTAATTCATACAGTGTACAAAAATAGGCTTTACCATGTGGTTATTTCATATAGACTATTATTATTATATCAATATGAAATTACCTATATCGGGATATAAGATTTGGCCATATTGCCCTGCCCTAAACCTAAGCGCTTTGTGCTCTCTCCATGTGTGAGTGCTGATTCTCAAACATATCAACTCTCTGCCATCTTGGAGCCCTCTGCACGTCCAAGAGTGACAGTAAAGCCCTCACTGGCTTTCCTCCATCTCAAGGACGTCAATCATGCTTTTCTGGCAGGAGCCAGAACCTCTTTCCGTCTATCAGCGGGAGAGGCTCTATAGGCACAACAGATACACAAAAACATTCACGAGATAACTGGACTGACTGCTACTGGCAGCTCCGAACAGGATGCGTGTCATGGCTTGCTTTGTCGATTTTGAGTCCTTTGAGCGAATGGTAATCGACATAAACCTTTAGGGTCTTCATCTTCGAAAGGTAAAGCGGAATTTGAAGCATTTTAACATCAAAAACTCTTAATATATAATTGTTTCAGGTGTGGTGGCAGCTTGTAAAAGCAAGAGGCCTTTACTGGAAAGGATTATACTGTTGCTTATATACATTATTATCAGCATTCATTCTGGAGCAGCTGGTTCATATTATCCCAAAAATTTGTTGTTTGGTGGGAAAACATGAATACCAATCATCTGCACATGCAGGGTAATTAAACATCTGCTTCATTCATGAAATGTGGCATTGATGTGCAGTCATTCTGAAATAAAAATACTTCCATAAGTAGAAAATGTATAGGTTGAAGGTGCAATTCTGTTTTGCAGCTGTCTCTCAAGTTTAGAGTATATTTTCAGCCTGTGGGAACTATATCTTACACTATGTAGCTATGAAGTTGCAAAAAATGACCAATTACCGATTTGATACTCTTTTTTTCCCACTGACACTTTCAATAGTAATATAAAACATTTAAGCTTTTCATGCCTGCCTTTAGTAAGATGATTTTACCTGTGTTGTGTAGTAAAATGTCCTGCAACTGTGCGAATTAAAGGAGATATTTGACATTTTTATCTTTTCAGACAGTTCATTGAAATTCTTTACCAAAGGGAAATTCAATAGACACTCTCCACAAGGCTGGTTAAAAGATTGCTTCCTCTATTGGATGTAATTGGCTCAATGGAACAAGCAAGACTTACTGATTGCCTCCACACAATTGGTTCTAACTGTTGGCTTTAAGAAGTTGTATCCGACCTCAGTTTTCCTCTTTTTAAAGCTCAAATTGATGATACATGTCTGCTTGTATTGCTTACTGATGCATCAGTGCATTACACCCTATGGTACGCAACTTGCAATAAAAACTGTCATGATGGATGTTGCTACTGCAGAAGCTCGAGTACACAGTGTTTATGTTTACACATTTGTCTGTCTTTGGTTGTTGGTGCTGCATTGTGAATCAATGTGGCATGAAGGCGTTAGCCTCTTCAATTTAAGAGGTTTTCCAAACTAGCCTACAGCGGCAACATCAAACATTTTTTTTTGTTTTTTTAATTTTACTGTGTGTGGGGGGGGGGGCAGGGCAATATATGTGTAATATTTTTTCATTTTTTCACTTTGCTAGTTTATTAGCAGTTGAGTCAACAACAACAACAGGGTGGCCCTGGGAGTGTGTGTGTTGTGACGCTGCCTGACCAACCGGTTAGAAGGCTTGCTACTGCTGCCATGGTGTCATTGATTAGTCTGGAGAGTTTATTCATCAAGGTGTCATCAGGGGAAGTGGAGCAGTGTTTGTGTCCTTGTTACGGGTTGCTTGCCTTTGGCTTGCCCTCTTGTGTATTAGTGATACATCACAGAGAATGAGGTGGCACAGTCTGACCCCTGGGCTCAGGCTAAGAGCTGCTGTGGCGTCAGGTTGTCGACAGTGCAGTCAGCTGTTGCTTAAAGGAAGTCAGCTGATGTCAGTTAATTCCCATCTGGAACATCAATATATTATTGGAACTGTATACGGCTCTGCTTTGCAGCCTTGCAGCCTTGCAGCCAATTCTTTCCTTTGGCCACTGCAATACACTGAAAAATACTAGATGACACTGTGTTTGTTCCACAGAGAGGGTCTTCATGCGCAATATTACTTTAACAACATAACTGCCAATATTTTCAATATGAGACACAATATCACTTTTCTTTTTTAACTGAATAATTTTTATTTTATTCTATTAGGCTTGGTTGTAAACATTACTCCGTATACATTTTACATTTATTAGTCTATGGTAATTAGTCTTATGTATTTGTATTATAGTTACTGGAAGTGTGTCTGTCTCTGTCTTTGTGTCTGTCTTTGTCTGTCTCTGTCCATCCGTCCGTCTTTTCTCTCCTTCTCTCTCTTTTTCTATCTCCCCAACCGGTGCAGACAGATGTCCGTCCTCCACAGAGCTGGGTCTGTCTGACCTTCCTGCCTGTTATAGGGAAGGTTTTCATTGCAACCGTACTCTACGGGGGAATTGTTGGGTCTATATGAATCATAAATAAGTCATAGATTGTGGTCTATACCTACTCTGTAAAGTGTCCCGAGATAACTTTTGTTATGATTTGACACTATAAATAAAATTGAATTGAATTATTCTATATGTAAACTTTGCTATGTTGTAAGTTTTGAGCAATGTCTGGCACAAGACTTTCCTTTGGGATTAATAAAGTTCTATCTTATCTTCTCTTGTCTAGCTAGAGCTGTCTTTCTTCCATGGGTCCATTTGTGGTTATGGCAAATGACCAGTGACCTCAAAACTGTCAGCAGCTGGTGCGCCTGTAACATAAGCATTCAGCATCCTGTACTCTGAAATGTCAGCACCCTACGTAGGGAGTGCATGGATCATACTGAGCAAGTTTTGGAATTTGGAAAAAACATCTCAGGTTCGATCCTGTCAGCAACCACGTGTTTTGTAGAAGAATACTCAAGGAAGATTAGCTAAAGTCTCTCTTCCAAAGGTTGAGCACAAGGTCTTAAAGCTGACCCTGTACCTTTACCTCAGCAATAACCCCTGCCCCTCCCCAGTACCCTGACCCCTGTGTTGATCCGTGACTCTAAGTGCAGTACATGACCTCTAAACCAACCCAAGGGATTATTGCTGTTTGCATCTCTCACCGTGATAACACCGGTTTGTGCTCATTATTCTGCAATTAGCTTTTTTTAAATCTCAAAGCATCATTTGACCACCACGGATGATGAGCTACAGTGCTGATTTGAAATATTGCACTAATTGGTGTCATAAGCCTATCACAGCCTATTGACCTTTAACTCATTATCTACACTGGAAGCCTACGGCTGCACATAGGAGTTTTCTTGCTGATCCGGCAGTTTTTATAATTGCTCTCTATTTTATTTTTTAAGTATGTGTGTGTTTGTCTGTTCTTGTGTGCACTATTTATACAGCCAGTCCTTTTTTAGAACAGAGTGATCTCTCCCTCGCTGTGGTAATTTATGTTTTCTTTCTATTAGAAACGAGTCATTGGGGATTGAGCTTTTAGGCGTGGTGTGAAACAGTTGTACCAGTGATTATTGCTGTTATATTTGATTACACAAATGAGAAACTTTCAGGAACAGAGGAAGCAAATTATATTAGATTGCTCTTACTGAAGATTTTGTGTGCACTTCCAAATGAGCGATCAGAAAATTATAATCTGTGCAAAAGTTATTTGGTCAGGATTTGAATTAATTTCATGTTTGTTAACCAATATAATCAACTTATCTTAGCTCAAGTCGGATAAGTGGGACTTTCTTGACTTTGTGATGACTTGTTGTCCAGATGCTCTTGGAGCATTTGCGTAATTGCCTCTCACTGATAATGACTTTTAAGTTAACTGGAAAAGCAGATGGCTTCTCACCTTGCTAGGCAATTTGGCTTCAGCTGCAGTGTGACAGGTTGAGATGTGATTCACTCTGATTGCTCCTTTTCTGACTTCTTGCCTGTGAAATCTGAAACTGGGCGGCAGTTAATCACCTAACTTTTTTGGTTAATATCCAACAATGATTTTAGTTGTAGTTGCAGGGTTTTTTCTGCAGAAGCTGAATCTGTGGGGACTGGAGGGCCGCCCAGTCGCCGGTTCAAGTCCATGTACGGACCATTTAGGGAATGTGGACTGGCAGCTGGAGAGATGGTTGACCCTATGTGCTGTGTTTATAAAGAGGGATATGCAAAAGATACATTTCACCTTGTGGATTGTGGGGATAGACAAATATGTAAAGTAAAGTTTATCTGAATATACAGTAGATGTCGGGTAAAACTAATTAATAAATCTAATAAAAATGTGTGCCGTTTTTGAAGTTTTTGTCTTCTCCATCAGCATTGCTGAAGTGAGCAGAGTGCAGCGAGTAGAGGTAAATATGGACAGACATCCTGAACACCACCTCCACAGCCCCCCTCGTCCTCCACTCTACAGATTACCTCTGTGGTAGCTAGCGGGGCCCAGATAATTACCTTGTGTTATTTCTCCTCCCACACTTTGCTTTTGAAGTCGTGGCGGCCTGGCTGCCTAGCTGCCTCAGCTCTAATAGCATCCTGGTATGCCATCGATCCTACACCCCTCACCCAACCCCTATGAATGGATAGCAGGGCTGGGCTGATGGGTTGTGGAGGGCGCAGTCCTGGAGTCTGCTCCGAGCCTCTGCAGGTTTCCTAAAGCACAGGTTAATCAATATTCCAGTATGCCTTATCATGTAAACTGTACAATGCACAAATTGCTGTAAGATGCACGTTAAATGGTAAATGTGTATAATCTGACAAATTGAGAACAGGCACCTTGTCAAAAACTGTACATTAACAGATGCAAATGTCTGCTTCTGTTGTGTCTGTTTTTTACTGCAGCAAATTAGACCGAACATAACCCAAATTATTTCCGGTGTGTAGCATCCAGCATGGCAGTTCAAGACCTACACAATAGTAGGGGCCTTTTTTAAAAAAGTCCTTACTGCTCCATTTTGTTGAGAAATTTAATGGCTTCTCTAGTCAGCTGTGTCAGGAAAGTAAAATAAATTGTAGCTGTAATAGTTTTAGATATGCTGTGATGTCTTAATCCTTTGACAGCACAAATATTCACTGCCATGCACCGGCCTATTTCAAGGAAAATGCCTTTAGAGACGGTTGCTTTGCAAAGAGGTGAGCTGTAACTTAAGTGTTGCAGCACAGCACCGCAGGCAGATATAATATAACTGTTATATTGTTATATACAGTATAACAGCTTTTTCTTTCTAAAGCTAATGCAAGTAGACTACAATTTTAAACAACTACTAAAATATTCAGACACAAGTTGAGGATTTGCAGCATTTACATCAGCGCCCAGCATGGAAACGACTATTTGTTTTTGGCCAGCCATGACGGAGCTCAGAATAATAAGTTCTAAATAAGGCAAAAAGATATATGACTTTCAAACAAGCACTGTACAGACACAAATTAAAATAAGATACTGCCATGTTTAAGAACTGGTTCCTCATTCACACTGAGAGTACTGCCTTCCATTCAGGTGAGGTGATGTAAATATATCTTCCCTGGAGCGTCCAGAGCAGGACGTAATTGGGTTAGCTACCGGTTTGGTGACCAAGGTCAATCCTTAGTCCATGATCTGGTGTATTAGGGACGGATGATCATTAGTAAGAAGGTGGAAGAGCATTACAAATTGATTTTTTAAAATCCTGTGCTCTATTTGTGATCGCTGCATTGATGCCGACTGTAAACTTTTGCAAGGCACGTGTCGGCTTGCGGGGATAGTGATATGCTTTAAAGTCAAATGGAACCTCTGCATGAATAGTAATAGTAGAACATTTAGTTATAGATTCTCTCTTTAGATTAATTGATTAGTTGTTTGATCTATAAAATGTCAGAAAATGGTGAAAAATGTTGATCAATGTTTCCCAAAGCCCAACATGACACCCTCAGTTGTCTTGTTTTGTCCACAACTCCAAGGTATTCAGTTTTCTGTCATAGAGGAGCAAAGAAACCAGGAAATATTCACATTTAAGCTGGAATCAAAGAATTTTGACATATTTTCTTAATAAATGACTCAAAACGATAAATCGATTATCAAAATATATGGCGATTCATTTTATAGTTTAAAACTAACCAATTAAACGATTAATTGACTCATAGTTGCAGCTCTAATAAAGTCAGTAGGAAAGACTTATCAGTGCGACTAGTATGCTTTTTAAACGCCTTTCATGACTGGCTCCGGCTATTTGTAGAGACTTTATTTGTGGTCCTACTTACTATTTTAGTCCATTGGCTCTTTGATCTGTCATACAAAAGAAGAAAGACTGATCAAGCATGTCAAATATGTATCGCATACTCATGTTTCAAGACATCCTCTTGTAGCGGCTCCATTTATCTCCCATCAGTGCATTTTACTCCTCTGTTCAAAGCATTCTCTTAGTACAAACATAGACGACACATCGGCACTCATGCGCACACACACACACACACACACACACACACACACACACACACACACTCTGACACACTACCAGCAGATCACAGGGACCTTATTAGCTGCTGTCACAACACATTTATCCCTCATCTGTTTCTGGGAGCTGTCGCGAGCAAAAGGTTGCTTTCTGCTGCAAAGTGGCAAAGTGGGCTCCTCACTGTGTTTTTCATTCTCTCTAATGGAGAGCGATGACATGGGTCCCGGCCATCTCTATCTGTGGCCCTGTCCAAACAGGGCTGATTTCTGCCTGAAAATAGCCCTGCTGTCAGCTTGCCTTAGTTGCTGGGCCCGCTGAGAGTCAGTTAAGGGGATCAGTGCTCGCTGGAGTGTGTGGCTCAGTGGTAAGACACGGTGCTGGTGACACATTGCTTTGATGGGATCACCGACCGCTCCTAATCCCTCCCTCGATACAGATGACCTGAGGGGCTCATTGGACTCAGCAGAGTCACCAGTCATGACTCCAGTCCTGCCTGACTTCAACATCCTGTCCAGCTGACCTCCATTCCTTACGCTCACAAATGGCATATAAACAGCATTCAGATTTTGGGTTGACAGTCATTAACTCCATAAATAGAAAACAAAAACACTACTGCCGTTGTCTTGCATTTAGTTGGTTCATAATGAAATATTTGTTGGACATGCGACTTTGTAGCCTAGTAATTTGGCATGGGAACATAAGCATGAGAACACCCTGTTTAAGAGGCCATCTGGAAAATCCCCGCTGTGATAAAAAAGAAATTCAGCCCCTTGCATTTTCATTGTTTTAATGAATAGTGCACCCCATGAATGTTTGCTGCGTGTCTGCTACGCTGGAGCTGTGTAGAGGCATGTGTGTTGTTAGGAGTTTGTATCTGACTCAGTGTCAAGGCGAGGAAATGTTCACTCTCTCAGTTTGTAATGACTTGGCAGCAAAGGAAAGGTCAAGGAAAACTTGTGCAGAATTTCTAAATGCGTTACATTAGCAGTAGTCAATCCTGGTCTTCACAGGGAAATTTTTATATCATAGTCTTATATGTTGCCAGAAAATATGTTTAATGTTCTCATTTCTGGCTCCAAACTGCAGATCATGTGGCCCGTATATAACACGTTTAATTGGTGATCGTTTACGAGTTGTGGAATTACAGAAATCTAATATGCAGCCTGAAAATCACTGTCAGAAAAGGAATGCTAGTGGATGACATGTTTTGCTTAATTAAATAGTATGTGGCCTGTTTTTTTGTGTCCATTCAAGTGGCCAATACAATTCAATACAGACTACTTGTACTTTTGCCTACAAATATATATTTATTTATTTATGTTTTATTTCGCTCACTTGGTAGCTAGCTCAAGTCAAACCCCAATAAGTGTGGGTCAGATTCAGAATCGGAGACAGCTGCTGATGCCATATAATTTCTATTTTTCTTACATTTGGGAATGGTTTGTTTTCTCCTCATTATATCTGGGACATTGTGCCACCATATCACTTAAACTGACAAAACTTATACTCATTTCCCACAAACCTAGTGTCTAGTATAATTCTACATAGGACAGCACACTCTTTCTACTATGGAGAAAATACGACCCCGGACAAGGATGTATTGACTTTTTTAAATGATAATGACCTACCATAGTGTTATCGGTAGAAAATGCCCTGACATAGAATAACTGTATTTTTCAGGACATCTTTAAGACAGGGCGTTCTTATGGTAGGATGACCTCAGCTCTTTCCTATCTGCTCTCACAGATGTTACACTGTTTAGTTGTGACAAATGCACTCAAATATTTCCATTTCACCAATCTGTTTCCACTCTGAAAATGTCATTTGATTATTTATAATATCTCATAACATCTTGATGAAGCAAAAAGGCAATCAGACTTTTGTCCTGCTTTACTGTTTTATTGGCAATAAATGAAAACTGCTTATGTACCTAAACTTAAGAAAACCTCAAATCGAAACCGCAAGCTATAAAACTTGGAATTTACTAAATATGTTCTCTAAAGGAAAATTGCATGTCTACCCTGAGATTTACAGCATGTAACAGGGAAACAAATGGCTATGACTTCACTGGGAATTGTTGGTTGTGAGATATTGGTGACAGAAGTGGTTTCATTTAATCTGACACGGACCAGAACCCAAATGAAAGTGCATACTCATTCATTCATTCATTCATTCATCTTCAACCGCTTATCCCGGGGCCGGGGTCGCGGGTGACTGGAGCCGATCCCAGCTCACATCGGGCGTGAGGCGGGGTACACCCTGGACAGGACGCCAGTCTATCACAGGGCACATAGAGACATACAGAGACAGACAACCATTCACACCTAAGGGCAATTTTAGAGTCATCAATTAACCTAACACATGCATGTCTTTGGATTAAGGGAGGAAACCGGAGAACCCGGAGAAAACCCACGCACACACGGGGAGAACATGCAAACTCCACACAGAAAGGCCCAGGCCAGGATGCGAACCTGGAACCTTCTCGCTGTGAGGCGACAGTGCTAACCACTAATGCATAAAAAACAACATAAACAGCAGTGGCAATGTTTCCTATTCAGTCTTAGTGGGGTTTATTTTGTGATATATTCAAAACACTAATTCAGTCAATGTAACAATAGTTTACACACGATCTTCCTTTACATTTGAAAAAATATTGCGTGGGATAGGGTGTAGAATGCACATGGCTTAGAAAAGCTGCACTTAAGATGCAATCAACTCAAAATAATAGGGGTGGAAGTCTTTAAAATAAGATATTTTCTGATATCATAAAGTCTGCCACGATTCAAATTTAATTAAATTCATTTCAGCGGCCTGCGAGTGATATGAGGTGATATCATGTGCCCATTACACACAATCAGTGACATTTATATCACAAAAAGCCACAAAAATAGGATTTTCCAATTTTACTACTGAGCTCTGTCAGACATTTAAATGAAAAACAATCTGTTCTTTTTAATAGAAAGAATAAATATAAAGTGGGGATTTCAAGACGATGTATACATTTTTTCACTTTGTAGCGATGATATTGATATTGAATCTTTGATCATTGTATTGATATATTGACCCTTACAAAATATGTTAATACATAAGTATAAATCCATAAATTCTATATATTATTATAGCTTTGATTTACATAGCGCCTTTCTCAGTGCCCAGGTTCCACTCATTCACACAGACCTACATGGTGGTGGTAAAGTACATAGTAGTCACAGCTGCCCTGGGACAGACTGACAAAAGCGTGGCTCCGACCACCTCCTCAAACATACAGCAGTCTTACACATTCACACGAGGCAAGGTGGGTGAAGTGTCTTGCCCAAGGACACAACAACCATGACACAAGTAGGGCAAGGCGGGGATCGAACCGCCGACTTTTCGGACATACGCCGATTCGCTTGTGAGAAAATAGTGGTAAACACATACTCCACAGTATATGCATTAGAATATAACATTCCTCTGCTTCAAAAGCCTATGCACATGAATGTGTCATGAGTGGATGAAGAGGGGATGTGTTCACTTGGCTTAAAAGTCAGTTTACACCTACAGAATGAGAACTTTTCCGTACACAGGAGTCTCATTCATATTCAGTTGCAATAAACAACAAACAGACAATTTAAAATAGTTAAAGATATCCATATTAGCTTTAGTAGCCATTGTTAAGATTAACGCTAGCTACTTGAGCTAATAAAGCTAATACACAAGAAGGTACAAGACATTCCCAGATCACAACTTTGTCGACACTACTAGTAGCAGTCAATAGTGCAAAAAACATAATCCTTCACCGGCCTCCCACTAATATAGCTACTAACTTACTGTGATCAGCCAAGCCAAAAACACCACAGGGGACTGAATCTTCATGGTGCCCACACAGTAAGCATAGGCATTTATTGTGGTTTTTATAGACATACCATGCCCATAAGTTTTCCATAAATTTGTTTTGGATTAGCAAAAGGTTTTTTCTTTCTTTCTTTCTTTCAAAAACATAAGCAAACCACAATAAAAAAGTTTGAAATAAATAAAATATTTAAAGATGACGTGAACACGATTTAATGAGTAGTTCATGTGTCTGGTTTGGAGATTTGGCAACAACAGTGCAGGGCATTAATCTGGGTTAAAATGAGAAAGCAAACAAATGCACCTTGGTAAAAACTCTCCAGGATATATTTAAATGACCTAATTTCAACCTCAGGCCTCTGGTTTCCCCCTCGCACCAGATGTAAAACCTTTTAAAATGTAAAATAAAGGGCTTCCATATCTCATAAATCCTGCTAACACATCAGGGGGTCTACTTTTCTAATATCACACAAGTTCAAACGCACAACTGGAGTCCAGCCAAGTGAGCTACATCTGTTGAGGTTTAAAACAAAGAGCTGAACACTGTGATGGCTGGCCGGGTGGGTGGGTGATTGGCTGGTTGGCTGCTTAGTTCACAGGGGCATCATTAGCTCTGTGATAATAAGAGCAAACACCTCTATTATGTTCCCTGGGGCATGTAATATGTCTCTCTCTCTCTTTCTCTCTCTCTCTCTCTCTCTGTCTCTCTCTCTCTCTCCCTCTCTCTCGCTCTCTCTCTCTCTCTCTCTCTCTCTCTCTCTCTCTCTCTCTGTATATATACACCGTATATATATTCACACCTTGTAAGATTGTGTGACCAGCCCTATTAGCCTCAGCAGTTAGACCACGCCTGCCCACTCATTAACACCACCGATGGAGATATAAGGCAGTCATTACTAAAGTAGATAAGTACTGTACTGGCTTTTAGCTGATTGTGGTAATAAAATGGCAAACCAGCTAATGTATTACCCTATGCTGTGCCACAGTTGTGTCATAAAGATATTACTGTTTTAAAAGCTTGGCTGTATGCAAGCACGCAGGTCAGCTGACTGTGCCCTGTGATGGTTTGTAAATGAGCGGGGTTTCATCACCATTACTAATTACTGAATGACAGCTCTCTCACCAGTGTGCGTGTGCATGCCTGCGCGTGATAGGCCTAATTAGATAAACTCCCATTACACTTAAAAGTGCATTACTGCTGCTCTTTGTAAAGGCTATAATTAGAGCACTGCGGAGAGTGAGTGGTAATTAACTTATATATCAAGTATTATTAGTCTGCTTGTTATATGAGCCAATTGTATTTAAAAGGCTAGAACACATATTTGACTTCATGCCAGTACTATGTTAACTTATAGATATTAAAGCAAAGAGCTATTACACAGCACATGATTAGAGTGTATGGCAATATCTCATTCTCTTCTCAAGGGATTTCTGTGTGATTAAAATTAAAATATAACAAAGGATAATTTCAGCCTGTAAAATTGCCCAAGCAAGCTGTAATAAAAGTCAAATAACAACATGTATGCACACGGGTATGCACACGCATTTCTTTTCTCAGGCTCTCAGTCTGACTTGGCATTTTTGTGCATGTGTCATTGGGTGCTGCAGTAGCAGCAGTGTGAGCCCCAGATCCTTTGACTAATCCAGATTGCCTTCTAATCCAGATCACACTCTCCTCTTCCTGCCATTGACTCCGTTATTCCTCTGCAGTTTTGAAACAGCCTGTCTCCTTTAACATCCCCTACTTTTCTTCTTTTAATTGCCCATGTCCTCCTGCATTACATTAAGTAGGTGCTGATTACGAAATAGTGAGACTAGCAATGTGAAGAGACATTTTAAAGGCCCTAAAAACCCCACGATCCATGCAGACGGGTGTATTCACTTAAAGTATTATACCTGATTGAACTCTCACTCAGGTTTGCTTGACTAACATCAACCAATCAATCCCTTCTGTTAGTTTTGTTGTTGAATTTATCATTCTTGTTAGTACACACATTTGGTGACCTTAGGTAGTAGACTAATAATGATAAAAAGCAAACCTTTAGATATGTTTTAGCTGTAAAAAAATCAGACGGATGGTACAATAGTTCTGCTCCCCCACATCTTTATATATTATGACCTCTCTCTTATTTCCTTGCAGCAGAAGATTTAAATAACACTTGTAATGACATTAATCACTGTCTTAGGAGACCTTAACCGGTCTTGAAGTGAAAGCTAGGAGACTGGGTCACTGGCACATTTTCACAGGGTTAGCAAATCCCATCAGAAGGGCGGTGGGATGGATTGAGAACACGGACTATTGTGCCAGGAGAGCGGGAGCAGATCCTCTTTCTGCGCTGTTCTGAATGGGCCTATTTTTAGCACATGGGAGAGTTTTATTGGACAGATAGATAACTCTTTGTTGCACGCTTGTGCTCTCTGGTTTCTTATATTTATTCTATATGGAACCTCTTTGAGCCTGTGTACTGTGTGCACATGGATCATATGGACATGTTGTTCTATTGAGATGGGTTGTAGGCCACAGGTTTAAAGGTTAATAATGTGAAGCCTACTCATTTTTATAGACGACAAGATACAACATCATAAATAAGGTATAACATTTAAAGGTGAAAACATGACTCCTGAGAGTAAAAATATAGACATAGACTAAAAGTATGCATTATTGAATCCAAAAATGCTGAACATATCTTTTGTACATTGCTTGTTGGATAACTTGTGATATTGGCGGGGGAATAGTTTGATGATTACAGGCTGCTTGATCTTACGTGTTTAGTGAAAGTAAATTCTCATTCTATCCTCAGCACACATATCCAGCCTAATTAACTACCTAACATTGCCAAAATGTCTAAAAAGCAAGTTTCAGATTTGCTATATAAGACTGCAACAAAAAACAGTCTAGATTAGCAATTTAAATTATCCATAAATCAGCCCAGATTTTTATGTTTCAACTTTGAATTTAAAATAATATCATCATGTTAAAAAAATCCAGTGTTGACAATCACACACACTATTTGCAGACCGACTTCACCCTCTTTTTACATTTTCTTTCTCCTGAACACCATTTTAGAATTTAAACACTTTACTTTCTTACAAAAACAAAATGATCAACAAAGCCTCTTTACCTGTATTTGATACACAGGGTTTAAAATGTTGAATGCCTGTAAGTTATGTCACCATTTGAAACCAGTAATCAGCATAATATATTAATTGATATCTGATTTGTATGGATGTGACAGAAATATTCAGAAGCATGTTCAGCAGCATGTAAAGGGTAAAGACCCACAGGTCTCGATGAGTGACAGGCCAGCACAGAGACTGCACCACATTATCATAGTCGGAACGTTTAGGTTTCAGAGATAGAAGAAAAGGAGAGGCATAAATTACTATTTTCCTCCAACGTAGGACCTAGAATGAATGTCGTGCCCAGGGTTAGCAAATCTCATTTACAAATATCAGGCAGGAAATATCCCTCCCTCCTCGTGTCTCCTCTGTCTTCGCCTCCCATCACAATAAAGGGGAAGCTTCTCATTTAGCAGAACTGTGGGCCTGGAGGCTGTGTCACAGAAACCCATATGACACACACACACACACACACACACACACACACACACACACACACACACACACACACACACACACACACACACACACACACACACACACACACACACACACACACACACACACACGCACACACACACACACACACACACACACACACACACACGCACACACACACACACACACACACACACACACACACACACACACACACAGCATACGAACCAAATAAATGTCAGTCTTGCTGTGCAGGGTATTATGATTATCTTGATATGTTCGAGGGTAAATTTAACTTCTCACTTTCTGTATAGGTTCATCTTTTCCTCCTTTATACATTTGTGGTTCAAGACCAAAATCTATTTATACTGACGGCCTATTTCAGATTCTTGTAAAGATGCAAAATTAAATAGAAATACTGTGAATTCAATGATTTAGTTATTTTGTGCTTTTTAATTTCTCTAATGAAACCATAAATAATTAGGCAAGTAGACACACAAAAGTAAGAATAAGACAAAAATAAGCAAGACAATTGCATAAGATGGTTGATTTGATTGCAAAATGTAACTGGAATAATAGGCATTTGATCAGGCCTTTTCTAAATGGTAGTTAAATGAAAGCTGATCATGAAATTCGCATCTTTAAGCTCTTTTTTGACATTGAGTTATCTGAACTATTGGTTTACTGTGTTGCTTACAGGTATAAAGTAGGAGAAAAGAGTAGCCTGTCCCAGTATAAATGCACAGTTTCTGTGTATGAGCATGTTTCTATGTCCTTGTGTGCATATCCTGTTCGCAGAAACTCTCTTTATCCACTTGGTTAGTTCCCAGCATTCCTTGCTCATTCTTTTGGTTAATGTTTGTTGCAGAATGAAGGGAGCGTTTTGAAAGATGATCACAGACGTTCTCCTCAGAGAAATCTTAAGGAGGAAAGTGAGCCTATTTTCAGCGCTGTAGCAGTGGAGAGAGGGACTCATTATGACTCACTCAGAGCTGAAATGTTGTGGAGGATATCTGAGTCAGACACAAGGGCCAATGTCCGCTGCCATGGTGATGCACAGCCAAATGTAACTGAACTCAGAGAGCAATAGCGATGGAAATGAATTTAGGGAAGCTTAAAAGGGCCCCGAGTCGGCTTCACCATTGTCATGATAAAATTCCCAGAGTTAAAACTGGAAAGCTATAGGCTCCTGCATGTAGACCGATAACTCAGAAATCCTCTAATACTTCAGAGTGCACAATCTTTGTGTAGAGCTTTTGATACTGAAGATACATCTAGGTCGAGCAAAGCAAATTCAGGCACAATTTCAAAATAATAAACTTTTTTCACTTTCTTCCTCAGGATTTCTTTGGGGAAATCTTCTGCATCTTGTCTGAAAATATTCCTTTTATTCAACAAAAGTAACAAAATATGAAAGGGTCGCTCCTCAAACGAAGCCAAGAAACAGTGATTAGAGATTTTCTGTGAATGCAATATGCAGACACAGATACAGAAACACAACACACATGCTGTACTAATGCACTTATCGTTACTCCTATGCTTTAATCAATATACGTTCTATCTCTTTGTGTATCTCACGCGATTTAGCTTCATTGCCTGGTAGACAGAAACGTTGCTGTAAAACTACTATACTCAGGCAATATTTTCTTTTTTACCTTCTTGATGAAATACATCACAAATGGAGCAATTTTATTATTTCGAAGAATACTATCAGCATAACTCTCCTAAATCCTCC
The DNA here is from genome assembly GCF_963691815.1 of Echiichthys vipera. Lineage (NCBI taxonomy): Eukaryota > Metazoa > Chordata > Actinopteri > Perciformes > Trachinidae > Echiichthys > Echiichthys vipera. The sequence continues at coordinate 21,037,372 of NC_139838.1, forward strand.
GAGACAGAAGTCAGAAAGTCAAGTCGGTATTGCAGGCTTCCACACTCTAGCCTCTCACTCCATGATTATCACTTTGGCACCATACGGCCAATGGCTAAAATCCAGTATGCTGCTAGCAGATTAGGACAAACTTGCATAGGCAGTACTTGTCATGCAGATGCATCAAGCCCAGAACAATAAAAGCGCTGAGTAAATACTGTATGGACTGGATAATTAGACTGATGTGTTGAGTGAATGAATGTTGTAAATGCAAGAGTACTAGTGTGCAGAAACGTATGTTTTTAAAGACACTGAAATCCAGTATGGCACCACTGGTACTCACCAGGTGCCTCAGTGTGAACACCAGCGTGTACAATTTGAAGTGTGTCTTGTCCGTTGCCTCAGCTGCACTGTACAGTCAGCAGCAGAGGACAGTGATGTAAGGACAGAGCCACGTAACCAGCAGAAATTAATCTGGTGTGCCTGGCTCGGCCCGGGCAGGTTGGCCTTGAGCCAGCAACAGAGAGGAGAGGGTCAGATGACAGCGCCTGTCCCTGCCAAGTTCAGCAGGTACAGCGTGGAGTCAGGCACATAAACCTTACACCTCCGTTTCCCTCTCTTTGTCTCTCTGACTATGTGTGTGTCTCTCTCTCTCTCTCTCTCTCTCTCTCTCTCTCTCTCTCTCTCTCTCTCTCTCTCTCTCTCTCTCTCTCTCTCTCTCTTTCTCTCTCAGACCCACATGCCATATGCAAATACAGATAATAATGTTTGAGAAGAAAACAAATCTGATTAAGCCATATTGACTAATATTTGCTTTTTGTTTTTGTTTTTTTCTACAAAGGCCCGTAACAAGATTTTTGCCAAAGTCCCCTCAACTTTGGTTACAGAAGAGATTTTTTTTTTTTCTTACAATCTACACAAATTAATTAATTGTCTAATCATTTCAACACTAAAACAACATTAAATGAAAACAAATACTGTAATGATATATGACATTGAAATTCATGTTATTAGGAAAATATACGGCTCAGTTTTATATAAACAGCTGAAAAAACATTGCATGTATGTTGCGTGACATTTCTCTTTGAATATTTGCCAGTGCATACAATGGTACTGATCTGTGATAAGATTTGTGGCTAACCAATGTAATTACCAAGCACACACACACACACACACACACACACACACACACACACACACACACACACACACACACACACACACACACACACACACACACACACACACACACACACACACACACACACACACACACACACACACACACACACACACACACACTATCAGTGAGGCTGCCAGAGGCCAGCTGTGTGACCTGAGAGTTAGTGACAGACAGCAGGCATGCAGAGCTGCCTGTGCTGAGGTGGATGTGGAGCTCTGCTACAGCCAATCTGTGTCATTCACCACATACAGTAACCCCGTACAGATTAAAACACTGCTTGAAAGCATGCAGACAACCTGAAACTTGTTTGAGATACTGTAGCATTTAGCCACAATTAGTTTTAGTTATGTTATCACTTCATGTAAATGCAGCTGAGATCAGTGAAGCATCTTCTTAATTGGTACGTTCAAGTGCTTGACAATTTGTCACTGTCTGTATTATCATTTAAATGCCATATGAGGGAACATCATTTTTATGACACGCTCACAGAACTGAGATAATAGCATCCAAGAGGGCTGGATTACAAAATTTATATTCTTGTTTTGGCCATGGTGACAACTGTAAACATAATTTAGAGCACAGCAAGAAGCTGACTGTACCACAGAAACTAAATTTCTATGGATGGTTCCATCTCAGAACATTCATTCATCTTCAACCGCTTGTCCCTGTCGGGGTCGCGGGGGGGCTGGAGCCGATCCCAGCTGACATCGGGCGTGAGGCGGGGTACATGTCTTTGGACTGTGGGAGGAAACCGGAGAACCCGGAGAAAACCCACGCAGACACGGGGAAAACATGCAAACTCCACACAGAAGGGCCCCAGCCGGGATTCAAACCTGGAACCCTCTTGTTGTGAGGCGACAGTGCTGACCACCACACCTGCACCACACTAACGCCTCTGAACATCACTCATAAGTGCAGTGTTTTTTGACATGGTGTTGATCTTTGCCAATTCCCACACATTATTTACAACTTGAGGTTTGTGCTGAAACAGCAGGCGCTATGATTAGACTTCATTTGTAGGCTGTTTTCGAGCTGTGGTAACTGCTGTGTCTCAAACACAGTGCAGCTGTATCCCAGCAGCAGTTATAAGGGTTTAAGTGAAATGAAGAAGGGGCACAAAGAATTACCAGTACATCTGACCTCTCACTGGCCAGCACCAGAGTGAACAAACAGTAGCTAATAGCAGGGCAGCCTCTGTAGGACCACAGGGGTGTTTACAGTGAAAACATAAATGTGTGTGGTTGTTCTTCATATAGCCACCTCATGTTCAATATGTTGAGGATAATACAAGTTAAAGTAACAGTGTAATCTGTGTAAACCAGCTTTTTCATGATTTATGCCGTGTAAAATCTGATTTTTCCTGTTCTGCACTATAAGCTAAAAGACGAGCGTTCTAGCACAAACAGGGAATTTGGAAAAAATGTGTTACACGCTCACACAACCTGTGGTAGGGTTTTTATCTTTACCAGTGACACGGATATCATTATCCTGTGGGTCAAAGACTTTTGACTCGGTGAGTTGGGCTTTTCACTCTGCATCTCATTCTGCTGTTTCACACATCCCAGAGGATGTTCACATTTCAAAATTTGTAGATCCGTTTGTTCTGATTAATTTTATTCAGAGTAAATCATGTGTGAGTTTACAGTGTGTGTGGGTGCGTGTGTGTGTGTGTGTGTGTGTGTGTGTGTGTGTGTCAACAGGCTTTGGTGGCCTGTTGAACCACTTAAAGGATTCTATTTAACGGGTCAGCCGATCAATTAATCAAGGGTTTAATTGGAATCCCGAGTGGAGTGACATGATTTATGCAAATAAAGTCATTAATATGCAGGCCGGCATTCAGTGCTTAAATTAAAATGGCTCATCCACCAGCACAGACTAGCACTTTCATTACGGTAAATTAGAGTGCGATAATAACTCCAAATACACATATTTATTTTCTACAGATATTCAGAACAGTACATGCCCACAGGAGGAAAAATATGAAAAGGCAGAGAGAAGGAAGTTCTTAAATGGAAGACAGTGAGGAGGAGGCAATGCTAATGGTGTTAATTTTTACCTCATTAGAAGCAGACTGCTATCTGCAGGCCTTCGGTTTTAATTGGATCACCAAGCAATTTAAACCACATTTGGTTCTTAATTGCTTTTTTTGCACTTTATTATAAAAAGTACAGCAGTTTGTTATTCCCTAAATCATTTGCCTGGTCAATGCATCCTGGCGATGCCAGTGTCTGACCTATGCTGTTGCCCTTGGTAACCATCCCCACAGGAACAGTTCGTGATCCTTGCTCCAAAGTGTCCGGTTCACTCACCCTCACTGCGTGCTGATGCCAAGGGATTAGAGACAAGAAGGCAAGGAGTTGAGCCACAGCTGAATCTTATTCTCCTGCTATTTGTTTCATTGGGGTCGCTGCACAGGAATGTTGACTGTAAGAGCCACTCATCTTTGACAGATTTTTTCACATGCTCAGCATTTGGGATCAGCAACTAAAATACACTAGTTGCCTTGTTGCTGTGAAATAATCCGCAAGATCAGTGAAGTTTCTTTTTTTTTAAAGAGTAATAATTCAAAATTGCACTCTATTCTGGTGTTGAAGTAGTTGTTGGTTTCGGCTGGTAGAGAACATTGTTTGTGATAACACCTGTATAAATGTTATTCATGTCAGAGAATTTGTCACATCAATATATTAACGATATTCTATGACTGCACAGCAGCAATGCACATAGCTGAAAGCAAAAGTCACATTGCTGCTAGCTCTACTGTGAGGAAAAGATTCTGTAGTGAGGAACTGATGTGATGATATGAACTCTTTAGGCCCAGACACACCAAACCGACATCAAAGAACTAGTGGCAATGAAGGCCGACTGTTTCATCGCCTCACGTCGGCTTTGTCTGGGCTGAAAAGTTCCACTTCGAACTACAGCCAATGGCTGCCACATATTTTCTGCGCCTGCATGAGAGGAGATATCTTTCAATACCAGCAGTCGCCAGTAGTCTGTGTTCATTATACAACAATGGAAGCCGTAAGACCAACAGGACAGATTCAAGATGCCAATTAGCCAGTGAGCATATTAAGAACACAACCCGATGTTGAAAGAACAAATAATATTTATCATGCACTAGCGAGCAATAAAACAAACGACTAGGAACCATTTCTGCTAAAGAGCTAAATGGCTAAAAATAAATTATTACCTGATATAACAAGTTTGCTTCCAATCTCATGCCGTCTGCCTCCTTTCCTCACATCTGTTCCTCTTCTCGTGTACTGATGTGCTTAAGCTGAACAGAGTAATTTATTCTCCTCTCTTGATTAAACATGCTCAATCGGCCAGTCAGGGCCTCTTAGGGCAAAAAAAGCAGAGGAGCAACAAAGGCCATATATGCCGTGATCTAGTACCGTATGTCTACAGTGACATGAGACAAGATACTGTGTGTGAGGATCGGATTCAGCTCAGTTACAACGATTGATTAATGAGCACATGATACTGAATGTTCAGTTTGCGATAATCAGAGCAGCATGTTTGGGAGGAAAACGCTGTACATGCTGGAGCTGAGTATTCAGAGTCATCCGTGGACCAGGCCTATGGAGGATTATGATATTAATATAACATTGTGTTTTTATTGGCATTCGTCCACTGTCTCTCTGCAGAAATCATTTTAATTTTCCTATCATAGTTCGAGTAAGTGGAGCTTAATAAATAATACCTCGCGGGCCAAATCTGTCTCTCAGGCCAAATTTATTGAATATATCTTTCCATTTTTTTTGGAAATAGTTTCCTTGTTGAACTTGAACAAAACTATAGATATAACAAAATAAGAGCCCATGTAAATCCTTCTATAAATGACCCCAACATAATCAATATCAGACAGAAAGGCAGCCAAGACGGTGCCTTATTCTGTGCTATGTGCAGCAGAATGTGCAATAGATGATACTGTAGAAAGGGTGTGGTGTTGAAACCAAGTGCCTACTAATGTGTAGAGCAGGGGTGTCAAACTCCAATTCACAGTGGGCCACATTTAAAAACTGGGATAAAGTTTCGGGCCAGACTCAATATCTACAAAAAAAAAAGACTGTAAATGTGCACGTTTTACCTTCTCTCCAGATGTGTAATGTTGAACCTTTCCAGCTTAGGTCCTTGTTCTTGTCGTGTTGTTTCTTCTGTTTGATTCTTTGGTTACAGCCACGGTGGCTCTGCAGACGAGACAAACAGCTCTTTACCTTCAGACACACATAATCTGCCTCCCACCGCTGCTGAAAGCTCCTGATCTCCATCTTTCTTTTGGTCGTTTTTGGGGAGGGGTGGATTAAGTTTGTCTGCAGAGACTGGGAGCATGGATGCTCATGTTTGTTAAGAGAAAAGCAGACGTGCATGTGCTTTATACCCGTGGGCCAGCTCTCATAGAACTTTGATATGATCTTAAAATATAATTACACCGCGGGCCAGATTTGGCCTACGGGCCTGAGTTTGACACCCCTGGTGTAGAGAATGCAACAGCTCTGTTTAAAAGTCATTCACTGGTCTTGTATTGGCTACAATGAATGAAACAAACACATTTCACTCTTGTATTCATTCTCCATTGTTATTGTGCACAGTTTTGAAAGCTACCCTTCCATTAGGACGCTTAATGAATGAATCAATCAAAGACATAATCACAACCTCAGGTCTTTGTCTAAGGCCTGAGGTTGTGAATGTTAATTTTGCATAGAACATATTAGATCACGACAAAAGGAAAAATAAGAAACTGAAATCCATCTTGGGTTTTGCAGAAAGTCTTAAGGAGAAATTCTTGACTATAACCATTTATCAGTCAGTCGGAGGGTGAATGAGATGCATTTATACGGTGTAGTATCTGAATTTTACATTTACCTACATACTAAATCTTCACAGTGAACGCACATTCAAGAATATAACCTTAATCACATCTTTTCTATAATATTTTAGTGTCATACCAGCAAGAACATCAGGTTCAAATGCGGTTTTCTGGCAGAAGTGAGGTGTGTTGCAGATGTAAATTGTCATTTAGCAAAGGGAAGCAAATCGGTTGGTGTGGATATCATTATTGAAACTTCTGGCTGCTGTTCGTGCACTTCATGTATGCCTTGCTCGGTGCATTGTATGTTAGGAAGCAGTTCCAGTGTTTTCATGGTGCACAATGGGGAGTTTCTGACAGCTGGTGTATGTGGAGCACAATGGGTTACAACAAACAAAGGGAACAGCAATGGAGCAGGCTTTATGTACTGTAACTGGAACGGATGGATCTATTAAAAAATTCTTTGATCTGCCCTGATCGGATTGGGACATCCTGTTGTGGATTATTCAGTCACTAATGGCTCAGTTTATTCACCTTTTCCCATTGGTTGTCACACACACACACACACACAAGCACATGGATGATTCCCAGTTATTTTTCTCTCTCTTTCTGTCACTCACACACACCTCTTGTCCTCATGTATGCCAGGGCTCACTGGCTGTTGAGGTTTTCTGTAATTACAGCAGTGAGCAGGGAGCTGTCTTTTGCATGGCAGATGGTCCAGCACCATGCTGCATCAGGTAACCTTGACAACCACCTCCCTCCTCGCTGTTAACACCACCATCATGGCTCTTTACAGTGACCAAATGTCATTATAGTGTCTGTGGAGACAGAGAGCAGGGGACAGACGATGGAGGGTTTGAAGGATAAGAATGGACGCCTAGGAACCGAGAGGGCATAGTGAGGCAAGGTGGTCGCATGCAGTTTTCGTACATATAACAATGAAAAGTAATGCTGAGTAATTTGTGTGTGTTTCATGTATTTAATGCGTTTGTATTCAATGTATTTATTGCATGTGACATAGTAAAAAACAACGGGTTGACCTTAGGTTAAACGCAGCCTTTTTTCTCATCTAAACCAAGTGTTTAGTGTAAGCGTGTTTTTTTTTGCAGCGTTCACGAATGTTTGTGCATAATTTTTTGTACGATTTCCTATGAACCTGTTAATGAGAATATGTTAGGCGGATTAGCGAGGTTGATACAGAAAGAAAAAGAAGGGAGCTGCATTTTGTCAGGATGCTCAGGACCTTCTTATCAAACACACACAGACAGAAGGTAGAGAATAGGGCGACCACCACCATCATTTTGACTGGTGAGAAGCAGCTTTGTTTTACCCTCCATTGCTCTCCGACCGTTACTCCAACCTGTTTGCTTGTTAATCTTATTCAGCCTGTTTATTTCTATGAGATCAGTTCCACTGAGTGACATCATATCTACGGCATCAATACCACATTGCCCTTCTCGTGCATCAGATATCTGACTCACGTCATCACGCCTTGATCCCGTAATGCATGTTTAGGATAAATGGGTCCCTTCACAACATTATCCAAATCAGATGCCTCACAGACAGCGTGCAGCGCTGATATACAATCAGTTTCTCCTGTCAGGTTACAATGCAGCAGATGACTCAAGTTACCGGAGACAAACTGTCAAGTCTCCTGCAGCAGACTCTGTGCGTCCGGTCGCCATGAAGTCTCAGCAAGGCACTGAGTTTACCTAATGCAGGGGTCACAGCTTCATGCTCTGACCTCCACTGGTGAATAACTGCAGCTGGGATGTGAAAAGGGGAATTCCTTATCATCCTTTATTGCAGTTGCGGTTGATCAGTGCAGCTGTGATATAGGCCTATAACGGGCTCAGGATGGTGTTGAAGGCAATCTGCTCCTGAGGTGTGTGCTTCCTTGTAGTACCAGAGAGAGGCAGTGACGCACCTTGCTGTAGCAGGAGGTTTTGGAGGCGTGCTCTCCACAACACAGAGTCATTTGTTCATTCAATTAATCACTTATTCACCCGTTCACTTGGTTAATGAACCAAACAAGTCAATCTTGTTTTATGCAAAATATCACTTTGTGTTTATCATGTTGGAGCTTCAGTTGTGGGGGGGGGGGGGGGCATTTGACTTGTAGTCATTGTATAAGTGCTGCAACGTTATTAGCCTTATTCAAAGGCTAATTTCAGCAAATATTGAAGTCACTATAATGAAATGGGATTTTGAGAGCATTCGGCATCTGTAATTTTGCCCGCTTCCTGTGGAATGCAACAGGATGTTGCGACAAAACATAACACAGGGAAACCATTTTAAATAGTTATAGGGATAATATATTTGGTGGTAATAACATCTGTATACATCTATAATAATAAATAGATTAAATAATAATGATATCAATTGTAAAGATTGGTACAGAAGTTGGCAAGATCCATATATTCCCCACGACCTAGCTGTGCTGTGTTAATATTGGTATGGTATAAATATTATACATAATCATTTCAGTAGGTGTTTGTTTTGGTCAGTGCTTCTTTGACAATGTAGTTATAACAACTGAGATTTAAAGGGGGGATTCTTACAAAAAGCCGGCTTCTTAATTGATTTGGAATGAGAGCTAAACTGATCGACTATTACGGTGCTGTTATAACAGTTAGTCTTGTTGACCAGACCATACTTCATCACTGGAGTATGGTCTGGCTACACTGGCTTATCATTCTGGGATAGAGGGAAAAAATGCCCAGACTTATTTGTATTTTTTTAAATCATTATCAGTCATCTTGGGGTCTGCTAAGCCCAACTGCGGAGAAAGTGAAGGGGAAGGATAAAGCCTGACATCCGGCACCATGCGAGTTGTCAGGCTTTATCCCAGCATCGCACATCAGGTGAGCCGGACTACAACAGAGTAAATAACAGGTTACAAGATACAACAACTAATGAATATTAAGATATTTGTTCTAATGCCTTAGGAGTAATTGTACACAGCACTTTAAGCTTGAACTATTAGATTAAAAATGTCATATACAGATATGACTAAAGAACAGCAAAGAAGTGTGTGATATTCCCTTTTACCATTTAGAGTTTTACCTTTGTCACCTGCCTCCTCCTTCTTGCCTGTCCCTGCATCTCTCTGTTACGTACTAGTCGGCGTGTTAACAGCTGCATTCAGATGCACTGTTGCAGATTGCCAGCAGGACTTCCCTATGAATACCCACAGGAAGGTAACATGAACAGATTCTCAGTCCTATTTAAGTTAAATCCGGTATATCAAATGTGTTCATCACATACAACCACGGTTTAATTTGCTATGCTAATTCTTGTGCAAAAATGATCAGCGGTGACATGATTATCAAGCTGAATTATTGGCTTGTGTGTGCAATAAATCTAACTGATGGATGAGCTCTCATTCACATTAATGGAATGATTGAGTTCTGAGTTTTGATTGAATTTATCTGTATATAACATAGTTCAGTCCTATTTTCTGACTGTAGTGTTCTCCTCTATCCTCTCCTTTCCTCTGCTCTCCTCTCCTCTCCTCTCCTCTCCTCTCCTCTCCTCTCCTCTCCTCTCCTCTGCTCTGCTCTCCTCTCCTTTCCTCTGCTCTCCTCTCCTCTATCCTCTTTTTTCTCCTTTCCTCTGTTCTCCTCACCTCTCCTCTCCTCTGTTCTCCTCTCCTCTTACCATCAATATTACCAACATTGCGTATGCAGTGTTTAACTTTTTAACCGTACACACATTGTTTATCCAATCAATAGTGGGTTTGTGCTATACTCGTATAATTTCTTGCACCCTATCTAATCATAAATGTACCTCTTGATCTACCTTTGCTCAGGGAAATCAATAAGCTTCCAGTTGGTAGTTACCGGAGTGGAGGCAGAAGCAACAGTAGAGCTTTTAGTTCATAAAACTAACATGCCTCTGAAACCAGTATATGAAGATATCGATCCTGGTCTTTGAAAGTGAGAAAGGGTTTTCACTCAGTCTTACAGTACCCACTGCAGTGGTGTTATTGTGTAGTGTGGTTAGCGCAGTGTGACTACCTGGTTATATTTGGTGGGAATGTTGCATGAAAGGTCCTGCGTTACACTTAACAGTCAATGGCTGAATTGGTTGCCCCCTAGAAAATGAATCATTTATTGTAGACATGTTTTATTTTTCTGGTTTTGTTTTAGTGTTTCGTTTAGTTGTCATCGTCTGAGGTTTTTTCTTTTTTTTGTTATTGAACATTTATTTGTGTTTTTTTGTTTTTCCAACTGACAATTGATTTTCTTTTTGTTTTTTTGTCACTAACAATCAAACATCAACTCTTAGCTGAGGTCAAATATGTTATTTACTCGGGGTGTAGTAACAAAGTCAGGGCGCAGTTTTTCAAAACAATACACAACATACGGTTCACACAGTCTTTTGAAGAGTTTGCATTAAAAAAAATACGACGGATTTGACGATAGAATTCTACAATAACAAATGACAATGAAAAAGAAGTTATAAGAAAATATCAATTGAAAAAAGAAAGTGTTTTATTTCTCTTAGAGAAACTAACTCTGAAACATTCAGAAACAATGAGCCAATTTATTCCAAAGCAACAATCTCAGTTAGAAGATCTGGTCTCCCAAGGCAACCGTTAAACTTTTGCAATATCCATAAAAGACAAAAGGTGGAGAAATTGAACAGTAAAACAAATGCATGAAATCTAAGACGGCACCAAAGCTTAACAGTTTTGAGAAAAATCATATAAACTTTGGCTCATGAAGAGCAAATGCTTTGTCTGCACTCTAGTTCTATGGACAGTTAGGGTTTTCCCCCCAGAAGACCTTTGAGTAGGAGCATACTGTAAAAGCTCAGTAATCTAAACAGGAAATTGGCCATTCAGTGCTTTACAAGTAATCAGCAGGATTTTGAAAACGACTCTAAAATCCACTGGGAGCTGGTGCAATTGTGTAGGGATACATGATCTCTCTTCCTCCGTTCTAGTTAAAAATCTTGCCTCAGCATTTTGTCTGTGCTCCATATTCAACAGGAAGTTAATGATGGTATAATACTACATAATACTACAGTATGTGAGACAAATTAACACTGATTTTATTTGCTAGCATTATTATTATCTGCAAGTGACTGTATCTTTTAGTAAGTCAACTTTCTGTCCTGTTCTGGTAGGTTAAAGCTATATAAGCTGGTTTTGGGGCTACATGGTGGTGTAGTGGTTAGCACTGTCGCCTCACAGCAAGAAGATTACAGGTTTGCATCACGGCCTGGGCCTTTCTGTCTCAATCCAAAGACATGCACGTGTTAGGTGAATTAGTGACTCTAAAATTGCCCATAGGTGTGAATGGTTGTCTGTCTCTGTTTGCCCTTCGATAGACTGGGGTCCTGTCCAGGCTGTACCCCGCCCGATGTCAGCTGGGATCCGTTCCAGCCCCCTTGCGACCCAGACTGCGGGATAAGCGGTTGAAGATGAATGAAGCTGCTTTTGCTAGTTTGAAATATAATTATTATAAATTATAGCCTCAGATTAAAAAAAAAATTCTGAATTACATCATTTAATTTCACAGTGACAGTTGATTTCTTCCCAAGTGAAAGTATCTGCAAGAAGCGATCATAGGTTGTACATTAATTACTACTTTAACAATGGCCCTCTTTCAATGTAATGACATAGCACTGATTATTGGTTAACAGTGCGTTGATAGAACTCCATTTGATGGTAATTTAATGTGCCACGCATGTTGATGTTAAGTGCCTCACCCTACTGTGTTTTAAACAGCACTAGATGAATATAATAGACTTTTCTTTATTTGTTCTGTTTATTGGAACACTTAGCTTCTAATTTGCCATTAGAATTGTCCATTTCTATTGTATTTTGCTTTCCCTGCAATCTGTAAATATTTAATCTGTGTCTTATCAGTTGATGTTTTCACCAAACATCATCTGTGTTGGGCAAGTAACATCTCAGCAGCGCATCTGCAACCTGGAACAGTCTACTTAGTTGTGTTCGAGGAACAATCGAAACACTGATCACTGATAATCTGATTATGATGTTTTGCTTATATATAATAAGTAATGTTTAGGATTTTGAACAACCTTTTAGTTAAAGTTGAAGACAAAACCACTACCTGACAAGTTTCATTTTACCAAAAGCTATTCTTAGTCGACTAACGAACCATGACCCCAGACCTGGACTGCATCCCAATCTGCTCCTGAGAACGTGTCTCCTGAGTCTTTCTCTCAGACATCAGTCTCTCAGTCTCCTGTGAGCTATCATCTAATCCACCAGTCATCTGAATCCAGACCCTCATCTCACCAAGGTCGGGATGAAAGAGCATCTCACCGAAGCTGAGGTCCGTCCGTGCGTGGCAGGAGGAAAGGGAGAAGGCCTTAGTACGAAATGTCAGTGCTTTTCCTGTGAAGCTAGACTCATCAAAGGAGGATTAGTGTCGGACTGATGGCCTCACTGGACGGGCAGGCTCTGATGGGGTAATCTGATGCATCAGAACCAATATGAAACTTGGATGTGACACTGTGTACACTAACACACACCCATGCACTTACATATATGCAGCCACATGTTTAAACAAATGTTTAGTCTCTCTCGTGCACACAGTGACAACTTTCACTGTGGCTGAAAGAACGTCAAACAAGATAGGGCAGTCTCTTTTTGGCCGCAGATAATGCTGCATGCTAATACAGTTGTTATGAATCATTTATATACAGTTCAGTTTGCTAAAATAGCACACTGTAGCATTCATTGGAAATGAATAGCTTAGTTGAAAGTAAAGCACGTGAAAGGTGCATAAATGTACCCAGAAAATCCACATTTGCAGGATAAAGCCACTTAAAAAAAAAAAAATCACAGTTGTAAAAGTCAACATGCCCCACATCTTAACAAACTACAATAAATAATGGAAAGAAAATCAATGTTTAGACTTATTTCAGTGACTTACTCTAGAGATTTAGTTGAGTGAAGGCATTTTCTATGTGTTAGTTTGGTGTAGGGCTGCAGCTATTGATTATTTTGGTAGGGCTAGGGCTGTAGGGTCCAAGTATTCTACAGATTATTCCATAGATTAATCAAGTAATCGATAAGATTTTTTTTTTGAAAATGAAATATTGCATACAATGTTATCTCTTGAAACTAAACCCATTTAGTACAATTAAGTGCCATATTACGTTCTGGCTTTTAAATAAGACATTTTCTAACTGATGGTCCGTCTCCGGAGCTGCTTTCCGCGCTCCTCCTGGCGAGGTAGTAGTCTCCTAACCTGCCCTTTATCACTATTTTCAGAGGTACTGTAGCTGTTATATTTGCAGAGAAAGACCTTCTGTTAGTGGATGTAGCATCTTTAATTCAGCAAGTGCAAGACCGGGCACCAGGCAGGGGTCACACCAGCTGGTGCCCAGTCGCAGCGCTGGGTCTAAGCTGTGTAACCTATAATTTGATCCGGCAGGGTGTCGGGGCATTCCATGTTAAGCGCGTTGTGCAACAGTTATACTGTAATCATCTGTGCAAAACACAGTGTGCTGTATGTAGATTGATGATCAATGATTTTAGTGAGAAAGTTACTCAAGTTTCAAGGAATTGTTTCAGCCCTATTTTGACGAGAGCGTGATGAATGAAGACCTAGGACCTATTTGTTTGGCTTCCCTCTTCTGGATAGAGGGAACGGAAGAGTAGGCTCATTGTGCTGCTACTGATGCGAGAGCACCATCATTTTTTAATTGATACTTTGCAGGTATATCAGTGTGTTTTCGAATACAATTTCATAGCCTCTGATGACCCACCACTAAACCGTTTGTCAACAAAATTGCATTGTCGATTGCACAAAGATGCAGCGGTTTTGGTAATTTGGGGATATTTCTGCAGCATCTGTGCCTCGGTCATTACAATAATGCAGGACAATGTCATGCTTAATATACTTAAAATGCAAGGATGATAACTGTTTGAATGTTTGTTATCCTTTTAAAAGTACCAGAATTTTTTTCTTTCGAGCTCTCAGTCATTCTGAAGGGGTAGTTTGGATCAAAAGTCTGATATCTCATGACAAATGAAACCATTCAAATGTTTTCATTTATTCCTGCCCACTTCCCATTTCTCGCTTTCACAAAGAGCTCTCACTATAGTATTTACTGCCTTTGGATTAATGTGAGGAGCCTTGCACCATATGTTAGTTTGGGCTAAATCAACCATTTTGCAACAAATAAACTGCAAGACAAATAGGAACATCATTCTTAATTTGCAAAGCTGACAGGGCAAGAAATGAGAACAATACCAAGGCCCAGTACCTTGCTCTTCATTAAAGTCTTTGTCCTCCACACATGACAAAGCAGATTGTGATTGTGGCACTGACAGGCTGTGAACAATTACAAGCGATGTTTTTATGGATTTTCGGTGTGATCCAATCTGAAATATAGCTGCTGTCAGTGCCACCCTATAGAACCACATTATGGCATGAACTCGACTTAGTCTATATTCTAATATGAAAACCACAGTCGATACTCCGTTATGGAACAGAGTCAAGGAGAATTTGTTTATAGAGGGGTGATTTATCAGCGCTTTCTGGTTTTGTGTAATGTTATTGTTCCCCCTGCAGATTTATTGACTTCATCTGTATATTTGTAAGAAGAAAGTGTTGGCCTCTGTGGTGTTAGGACAGATATGTGGCTTTTGTGTTCGGAAATTTGGTGGTTTCTTTGTGGACTGTTAATGCATCCTGTTTTGAAAAATATCAATAGAAAAGAAAAGATTTTATAAAACCCCAGAAAAGAGCAATAATGAATATGTAGAAACAGCATGGGCTAGTTAGCTTCCGACAAACTGTTGTGACCAAGTGTTATATCCAGTGCTTAGGAACATAGCCCTATCATTAACTACCAATATTAGTGACCTGTGTTGGTTGCATTAAAAAACCCATTCATCAAGAGCAGTAGTTTCCTCACTGTGTGGAGGCCGGTCATGGTATCAGAGTTTGCAGTAATATTAGGGGCTTTGTCCTACAATTTATGGATTTGAGAAAGTTTATACTCCGACCAAGGCTACCCAAGATAACAAGAACATTTATTTTCTTTTGTAAAGTCTCATAAAGTGAGGCATACAGCGTATTCATTAAACACCAGTATGGATCTGTACTCAGCATCGATCTTTATCCAAAGCTAAGGTATTTTGAGTTGTATCAGGTCTAAGAGATAGGTGTAGATAGAGTTATGTTATATCTGAATATTTAATATATAACATATTTCTATCATTTATGGAGTCATCAATGGTGTAACTATCTATCTTTACAAGACTTGTTTTAAACCAAGTGAGCTGGAAAGTTTTATAGCGACACTTTGAACCAACTCATGAAGCTAGCTAACGTTAGCGTCAGCTGTTTCTTCAGCCGGCAAAATTGATGTTTGTCGGCTAGAAATGAGAAGCCTGCTTTTGTCTTCCTCTGTCTGAAATCAAGGGCTTGTTGATTAAGTGGTAAATTTGCCACTAGTATCATGATAAATGGTATGGAAGTCTCCTTGTAGAAGTTGTTGAAGAATGGAAGGCTTGACGGTTGCAGCGATATAACGGTCTCAGAATGTTCCATGATATGGAAATGCGTATGCATTTGTTTACCTACAGTATGCTATTGAAAAATATAATTTATTTATTTTCAAAAGCAAGACTGTTAACTAATACTTATTTTTAATCAAAACTCAATGGTTTTGAGATCTAAGTCTACTGTTTGTTCCACCAGAGCATGTAAAAGGTATTTTTCCCTAATATCTTGTATCTACGACTTCATCTTCAGTTTATGCTTTTCCCTTGTTGTCTTTCAAGATACTGTATTTAGTGTATGAAGCAAAGTTAATGTTTCAACAGTGATGTTTTCTGTCTGGGAGCAGATACAGCTGGTATTTTCCTTAAGATGAACTTTTTAGCTTTAACTCTCCCGTCCCTGTGAATTTATATAACATACTATTTTGGTTTGGACAATTTTGTGTCATATCTCTAATCTCAAAATCAAAAAAAAATTGTTTTGGTTTATCAAATAGCTGCAGATTTTCCCAGAGGAGCTATTTTGCTTGTGGCTGAAAGCGGTGTGTGCACAATTTATAGTGAAAATGGATCGAGGTATTGGGCTAGGTGCACATACTCTACAGTATCTTTGTGGAATGAGGTGCCGGTGTGAGAGCTCTCTCAGATAGTCATGGAAAGTATTGCAGAATAGGCGGGCATGCCCTGAATCAGAAATGTTTACAGAGATCACAGAGGAAATGAGGTAATTCTGCGGAGCTACTAATGGCAGAGTCTTGACAGAGGATATGTTTCATTTATCCTATCTGCATCAAGGTTAACGTGGCAATTACCACTGCCGAGAGAAGCTAAAAAAGAAAATCCTCTGGCCCAATGGTGAATATACAACAAATCACCTGTGCTGTTCAGGGCAGGGAAATTTTAAAACGGGTGATATAAAGTGTAGCTCAAAGGCAAGCCTGTTTAAGCATGGAGGAAGAGAGTGAATGGTTTATTACCAAGCCCAGCAGAGTAGCTCTAAAAGCCCACTGCAAGCTCACACCTTTTATGTAGCTTATACTCATGTGGCTGGTTTAGGGGACTAAAATATATCTTGTTCTGCTTCCTGAGGGAGATTTCCACCAGTAGTATTTTTTTACTCAGATTACGATTAACAAGCTTCATAACAGTCCCCATGTTGCTCCTGCTTTTTTATATTTTCCTCTCATAAGAAGTGTTGGGTTAGGCATAAATAAAAAGGCAATTAACAAGAAGTTTACCTGCTTTATTAGTATGAGAAGCACGACAAGGATTGTCTCAGTTTGCCACCCTGGCCTCCCATCCTCCTCTTCTCCTCTCACCTGAATAGCTGCTCAGCACCTAGGTGTTGTCCCTCTTGATCCCTAGACCACCACTTTCCCACTTGCCTTCATCCCTTCCTCTTCTTCCTTCTCTTCCTCCGAGCTTGTTAGAGAGTGTCAGGCTAGCAGCGCAGCACTCTTGCTGTGTTCACGCCGCTTGGTCAGCCCAGATTGGCATGCACAGTGTGTCTCCTGGACTGACCTGCCTGCCTGTGTTGGTCTCCTATTAAAATTCCAGTGCCAGATCCCCAATGAGGAGAGTGTAGCAGGGTCAGCCTGGCTCGCTGGCCCTTCTCCCCCTACCTGCCTAATGAAGAGGACGCCTGTTGGGTTCATTATTAAAGAACTACTAATAACAGATGGAGAAAGAGGAATGATGGAGTGGTGGGGGTGATTGAGATGGCAAAAAGGAGAAAATAGAACGGGGGCTGTGAGAAATTGTGAAGGCAGTGTGATTTTCAGAAAGAAACAAAAATGCACAGGGTGTTTTGTTCCTCAATATGTTTTCACCTATTGTAGCTGTATTGTGCTACTTTTACTAGGCAGATACGTGGAGAGCTTTTGCAAAGGTTTGAGTGCGGAACATTGCGTGTTGTGGTTCTGTTACTTCTGTTGCTGTAGGTACTGGAATGGCTCGTGCACCCTAAGTATGAACTATCAACCAAAGCACAATAGGTGAAATAGGTAAAATGTTTTTGACCATGATTTCGTTTTCACTTTGTATTTGTGGAAGCTTATTCTGAGCTGCTTTTAGAGTACCTCATTTAGTAAAATTGTAAAAGCAAGGCACATTTGTTTGTATAGCCCCTTTCAACATGGTAAACCAAAGTGCTTTACATAAAAGGTATTAAGAAAAGCTATTAAAGACACCCACAATACAGTTTGAAAAGACACATTTGAATGATATCTACTTGAAGCAGGAAATAGCAGTGTCTTTCCTATTTCCTATTTTTCATATTCCTCTTCTTTGGTCTTTGTTGGTTCATAGTAATTATTCTGTCTTTTTGGCCAGGATTTTAGTTTGCGTTCTTTACTTTCAAATCGTTACTCCTAACAGTTATTATCTTATTGTGCATTTGAGACTTCCAGACAACAAAAAGTGGAAAGATGAAATCCCATGTGTGTGGTCTCTTTAATGCCCGTGGGAGAACAGGCAGGTTTACCTACATGTCCATTGAATATTTCAATAGTTAGCACTAAAAATCCATATGTGCTCAATGCCTGCTTCTGCATTAATCAGCCCTTTGCCGGAGGAAGCATTAATTACACTGGGATTATCATGTAAGCATCCAGCGCCCATATATTAGGCGGAGAAAAATTTCCATATAGATACTTGGTTTTTTGAAGGCAATAATAGAATTCTTTATAGCGGCCTGAAGCACATCCATTCTAAATTAGTCTGCCTGCTGCAGATGGTCTCGGTAAGTGATGTGGCGTATTAAACAGGGTATTACCAAAGTCCTCAGAGGCCTAACCTAGGTCCCACAAATGGTGTGTGTTGTGTGCACATTCATGTGTGGTATGCCTTTGCAGGTTTGAGATATTCATGCTTATGTCTGCAGAGTTCTCCGCCATATGTCTCTCAGGTGTCCTGTCTCCAAACAAAACCAAGCGAAGGTTTAATGCAAATTGCCAACCATAAACAGCCATGCGTTACAGCATAAATATGTATTGTGATGTCAACTGCAGTACCGCCATGAAGAGAGAGTGCCCATCTCATGTCTTGAGAAAGTTAAGAAAGACAAAAAAAACGAAAGTGATGGAATGCTATTGTATATATAACAGGCCAGTGATGTTTATATGGTTTTCATGCAGCGTGGCCAGGGCTATTAGTTTCTGGTTGCTGCTAAGAGGCAGACCACAAGGCCTATTAAAAAGGATTTTGGCCAAATATTTTAAGCCGGATATACAGGAGGATCTAGTTGCAAACAATGCAATACAAGAAAAAAATGTATTGAAGGAAGAAAATGGAAAAAGAAATGGATAGAAGGCATGTCTCCATTTTTGGTGGGATGAATTATGTTTTATTCAGTGAGACTGTGAAAAAGAGAGCGCTTAGATTAGTGTAATGGAGCTTCCAATCAGCTCCTATGAGCCTCTGATGTTTACAGTCAATCATTGATGGAATGACAACAAGCGGCAAGAACACAGGAGTGCTGCTGTAAGGGCTTTAAAGACCAGGAAATGACTGAAATTCCAAGTCATATCCCCCCATGTTGACAGGAGCATTTGATATCAGACATAGCCATTATCCTCATAACTTATAGGAAAACTGTTGAACTTGTCATATGAAACAAGAAATGTGTTAAGATAAACTGGCTATAATCATTAAATGGAGAGAGCCTGGATTTTCCCTCTCTGTGCGTCTAATCTAGGTCACAATTGGATGGCTCATCCCTGTGCAGAAAGTAAATCCACCCAACGATCGTAGAAGGCCTTATCTTACTGTTTACAACAGGGCTGGGTCGATATCCACAGGAGGCGCTCAAATAAACAAACCATAAATGCTGAGGCTTCTGCTGGCCTCAGAGATTATGGCTGTAACAATGATTAATTTTAACAACCTGAGCTAATTGTCTCCGAAAGTTTAGTTAACAGCAAATATGATCTAGCCCTGGGTGCTTTTCTCTTCAGTAATGAAGAATAATGAGCAATGGAATTACTGCTGGCACCTTTTTTTTTCTCGCCGAGATTTGTCGAGAGCACAGAGGCCAGCAGGATGTGAGTCCGGGAATGAAGAGATAGACTCTATCTGCCTGTGCGTCTGTCTGCGTGGAAGGAAACGAGCGAGGAAGGAAAGAATAGAGACTTGTGTTTGGCTTGAAATCAAATCTGAACCCCATGATGAATGTGAGGGAGTTAGCCTTTTGCCTGTGTGTTTTGTACAAGCCTAGTTTTTTCTTGACGCTCTGCTCTCTGCCGCTTGCAGGCGTTGTGTCACATCTCACCCTTTAAGGAGGCATCCCATGAAGCCTCTGCATTTTTGCCTTTGTTATGATGGATAAAGATATTGTCCTCCCCTCCTCCTCTTCTCAGCGTTTACTGTCCTCCCTCTCTGTCTCTCATTTCTTTCCCTCTCCCTCTCCCTGTGTGCCTGCATGCATAGAAGTGTATAACACCAGTACTGCTGTAGAAAGCAGCTTGGCCTCGAGCACTGTCTGTGATTCGCCTTCAATCTTAGCTGTGCGCTGGAACTCCACCTGAGGCTGGAGATGAGACCTCTCTACAAGTGGCAGAGCTTAAAAGCCCCCTTTTATCTACACTATCTCTCCCATAGTGCAGTGAGGAAGAGCAGGGAGGGAGGGAGGACCAGCCTGATCCCTTCTAGCTGTTCTCAGACAGAGAGATGTGCACATAAAGAGTGTGATGTTTATGTGGAGGAGGAGACCTTTAACACCGACTGACAGCTCACCACATACTCGACTGTCATTATAAGATTGTATACCTTTTGAAAAGATCTCATTAATCTTATCTGTTCTCCCTATTCGGACTTATATTACCTTGAGAACACATTCTTCCTCTACTTTTCTCGACTTTCTTTATTGTTTGTTGGAGAAATGCACAACATTTGGTATGGCCAGAGCAGACTTGTATGGGCTTAGTATTGTTATCACATTCCTCCTTCACCAAGTTGCAAAAAGACCCTGACCTTTAACGTAATCACTCTAACCTACACAGTATCTGACACAGCACAAGCCTATCCATATCGTTCTCAGCCTGCAGTCCACAGGCACCTTGGGAGAGTCAATAGATGTAAGAAAACTTATTAGCGCAGTTGGATTGAATTGGATTGAATATGTACGTTCACTTGAGATGCAGTTAAGTTAGGGTCACCTACGTAGAACTTAAATCCGACCTCGCGTTTCATTCAGTGTGCAGCAGGCAACTCCATTACTGAAAAGGTTGCAGTTTCTCGAGAGAGGAAATTGGCGGCTTTCTCTCAGCCCATTCCACCGCATGCAGGGGGACCAGTTCAGTTGCCCCTTTAAAACACCCAACTCTAATTTAACCACAAGCCTTGATGGCGGCAGGCTCTGGCTAGAACTCCACATTCCTGGGTGAAAGGCCTTTATTTTGTGTTTGTGTGATTGGGGAAAAGAGAAAAGGTATTTATACAATTTTCTTGGTACCAACATACTAGCCAAACACCTCGACCCTATGTGCGGTTATGTTACCATCATATTATGTTGTTATTGGCATACTGAGGGCTGCTATTGTATAGCAATTGTCAACCAGACAAGAAGGTTCTAGTGGGGAGGCTTTCACAGATCTAAAGATATATTCTTTCCACATACTCTATTTCACTTTGATTAGCCTGCTTTGTTTCAGGGGGCCTTGTTCAACCAATCATGTTATTTTTTTAGTATATTGTTATGATTATGAATTATGTATTATGAGTTGATCAGTTTAATCTGTTATGGTTCCACAAGGAAATGTTGTGGGCAGTTAAACACTGTTCTGGTAAAAAGCACTAGTTTTCTGGATACTAATGTTTGGCGTAGGGCTGGCCAATCATTCAATGTAATGATTTATCATTTCGGAGGATTTGTATTGTGATGAAATCATACTGTGATGCACAGTTACGTCGTCTAAATTGAATAAGAAGCACATAATAACTCAAATGTCTTCAGAAATATTTTGAGAGAATATCATTTGAAGATCACGGTTTTGTTTTTGTTTTGTGTGCAAGCATGTTAACATAGTCGTTTAACTGATAATTTTGCACTAAAGCTCTTCATAAAACGAGGAAATACTTTCTCATACTAATTTGTCAAGTATTTAATTCTTACACGAGTACACAAATATATAGGCTTGACCATGTGGTGTTATTTCATATAGACTATTTTTTCATTGAATTATCAGAACAGATAGGAAATGACCTACACACCAACCGGCCGTTGCTGTTGTAAGTTCAGAGTGGTGTGCACTTCTGTACTCCTAATAATAACAACAGTCCACTCCTCTGCTCAGCCATGGTCGCAAAGATGTTCTGGAGAGAGTCCTTGAACCTGAGGGCAAACCTCGAGGAAATACATGTGCTGAAGTGGAGGCTGCTTCATTGTACTTCAGGAAAATGACAGAAGTTGAGCTCCTTGATGGGAGGTCAATAGCACTTACAGCAACATGGCTTTAAATAGATGATGATGGTATTTACACGTGCTCAAGATGCTTGACAGCTCCAATGCTTTTGAAGCTGTGTTGACCATAGACACATATTTGGATCTTTTCTGATGTCTTTAGTATTAGATCACTCTATTTTTAAAGATGTACATACCAAATGCCTAGATACAAAAATGTCCTTTAAGAAGAGCAAAACCTCCCTCATAGCAGACTTGAGCCTTGGCGCTGCACAATTCATTAACTGAAAATGAAAGAATTACAAGCTGAACATATGAATCCTCACTGCTGAATATCACTCTCATGTCTCATCAAGTGAAGCATTAAAGGGAACCGTCATCTTCAAAATAAAAGTGAGGAGAATTCTTAGGTTATCACCTCATTAATTTGCTTCATTCAGAAAAGAGAGAACAGTATGAATGCTGAGTGTTGCCATCCAACATATAATTAATTTTGATCACCTCGGGGTATTGTGAGTCCACTTCTCTTTCAAGCGTTGCGCTAAATGATCATTTTTAGGCTATTTCACTTGCTTTTAAAAGCTCAATGTGGCCCCTCACTTTCTCTCTCTCTTTTTATCTTTGTGAGAAAACAGAGAGTCTCTCTAGAATGATAACTTGTTGCTCTCATATTTGACCTCTTGGGAATGCAATGAAATTGGGACTTTACTGAATTCACATCTCTATTATGTCCCTTTGGTTCATTTGTGAAAAGCAAGTATGAACACGAACCAGACCAGCAGAATATACAGTATGTTGAGGTTAGGTATACTGTATGTTAATATTACAAGCAAAGATAAAAAATACTGTGTATTAGATTACTAAAACTGAGTCTAGGGATTGTACGAAATCAGGATCACAATATTCTGCATCCCAATTTGTAGAGATAATAATTTTTGATATACTTATTAAGCACTAGTGTGCATTGTTAATAAAATGCCCTGTTGTCAGATTATGTGTATTCCTAAGAAATAAATGACAGCCTCAGTTCCCCAATCTGCCTCACAGGGCTTTAAACATGACATGTGTTGGATAGACCATTGAATTCAGCCAGGAGTCTTCTAGAGGCCAATGGGAGGAAACAAGAGCACATTAAAAGTGTTGATGAATCCAATCAGCCTGTTCACAGGCATCCAACACAGATATGCCGGTGCACTAAGCAGCGCTACTCAAGGGCTTAATTAGAAGGATGCTTGAGTATTGTTTGTTTTCAGGCATTAGTAAAGTCTGTGTGTCCTGATAATGGAATTGGCTGGGAAATGGAATCGTTTGGCCCTGCCTTCATGCTGCTAAGGCCTGATACTGCTTGTCAACACCATTGTTTCCCCACCCTCCTGTGGAGCCCCTATCGATGTCAGTGAAGGAAGACAGCTCTGCAGCAGCCAGCCAACCTCTCAGCCGGAGCACTCAGGTTCGACTGTCAGCTAACAAGGCTCTCCATGCCGGAGAAAAGTCTTTTGTATTACAATCTACATCTAATTAGCAGCTACCGTTTCCCCCCCTACAGCCTCACACCTCAAGTCATCATGTCATTGCATGTATTCAAACATTTTTTTTCTTTCTTCAAACCTCCACTTTCTGACCTTTTACTCTGCAGATGTGTGAACAGCTACAAAACACAGCAGGTTGTTTAACCAGCATGTGAAAATAAAGTTCAGCAGTTTTAAATGAGGAGCCAACTTCACTTTATGCGTGCACAGCAGAACTGGGTGATAATGGTAAATGCTAAATACAGTAATCACTTGTAGTTCCAATGAAATACGTGTCACAATGTGAAAAACTTCTAAAGAGAGAGTTGCTATAGAACAAAGTGTTTCAGACAGGGTGAATACAGATATATATATTTACACAGACAGTATGAGAAAAATATGTTTTTTGAACATTAAAGCATGTAAACATGTTCTTATAGACACTGAAAATACAAGTATGAACATTAAAATGAGTGTAATATGGGACCTTTAACATTTACTTACATGACTGTGGAAGTTCATCGCATGGTAGTTAGAAAGCCAACCAACCAAACCCATCCACTTGATACGGAAATAAGGGAAGCTTAGGAATTCTTTCACTGGGCGAGGCAGGAATTCAATCAGTCGGACTATGAGGCTAGGAAACTGGGCATCCGACACAGTTATGCTTCAGCACTTTTCAATTTAGGCTTGGCCTGCCTCAGCCTCCGGCCTGTAGCATATCATTAATGAAAGTCACATTAGGCATCCCTGTCATCCTTAGTCATCCCAATCCAGTAGGAGCTTTCAGAGCTGTATGTGAGACTTATGTTCATAGCTGTAAAATCTACTCCTCAACTCTCCTTCTTTTTGCTTGATAGCTACTGGTTCTATCAGGGCATAATGTGCCCAGCTGCTGTGAAAGTTCCAACTATCTTCTGCTGAAGAAACATTTTGTGTTTTTTTTTTAATTTGCCTGTGATCATTGGTTGCAATTGCAATTGAACTTTATGCAACAATCCTGCCACCCTTTTCCTTGTCCTTTCCCCTGACCCAGCCCTTTCACTATCATCTTTGTCTTATATTAATCACGATGTTTATGCTGCTCTCTTTGTTGCCCAAGTGCTTCCTTGTGTGGCGTTGTAGAGGTTGCGGATTCCTACATTTATGCAGGGAAGATCAGAGGGACGTCTCTAGTTTCTTCATGTTGTGACCTCAGCCTTTGACCGAGTGCCTAACACAGTTGTAGCTTGCCCTCTCAGGCCTTTACCCTTCAGGGGTAGCTCAGTACTGAGAGTGCCAGCTGATGTTGCCAGCTTGTAAGGTTCTGCAGCTCTGACAAATGGCCTTTTAGTGGAAGTATTTGGTACTTACCATAGCAATGCCTTTATGGTGCAAGTTAATGCACTATCTGCCCTCGCTGTTTTTAAGAGAAATGGCCACACAAGGTCAAATTCCACAACAGAAAGCACACACTGCATTTTTGGAGGCAGTATCTGACGTGCTTCTGAACTCAAATAGTTGTTTGTTTTTTTGTCAAATAGCTTCTGCTGCTGACCTGTCAAGCAGTCATTCCCCCAAAAATGTAGTGTGTTTACACAAACTATCACTGTGGAATTTCAACATAACTCACTGTGTGATGGCTCTGTAACATAAACAACATCTGTTGCTAATGTCTATATGCATGCCCTATATGTATCCATGTAACTTGTCTTTATCTTTTCTGTGTGGGTGTTTTTGATGCCTCTTTGTGTCACGTCAGTTTCTTTGACAGGTTTACACATCGGCAACAGAATACCTGTTTTTGGATCTCACTGTAGGGGCTCCCCTTTTCTGCCCTACTCTTCGCTTGACTTTGTTGTCTATATCATGTCACCTCTCTTAGCCCGTAGCTGCATTTCCATACCCAGGCTGTCAAAAGAAATCACTCTCATTTATCTGCCTGAGAGATAGGATGTGTTAAAGGAGGTCTGAGTGTGCATTGTGGTCTTATTTGGATGATAAGGTGAGATGGAAAAACAAGTAAACAAAAGCCTTATTGCAATATTTATTGTTACTTGCTGCACACGGGACCACATGCACACAAACACTGGTGGACGTCATGGCTATATCCTGGACATGTACAGTATGTGTACTATGAGTAATTAAATTCAGTCTGGCAGCAGACTACAGTGCTTTCTCACCGCTGGAGAGGCTCTATAAAACAGGGTGTGGAGCGTGTGGAAAGTGTGATCCTCCATCTGCAGTTGCCTACATGGCCTCTCTCAGCCCCAGAGGACATGCTGCAGTACGAAGATTTGTGTTGTGCAGTGCAGTGAAATGCATCTTGCGACTGAAAACTTTGACCACCAAACATAAACCAAAACCCCAAATGATAGTTTCATTAGACCCTATGAACTTATGGACTTGTGGTGTGGATTCAAAAGCTATTACTGTTGTTCTGATGGAATTACAGAGATTGATGGCTCAGACAAGCATAAATCAAGACGTTTCTAGAGCTGACTCAGTGTTCCTCGGTTCTCCCTCCCTGCTGATTTCTGATTTATTGTTAGTTTGGCCATTTGCTGAATATTGGTGAACACTCCAGTGCGCACCAAATCAGTTAGACCCTGAGAAACGACGACAGGAGCAAAAAGTGATGTTCATTAACTGGCTGTGTGCATGACATGATGTTCACATGATCTGCCAACTGGACTATACTATACAGCACCATGTACTGAGTAGAAATTAGTACTTTACTAAAACATGTTTGTCCAGTGTTGGTAATGAACTACTCACTCATTGATGTTTTTATATTGTATTTTAATAAAATAAGGCTTTTTGAATTTCTAGAGAGTTCCGAACTTTACAAATGTATCTTGATAAAACGTTTTCTGGCAACACCTGTGGATGTCGACGCCGTTTTGTCATGGCCCCCTGTGTTTGATACAGATTCTCAAGGCACCATATGAGTGAGTGTCTGTATGATACGCACAGGGCTTTCAACTGTAAACTTATCCACAGCAATAATAGATGCACAGAGCAAGTGCTCCAGAAGTAGGAGTGAAAAACTCCATGTAGGGAGTAAACCTAACTGAATAGTTTTGTTTTAACTCACAATATAAACCACAGGTTCCTCATGTTTAAAACAAAGACCATAGTGGAGTGTTACATTTTGATACCCAGTGCGTTGACAAGTGAAACCAAGGGATCCTGACAAAGCGTCTGTATGTGACAAGTAGGGATGACAACGGGTTGGTAGAAACTGCAGTCTATACATTATCTGTGGCTGCTGTAATGTGTGTTTCTTGACATCTTGTCTTCCATTTATCCCCACATGCCCTGTGAATTGTGTGTTGCTATGGATGTGATGTGCTCAGCATCCTATCATTTTTCTGTTCCAGAGGAACACGTTCTCATGTAAGTGAGGCAGGAGGCAGGAAGCAGCACTCTTGGTACAGCAGACTATCACTAACGCCATGAGTAGCAAATATTCACTTTGCAATCTATCACTGCAGGGCAGGCACATGAGTGCTTGCACTTCATTAACTGAATTAATTACTGAATGCACACAAGTTCAAGTGTCACAGCTATGTCCTCACATTAGTGCTTTCAGGGCTTTTAACTGCGTCTTCAATAACTGTTTAGTTGGATAGTGCCTGTAAAGCTAAAGGTGTGAAAAGGGACTAGGGGCCGTCTGAGATTCAACTCTCTTTGAGCAAATTATCAAATATCTACCAGCACGTCTAAACGACTGTGGAGGTTGACATGAGAACTTCCCTCTTGCAGACCAATAGAGCATTCAACAAAAAAAAAAAAGCCCCGTTATCTGACAGGTGGTAGTGCATTGTTATCACAGTACAGTCCTTTTGAAAACAGTGACAGTATAGCTGTCTAGCTTTCTCAGGGGGCCAAGAGCCACTGTTCTGACATGTCCCTGCGTCAGCGGTCTAGAGGAGAGCTGGAATGTGCTCATGACTCTACATGCGTACCCTGTTATGCTCCAGTGGGGTGCAGAGTGGCGGGATTTTTTTATTTTTTTTTTCACTGCAGTCCCTTTCGCCCTGTCTGTCATGCTTTGACCGAGTGAGATGGAGAGATAATGGTGCAGGAGATATGTGAGATGTATGGCACACTGTGAAAATCATCCTCCACTCTAAAGATGTTCATTGCCATTAAGTATAAAGACGCCTAATGTCCACACTTTTCATTTGGCGATGACATTGAAAGGAGTGTAAGCACTCCACTAAAGTGGCTTGCTCTTCAAATTCAGGAAAATAAGAATTCATTAATTATTGCCTGGTTCAGTTTTAAATATACTGCAAAACATTGTATTCAACAGTGAAAAGCTGTCCTTTTAGTGTCCTTTCCAAGCATTCAAGTTCATTGTGATTCAAGGGTTTCCTTTGCCACGGCCTCATGGTTGCTTACCCGGTTTTCACCCAGAGCAAGGCTTCAGGTAGAAAGAAGGTGTTTACACGTGCCCTCCAGAAGTTTTACTCTGCAGTTGCTGAGGACAAACTTATTAGAAAAGCTTTATCCAACTCTTAACCATAGGAAAAATTCTATGTCCTTTACTCAGCGGATAATTGTCGGTTCTTCTTTAGTGGAAATCAAAACAAAGCCCAAGGTTTAATAAAGATCTGTGTTCATAAGTGCCTCTCGCAGCGGTACATCCTCTGCACTTCAGCAAGTCATATTACAGAAGGCGGCCTCATATGGGAAACTTGCACAAAACTGTGTGCTCATCTCAGAACTATACAGTTTTCATCCGAGCGGAGAGAGCAGACTTTATTGAATTTAAAGAAAAATGATAACATCATGTGGAGACAGTGTGCAGAGAAAATGGACTTTTATCAAGAAGTGTTGTTATTGGAGGTCTGCAGTGTTCGCCGACTTGGTTGCAACTTGGTTTGTTTTCTGTGCTCTTGTCTTAATTCTTCATTTCCAGCCTCCACGGGGATCTGATGGAGCAAAAGAAAAAAGGGATTTCAGGCCTGGGAGGAGAAAGGACTAACTGTGTAGAGGAGAGTGGTGTTTTCTGTCCATTTTTTGACCCCGACCCTTTGGGGGTTGTCATTCATATGAGTAATGTGTATGTGTGTATGTGACTTCTTGTTTCCCATTTGTGTGTGTGTGGTTTCTTTGAGTGTCCTTTGAGCTCAGCAGGCCATCGTCTCTTATAAAGGAGTGTGACAGATGCCCATTATGATATGTACGCAAAACATTTTATTGATTTAGCCCTTTTTCTTTTATCTTCTATATAAGTCCAAAACTTTTTTCTGCTTCCTGATGTTCTGCGATGCCTCACAGATGTGTACTCTTTCAAGGTGGTATCAGGTTTCCTCAAGGTGGAAAGGGAATATAGGCCTAGAAATAGCAGCAGCATGGTAGCTGGGGTCCATGTCATCCTGAGAGGTGCTGTAGCAACTGGCGCCCATCTGGAGGGAACAGAAAGCCAAGGACACTGCAGAAGAAGAGGGGAAGAGAGAAGAAGATTCTTTCTGCACTCACACAGAGAGAGAGAGAGAGAGAGAGAGAGAGAGACAGACTTAAACAATGTCTTACAGGCAGACAAGAGCCTGCCATGGAAGACTCTGCGTCACCTCAAAGCAATGCTCATCTCCTCTCATCTTACTCCCCTTCTCCTCTTCCCGCCTTCTCACTTTGGGCCACTGGGATAGATGTGTCAATGACAGAAACACAGACAAACTGAAGTGCTGCCTTGTCCTGCCGCGAGCTACACTTGTGTAGATACATATGGTTTCTATGGTACTACCACTCATTTGATTGTCATTTTACAAAGCTTATATGTAGGAATATAGTACAATGATTGCAGAAAGGGCTGGGTGAAAGGATCTAAAATATCAGACAATAATAACTGTGACTATTTTTCAGCCTTGCTATAAAAATTTCTCTAGGGATTGCAATGCGGCTTGGACAGACTGCCACTTTGGTTAAGACTGAAATATCTGTGTGGACACACGGTTAGTCTTATTTATACATCAATACATTTGTTGGCTCATATCAGATATATTTGTTTCCCTAAATAGCAGTATGACCATTAAAAGATAAGGCTGTTGGCTGACTGACTGGTTGGTTAATCCTCTGGTAAGATATCACTGTTAATTGTAGCTATTGTCAGTTTATAGATATTTATTGTAATGTTCAGTATGAGAAAATGTAGTTAAGAGAATCATAATGTAGTTATTTGAGAGAGAGAGAGAATGAAGAGCACCATACATGTGTTCTGCATTCTTCTACCACCATACAGACCACCTCTCACTTAATGATCAAGTGTGGCTATTTCTGCATTGTGTAGGTGTTTGTTTTAATGGCACAGAGCTCCAAACAACACTTTTGTGGATTTAGTGTGCTGGACTCAGAGGCCTCGGGCAATCAGAGGCATCCATCATCCCCACAGTTTATAGAGTGATGGAAGGAGAGAGAGAGGAAGGGTATACAGAAACAAAGAGAGAGAGACAAAGGGAGACAGCGTTAGAGCGAGGCGAACAGACAAAGTGACAGAGCCAGAGTAGTGGGTGTATAAAATGCATACATAAGAAGAGGACTAAAATGTCAGTATGAAAGCATTTGTCTGGAGGTGTGACCCACTCAGACACAGCTCGGCTGCCTTAGTGGGTAAACAGCTGTAATCATAGTTCAGCAGAAGACATTAGCAGCCTGTCTCTATAGTGCTATTGTTAACAGGTTGAAATACTGTGCATTATATCCTGGACTCCCGAATTTCAAAACAGTAGAAAGTCTTTAAGTATTTCTCTTTTGCCATTGAAACTTAAGTGCTGTACGTTTCATTGAGGATGACATTCCATTTTCCAATTTACCTTTAGACGGACTTATTTACATCTGTAAATTATAATTATTTCAATTCTTACTTTATAACTCAAAAACAGACCTTTGGAAAATCAACCTGACTGCATAAAAATAATTCCTGATCCAACCCGATTAGGACCCTAAGATTATTGACACATAGTCCAAAACAGACCCAAACATTAAGAGAACACTTAGAGCCAAACTACATGGGGAACATTTATCCGTAGGTGGGGTGCAACAGTTGTTTTTTTTTTACCTGCTACACAGGCTGTCGGTCAGTTGCAGAGGGAGAAAAATAGACTAAACGCATAAAACTAGGGCATAGCTGCACGGGCCCACCCGGGCAGCCTCCAAGGCCCATGTTGTTGCTTCAAGTGGGTAAAATGGCAGCGCTCGGCTGCATCGGCGACCCGCAACAGCTGCATAATGCAAAGACATATTCTTCTGCAATGATTACGACACACCGACCTGTTTGATTCACTCAGGTATTAGACCTATGGAATCAAACACATCTGGCAATAAAACTGAATCATGATAATGATTTGAGTCTGGCCCAAAGAGGGTCCTAGGTTGTTTTCGAGGACTAGAGCCTGTGAGGTTCCATGAAGACTCAGTTTGCTTGTTTTGTACGCCCGGCAGTCTAAAGCCCAATTGTATTAAATTTACAATGGAGTAAAGGATAGAGTAAATCAACACATCCCTACATCTAGGAAGTTTAAACCAGCAACTGTTTTGCATTATTGCTTGACAATCCCAAACCGGTCAAGAGGGATGGCCAGTCCCCAAAGAGCTGTGTCTCTTCGAAGGTTTTTATCGCCACTGTGTGCACAAGATTGCTTGATTAATACTGTATATAATAAATAGAATTATTATTATTATTAAAGATGCGACATGTTGCTACTCATGAGGGAATTGTTGGGTCTCTGTAAATCATAAATAAGTCAGAGTGTGGTCTTGACATTCTTTATTTATAAAGTATCTTCAGATAACTTTTGTCATGATTTGGCACTATAAATAAAATTGAATTGAATTAAATGAACCAATAAATCAATTATCAAAACTTTTTTCAATGGACTAAACCATTAATCAGTGATCTTTGATCACGTTTCACATCCTTCTTCCTCAGCCTCTGCTTTGAAGCATCAGGCCTTCATCTCCCCCCTAAAGTACCCCTGTGTAAATGTTTATGTCCCCTCTCCAGTGAGGGGGTGGATGCTACTTCTCCTAACTTAGTCCACGCATAGTTGGAGATTGAGGGAAGGTAATGGCAAAGAGAGCACAGAGTATCTACCTTGCTTTCCCTGGTGTAGGTGTTATCCAAATCAGGCTACTTTAATAAAGAGAGTTTGTCTGTTAGTCGGATCACCCTCCATGTCTTTCCATTTGCTTCCCATAGGATGTCAAGATGCAAATTTGAGGCTCTACATCCGCTTCACAGCAGCAGCAGCAGCCTTCAGGCTCACGGTTCATCAGAGCATAAACATGTGTCAGGCCAAGGAAAATATTTGCAGAGAAGGATAACAGACACATAAAGTTGTGAGATTTGCTTAGAGCTCCATGTGTGGAAGGGTCATATTATTGTTCGTCAAAGATTCTCAGAGGTCAACGCCTCCCTCAGTAAATATCTTTCTTTTTTTCTTTCTTTTTGTTGCTCTGTGTGCCTCCTCTTCACCTCATCCTCACATCACACTTTTTGGTATTAAAACACGTATCTTAAAGGACTAAACACTGTCTCTTTGAGCTGGAATTTATAACTGGTGTATTGTGGTGTATTTTCTAGTATCTTGAAATAAAAGTGTGTGACTTGAGGAGGGTACATTATATATCCTGTTCATCTCTTGAGACTAGCAGAGGCTCCGAACAGGTAGGGTCACAGCAGTTTACGGGGACTCCAGTCAATAGGGATTTCACAGTCATACTGAGGTCAGTGTAGGTATCTTAACAGTACAAACCACACTCTAAACTTAGCACAGCTGACCCCAAGTACAGTACTGTACTCGTATGAGTGGCTGTCAGGCATCTCGGGTATAATGTCACCCTCTGACCCAGTTGCCTTGGTTACCACCTACTCCGGATCCCTCCAGACTCTCATCTTAGATCGCAGAAGTGTTTTCTTTGAGTGTTATGAGAAGAAGAGGTGAGGAAAGGAGGGGAAAAGAGAGAAGCAGAGACAGAGTGTGTGGTTTTGGCCTTGCCAGCCCTCTCTGCCCCGATGCTAGTGAACGTGGAACCACTGGAGGTAACTCCTCAATCGCTCATTCCTTCCTAGAACGTGTCAGACTTCGCACGTGCCAAAATTCCCACATGTCCTGCCAATGAGTTGCCTTGGTTACGCTTGAACTTGGTCCTTGAGCATTGGAGAAAGGATGAGGATGGGCGAACATGGGTGCCGTTAGGGATTGTAGGTGGAATTGCTGGTGACCTACAGAGCCTCTGCTGTGTTTTGCCAGGAGTGACAGTCAAAGCCTGCGTGTTTGGCGGCGGGAATCTGACTTGTGTGAGAGGATGAGGATTGGCAAAGGAGAACGGCTGGTACAGAGGAGGCCATTTCATGCAACACAGCTTCTAGGAAGGCAGTCATCAGAGATGCCAAAGGAGAGCTGCATCTCTTTTATAGCCGGCCAAACGGAGCAACCAGGCGTGGAGGGCCCTCTAGAAGACAATATCCCCTAACTAATGCCATCTGGAATGACTTTCCTGGTCCTCGTGTTGAAGCCTCTCACCCTTAAGCCATTAATTTCAGCCTTCATTTCAAACATACTTTGGGCTTGGTTATTTAGTCATTTGTTTTCATGTTTAAGGGACCTCAATTTTGTTCATTTGAAAGGTTTTAGAATAAGACTGTACACCAATGCACTAGAGGTTGTGTGTTATTCTACATGTGCCTTGTGTGAAATGGGAATATGGAGATGACAGGAGAGGAAATGGGCTTTTTGGCAGAGCTCCAGTCTCTTTGAAAAAAAGGGGATGAGCCAAAATAGAGCCCAGTTAGGCCAGCAGGAAACCAGGACATTTTTATTTGAGATCTGTGTCGTCTAAAATCACTGTTTATGCCTTGCAGTACCCGTGTATCCAACAGCATCTTAGAGGGGGCGCAGTGCCTTCAGCATGATCAGATGATCACAGTGTAGTGTTATTAAATGCAGGAGGAAGGAGAAAAAAAGTACAGACACAAGTTTGTCATAATTTTTAGTACTACACCTTGAGATAAAATTAGATAAGTTGTCAGGAAATAATAACAAATGTATAACAAAAGACATTCTGTTGCCTCAGGGTATTCGATTCATCCTGCAAGAAAAAGGCAATATACCAAGCTGAAACCATAAAACTGTAGAATTTCACAGAGGCGTAAAGACTTATTCCAACTTTCTGCAATACAAAAGCAATCTGATGTCTCGGCTATAGGCCATAGTTTGCTTCATCAACACCATACGGGAGTGTGTTTTTGTTCTATTGTGTTATAGATTTCTTTGTGGAAATATTTCCTGGAAAGCAAGAGATTGTTCAGTATGGCCATATTATTCCTTAGAGGGAACCTCTTGGGGAGGTTTCATCATAGGTATGGGGTCACACAGTGTTCACATAAAAATGGCTCCTGCGAATGATATGGGGGAGCAGCGTCTTTTCTTTTTTTTCAGCTCAGAACTCATAAAATAGGCCAGTTTAACTTGATTTCCTTTCATCTCCAAGGAATCGACACTTCCATTACCACTGAAGCAAGAGTGGATTTAATTTATTGTGTTTTATAAGAGCAATAAACGTGCAATTCATCTGGCAAGTTGTACATTTGATTGAATGACAAACATCCATTAGTTTTCTGTATTCAAAAATCAACCTGGAGAAGAAAAATCAACCTTTAGCTGACTGAATTAAATTAAGGTTGACCCGCGGTTTGATGCCGTCTACTGCTGCACATTATATAAAGAAACCATTTCCATATGAGGAGCAGAAGAGCACAAGAGTTCTGTAATTCGCAAAGGTCCATCCCCTGACACCCTTAACCACGCAGTGTCATCAGGGAGAGAGGAGAGGGAAGGAAATCACTTAACCGTTGACAAATGGACTCAGGAGAGGTGCTATGCTCTGGTTCATCTCAGCATATTAATGGAGCAACAACCACCACTCACTTTTTCATAGCTGAAGGTGAAGCATTTTCCCTCCTCGACTTGCATGTGTAGTAATAAATGGAGCTGATAATGTCCTGGGTTGCTGAAGTAGTTACATTTTTCTTCTCAGTGAAGCCCCATGAATATCTTGTACAAAGAAAATAATACACATCTCTATTTGTAGCATGTGTTATAATCTAGTTTAACATGCTGAAAGAATTATTTATATGCAAACCAGCTGTAGAGCAGTGCAATACATTTTTATATAAGATTTTGGGATACATAAAAAGAGAATGACTGATTGCTCCTTAAGCCTGAACATATTTTTCAGTAAAACGTTGTCTCTGAGAAACCTATTTGATTTAAAACAACATAACTTAAACATTAATGATTTGTATACTAGATCAGATGTTATCCAACTTTGAGGTACCGCATGATGTGAAAGAGACAGGTGAATGCCAGCGTTCAACATAATGTGTGCTTCAACTACATTCATAGGTCAAATGTGAACACTAAAACATGACACACTACATGGTATTTTTAGATTCCGTGGGATTTGTTTCCATACCTCCATAAATCCACTAGAAATAAGATGTCCTAATAAATCCAGAACTTCCCTTAGAAGCATGACATTTTGAAGTTTTCTTCAGTATCAAAGTAAGCTAGTTTTCTCTACATCCATTGTTTTTTCAATCCGGAACTGCTAATTTGCCAAAATGTAAACAAATATCAACTTAAACAACGGGACTGAAGTTGTAGACTATCAATAAGTCAGTTTGGCATCAGAACTTGAATAGTACTTCAACAGGAAGTTCCAAATAAGCTGCAGACATCTTGATTGTGCTGAGTGATGGTGCTCCTCTTTTACCAAGGTAGTTTTCTGCTCGCTGCATGACCCTAACCCCCCCCCCCCCACACACACACACACACACACACACATTTTGTGAAAATGTGAAGTCTCTGCAACTTGTCAGTATCAAACATGACCTTGTTGGGTTGTGTTTGGCCTATCCAGGTTCTGGTCAGCTGGCTATATGTCTGAACCGGGAAGGGACCAGACTTATCTGCCAGAGACTCACTGATTTGACCAGGCTATTTTATTCATGTTGCACTAACAGTTTTTTTTGGATAGTAGGCTATTAATGCTCAGAATGTCAATGCAAAACCCTCAAACGGCCAAAATGTCTCCACTTTTCCAAAATGTTCTCTCTGTAGTGTAGAACACATGTTGCTCCTCAAAAAGATGATTATACAAAAGTATACACACACACACACACGCACACACACACGCACACACACACAAAGGATATGATTTGGCCCTGTTGAAAATAAATTACAGTGAAAACAATGTGTACTTCCTCATCACCCCCCTCCGTATAGTTTGAGAAAGTCAACCGCAGCACACACAGAAACATAACCACATGCTTGCATTCACAAACACACACGCAGACACCATCAAGCACATACACACATCTGTTTGCCTGCATGTAAAACCTTCCCCCTCTAGGAAGGAAAAGCCTTATGTAACCAGATCCGATTGGCCCTTATATTAAATGGAGAAATATGGGCAGAGTATAGCTCTCTGACGAGCCGCTGAAAGCCTGTGACATGAATCTCAGTCCGGGGACCAATCATGCATTCCAGTTGAGGAATGTCAAGACCCTCGGATCTCAGCCTCATGTTAAAACACAGCCCAGCCCCTGTGATATGATGGGCAGATATCTTGCCACCCATGCGGCACAGCAACCCAGCCTTAAAACGTTCCATCAACAGCTCCGTTATTCCATATAACTTGCATGCATGAAACATATTTAAAACATATCTCACCCTTGAGATGAGATCTTTAACAAAACACCTGGGCAGAGATGCATTAGGTCTAAACGCCTCCTCTTTGGCTGACTACTCCTCATTTATAAGGCCAGTGGAGATTGTTGCATGGCTTGGAGCAGCACTTAAACTCTATGAACTGGTGAATACTTACGTTAAAGTAGCAGCAGTGGCCATGCAGCTTAATGTTTTGTACTTAGGGCTGTTTCTTCCCTTCTGGCTTTTACAGTGCTTGTATAATAGTGCGAGAAATGTCTCTATAGCACTCAATAACTTGCATCAGTGAGGCATAGCTGTAAATGTTGATGTGTTGTTAGTACAATATATTCTGCCCACACACAGTTCTCAAATGTTGACCCTATGACTAAATCTGTCATTTAAGGCCTGAGAGAAAATAACTCAAAAGTACAAAAGCAGGAAAAAATACACAAACTTGCATGATTTTTTTGTCTTTTTTCTTTCTTTTCTTTTTTTCTATTTTTGACGCTTGTGATACAAAGTCAGTGCTTCACATATTTGTCTATTGTTTTTCCCCAGGACGTACAATTTTATTACACCAGTTGGCCTCTTTAATGCTCCTCTATGCACTCTGTGCTGTACTGTATAAATGCATTTATCCCGCTTTGGGGGAAACAGCCTCCTCCTGTTTCATATTAACATGAACCCTAAACCTGTCGTTATATATTATTTGCATTAGACTGAACTTTGGCTTACGTTCTCCCCCTCCGGTTCTTTCGTGATGAAGAATATGAGACTGGCAAGCTTCTAAGCACAGCTGTGAGTCTATATTACTGCCAGTGGTCCACCTCAGTGTCCCCTGTGTGGGATGGCCTCTGACCTCAGTGAAAATCCAACAGGGGCTAAAGGGGACTGTTAATGCTCACTGGTGATGTACAGCTGTGCTTCATTCAAGGTGGTTTGTCTCTGCTCTGCACACCATTCGCAAATTTAAATTAAATTACAGCAAAATACTGTAGTCAGTGTACATCTTATTGCATGTGTTGTTTGAAATGTCTGTTTTCACAGAGGGAGGGAAATCAGTCCAAAACTCTAGTGTTTTTTAATGATGTAAACAGATAAAAGCAGCACTTTCTCACATTTGGGGAACTGTTTGGGAAATATTTGCAGCTCAAAATTTGTATACCGTAACTGCATTCCTTGGTCCTAGTTTTGTTAAGCGGTTACACACAACACACAACAATTTTTTTCTTGTTGTTCAGCCAAATACAACAACAGAGGAGCTGCTCTTGCTGTCATAACGCCTTTCTGTTTTCAAGCGGGCTTGTGTGGAATGGTCTGTGCAGGCAGACCCCAGAATTTTAGTATAGTATGTATAGAAGCACGTATGGGTCCACTTTTAAGATGAGATGAAGATGTTTGTATGAACCAACTTTTCAGCTTTGTGACGTCAACCCACAAAAACGCTTAATACTTCATAGAACATATGGATAATTCTACTTGGATAGAAAGTGTTTTTCTCCGTGATTGAAAAGCTATCAAACATTATGAACCTAATGGAGTAATACCTTCTGTTTGAAGACTTAATAAAGGTTAAAACAAACTGAAAGTGGCACTGCTAACCAGAGTTTGCAAATACTATAGTGTTTGCGTTCAGTCTTGTTAAAATGTCTCGGTTCAGCATTTGTGTGCCCTGTATTTTTTCTGTGCTCCAATGGCCATGACAGCCCAGGTAACCCATCTCAGAGCAGCATAAGCCAGCCTGTCACCAGATTCAGCCCTGTGTTTCCTGGACCCTGTTGATACCGTATACATAATGCCACTCTGGGAAGCCCATTGCCAGCCTGTAATCTGAACATCTTATCAAACCAATCAACATTTTCCCAGCAAGAACACATCTTGACCGTGACAGAGGGAGGTGGGGGAGTTTCACAACATCTGGTGCTCTGAGAGAGGAATGGAGGGAGAAAGTGTGAGAACAATCTTGATTCTCTGGTATGAAGATTTTATATCAACACCACGTCCTGCATTCTCTTTCGATACAGGTCAGCGGGCGGGCAGTCAGTTGTCAGTTCTTGCCCGCTGCATAGTGAAGGCTGCTTGCAGTTATGCTATTGATGTTCTTGACGATAACATTTGTCACTGCACTCCCTCACAGTTCCTCTCTTCTTCTCTTCCTCTCACCCACACTAACCTCTTTCCTTTTCCCTTTTCCCCAACCTCATGTTTCCCGTTTCCCCTCCCCATTTTGTTCCCATCCTTCTTTCCAGCCCAGTGCAGTTGTGAGAGCTTACCACAGCAGTAAGACAGCAGCCACTGGTAGCAGTGGTGGTCAAGGGGCCTGGGGCGGCCCCTCCTTCAGCCGTACAAGTCTGCAGCACTACCTATCCCACCACCAACACCCACATCATCACCCTCATCCCCAGCACACAAGCTACACCTACTGCCCGGCCCATACAGCTGTGAGTACAGCAGATTTCATCTTTCTTTTCTGTCTCTTGACGTCTTTTCGTTGCTCTCATCTCTGAGAATACTTCTCTGCTCTCTCTGTCTTTCTTCTTATTTCTAATCACCCTCTCTCTGGTGTCTATTAGTGGCCGTTACTGTTACTATCAGGGAAGCTCTTATACACGCAGCAAATTCTCTTTCTCCCTCTTCTCCCTCCACTCCTTTCTCTGTCTTACCTTTAATCTACTTCCTTCTTTCCCACACTCTTTCCTCTCAAGCCCTCATTGTGTAGATCACTACCTCTCACTATTTCTTCCTCCCATGCTTTATAGCTTCCTTTTACCCTCTCCCTCTCTCTTCTCTGCAACTTAATTTGTTTTTCTTTCATCCATCCTCTGCATCGACAGTGCAATGAGAGACTAATTGAGGTAGAGACACTTTTGGACGGGTTCCCTTGTCATTATCCTTGGAATTAATTGCTGTTCTGCAATCCGTTTGATTTGACTTTATTGGTACGATCTGGTTATCTAATGCAGCATTCAGGGTGTGACTGGAACTCAGGCACGAGCCAAATTGAGGAATTTTATTAATGTCATGTTGCTGTCACAGAGCTGTAAACAAAGATTTGGGGTTTTTATGCCTCAGTATTTCTTCCTGTAATAATTGTATGTTTGCAAGGCTAAACACGAAATGGTTACCTTATTATCTTTTATATCCATTACGACACCCTGATATTGCCTCACTTTACATATACCACTTAAATTCTCAGCTGCCTATTTGCAAACATGTTGAGACTCCCTTGAAGCGCTTGTTTGCAAGAATGAAGACATTTGATTGGATTTCGATATGATAACCATCACTGTACGCTGACTCCTGGTTGCACACAGCATTTCTCTTATGCTACTCCTGTGATATATCCAGGTATACCTTGATTCAGACACTCAGCACTTTTTAGTAAGTAAGCAGGAGCGATTTTTTTCTCCAGCAAAACAAGTTTTTATTAAATACAAATGTGAGAAGTGAAACAAGACAGTGTTAAACAAAGAAACGCTGCTCTTGGGTGGCCTTTAAAAGGGCCTTACGGGTGAAAGTTATTAGACAGCAAAGTTAATACCACTGAGACTGAGAAGAGGCCTTCCTATCCACCTTGCTGGAGCTCGGTGCAAACTGGGCAGTAGGAGCAGGAAGCACATTATCTTTGAGTGCTCAAGCTGTTGTGTGTTGTGTTGTGTGTCACTAACAAACACCACCATTACCACTGTCATCACTTCTTCCAGCTCCATCTACGTCAAAAAGGAGCAGGCGTGTTTTAAACCATGTTACGCACAAGCAGGAACAGCACCATCGACCATCCCACAAGACAGACATAAACGCTGTGGCTGTGGTTTTAGTCGGGTGGGGCTCCGTCACATGTTTATGGGAACAGCGTGGTGCTTTCTGTTCTCCACTGCCACACCCCCCCGGGATTCCATTCATCAGCGTAAACATCCACACACTCAGTAGGGTCGGATTTCTTTGATGCGAAAGTTTGGATTTTCCAAAAGTTGAACTAACATATAAGCCCTTTGTCCTCCTCTGACTAAGCATGGTGTTTGGTTTTCTGAGTGGTATCTGCAAATAAATATATTCCTTAGCTGACATCCAGCACTAGCTCATGCACCAGATGTCAGGCCCGTTCCACTATCTTCTATCTCTGTATTTTGCAAGGACACCCTTTGCTTAGCGCCACCCAAGACGATTGTGATTTTTGTAAAGAAATACAAACATCCAGAGTGTACTTTTTCCCTATCCCAGAATGATTAGCTGATGCAGACCATACTCCACAGCTCAATGCTAGACTAGATTTGACGAGACTTTACACCTGTGTCACCAAAGGCCAAGTCCATTGCCTGCAGGAGATTTTTCTTGGCTAAGGGATTTTGGTCATAGACAATCCACTGCCACTTGTTGTCCTGCTTCCCTCTTTGTCTTTCCATGAAAAAGAACATTGTCTATCACAGTTGCTTGAATTTATCGGAACTTACTTCTTCCTCATCCTCCTCCTCGTTCTCGACATCTTACACGTACAGTTCTCTCAGATTTTCATTCATTGTTTGTGTCAACATTCAACTCACCTGTGCCTGCCGTGCACTCTGAACTTGCTTGTATTCTAGGCAGTTAGTTAAATTGCATCTTTATAGTATATATATAGTATGAGTTTGAGTTTTTGTGTTTAAACAATGACTGTGTTGTTATGTTCAGCTTCTGCTGCCTGTGTTCACCATTTTGCAAGACAAGTGCATCACTGTGCACTTGAGAATGTGTTTAAAGCTTTGCCAAAAGAGTGAATGATTCGATTTATGGGTTTCGGGCACGGAGCATTTGGTTCAGAGAATGGGTTTTAGTGTTTTATTGTGAAAAACTGTAAATGAAGTGAAGCCTGAGAGCTTCTTCAGAAAGCCAGCTGGAGCCTGTGCATCATTCACATTGCATACACTTTTCACTGCAATATACTGTCTATTCAATGCACCGTTTTGATTATTGCAGTAAACTTAAATACTGTCTTAGACATTCCAGTTCAAAGCCAGCATACAAGAGGTCTTTGTTACAGATTACTACGGGGTTATCAAACGTTTTCCCTTAACTTGACCCTCCGCCCTCAAACTGTAGCAGACTCCTCTGGCATTAACTGGCCTGTTTTCATGGGACAGTGGGGATGGTTGTTTTCTTTTCAGTAGTTTTCATTTCGTCCCTGCAGAAAGCAATTTCTCCCCCACTATCAAGCCTTTATCCTGGGCTGTTACGAGTCCACACTTTGGCCTCAAGGAGGATTCACAGTGCCTGGAGATGGCTAATACAAGCACTTACAGTAAACAAAGGCATGGTTCCAGCCTTTGAATCTGCCTTGTGCATTTTTATAGCTTA
The DNA here is from genome assembly GCF_963691815.1 of Echiichthys vipera. Classification (NCBI taxonomy): domain Eukaryota; kingdom Metazoa; phylum Chordata; class Actinopteri; order Perciformes; family Trachinidae; genus Echiichthys; species Echiichthys vipera. Next base: position 21,078,783 of record NC_139838.1, read on the forward strand.
TCATATGCAACACATACTGTATATGGAACAGCAACCCTGCAATTCACAAACAAACTTATGCAGACCCCTCTTTCTTTCTCTCAAACACCCTCCCCATCTTTCATTGTTTTTATTGCCTCCCTAAATGCTATTGTAATTTCAGGCATATTAGATGCAAAGAATGCCCAACAGAAAGGGAAGAAAAACAGAACTGATAGCTCAGCATGTGTCTGTCCTCTCGGCTGAGGGAGGTGAGTAAATAAAGGAAAAAGAAAAGCAAGCGAGGATCCAGCAGAGATCAAGAAGCTTTGCCTCCAGTGGGTTTGTAATTACAATGGTAGCAGATACATTTCCACTCTTAATATGGTGGGATGAAGATCCTTCAGGGGGGAAGGTGGTATGACAAAACAACAGTGGTGAAAGTCACGTAAAAGTCAGGAGCTGTGACTAGAAAGAAAGTCAAAGAGAGAGACTGTGTTATTTTCTTTTATATACTAGACATTTCCATTGCCAATGTTTTTATGGAAACAAAATCGCTGCCTGAATTACGTTCACTGCAAACATTTTTTTTCCAGTCTAGGAACTGAGACGTCCTTACATGACAACAGAGGACATAGGGAGGTGTATGACACAGGACTAATCAAAGGGGACTGGGGTACTTAAACACTTGGTTTTTTTTATACACTGAAAAAGTCAACATTCAGAAAGTCTGTGATTCATTTTTGGCTAATCTCGGTAAAAAAAAGAGGCGAGAGAGACAGCCAGAGGAAACAAAGAGATATAAAGAAGAGGAAGACAGATGAGGGAGTAGAGAGGACGGTGCAGAGGAGGAGACTGTACTGTGGTCACGAAAGGATTCCAAGCATCTCCCCTCACATCACTATTACTATTAACCAAACAAACAGCTAAACGGGTTAGATAACACTTGTCATGAACTGTGGTGGTGCTTCAGTGTAATAAAACCTGACAAAGTAATGATTGCACTTGGTGTTATTGGATTCTGTACTTACAGCCACATGGGCTGCGAGGACTCCTATTGCCTTGACTGTGACTAAGCCGCACATTATAGATTTTCTAGTCTATGGAGAATTGATCACAAGCACAATGGCAAAGAAAAGGAAACATTCTGTATAGGTACTTTCCACTAATTGGTGTAACAGAGCCCATTTATGGGTGATGGCAATAATGGAGTGAAAATACAATGTCAGGTAAAGTATAGACATTGTAAATTGAGTTTCCACTCTGCTCCTGAGGCATTGCTCTTGGGATATTTGATATGCAGCTTCTTCTGCAAACTTCTTTCTTTTTGTAACCCTTCCATGTGTCGGACTGAAGGAGTTGACTTTTTTTGCTTTTCTAAACACGTTGTTCTATCTGAGCTTTTCATTTCTGATTGTATGCTTCCTCGTTCGACATATTATCCCCAAAGTGCTTAATATCCAGATGTTTTCAACATAGCCTCAATCATCTTGGTCTCTGCAGTCCAGATATTACTCATGGTTGTGTTAATATTCCATTATTTTGCATGTTAGGCGTGCTTGGAAATCATGGTCTTGCATTTGTCCTGGCTTAATAGCCGCATTGGACTATTTAACTGTATACAACTGGGAGGAACTGAATTACCAGTGTGGTCTGCGCTAGCCAATTTCCTCCATGTAGTGTGCTTATAACTGAGTTTAACAGAGCTCTTGAGTGTATATGTGTCAGAGAGCGCAAGAGCTGAAGTCTTTTTGGGCTTGTTGTGACAAGATATATGAGGAAAAACTGGGGATGAATTCAAGGGCCAGCCTGCATTGCGTCTGTACTGCTGCAGAGTTCATCTCTCTTCATAACATACAGATCGAGACACACACCTACACACATGCTGCAGAGGACAAAACTAGCTTTCTCCTTTAGGATAACAAATATTCCACTGCTGGGGAATTGGCAAAAGATCTGTTTACGGGCCCACCATTTTATGTTGTTCCTGTGTATGGGGAATTCTCATCTTATCAACGCATAGATAACAAGACACATTTTTTCCCCCTAATGAAAACATTTGAGTGCGTTATCACTCTTTTATCCGAGGACATGGAGATCCCCATGAACCCTTCAATTTAATCTGGAGGTGTTGCCCGAGCAAACTCAGGTTGTTACCTCATTAGACTTGCTGAGCACACACTGGCCAATCATTCAGTCAATACAAACTTGCCAGTAGGGATTCCTGGCACATTTCCAGATTGACAAGGTCTGAAAACTCAGAAGAGACAGAAAGGGACATTGCATGAGCATAAGAAAATAAATCCCATATGCACTATAAACTTGAAATGATCTAGACATTACCCCGCAGAGCTGTATGTCATCCGGAAAGGCAACGACATTCACTCATTTCTGTCAGTAAGGGCTGACGCCGAAATCATCAGTCAAATTCTAGTAATCTGTGTCATGTCCTCCTTCCTGAATGCTACCCAGTTACCACCCCTTACCTAAACCAAACTGATTATTTCCATTAAGTAAGAATGTGTCTGACACTGATAATCTCCTGTTGTGTGCTGCATGTGTGAAAGCAAAACTCGGGGCGATGTCTGGACTTGATTCTTTGACTTCGTCTGGAGTTCATATGAGAAAATGACTTAAGTGATAACCTACAGATGAAAAGACAGAAATAACAATAATATATAAAGTATTATTATCAAATCCCTGATTGCAAAGTACTGCTCTGCTGTGTTTTACAATCAACCAAAACTAGAATCATACTATCATAATGGGACAATTTTTCTTTTTAATCTGACGAGAATAACTACATTAAAGGTATGAATGAAAAGTCAAATTACCCACTCTCACATATTCATCATGTGTAGGTGCGACCAACCTTTCATCGGTCTCTCTTTGTGTGGCCTGGCTCTGGCACAACCCCTGGTGTTGTGGTTAGCTTAATTAGCCATAACTCACAAACATCCATTTTTCAGGCTGACAGATGACACAGTCATTTAGCGGAATGAATGGGCTACCTGCTGGCAGTGGCTAAGGGTGCATCCGCTGGCTGATGGCCTGCAGAAGGCAGAGGATTTGAGGCTTGTTATCTGTGTTGATTACCTAAGAAAGCAAACTGTTTGGACCACTGAGAGTCAAGAGGCATGTAAGGCGTGACTTGTGACCCCAAGATGATTAAGGTTAGGCATTGACCTCTAATGGGTTAGTTATTTAAGGTTAGGTATTGATCTTGAATGGTTAAGGTTAGATAGTTAAGGCTAGGTTTGTATCTTGAATAGTTAAGAGTGGATGGTTAAGGTGAGGCATAGACATGCAAATGTTTACGGTTAGTACAGTATAGGTCATTGGGAAGCGAGGGTTTTTGAAAATCTAGGGTTACATCTAGACACAACAGTGTGACAGAAGGGATGAAGGCAATGAGGAATGGGTGTTATGGACAAAACAGATTTTTAGATGAACAAATGTACTGTATTATTCCATCCAAGAGATGACTAGATAAAAGGTGATTTGCGGACAGAAGCGTCAGCAGATGCCGTTGTGTACTGTACATAAAGGGTGAGTCTTGGGGAGCCTTGTGGAGACTGCGTGATGGTGTAAATTAGCTTACATTTTAAAGAGACTGAGTCTCTTCCCTCAGCCCTTGAATGAAGAGCATTGCTCATTCCCCAAATACTGCAATGATTCATCTTTGCCATGAGCCAGAATGGGCTTTGTCTCAGTAATTAATTTAGCTCTCGGGACAGCAGTTGGAATCAGTCGTGTCTTCAAGGCCTAATTAAACGAAAATTGTCAAACATATTTTAGGTCACACAGCTCAGAATCTCCAGCCGTTTAGGAGGGATTTTCAGGCACCGCCACCTCATCCTTCGTGGGCCATTTTGCTTGCTGATAGTGGATTACAGAGTGAAAAAAAATGGTTTTATTTGTTTTGTTGATTTCTTCAGGCGCCACTTGAAAATTGAGACACTTGCTGTTTTGTTCATCATTGGCTGCTTTAGTCAATAACTCTGTCTACTTATCATTTTCTGTTAGGCATGTCTTTGTCTCTTTCTAAGGACGGTTTATTAGAAGTTGCTAAGAAATGCCATGATTCCTTTTTGTGAAAATAGCCAGACAATTAACTTCCTACCCTCAGTTGAATGAGAATGTAACAGGGCATGAATACCTTGAGTTTGGATCACATTCTCTAAAACAACTGTGGTTGGAAACATAGATATTGGCACCAAATTCATCATAACATATCAGCTGGAGTACTCATTTTATTGAAACAGTCAGACCGACAGACAGAAAGTGTCTATCTTATCTGTCCTCATAATGAGAATCAATGACTTTAGCTACAGGCACAGGATGGCTCTAACAGTACACATACTTACACACACACACAGACACACACACATGCACACAGGTTCTGAACAATTAAGCGCGAGCTGTCGGGCTTAGTGCCTGGGTCCATTGTAAGCGCTCTAAACCTGTTAGACTGTGACAGACCATTAAAAGGCTGCCAAGGCTCCCTTAATTTGCTTCCACAGTGCACACTGAGGCAGAGTGACTGAGGGCCTTGACTGCGCCTCTGTGTACGAATGTGCATTTACTTCTTATGACACTCCTTAGCTCCCACCACCTCTTCTCCCCCCTCCCCTGCGACCAACCCCCTCCGCCTCCACACCACATTTACGCAGTTTGAAGGCATCAGCACCATTAAGACATGACAATATATCTGCCTCCATTATTACTTTGGAATTACCGTATAATTTCTGTTTATTAAGGCAAGTTCATCAAACCATTAAAACTCCTGCCAACACTAATGTATTTTTTGAGTCATTCTTTTCTGTAAATTGTTAGGAGCATAATGTGAACAACAGTAATTATCTTTGCATTGGAAGGCGTTGCGACAGTAAATTGAAGCTTCTATCCCCAGTGCTTGTTAATTTATATACTGCTCATAAATCCTTGCCTATTATGCATTATTATAAACCTTCACGTGCCATCATATACATGTTCTCCATACTCCATCTTAAAAATGTTAATCAGATGTTTGGGCTACACCTGTCCTGGTTGATGGACAGTGCCAGTGAGTTCTGGTAAAAATTGTCAGGGAGGCGTAAATTACATATTTCACACCATGTTTGTATTTTCACGCTTTGAAATCAACAGCATACGCCCAGAATATCACACTTTTCAAACAGGTGCTGTTTCCAGCTTTTGCTATTTTTTCTTTTCAAATAAATAACTAGTTTCAGGACCAGGTTGTGAAAAAGAATCCCTTTAAATAATATTCCAGCTGACTGGATTCAAGCCAAAAAAACATAGTCATGATGACAAAGTACTGTGTTTACCAGTGGACCAATTCAGCTCTTAGGGAAACCTTGTGTATTTGACACTTATGAATGAATGCTTTTGGGCGGATGTTTCACCTAGGAGGCATTTCCTGTCGTGACCGGAGCTTGGCGTTCTCCACCATTAGGAATTAAAGGCCCGGGCCACAGGATCCTGAGAGCCAGACCACAGGAATATCCAGAATTTGACAGAGCTTCCAAGCCTCCGCATGTTTCATTTCCTATTTCACAAGAGCGGGCGGTCCATACAAATTCCTGGTTGCGGTATGCCACCAGTCTTCATTTAGCAGCAGTACGTGGTTGATATTAGATGTTGGACACAATGGTAGATGTTAGAAGGGGGATTAGGAAAGGATGCTGGCAGATCTTGCAGGGATTTAAAGGGGTGTCTTCTCTTGTTCAGATCATGTGAACTGTCATATTTACATGTCATTGCTGGCTTAGTGCTTTTCCTTTGCCTTGTTTAATAGCAAATTTGGGGCGTCTCATCTGTGAAATCGCTCTTCAGAAAATCAGTTTGCACCTGTTACTTTCTGTTCAGGTGATTAGTCAAAGACAGGGCAAGGCAGAGGAACATAAATCACATATCCTGAGCTGTAGATGTGACCTTAATTCATAGTGTTTCACTCTGATCGTGCCCTGGTTTTCAGCTACGCACCCACCCACACACCGACACACACATCGACACACACACCGACACACACGCACACACACGCACACGCACACACGCACACACACACACACACACACACACACACACACACACACACACACACACACACACACACACACACACACACACTGATATCCGTGCACATATGGGTTTTCATATATGGCTGCCCGGGGCTCTAGTATTGGCTTTAAAAACACCCATAACATCTGTAAAGCATTACGGCTGATTATACTGGTCCTTCAGTGCAATCATGCAATACAGGCATGAGCAATGGCTGAACATGAACCGTATGGGAAAGAAAGAGATGGTGAGGCCTCTACTATTCTGATGAAGGCATGAGGCCCATGGCTACATAGACGAACACACCCTAACACATTCATATTGCAAAATCAGATTATATTATTTATATACTAGCGAGGACCTTACATTAATTCCTTTACCCTTTGCTCAAGCCTCAAAATATCTTCCCAAAATCAAGATGAATCTCATGTGTGTCACACTGCTTGATGGATCTTGTTTAAAAGGCTGTGACATGAAACATTAATTTGAACATTAGGTTTTGGTGTGACTCAAAGGGGAAATGCTACTTTCCAGACACACAGTCATTGGCTGTTAAAGGAAAATACTTACACTTAGACTTCTCTTTATTCATCCCTGAAAAATTAAGTATAAGATTAGAACTAATAAACTCTTATCTAAATAAATACAGAAAGTATAAAGCAAATAGACAGTAAACAATAAACTCTTGGTTAAATATATATGAAGTAGAATTCTACAATTCTTTCAAATGATGCTAGTCACACCAGTGCACTTAGCTTGCAATGCACTTTGGAGACTTGAGTGTAAGTGTTTGTAGCCATTACATTTTGTGCTTTGCGCTTTGTTTATGTTTTTTTGAATGTAGGCAGGGTATTTCCTGACTTTAAATGAGCTGACGGTGGTACCACAGCTGTGACCCAATAAGGCTGTTTTGTAGAAAAGTACATTTCTTTATGCAACATGTTCAGACATACAGATTGTAAAGCCCCTTAAGGCATGGCTTGTTTTATATAAGTGACAAAGGGCTTCCAGCTAGTAGTAAAACAATAAACAATATACAGTAAGGGCAAGTTCTTACAGTACTGAAGTATACTATTCCATAACCAGTCAACACTTTTATCCCTTTGGGGTTTTCAAAGTCTAGAATTTGTGTGATCCATAACAGTGGTACAGTACATTAAATCTCACCTCAATCATCGGTTTCTTGTTTCTGCATTATTTGTCCTGAATGAGCCTGTGAATGTTCTCATTTGTCCAGGTCATTGTTATCCCAAAAGCAATTTCAGTCAAAGGCAACTGGACCTGGGTATCTATCCTGAATGATGTCAACTGTGTCATCCACTTTCCACCTGGTGCCATCGAGTCTACAAAGAGGAGAAGTCGCTGCATCATATCACATTATATCATTGGGGTACAACACATGCACAGTAAAATCTTGTCTGCTGCACTTGCCGAAAGTCTCACAATGTCCACATTGCCATGACACAGACCTGGATTCAAATGTGTAAAGTATCCCTTTAATAGCCTTGACTGATGTCTTTCTGATCTTTTCTTGAGCCTCTTTTATCACCTTCGACACTGTCATTATTCACCCGTCCACTAGGTCATTCCTCATCCGCCAAATGCCTTCTCATCAGTTTGTGTCCATGAAAAGGGTCAATGGACATGTAACCAAGGACATTAACAATGGCTCCATTCTTGTTGAGCTTCCCAATAAGCCATGTCTGCACTGTAAGCAAGTATGCACAATGCCAATATCAATAGTGTTATTAATTACACACGTTCTTTCCCAGTTATAACTTTCAAAATGCCCGCTGCTTCCCTTATGCTCCAAACTTTACGAATGATATCCCAGAATCTCATTAAGGAGTTGCCATACTCGTCTTCCTCTTGCACCATCCTCAGACCAAAAAAGAAGGGACTGCTGTTGCTTTAACAACATGACCTTTTCACAAGTCAGTAGTATAAGGATCTAGCAGGACGTGATTTTGTTGTCTAATGAGCATTGCTGCTTCACTAGTTTGTTAGTGTGGCTATAAAACTCTAGTCTTGTCTCTGAAACAAAACACCACTTTTTTTGTCTGTGCATTAATTAAAAAAGGGAAAAGAAGAATGGCTGAATCCATGATTCTGTAACTGTGTCAGGTTTTACCGCTGAGCTAAGCTGCAGGGGTCTTTTTGATTTATTTAACAGCACTGTTTTTGAAAGTTCCATTGTGTATTGTTTTGGCAGCAGAATCGCAGCGCTTGAGCAAGTCTTGTTGGAGGAAAGGATTTGATGGTTCACTTCTCTGTCGGCTCTGTCAAGCCACGCACAGAGACACATAAAGCAAAGGCACACGTTATTGCACACTTTGTTACTGCTATAAAATATTGCAGTTTAATAGAGCAAGGACCACAAAAAATCTGGGCCGCAGTATTGATACGTGTAAAAATGTGTCAGGTGTTTCTTCAACTTTACTTGAAGCGTTATTTGATATTGTTACATTCTCTGTCTCAATCTGCTTTAACCTGGATCACACTCCCCATCTAACACTTGTTTGTTGTGTGAAAGATAAAACCAGTGTATAACGTTTTCCCTTCATCCATCCTTTCCCAGCAGTCAGCCATGGTTGTGAAAGGTAGAAGGTTTGTTGGAGCCGCATTGCTCCATTTAGTTCACTTTGGTGACTTCAGATCTACTAATTATACAGGCGCCACCAAGGAGGCAATCTCAAAGTACATCACCCTGAAAGTCTTACACGCTGATATCTAAATGTTACCCAGTGGAGTTGCACCATAATGTGAATGTTCTTAATCATCTACGATATGCTTTCTAGTACCTCAGCACCATCTGGCCGTATTACACCATACAAATCCCATGATAATGTTCCAAAGAATGTACTGAATGTCCGAGATACGCTACCTATTTTGAGTTGCACTAATGTATGTAAAACATGCCAAGCATGCTTAAAGTTATTTATCTTATGAAGACAGCGTACATTACTGCACCCATTTATTGTGCAACAACAGTCCTTAATAATGCATTTGTTCTTTCGTTTAAAGTTATGTCTAAAGTTATTTAATTTTTGACAATTTTGAGAATCATTGTTTCATACAAAATATTAAGTTTGTTTTAGTTTGTATTCATAGTTCAGAGGTGTCTCAGAATTAGCTGTTGCTGTTGCTACTAGCCTCAAATCTGTCCAGGCTTCCAGATTTTGCTTTTCTAAGGTCAACTTCTAGGATGGTTCACCAAATTCCAAAAAATCACATCTCACAGCATTACCTAAACTTTAAGTAATGCTGTGAGATGCAGACTCTTTAAGTGGCCGTGATGGCTGCCCAGCTCACCATTCAGCACCTGCAAACTGGCAAGCAGGATGCCTGATGGAGAAGATCCATGAATCACTGCCAGAGTTTAATTCCTCCACGCTTGATGCACCCTCTGATGTAAAGATGGGGATAGACACAGAGAGGGTCTTGCTTGTTTATATAATTTGGGATTGTAACCGGTGCTTATCTTCTTCACCTTTTCCATGGGGCTTACTCTCATGTGTGCGTTTAAAAAGCTTGACCGGCTAGGTTAGCAGAGTTTGCAGGAGTTGATTTCCCTATCCTTAAGAGCGACTCGTAGCCACATGCCATCACCGTCCAATGTCAACCATGACAACATATATTTTTAAAATAGGCGTAAGAGCAGACATTTGTACAAATTAAAGAGAGCTAATGGAGAGGTGAGTGGTCGAGGTATGGGTTAAGGAATTTATATTTAAAGGTAATATTGGGAATTTGCTGACTTGTTTACATTCAGCACATATGAAGCAACATTTGAGACCATTTGGAGTCATTTTTCTGGCCACCTAATCAATGTAAGTTTGTAATTCAAGCTTCTCTTAGCTCTGTTTTTCTTCTTTTCCAGCTCTTGTGGGAAATATGTGGCTCTTCAGCTACTAAAGGCTCTACTATAATCACCAGCTAGCCGCTTACTCTGTCTGCAGTTTGGTGCTATGAGACCAATGAGAGTGAACCAAAACAATGAGCTGAAAGCTGCTGTTAAGCTCAATAAAGCTGAGAGGAACTGAAGTGTCTCTGTGAGGTCATCACTTCCAGCAACCCCTTTCAAATACAAGTAGTCATGTTATCTGTCGTTGATAGAAAAATATTGATTATTGCCGCGTGAAAGGTTAACTATCATTAGGAAGAAGCTGTTGCAGTAGTTGAAGGAATGAACTATAATAAAGCAAATTATGCCAGTGCGTGACAAGCGGGGTTGCCTGTGAGGTCAGGGGTCAGCGCCCTTCACCTTTTCAACCTTTAAACCAAAAAACGGTCAGAATGCCAATTATGACCAAATTCTCACCACTTGCTGTTCTACACCTCTGTGTGTTTTCTGTTATGTTAAAACAAATGCATGAGCAAAATGTCTTGTCTATTAATTCCGTGTTATTCTGTCCTGAAGCTTGTCTCTTCAGCTCTCTCTGTTTTCTTTGTCTCCTGGGCTTCATGCTTTGCATGCAGAGGATGAGACACCGGGGGAGGTTAAGAGAGGAGCTGGAATGGAGTTCTGCTCCATTTACCACCCTGAAATATTCCTCTTAGAACGACACACTCTGTTTTCTCTCTCTCCTTACTCTATGCACTGTTTCTCACTCTGCCTGTCCCCTCCCTCTCACTTCTCATCATTCTTTGACATGTGGTCATTTCACTTCGTTCCACAATGGCTTAGCAGTACTTTAAAACATTGCTGCTGTCCTCCCATCCCATCCAGCTCAATTGCAGGCAGCATCGAGCTTCATCGGACTATACAGATCGGTTCCTCTGAGCTATAACTCTTTTCCCAATCTCCAATCTCCATCTCCTGTGGGCAGAAACCTCAGCTCATCCCTCTATTACTTAACCATTTCACTCTTCTTTTACTTGTCTGTTGCTGACATGCTTGCTTATGATCCAATTACCACACACACACACACACACACACACACACACACACACACACACACACACACACACACACACACACACACACACACACACACACACACCGTATAACCGTTTGTTGCCAAGCCAACCAAACAACAATGACAACAATAAGATCATGGCACCATTGCCAAATTCTCAAGAAACATAATTAACTAGCTTTTGACAGATTTGTAAGCTTTTCATTTTTAAAACTTAATGTCAAGTGTGTGAACAACCTTGCTCCAGAAATACTGGATATACTAATACTAATTGGTAAACCAACAAAACAGTAGAATAAGAACCAGGGGTGCAACAAGCCGAAATAAAGAACAACATTCGGACAATCATCCTTCACAGTAACAGGCACCAAACTGTGGAATACATCACCACTGGACATCAAAACACTGACAGAGCTCAAGGTTTATAACACACGAGTAAAACAATGGTTAAAAAAATTGAAACACCTGTGAACATTGACCCTCAAACACAGGACACACACACACACACACACACACACGCACACAAACACACACACACACACACACACACACACACACACACACACACACACACACACACACACACACACACACACACACACACACACACACACACACACACACACACACGCACACACGTCAATAATACAAGTATCTTCTTCTTTATGTTTGGTGTATGCTTAGGATTTCTGTATAAAACTGTTAAACACTTGCAAATCTTCCTATTTTTCCCCCCAAAAAACTAGCTCACAGTAGCACTGACAAGAATGAACGGCCGTGCAGTTAGATCTATTTAAGGCATTAAAACAATGAATAAAACAAAATGCACATGATACAGTCTGAGTGCTGCGATGAAGCTTTGATAGGCCTCTTTTCATTTCTCTGCAATGTGAGTCATTTTTGCCTTTTACTGTGGGGTCTGCTGACTTCTTCATATTCTAAACAATGTGGATTTTGAATATTTTGGCTTTGCAAGTCCACATGGAAAATATCTATTGTTTAAACTCACACTCTCTCTGCCTGTGCAGCACTTAATTCCTTATTATGCAGAGATTTTCTTGGCATCATCTCTTCCTCATCTGCAGGGATGTAGCTGTGCTGTCCCTGGCAGTGGGAGTGTAGCTGGTTCACAGAAGGACATGGCCGCCTCTCAGTTGCAGTTTATATGTTATATTAGGGTTGGCATTGAAGCCACACAGGAAGTCTGATCTGTGAGCTCCGCTCAAGTGTTTTCACCTTTGGTGTCAGAATAACCTTGACCCACCTATGATCCCTGAGTTTCCTCAGAGACGTTTTGCTTTACTTTTTTTTCCACACAGAGAAAAACAGACACACTCACCGCTGCTCATACCAGCGCACACATAGAACTACCACAGCTGTAGAACACCTGACTTTTAATGTAGCTTCACAAACACTCAGGCACAGACAGAATACACTTGTACACTCAAATACACACACATGTAAAATCCATGCTGGCTGTGGGCCTCTTTTCCCAGCACGAAATCATTTGTAACAACTCTGATCTTTTCTCAGAATTACCTTAATCAGGAAATGAGTCTGTCGGCGTGACTTGTATACATTACACACTTGGAATAGAGATCTAGTAGTAAGTGTACGCAATTAACTCTTTTAGGTCTATTGCCTGTCCCTGAAGCAAGGGTTGCTGTGAGTCATTTTTACTCATGCACGTCTGGTCTCATATTTCCTCCCCATTAGGCCTGCATTGCTCTCCTCCGTGTTGTGATAGAAGCTAATGACTCACTGGAAATCAGCCTGGTGTTTATCAAATGTCTCAGTGCTGGGCTGGTGGTCCAGAATCAGTCTGGTCCTTTTTTACATTAGAATGTAGTAGTATTGGGTAAACAGACAAGACCAGGTGATAAGATGATAAGACCATCATATGTAAAAAAAATAAAAAAAATAAAGAAAAGCACTCTGCAATATTATCATGACTTTATCACTCTGCTCTTGCGCTGTGGAAAATTATACTCTCAGAGGGGGAATGTGTTGAATTACCTCAGGCTGTCATCCGTTAAGTGCGCTGATAAGAGTGTATTAAGGACTTGCATCCGTCAGAGATGTGGTGAACTTGCACACATAATGTTAACATATCTCTTCCTAGAGTTTGGGAACGTTGGGGAGGTGGGCAAGAGCATCGTTCCGTATTTCCATACGTCTGGGTAGCTTCCCTTCTTGGCTAAGCTGGACTATGTACAAAGACAAAAATAAACCTTTGTCTTCAGCTTATGTTCCTGATTGGAGACCATGATAAAGGGGACAAGCTCATTTTCAGATTCATACTTCTCTCTTAGGTTCCTAATATCACGTTTACCTGCTTTAATGTTCAAAAAACATATTGTTTTTCTCATACTGTCTGTCTGACTATACCTGTATTCACCTTCTGTCTGAAATGCTCCTTCACTGCAGCCATTGAATGACCGTAATGGCACTTTCTACCTATATATAGTATAGCTGCGACATCACAACAGCACAGAAGTCCTGACAGCTCGTTTAAAGGCACATTTTCCGCATGCGGGCTGTGTGCATTTCTCGGTGGATTGAGCTTGTGAGTTTTTATATTTTCACAGTATTTATGTAGCACCTTGACCTACTTAATAATCAAAGACATTGAAATCTTAGCTTTTACAATATGGGACCTTTAAGGATTTGCATTTGTCAGAGAAGTGGTGAACACACATATATCTTCACAGAGTTTAGGAACGGGGAGGGGTTAAGCAAGTCCAGAGTTCACTGTGTATACTTCCTGTATCTCTGGGTTCTTTTCTTGGTTACGCTAGGCTATTTAAACACACACAAAAAGCCTTTAATTTCAGATTTTGTTTCTGATTGGACACTATGATTTAAAGGGTTTCTTTGCACATGTAATTTGTCTTTGTGCCTATGTTGTCAAATAAGTTATCGCGCCATGGGAATGAACTGCAAGAACCATTATGAAGACAAATTGGCCCTGTAGAACCACTTCAGATGTTAGCCACCCTCTTTTTCTTTCTGTGGTTGGTGCTGCTTTTCTTTTCTTTTGTTGCAAAACTATCAAATATGTGGTTTTCTTCTAGACCTCATAGACTTAGATAGTTCAAGTTATCAAATTATCTTTGTTTTTGTTATGCATGACAATTTTGCTTAATTATATTTTGCTTTAATGAGAAAAAACCTTTTTTTAAAGCAATATTACAGTTTCGCACAAATTCCATCATCTGTAGTAAGTGATCGTCTGTGTCATGACAAACAACATCTGTTCATCAGTCTGTTCCTGATTGGAGTTTTTTTTTTTTAGATTATTGTAAACTATTTGCAGAGGATCTCTGCTGTAATCCATAACACGAACACAGTCTAAGATGCTTTGTCAGAGTTGGAATGTTAAGATAGTTCATCTTTCACTTTATATTGAGCAAAGTGCCCAGGGGAAGTTGGTTAGTCATGCTACATCAGTAGGTTTGCATAAAACATGTAAGCTGATCTTCTGGTGCTTGGGTATCTCCCAGCAGAACCACTGCCAAAGGCTGGGGTTTTTCCAGGAATACCAGGCCCTGCTGTTCCCCAATCTCACTTCCCTCCTCTTCCCCCCTGCCTCCAGTCTTTCAGCCGCCCTCTTCCTCTCCAACCACCCCTCCCCTGGCGCTGGGTCAGCCTTCCCTTCGAATTCCATGCATCTGGTCATTTCTGGGAAACACCCATGACAGGACTGTCCAGCAAACCTCAGGAAACAAAGCCTCTTGGTTTCTGCAGCAGCTTGAAGAAGTCTAGTTGTGTCCTTCAGTGAGGGGTCGGGCAGTAGGGCAACAGAGTTGTGGACTTTCTAGGAATCCCTTCTGAATGGGAACATTGTTTAGAATACACCAGCTTTTTTTATTTGTTCTTGCATTTAAACTATGTCCTGATCCCTCTTATCTCATTATTTCTCCCTTTTTAATAGAGATTCAAGACATTAGCAGAATAACTGGTGTTGTCAGAGCAGTCAGTGAACAAAAGGGCAGCACTTCAGGACAATAATATCTCAATGGATGTTAATATAATGGAAATATCTCACACAAAAAAACTTGCTTTAACTGCTGTGCAAATTTGCCAAGTAAGAATGTGACTGATCTGGTTAAATAAAGGCTCAGTAGAAAAGTACCCTCTCTGACCAGGTGCCGATGTGGTTTTCTTTTACTAGACTTGCCTGATTCTTTTAGAGGGGGGTTGTAACTATTTTAACACATTAAGGAGCATAATATACCCTAAGCTGTCTTCCCCTTTCTCTATTCCTGGTCCTGGGAATGACTCGCTCATGCTCTCAATTCAGAAAGTGAATCAACGAGCATCGAAGAAAGACCTAAAAACAGAGGAGCACTTTTCCGTATTTAATCGTCTAGAAATGATGAGAACTATGGTATACATTTTGTTGAGTCTTGAACTTGTATTAGATTATTACATTATATTATTATAGATGCTGTCTGTGGTCCATAACATGGTTGCGTTAGTCCCCTTTGACGTCATATCCCCTTTGCGTATGCATCAGCATCGCGGTTGTCTGCCGGAAGCTGCTATTAATTGACTTTTTATCCAGTTTTAAGCCACATTTTTGCAATGCCCTTTTTAGATCTTTGTGGTTTATAACTACACATTTTAACCAGATGAAGGATTTTAGTCATCAGACGTCTGGAGCACAGATTTTTTTAAATATGAATCTGATTTATTCAGTATTTATACAGGTTTACCGGGTCTGTTAGTTTTAGACAGGAGTGGATAATTTGGCTCCCGGTAAAAACAACCTGAACGCATAAACACTAAAGGCATCGTGAGAAACTGTGAACACAACTTCCATGACCTCACACAGCTTTAAGCCATCACCAGACTCCGTATTTTGTCATTGTATTTTCAAATCTGGATAGTTTGCTGTGAAAATTTGTGAACATTGAAAATGGTGAGCTTTATATGTTGTACATATGATAAAATATGCCCCAACCACCACATTGAGAGGACTCTACTGCAGATGAGTAGATGTTGCATCAGTTTACAGGCATAGAGATACTCTTTCTCTCTCTCTCCATGAAATCTTTGGCTGCATATCACCTCTCTGTGACGTCAGTCCTGCTGTTTCAAAGCAGAGTGCTTCCATCACCACCAGAGCAAAACACACACTTCCAGTCTTCAAGGTCTGCTGTGTCTGAGACACATTGCAGACATTTTTTACACACAGCGTGCATTACTGCTCTCCACTCACATTGCTTGAAATTGCCTTTATAAACTAACCTTTGCTAATTTCGTGGGTAGAGGCTGAAAGTTCACATCAGCTGGCTCTCAGGGTAGTTTCTTGTGTTGTCTGTAGGGCCACAGGTCAAGTTCTTTAGTTTCAAAAGTCAAGTCTCAATTCCCAGCTCTTAATACTTAATGGTTGGATCAATGAATATTAATGGTTTCGCTGACCAGTGTCTATGTAACGGTACTCTCCTGTGTTTCCATTCTGTGTCAACTCATTTGAATGAACTTTGGTAAAGGTTAGTCAGGGTGCAGTCATCAATAGTAGCACATAGCAGTGGTGAAGGAAAAGTTTCTTATACCACACTGTGATATAAACCGTAAAACTATGCATTGAAAATGGTACTTAAGTATGTAGGTATAATCAAGAAAATGTACTTAAAGTATTAACAGTCAAAGTAGTACTTGCAGAAACATGTCCCCTGTGACTGTTAGCGAAACTAATGATTATGTCCACGGTGGATTAATGTGGAATTAATCTGATGATTGTTTTCTCCATTAATTCACTGTTTGGTTTGTCAAAACCAAATAATGAGAAATGCCGTCACAATTATCCAGAAGCCAAAGTGACACCCTCAGCATGTTTTTTTTTGGTCCAGCCAAACTCAAAACTATTTTTTTTAAAAATACATTCACACAAATCATATAGTTAAAAGGAAATCAGCACATCTTCACATATGAAAAGTTTCATCTATGAAATGTATTAAAAATGACTTCATCAAATCATCAAAAAAGTTGTGGAGTAGAAATATAAAATGGCATGAAAAGAATCAAGTAAAATACCTATCTCAGAATTGTACTTAAGCACAGTACTTGAATAAATGTACTTAGTTACGTTCCACCTCAAATAGTCCATAGTTTCGGACAATATTTTGGATTTATTTTAGTACAAATATGGGATTGGGTTACAGTAGCTGCAGCTGCTGATTATCTCTTTTTTAGGTTGATCTACTGATTTTTTTCTCTGTTATTTATTTAAGTGGCCGTTTGTCTAAAAATGTCAGAAGATAGTGAGAAATGCCTGTTATAATTTCCCAGAGCCAAATGTGATGTATTCAAATAGCTTGTTTTTGACCAACAAACCAAACACAAAGACAAAAGTTACCTAATTTTACAAGCAATTCATTCAGCATTACATTTTAGAAAAGTATTACATTATGGAGGAAAAAGAAACAGTATTGTTGATAATCACTTTTAATGGAGCACAGTGCAAACACACTGTTGTATCAATTAGACTGACTCATTTTCATATTTTTGCTCCATATTTCTCCTCACTTTCTATTGGTATAGACATCATTTGCAACAGGAAACATGACTTTCAGTCGCACGCGGACATAATCTGGCTGAAAATCACTTTAAACTGACCTATTACTCCGTTCTACTCCTTTAATCTCAGTATTTTGAAGTGAAAACAGAAAATGACGAGCCTTATCTAAGAAATACAGAGAGGACTCTGTGTGGTCGCTTGGACCGATGTGTTATAAAGACATATGAATCTTTTCTGCCTCTGTGCCTCCTTCAGGTTCTGTCTCCCAATGTGTTTTATCTTATTTTCACTCTGTGTCTCTCTTTCTATTACTCTCTCCATTGGCTTTTGTCCATCGCACTGTCTTTGTTCTCTACGTTCTGCCTTTCCCCAGATGCTGAGAGTTTGTGTTGAGTTGATCCAGAGGCTGTTAATCTGGTAATCCCCAATCAATATCAGCCTCATCTCTTTCCTACAGATAGAAGTGGCCTATCTGATAATTATATTTTCCTTTCTATATTTGTAAAAGGATGCCCTTTCCCTCTGAGCTTTATTTCGGTACCTGGGAATCTTCTGCTAGTATCGATTGGGTCTGTCCTCATACACTGGGCCCTTTTAGACACATAGCTCTCGTAAAAATATGTGGCATTCACACTACATTGTGTGTCAAGATGTTGTCAAATGTTCATTGCTTAATTTCCTTGTAACAGAATCAATAAATGATCAAATAAACACTGCAGTACTACAGCATTTATTTTGTAAACGCTGTAGTACTTGTATAAAAAGTTAAACAGCTGAACTCACTTGTCTTGAGTGTTGCACTATAAATATATAATTGGGTTATTATTGTTTGAGAAGGGGATGTTTTTTTGTGTAATGCTCTCAAGTGTGACCAATGAAGTCCAAAACTAAACTCTTAAAAATCACAAGTCTATTTTCAGATGTGGACAGTGCCCAAACATAATTGTTTTCAGTACAGTCACAATTCTATTGTGTGGTTTTTGGCTGTTTGTCCTGCAGCACTCCTGTCCGATGATTCAAATGAAAAAAAAAACAAGTTCCTTTGCTAATTGAGTGAAAAATGAGGCCTATGAACGTGTGGCCTCGGCGTCACTGATATGCCCACAAGGACCTAAGGTCAGTTCCTGTGTCTGTGTGTGGGATGAAATAAGGAGTGAGACTTTCTGAGTATTTTTGATCTTTGCACAAGTGCAGCAGAGGTTAGTTGTGATCAGACAAACACTCACCCACGGGACATGTTTGTGTTGTGTTTGGTCATGGTCAGTCCAAAAGAAGATTCATCCATTGTGATGTTTTGGTGCTACACAGGAAGCGGTTTCCTCTTGTTAGAGATTGTAGTTTACTGTCTTTACGTGTGCATGTAGTGTTTGTGATTATAGCTCTTAAAAGTGAAGACTGCACATCCTCTTTGTGTGCTCTACTGAAAGAGTACTAGTGCTAGTTTTACACCAAAACTTAATGTGTTATGGTGTACTTTGTGCTCCTAAAGCACACAAAAACATAGCTTTTGCACATTTAATCCATGTGATTAATTGAAGTTATTCTGTACAAACATATGGTACAAGATTGTGATAGAAAAGTATATGAACATGGTCCCCAGGCAACACTTTAGGATATAAAGTAGACATTGCCCTTAAAATATACACTCACTGGGTCTAAAAAGTTTCAGATTTAGATTGGTTCATCCAACTTGACTGGTTTTAAAATGAAATCATCCTAGTTTCTTAAGGGAACGTGTTTGTTTGAGTGAACAGTGTGTCCTAGGCGGTAGCTCCGTGTGCAGCCAGTAGGGGGAATCGACTGCTCACATTGACGCCATCTCCCTCTCGTCTCCACTCCTCTTCCCTGCGTTCTCCCAGGTTGTGGAAACCCTGCAGCCCGCTGGTCTGTGTCTGGATCCCGCTCTAGCACAGAGCTGCTAAAGACCCTCCTACCGGCTGGGCTGGAGAAGGAGGAGGCAGTCAGACGAGCCCCCTTTACCGTCCTGTCAGTTTGGAGGAGAGAGAGAGAGAGAGAGAGAGAGAGAGCGAGCCAGAGAGAGGGACATAGAGAGAGACATAGAGAGAGAGACTGAGAGAGAGAGAGACTGAGAGAGGGAGAGACTGAGAGAGAGAGAGACTGAGAGAGAGAGAGAAAGCGCACGCGAGAGTAAGAGAGAGAGCAACTGTGTGACAGAGGGAAAGAGAACGAGACAGGCTGCTTAGAGGAGTGAGAGAGCCAAGGACGAAATAAGGAACACATTTTACAAGTGCAGGAAGAGGGAGGATCGCAGACGAGGGACTCCTTCTCTACTGGGCACCAGGGACACAGTTACTGTGTTTTTCCCCGCTCGTCTTCTATCTGGAACCCAGTGGATTGACTAACCAACCGGTGGATTTTTTTAATACATGCTTGTGCCACATCATTTAGAAACTGGGATCATTTCTCTTTCTTATCTGTCCTCCTGCTTGCTCGACCGCTACAGACTGAGATTGCTTTCTGTGTCTGTGCCCGGCTTTCGCGTTGTGATTCTGCTCCGTGCACAAAGTGCATCTGTCGGCAACCGGTGCTGAGGATATCTCCCCTCTGTCAAACAGGACAGCACGCAGCCACCGTCGGATCAGACTACAGAAGAGAGAGAGAGAGACAGTGTGTGTATGTAAGAGAGGGACAGAGAGAGAGAGAGAGAGAGCAAGAGAGGGGCAGCGAGAGAGACTCAGATTCACAGTGTGTCTGAGAGAGAGGCAGATTAAAACCCAGGCGAAAGACTGGAGTGAAACAGCTCAAATAGAGAAGTGAACCTATACGTCCTCTCCCGTTTTCCTTGCCATCCCTTTCCTCCTCCTCTCCTCCTCTTCTTCCTTCTCCCATTTTCCAACATTCACAGGACTGCCAGAGCTACTGCCACCTGCACCTCTTCACGTCTTCTCTTTCCTCTTCTTCCTCTACCTCACCCTTATCACGCGTTACTATCCAATACCGGCCACTTACGGACACGACGGTCTGGGTTCTAGCACTTGTGGAAATATTTCCATTGTTCCAGCAGTGAGAGACTGAGTGAGCATCCGTCCAATACTGAGGCTCTGGACCGGTTCATCAGCAGCTTCCCCATCAGAGGCATATCTTCTCCTAGCTGCTGTCCGGCACGCAGACTCTGTCTTCTCTCTGGAAGACCAGCTAGTGACACAGTGGTGCGGACAGCCAAGACAGCAATCGCACAGCCCCTCCGCTGCCTCTATCCCATTGCTAGCTATTTGGCAGCTTCCGCCCCGGTGTCACCATTCCCTGCCTCAGTGCTAAGGATTCCAGCTACATGGGCAAGCGATTGGAGCAGCAGCCAATGTACCCTCAGTACACCTACTACTACCCCCACTATCTCCAGACCAAGGTACACCACTCTTCTGTTCTTCTTGCATTCCTCAAGCCTACTCATCTACTCCTACCCTCCTGTCCTGCCTCCCTCCCTCCAACCCTCACCACCCCTCCCTCCCCCACCTCCTCTCTTCCACCGCCCTCTCTTCATCCTCCTCTCATCCCTGAGGTCAGATGGGATTTGATGGATAGCTGGCCTTGGCTGTGATGGTTTCAGATGGCAGGTACCTCATTGGAGTTTGGATGTCTATGTCAGCATGTGCGTGTGACTGTTTGTGTGTCTCTGAGTGAAGGATCAGGGATCAAGGCTGGAGTTGGTCCAGCCTACCAGACCGTTACTTGGAGCTGTCCAGTAACGTACATCCATCTATCACCTGCAAACTGATGAGGTCTTGATGTGATACAGTGCACTTGCATGGAATGTAAAATGACACGTATAGTCAATTTGAAGGCTTTTGTTCATTTAAAAAAAAAAAAAAATACAGAGCTTTTCAAACAAATGAGAGAATTAGGATCCAATTTTAATTTGCTAATGAAGTATTTGCAAGCTGAATGTAGGTCATTATTTAAGTGCCTCAATCCCACTTTTCTGATTGAGGCAAATAAAACATTTAATCATGAAGTTGCTAACTCAATAACTAGCACAAATGTCTTATTGTGCTATGGTACATAGAGCGGACAAAGGTTATGAACCCTTCTTTTGTTTCGGTGATGGTCGGTATGGTTCTGATGGAGAGCAGGCATGAGTAAGGCTGCCTGTGTTTGCTCTAGCTGTAGTATGCATCAGTGCCTCTGGGATGGAAGCCCAGGCCCGGGCCCTGATGGCTGCCAGGACACTGGCTGGGCACACTACCCAGACATCATCAAGGGATTAAAATGGAAGCCTTTTGGGGATTACTCTATTTGTTTTTCTACCACATGTGTAACACTAATTTCTGTCCATTATTGTGATGCTGTGATGCACCGCGGTGATGGTGTGCAGTAGTTAAGGTTAACAAAATCACAAAAATATTTTTATTTCTTGAACATTTGCGTATTAAATATCTCCAATTGCATGCAGAGAGGACTAGATACTGTAGGGCAGGATATGGAACTTGACCCAGATGAGCTCTGAGTATTGAGTATCATAAAGTGTCAAGAATTAGAAGTTGGAATTGAATAATTGGAAATATTTTTAGGCTTGTTTTCTTATTCTGCTATCCGATATTTCCTGATCTGCATTATTTAACGTTGAAGAGTTGAGCAAAAAAAAAAATTGAGCAGATTAAATGTTTTCTCCCTCCTACCGAAGGTATTGAAAAAAAGTATTGTTTCGATATCGGATCCAAAACTCCTTAAGCTGTTTAATTGGCAGCAGTGTCAAACATTTCAACGCTCAGACAGAGACATAAACATTAAAATGTGGCGAATTTCCCCTATTTATAGCAAGTGAATTAGGCAGAAAGAAAATGAGTTAATGCAAAGACTGTACCACATGATAAGGCACAATAAAGAAGAATACTGTTGATGTGTTCATCCCTTTCCATGTGGAGCTGGATTGTGAAGTGGTGTGCTTCCAGCAGGGACGACCTGCCTGCAGCCCCACCTGGCAGTCCACTAGCTCTCACCCTGATTTATAGTTTAATACATTTGTGCTGCTGCCATATGGCTTCCCTCTCCCTCCCACCCCTCTCCACTACTCCTTCCATCATCCCCCTCTCCCTCCCTCCCCCTTCTCATATCTCAGAGTTGCTCATCTCGGGGGCCTCTCAATCAGGGCATGCCCCTCCATTCTCCCCTCCCTCCCTTCCACTTTTCTTTTCCCCTCACCCTCCCTCCTCTCGCTTTCTGCCTGCCTGCTCCGTTGCAACAGGGCCCCCTGCCTCCTTCCCCTATGCTGCAGTTCACTACCAAGGTCAGCGCAGATCCTATCTTGCCACCGTCAGCGATTGATGTATCCTTGAGTGAGCCGCTAGGGTCCTGTGTCATGCAAACGAGATCCATAGTGGAGGCGGGGGACGAGTAGAGCATACATTTCTGTTTATATATCAGCAGTAAAAATTCATATTCATTTACATGGTTAGTTAATATAGCCAGTGGCTTTATGGGTTGAGAGGACAGAGCTACGGAGAGGGTCAGTAGGAGAAAGGGAGGTGGCGGGAACGCCCAGAGTGTTGGGCAATGTGGCCGAGAGGGCTGTGGAGATCTATCTCACACTGTCATTAATGGTCATTGATGGCTTGATTACAGAGAGGGGAGAAGGGCCTCGGCTGGCAGGTTCAGTCCACACAGTTGACAAAATCACATGGCAGTCTCTTTGGCACACACAAATTCACTGCAATCCCCCTTTTTTGCACACGTACGCTCCATTCTGATTTAGTCACCAGTCTCAAATCACACAGGTCTTTCTATTTATCTTCATTGCTGCATTCTCAAGGTATGGCCTCATTCTCCCAAGAGACGTGGGTGGGGGGCATAAATATCTTGCAGGGCGGGGGAGTGGGGCGTAACTCATACTTAAGTGTTGCCATTCTCCTTCTCTCGCCTCCATTTTATGACATATTATGAGATTCTATGGATAGAAAATTCATAGAACATCTGTACTCGATTACAACTAAGGACTCTATTGTAAAGAAAGCAGCTGTCAGAATGAACTGAAGTGCCTTCTGAATTTGGGGGTCCCTTCATCCCCTCTGTATGTCTGTATTGTATTCTAATTTAATGGAGTTCTCTGATGCTGTCCAGCATGTGCTAGTCAGCCCAGATTAGAATGTGAAAGTCAGAGAATGAGATGAAAAGATAACATTTGGCTTTCTATTGATTAGTGCAGTGGGGCGTAGCATGTGCTTCTCTTTAGCTGAATTATTGATTCCTGAAGGAGGATTTGTGTGTCTGTGTGTGCATTTTGGCGTACCAGTGTGTTTGTGTGTGTGTGTGTGTGTGTGTGTATGTGACTTTCATACGAGGTTATGGCTGGGGGGGAGCTGGCAGGATGCTGCTTTGATGAGAAGATCCTTTAAAGGCCCTATTTCTGCCTATTCCCCAGCTGATTAGTCCATGGAGTCATTTGCTGAAATTCAGCCTTTATTCAGCCTGTGTCTTTCTGAGTGAGTTTGATGCGTAGTGCTGTTCACAGCTTGCTGTGCATTCAACTTTAATGATAGGTAATAGATGTGCATCGTAAATGAGAAAATTACAGTAAAACGATGCACTGTGGCCCGGCCCCTCCCAGCGCCCCCAAGAACAATTACAGCACACAGATCAATTATTGTTATTTCATGATAGTGTTTAGGAAAGAATATGAATTTCAGCTAAATGTGTTCACTAAGTGCCTGTTAGTCCTGGCGTGCGTCACATCTTATTTTCTCTCAATGACAGGCATTTTCAATCCTCCGTTTCATTATTACACACACAACTCTCTAAAAGAACTCTCAAATTAATGATAACTTGCCTTGAAACCCTGCAGTTAATACTGCCTCTGTTGTGAAATTTAGTTGACTTTACTGCTGCTGTTACTGCATGCACACAAGGAACCTGACACGACTGTACCCTTGTAACTACTGTTACGCCGCTGATAGGCGAGTTTATGCGTAATGCCAGCGATCTCACACACAGGCCAACAACGCACAGACACACGAGGATGCACTGCAAGTATATGCACCCGCACTCTCACACTCACTTGGGGTGTGATCTAGGAACGTCTGGGCGTCTGTATAACAGTCAGACTAGTACATGCTGAACCCGAGAAGCCGAGAGGGGCAGATTGAGGTAGATTTAGCAGCCGCTAATGTCCCTGGCCTAAAGTAAACACCAGTCAATGGAGCCCTTTGAGAGGATCTGTGCCTGTGTCTGCCCCTGCCATAGGCACCATTTATGTTGAGAGAGAGAGAGAGAGAGAGAGAGAGAGAGAGAGAGAGAGAGACAGAGAGAGAGAGAGATGTAACAGGGAGGGGCCAGTTAATAGCAAGGAAAAGGGTTTGGTTACATTACACGGGGTGATCCATTGTGCGACAGAAATAACAACAGAGCCATCTAAATCCTCTTTTAATGCCTCGATAGAGAAGAAAGAGAAGCACAGAGACAACAAGGGAGAGACAGTTATACATAGACATGGAGAACAAGCGAAATCAAAGGCAGAGAAAAAGGACCACTTTCCAAAGTCTTTCATTAAATCAGTTATCAGTGGCGTAAAACTCAGCTAGCAGCTTAGTCCCCTCTGTCTCCACTGATGTGGATCTGCTTTGAAGAGTTTATCAAGGGCTTTTAGGGCTGGAAAAATACACTTCTCATATTACATTTACTAAAGCCCAGCCCTATTTTGAGCCTGAGACGATATGTTCTGATTAGTACTAAGACAGGGGCATAACTCATTTCCCCTCACACGTAATTCTTGATGCATGCCTCACGACTGACTGCCCGAAACAAAATACTGTCCCCATCTCGCTGTAAATCTAAACACATCATGTGCTCTCTATAGCTCAAACTGGCAGGCTTTCTGTCTTGCTTTCCTCCTTTTTTCACGTTTTCCCAATCCTTCGCCTCACATGGTCAAACCATGAAAGGAGGCTTTTTGATCATTAATCAACTAATACCCCTAGTTTTTATCTGCCTGTGCCTACAGCTTTATCCAGCACTACAATCCCTCCATGTGTAACTGTCAAGCAACGGGGCAGACAACTCCATTTATCTGCTATTGCCTGTGTGTACTTGCACATATGCAGACACATGCAGACACACACACACACACACACACACACTCACTCACAGGGGTACTCTTAGCCCTTCTCATCTATCAGCTGACAGCTCAGGCCTATCTGCACGCCCATACATTAAAGTTGTGTGTGCATTATTGCTTCCTGCAGCCGCTCATAAGCTGCCACAGAGCAGGCTGCTGAGACCTGGCCCTCCGCATGCTGCCGTCCACATTTCATTACAGCTGCTCTCTCAACGCTGATATCCATTTTGTCAGAAGAGAAAAGGACTATCATACAAAGGCGAAGGAAAATGAAATCGCAAGCTTTTTTTTCCTATAGGTTGCATATCTAAAGATGGGACGAGGAACCTGTTCACAGAGGAATATGAATGTAACAGCAATATTATGTGTGTGCTTACATTGCACAGCATGGTTAACAAGCACAGATGGTGTGTGAGCACCTGTGTGCTAAAGAAGTCTATCAATACATTTGTACTTAACGAAGTTGTGGACAAACACTATGCGTGTGAGAGTGTGTGTGCTTGGTTAGTGGTCTAGTGCCTAGAGTGAAGGTCTCAAAACCAGGTCCCATTTTTCTTCTCTGAAATAGACACGTGTTGTATCTAAGTGTCCTTGAGCAAGACACGGAACAAAGTGCCTGCTCACTGACTGGAGGTCACTGTGAAAAAGACTTGAAATAAATGCCTAAAATATAAAATGATGTGCTTAGCGGTAGAGCTCTTGCCCCAGGGAATGTTGTCTGTGAACTCTCCTTCCCGGACCATCTGGAGATAACGGGCGACTCCAGCCTGTGCTGCTGAAGAGAGGAACTCCTACCTGTTTGGTGAAATGGGGCATATGGGGAGGAAGGTGGTGGAATGAGCAGGGCGAGTTTCCTTCAACCGGAAAACTTGGGTTAAGACGCTGAATGCCCGCCAGCTTCCGAAGGCACTGCTGGGAAGAGACACACACACACACACACACACACACACACACACACACACATAAACACACAAAACAAAACATACTGAGAAAATATGTGAACACGTGAACTTTTAACTACATGGTGGTCTTTAGTATTTGTGCATATAAGTCACGGCTTGTTTCATGTACATTAGACTGATTTGTCACAGGGTGCTTTTCCTTATGAGGATCTGAAATGAAACCCATTTTATATGTGTTTTCTGTATTTTTGGAGCATTCCTACAGAGAGAAAGGGGCATGCGGAGTCAACATACAATGAGACAGGGAGAGACAGGGAAGACGTGGCTTTAGATTAACAGCCACATGACAGACACATGATGTGCCCTTCGAACCGATCGACACGACTAGACTTTACAAATACACCTGCTTTCCCCCTGATTCTTGTTTTCACTATAGCATTTCTTTCTGTAACAGAGTATCTGCCTGGAGCTGTCTCCTCTGGCCCACTGTTCCACTCTTCTGTCGCTCTGGCAAAGGGCTAGCCTGCCGTTTTCACGCTCTATTTTCTGTCTCCCCTCTGCCTCTGAGGACAGTTGGGTACAGTGTCACAATTTTGTCTTTTTTTCATCTTTGACTGTTTATGTATCCCCCTCACTCTTGCTCAGACCACACTTCCTTTCTCCTATTTTTGCCAAGCCTCCCTTCATCTTTAAATTCTCTTTCATGTTTACCCTCTTTGTAATTACTCTCTCCCATCCTCCATCGCTTTTTCTTCCTCTATTTCCGGGAGCCCCTGCTGTCTGCTGGGCATGGTGTCCTGCCATCTGTGCAGGATGACATGAGTGGCTGGAGAGACACCTCCTGTGTGGACCCCTTTAATATATACAGCCCATATTAACATACAGAGGAACATGGGGTCTGGTGAAAGTCAAATATACATAAAACCTCTTACCATTTTGTGAGTATGGTGAATATCAAATTCTGTGTCCGTATCTTATCGTTGCCTAACATGGATTTGGCAGCCTTATAGACAGCATTTTCCAACTGAAGGGAATAGATTCCAGTGAATATATTTAGTGTATTTAACAACTTTGTTGAAAAAGAGATAAAGGGATTATAAACTGTTGAAACTTCAGTTGGATTCTGTTGCTGCTCAATAAATACTGGATATTGTCTGCAAAAGGGAATATAATGCTGAATCCTTTCATTGTGGTTCAATACCTTGGATTGGATTCTTCTATCCTGAGGATAGCACTGTTCTATACAGGGAAATCACTGGCTATTATGTGAACAATTGAAAGTATTTTTTTTTATTATTTAACTATGTTTGTTTCCATTTATATTGTAATTTCTTTTTTTTAGTTAAAGTTTATTGAGAAGGGACAAATACATTGTACATTGTTTCATATGAAGTATATAATAGATGCCATGCCTTCAGCTTTCTAGTCAAGTCTCATTACAACCAGTGTCCCTGGTTGGGCCTTTATTAAAAGTTACACAAGCAAAGTTAAAGACAATACTCATGTTAGAATACAAAACGATCAAATACAGGACACATATTGACAAAACCAAGGACAAGTAATGTGTTTGTGGGTGTGTGTGCGCGCACATGCCCTGTGTTTGAGGGTCAAGGTTCAAAGGCGTTTAAATTTTTTTAACCCTTGTTTTACTCGTGTGTTATAAACCTTGAGCTCTGTCAGTGTTTTGATGTCCAGTGGTGATGTATTCCACAGTTTGGTGCCTGTTACTGTGAAGGATGATTGTCCGAATGTTGTTCTTTATTTCGGCTTGTTGCACCCCTGGTTCTTATTCTACTGTTTGGTGGTTAACCAATTAGTATTAGTATATCCAGTATTTCTGGAGCAAGGTTGTTCACACACTTGACATTAAGTTTTAAAAATGAAAATCTTACAAATCTGTCAAAAGCTAGTTAATTATGTTTCTTGAGAATTTGGCAATGGTGCCATGATCTTATTGTTGTCATTGTTGTTTGGTTGTCTTGGCCACAAACGGTTTTACGTTATGACAAATGCGAATATAGCATGGCATGCATAAATTGTTGTGCTGCATTAAGAGGTATAGGTATATTGTCTCATTAGGCAAAAGCAATTCAAGTTGGTCTTGACAGTTTTGCACAGCATTGAAATTTCCTCATTGCAATGTTTGGTTTTGATGTGTCATAGCATGTTTCACTAAAGTGTCCCAAATTAACAGTGCTAAACTCAGGCACCCCATTTGAACGGGAGATAGTGGCGACCGTAAAGGGCAGAAGAGGAGTTGGGTCAGGACGAGAGACTGAGCTGGTGGTGAAGGATGTCAGGCTGCCAGTCACGTGCGAGAGAAGGATGAGGGAGGGGGAAGTAACTGCACCTCGTGAGAGACAGACAGGCAGAGAAGGGCTTTTGTTGTTCTTGTGTAACCGAAGCTTTCCTTGTCTGCTGCGTCTGCTGCCCTACCTTTTGGTGTGCTGGTTCACGTGAAGAATGATCAGGTTGCTGGCATAGCGACAGCGGAAGAGTAGAAGGAGGTAAAGCAGTCGGCAGCTCAGCTTGGTACCGTTAACCGACTCAGACGGGGTAATTGCTCCTGCATTTTTAACGAATGGCTGCTGCATGCACTTTGAGAAGCAGCACACCAGAGGATCTCCTACTGCAGCAGAATTGCCTTTTCACCTTCTTGACAGAGGGCGTCTGAGGGAGGCAGAGGCCTCCTTTATGTGTCCCTACCTAATCAGACCACTGTTTATCGTCACAAATGGTGGTTGTGAGTTCATTGTGTTAACCAAATGAAGCCCTTGTATGTAAAGTGCTGTAGAGAAAAGTTTCCCATGCTGATCCTGATGGCACGCTCAACAGTTTTGTCATTTTCTTCTGGTTTCAGCTTATTTTTGGGTTGTGGTGCTAGTCTGTGGTCTGCCCTACAACCAGACACATTACATGGCAAACTGAGAGCGTCTAATAGCGATGAGCTCATAATCAAAACAGTCTACTATGTAGGCGATAGTGTGTGTTCTATTAACGTTTTTTCCTGGAAAGACCTGAAAAGGGGAGTATCAATTTTCTATATGCAATCCAGTTTGATCTTTCTCTTTTTGCACCAGAGAATCAAGAGTCAGAATAAAAGACTAGGAAAGCCACCTGTGGAGTGAAAGAGGCGAAAAGATCAGCAGTCTCCTTTTTCACAGTGGTCTTTCATTTACCTAACGACGTCATGGTCTGACAAAGAAAATCCTCTCCCAGTGTAGATTTCACTTTGAGTGAATTTGCATCTAATTTCCATTGTGGCTGCGCAAACTGATGACCCGGTGTCTTTCACCTAGATATCCAGACGTGGAAACTGGAGGAGACACTGGCCACAGACATGCAAATGGTAGTGTAGCCTGACCACTGTGATTAGTGTAGGACGCCTTGGTCGCCCCTCTCCTAAACATATATACTAGCTGCCTGCAATATTTACTCTACATAGCTGCATTAGTATTGGCAGGCTCAATGAAAATACCATGTCATGCATAGCTTGAAAAATGGCTCAGGAAAAAGCCAATTCTGCCATGAATGAGGATAAGCAAATAGGCATGAGGGCTTGAATAGCTGCCAGTCCTGTCAGATCCCCCCTCTCACCCTGCCACTATGAGCTCTCCTATACAAATAAGGATACGTGCACCAATTTAGAGCTGCAGATGAACCTTTCGAAGCCTTGTCAAGCAAGTGGGGGATTACCAAGCGCAAACAGGCCTTTCTCCCGGCTTTATTTGAGTTAAATGACTCAAGCCACCCTCTTAGATTTTGCCTGAATGGTTTATCTGGCAGACCTTTCTATTGCTCCTGCCGCTTCTGAGGCCACAATGTGTGTGCATTAGTCAGAGTATGGAAAAACACTGAGTGGGACAGGTAGGCGGCATGAATTAGATTGCAAGGACACTGATGCAGGGAGCAAGCCGAGCCAGTCGAGTCACAAACCAGGATAAATGGAAAGAAGAAGAGAGGAGAAAGCCCTCGGCGTGATAGAGTCCAATTGGAGGAGAGATTATTATTCTTCACCAGTAATTAGTAGCACATAAACAGCCATTGGCAACAGAATTAAAAAGTGTCATTATGATATGTGAGCTCCACACAAGATGCCGGTTCTCTCCCTTTTCAATAGTTAATCATGTTGCCTCACAGACACCCCCTGTGCACACACGGAGAGGGTGAGGGTTCAGTTGGTAACAGATGAATGCCTGGAAATGACAAACCTATTGGAGGGTTTGATGCAGAACACTAGCTTACCCCTGTACAATCTGCTCTGATGCAAATGCTGTCTCCTCTCTCTCTCTCCCCTTTTCCCCTAAATTATTAAGGTCACCCACATTTCAGAGAGGAAGAGTAGGGCAGAAAGAGTGTGTGTGAGAAAGGGAATGCTTGCAGGAATAAATGCTTTCACATGTATTTACGAACGACAGGTTTTTACATTTTGTCTGCATTAAAATATGCACAATATTACCGGTACAAGTTTTGAATAAATGCAAATGTTAGCATTTGAGTACTTTTGCAGCTGATGAATACTGATGTTTTTATCCTCCACATATTTTTTTGTCCTTGGGCTCTTGTGAAAATGTTAGAAAAGAGTGGCTTTGAAAAACAGTTAGTTACTAATTCCCTGTCTGCTTTCTTTCTCTCATTAGCTGTCTTGAGTACCCTGTGGAGGACTTGTATCCATTATTTATCTCTAGCCCCAAAAAACAACAGCTGCATGCTTGTGTAACTGCCATATGTTATGCTTCTCCCAACATATTGGGGGGAATCATGCTGTATAGGGAGCTTTATATCAACCCACGGAGATCTGTGTCAAGCCCCATGCAGACATGCTGCACTTGAATTATTTCCTGCATGCTTATTTTTTCAGGCTATCGGTGAAAAATACAGTAGGAACTTTTCTCAACAGTTAGAACTTAAACTACACAGGCAATTAACCACAGAGGCACCTCGCGAATATTTTCAGATGCTCCAGCACCACTGCAACCATCGGTGGAGGGAAGAGGGTCACATTAGGATTCAGCCGATAAAGCAATAAACCCTTGTAGGAGCTGCAGTCGGCGCCATTCAGAGCAGATTCTGTGTCCTCAGCACTTTGGGCCTGCAATTAATCACTAACTTGACATAACCCCACCTTCCTGCAAACATTGGATAAACACTCAATGGCGAGCCAACGTTAGCCGCCACAGACCCGGTGCAATCGTTAAGATGACTGTTGACGCTCGGGCTCTCTCTGAATTGTTTAGGAACTATGTGCCCCAGTTATGTAGACTTCCTGTAGAGCACAGGATGATCTGCTGATCTGTTTAGTTATAGATAGCAGTTTAACAGCCAGCCGGAACTACAGCAGGCGGCCCCCGTTCCATCATTCTCCACTCAAGGGTTATGGAGGACGCTTGGCTCTCGTGGCTGATGTGTGGCAGCATTAACTAGGGTGTTGCATCTGTGTAACCCGTTTGTGTGTTTGCGTGTCTGCCAATGTACGTTTCTCTGCTGTTGTGACTGCATGGCAGTTGCCACAGTGATTTTTGAAACGGACCTCTGAGCTTGTTGAGGTTTTATTAAGAGGGTCACTGGGAGTGCTTGCTGTATTGTTACCATAACGATAGTTGCCAATAGTGTGTACCTACCTAACTCATTGTTTGACGGCAGGTCAAACAAGGTCACTGTAGAGCGCTGTAAGCCTAAGGTGGGGTTCCTGCAGACCCAACATAACATTTTCTAAGGGTGTAGCTCAGCTTAATGTTTTCACCTTTTAATTACCTATGATTTTTTTTTTTTTAATTAGATTTCAAAAAATGTTTTTCTCCTTCACATATTTATAAAACGTAAAATTCCTCATGCACATTTGGGCTTGCAAGAAAGGTTTCACACACTTTAGGACCCCAACATACGCAATGGCCCACATTATCATGTGCATACATAACAGCCTGAGAGGAAACATGAGAGAGCAGGACGTTTATCGTTGAGGAAGGAGGGGGAGGGGGGAGTATGTGAGGAAGGGTGGGAGCCCTGGTGAGTTCACTGAGTTCACTGGAGGGGACTGACACATAGCTCACCCTCCTGTAGTCTCTCTCTCTCTCTCTCTCTCTCTCTCTCTCTCTCTCTCTCATTCTCATTCTTTCTCACTCTTTCCCTCTGAATAATTTATCTCATATAATTTATCTCTCTACCTCTCAATCTCATCACACACAAACACACTCTCTCACACACACACACACACACATACACACACACACACACACACACACACAGACATGCAATTATCTCCCCTTCCACACAAACACACACACATGCCTCAGGGTTTGGTCCTATAGGGCTGGTGTGGAGTGAGCAGGCTGGAATCTGCACAGAGGGAAACCTGATCGGCATTCCCTGTGCCAAACACATGAGGTCACCCTGAATGACTGATCCTGCCTGCCAGCAAGCCTCCTTCCCTCCATCCCTCCACTGCCATCAGATTAAATCAACTGCAGGATTTAGGAGATTTTCTTATTGAGGCTCTTGCATTTCGGGAACAACAAGAAGTATTTTATGTTCCCTTAAGGATTATAAAGCTTTTATAAATGACCGTGTCGCTTTTAAAGAATACTCTGATTAATCACGACTCGGGTCTTATTTCCATAGTTGTTGCCATCAGTACACTCAAGTACACTCACAAAGTTAATGATGAGGCGTGGGAACATGGCAGCGTCCCTAAAAAGAATTCAGATGTGGCAAGAATCGAGCTGGCATACAGGTTTCAAACAAGCTTATTTTGGAGGAGAAAACAAATGATAGAATTATTACCTAAACTGTCAGTTATCAACATCCAACATCAGAGTTTATTGACTTTCAGCTTTGATCTGTTCTTGCTATTGTTGTACTTAACAGAGTATGTGATCACTTGATTCCAATACCCATACAAATTTGAATGCTGAACTGCCAAATCCATCGCTGTGCCCTCCTTCACCTCTCCACGCCACAGATTACATGGGTAATAGCTACAGTACTGCGATATCAAACCAATCACACATGCATTATATTGCATTAAATTGCCGAAAGCGTGTGGCGATTGGCAGTGAGCAAAACCATCTCATCTCATCTTCATCCGTTTATCCGGGGTCGGGTCGCAGGGGCAGCAGCTTTAGCAGGGGACCCCAAACTTCCCTTTCCCGGGCCACATTAACCAGCTCTAACTGGGGGATCCCGAGGCGTTCCCAGTTCAGTGTGGAGATATAATCTCTCCACCTAGTCCTGGGTCTTCCCCGAGGCCTCCTCCCAGCTGGACGTGCCTGGAACACCTCCCTAGGGAGGCGCCCAGGGGGCATCCTTACTAGATGCCCGAACCACCTCAACTGGCTCCTTTCAACGCAAAGGAGCAGCGGCTCTACTCAGAGTTCCTCACAGATGGCTGAACTTCTCACCCTATCTCTAAGGGAGACTCCAGCCACCCTCCTGAGAAAACCCATTTCGGCTGCTTGTACCCGCGACCTCGTTCTTTCGGTCATGACCCAGCTTTCATGACCATAGGTGAGGGTAGGAACGAAGATTGACCGGTAGATCGAGAGCTTTGCCTTCCGGCTCAGCTCTCTTTTCGTCACATATATATATTTTTTTCCTAGATCTGGGTACAAACAGGATCAAATTCAGGCATCGTTTGACAGAATCATTTTAACTACTGCTTGATACTGGGTTATTTAGGTATTGATGGCCAAAACTATAAAAAAGGGACCAAAGAATGAACTGCAATTCTTTAATTTCCAACAAAAACCAACCACTTACATCGTATGTTATGAGGTTGTCATGAAACAGCCATGCTTTTTTACTATTCACAGTTTCCAGGGAAGGATATTAGAAAAGGTTATTCCATTAGAATAAAAGTGTAATAAATCACAAACAAATCAAGAGAGAAACTCAAACTTATTTTGAACTTTACCACAACAATATGAACTACTTGTCCCAAATGGTGCAACATATCTGCTATATAGCCTGTTTTCTACTGTGAAAAACAATACACTCTGCAATCTGTCAAAGTTGATGGCTATGAAAGGTTGGAATCTTAAAATGGAAAATGTGTAGCAACCGTAAGCTCTAGGGACTTGTCTTTTATCCCGGGCAGCCCTTTGAAATACCCACCCAAACCCAAACAATACTGTCAACTCAAAGCACTGGTCTCAAAAGGACCCTAAACATGTGTTCTTTAGATCCCGGCTCCTGTTCTCTTGTCACACACAAGCATGCAACATGGCCATGTTCAATCAGCCCTACATACACACTAGCACACATTCTTTCTGCAACACACAAACATACACACACACACACACACACACACAGACACACACACACACGCACACACAGCTCCCACCCCCACAGGACACAACAGTCACCCCTCGCTCCCACGCAGCTCATGTTCTTCCCATATTATGTTAAAATGGACATGCATAATTGCGCTGGCGTGGTTTGTTGTTTTTGTTGGCGGTTATCAACAGCCCCCATGAATTCTCCGACAGAGGTGATCATTGTTGCAGGCACCACAAATCTACACCACAGTGCTCACAAATATGCTGTTTCTGTGAGGTCCCATTGTCAGGATGGAGTGTTGTGGTTTTAGAGGGGGAAAAAAAAGTAATTTGAGTGAATATATACTTACACCAGGTCATATGTTTTTGAGATATCATTAAAAAGGAATAACTTCAAGGTAAATGCTAAGATGACATTTACTGTACAGTGTGCAGTTGTTAGTACAAGGCCACTCTTATTGTATCCCTTTATAGTATAACCACTTCCCTCTGATACAGGCCCAGTTGTAAAACGGGGTGTAATGAAGCGTAGAGAGAAGTCTGCGTGCGTGAGACAGCTACACCTGTACTAACGCCAGAATACAAGCATTGTCATTCTAGGCCGGCCTAAACTAAAACACTGTAATGCCATTGCAGCTGCCAATATAACCGTGGCAAGACATTTACAGTGTCACCAGTGTTTAACTTTCACTCTGTTTCCCTCTTGTCACAAAGTAGAACAAGTCAATACCAGATTCGCTTGCACGTGTCGAGCTGT
This sequence comes from Echiichthys vipera, assembly GCF_963691815.1. Lineage (NCBI taxonomy): Eukaryota > Metazoa > Chordata > Actinopteri > Perciformes > Trachinidae > Echiichthys > Echiichthys vipera. Next base: position 21,114,246 of record NC_139838.1, read on the forward strand.
ATTTTCCCCGCTTGTAAGCGTGCAATTTCTGTAGGCTGTAATGCTGTTTCAGATGTTTTGAGCACTCAACTACCTTGAATAACCTTCCTGCAGGAACTTACTTCCACAAGTCATTTGAGGTTGGGTGAAGTTTTAAATAAAGCTGTGGCTTGTGGCGGCTAGCTGACTCTATATGCTTTGTATATGCTAGCAGGGCACAGCCTGAGCCAAACAAGCACTTTTTGAGATCATGTTTCTAAACAGTATGCAGTCTGGAGGCTTCACATAAGGTCCAGTGCCCACATGTAGCTGTTTAAGCTGGGTAAATGTGACGCTGAAACCTCAGAATGTGAGGGGAAACAGCAGCTGTTCGTATATGTAAAGACTTTAATGGAATAAAACATACAGTATATTCTCGTTTTAACAGAATAGATAATCCTAACCTCTAAGATGTTGTTCTTTGCGGACATTTAAATGACATCTGGCAACTTTGGTTTCATTGCTGACAGTCATTTATTCAATTCAATTTTCAATTCAATTTTATTTATAGTGCCAAATGATAACACAAGTTATCTCAGGACAATTTACAGAGTTTGAATATTCTCTATTCAAATCATGGGCGTTTCAGTTTGGAAATACACACTTTGAAGATGATTTTGCAACTCTATATTTTTATTGTAATCTTTCTTTCTTTTGCACACAGTTTTACAAAGATATTCTATACGACTGTGTGTAGTTTTACCTTTTTTGTTCTTTCTTTCTGTGTCTTTCTCCCTATTTCGATCTAGCACAGGTTTGTGTTGCTGGTTAGAGAGGGTGAGTTAATGGAGAACGTCAAACCCCCTTGTAGTGCTGCCTTGGCTCTGACCCCTGCAGATTGTGGAGTGACCCCGCGGGTGCTGCCCTGAGCCTGTAGTTGGAATCCAATCTCCTCGCTGGGATATGGTGCATGTTTTAGCAGTCGGCTTTGAAATCTTTGCCCCCTGCCTCCTCCAAAATGTCTATCATTCCTCTAATAAAACCTGGTTTGCTTTCACCTGTGATGACCCAAGTTAGGGGGATTTTTTTTGTCTCACAGGCGGCGGTGGCACATTTGTTTAATCACATTAGACCCTTCAAGCTCTCTGCTCTAAGACTGTGTGGAGACAGGACAATTAGAAAGCTTGGTTGACTTTATAGAATAAAAACATTCAAAGGTCCGACATTGTAATAAGTGAGATCTCCATTTTCTTTTAATTATGAAGCATGTCAAGGTGCTATATGAATACTTTGGAAGTATCAAAAAGCTCAATACACAGAGAAATGCACACAGCCTGTATTAGGAGACTGTGCCTTAAGTGACCCATCAGGACATCACAACCATACTAAATATAGGTAGAAAGGGCTGCTTTAGTGCCGTTACAGTCTTCCCGGTGCCGTTGCAGAAACACTGACCATTCAGAACAGACTGGGCTTTTCAGACAGAGCTTGAATTCAGGCACATTCAGACAGACAATATGATAAACATTTTATTTTGATAGAAACCTAAAATACGTCAATAGGTATGAACCAGAATATGAACATGATGTGTTGCTTTCTGCTGGTTATGTCAACTCAGTGGCAGGTTGTATGTTATTAGATTGTTTTCAGGGGTTAATAAGGTGTTTGAATTGACAAGTATAAAGTCACAGCTAATCAATAGTATATTTAACAGGAGTATTTGCAACACTGAATCACTGTAGTACAATAAAATCATTTGGATTATATTATATTAAAATGATTTTTTTATTGGATTTAGCACCCTTGAAGAGAGAGGATTTTTTTCACCTAAAAATGTCTTCCCTCATCTAGTGGTTTCAGATTACACTGACTCTTCTTCCAATTACAGGCCTGGGAGGAAGAAATCGATGGTCGCAGACAAGTGACATCGTTAAGTCATTTTGAGGGAAACGGAAATCACACAGGGGTGTGATGGCCTGGTTGTTTAATGCATCATCCAAAGGAGTGCTTCTCCACACATATTTGTTTCCTCTCCATTTGGGCTTTTTGCGGTCCTCGTTGGTGGTAATTGTCTGGAACACACCGGCTACGACAGAGCTAACTTACCACATACTGAGATGCATTAGTTCTGTTTTAAATGTGGCGCAGGTTGAGACTGCACCCCTGTAATTCGATAAAAGTGAATGCAGGGAGGCAAAGGAAGAGGAAGAGGGAGGGGTGGGGGGCAGCAGGCTCACGAAGCAACTTCAGAGTTGATCGTCAGCAGCCTTTTCAAGGTGAAAAGCATTAGCTGAAGGTCTGTTTCTTACTTTCTCTGTCTTTTTCTCCATCACGTCTCCACATATGACCTTTATTCAGCAGGTGTTCCAGTACTTGGCAGTACCTCTTTGCGTGCGCAACCAGGCTTATGGCAAACAAGACATGATTACGCACTTGCAAAGCTTTTAAAGTTTACAAAGGAAAAGATTCAAGTATTATTCATACAGTAGTAACTGATGGAATTGTTTGAAAGAGGGAAAGTGAATGCAAGGCAGAGCAGAGCCAGCATATTTAGCAACAATATGATAAAATTAAACCAAGTCGAAGACATTGTGTTTGGATCTCAGGGAAGGGAGACATCGAAGATTACAATCAGACATTAGCCACCTGCTGAGAGTCTTCAGTCTCATTCTACTGAGAGCAGATAGTTAACTCTGTTGCATATTCCATGATGGCTGGCAACTTGAGAATTCAAAATAATTAGAGTCAAATAGAGAAGTGATTAGAAAAAAGATAGTGATGGTGTTTTGATGAGCAAAAAAAACAAGGAAATGTAGTGCAGACAAAAGTGATAAAAGATAGACATCTGAATGCATGCATATGTGTCTGTGTCCATACAGTATCTTAATATTAGCCATGAGATCACCTGCACGAATAAAGGTTAAATCAAAATAGAGATTCAGATCAAATATTTTTGGTGGCGATTGTGTTTCATGATATCATTTGTATCATCATGTACTGTAGTGAATTTCTCAATAGAGCCGTTGGTTGTGGATAACGTCATCAGATGGAATCCATCCATCCATTAAATTCAATCCCTGGAAAGTTACAATCCTTTATCACACTAAATGCAATATAGCCAACATATGTCCTGCTAGTTGATTTTGCAGTATTTCACACAATGCCCTATCCAAAAAATGTATAGTTGGTATATTTGGTATAGTAAATTGTCAGCTGACAGTTGACACTTTCCTTGAGTTTGATTGTGTATGGTATCATACCGCCCATCCCTGATTCACACACAGATTCACTCAGTCAAACTTTTGTAATTTCATAATGGTCAGTATAATATATGACTATGTACTGTATATAATAGTCTTTATTTCACCTTTTGTTTACTGCATTTTTTTAGCCTCTGACTTTAGTGAGCTCCGTGATGTCAGCTGGTGTTGGTCCTAAACTTTCAGTGGTATGCCGGGCACCTGTCTTACTTGCTTACTTTTTTTGTTGGGAAATGCCAACTGCACCATCTTGTACTACTAAATATATTTATAATACATTAACATAATACATACAATGTAAAATGTATTCCCTGAAGCTTCATCCTGTGATTGCTGACTGCTGAACAGACGTCAATGTATAATGCAGTGGCATCATCGTCACCGTGAACACACTTTTAAGGTGTCCTTTTTACCCCGGCACCCAGCGACACATCATCCTGCTTTAAGAAGGAGCAGAAGGAGACGGGTCTGGTTTGAAGGGTGAATAAATCCTGCCACACTTCACTCTCAAAGCATGTAAAAGGTAGCCTGATTCAACTGCTCGCACTGTTTGCTCCTGCATGCCTGAGCTGGTGTGCTTCAAGGTGCTTCTTGGATTTCAGGAAGGGCCTTTTAACTTGAAACCAAGGAGAGGCAATTCAATTTTTCCTTGGTGTGCCTGGGAAGAAAAAAAAAGAAAAAAACGCTAGCTGCTTTTGTTTTTGGTCCCAGCAGTGCTGAGAGTATTAAGCCTGCCAACCAATTAGGGCATGCCGATTCTTACAGCCCATGAATTATTAAGAGCAGCCCATCGACTAGAAGCAGTGACGGAGAGCAAGAGAAAGGACCGAGCCACCTGAGCACCACAGCTACATTTGTTAAAGTGTAAGCTGTCTGTGTACTGCACCAGTGATGTTATAATTTAAGTACAAATAACCTCTACAACACCGAGCTCCAGTGTTTGGTTTTTGGAATGATTTTTTGTTATTTTTCCATCTACAAATTGGATAAACCCAATATACAGTATGCATGTATTGGGGAAAAAAAAGAAAAAGAACCAGAGAGACAGATAATGTATGGTATTGGATTGCAACTTGCAATACCAGCTACCCTCAAGGTCAACCAATTCATTCCTGCTCTAAAATTTATTGCCTGCTAGTAGCTAAGGCAATGAGGTGCTGTGAACCTTGAGCTCATGTCTATATAGAAGGTCTTCACAGCCATTTACTGGGGAGGGGGGACCCTGCTTGTTAACTCTCCTTTCAGGGCTCCAACCAGCTTCAGTGGCTGATACATGACCCCATGATAGCGCTGGCCAAGGTCTGCTAATGTGTCTGCTTTTTTTGGGAAACACCAGGTTAATGTTCCCGGGTACCATCACCTCATCATAAATACTGTAAGTCTTTGAGACGGCGCCAATGAGCCGTAACTCGTGAGGAATGGCGGGTACGCTGCAAAATTAGGTGCCCATCAAATGTGACTCCTGGCGATTGTCAGTGCTTAAGATGTATTAGACAGAGAAGGGGAACTGCTTTGTGTGGGAGCCTCCGCCTTACTGGATAACAGAGCTATCATTATGCATGAATAATTGGATGCATTCCTTTTATTTTTTTCCCTATCTCTCTTTTCACCAGTGGGCTGTTTAATGTAGCAGAGTTGTCAAATAAGGCTGTCGCAGGGAGAAAGAGTAAAGACTAGACTGATTACTTTATTTGAATGGCTTTTTTTCCTCTCGCAGAACTGAAATAATTTAGAACAGTTAAGAGAGAAGTGGGTCTGTGGAAAGGAGGATATATGTGGATATTGTGGCACGGCGGGGCTTTTAAGTGCGTTGTGATTTAGTTATTTATTGTTTTGCTGCAGGGAACGAGGCAAGAAAAGAATGCTGGTCTCTCTGATGTCTTTAAATAGAGATCCTGACTGCCTACTTGCCCGTTTGCTCGTACTGAAATGGCTGGTTCAATCTCCGTTTGGTAATATACATTAGCTATGGTCCTGTTTGTCACCGGAATAGCTTAAGTGCCCTTTAGCTGGCATTAGATTCATTGTCTTCCTCTCTTGTTCCTGAAATACCACTAGGCAGAAATAGTTTAGCTCGTACGAGAGCGCGGCTTTGTGCGTTTATCGGTGCACCTACCTCTCTGAAAAACACATATAAATTGACACGCAATACAGAGCTCTGGCTAGAATTCAGAAAATGTGTCCTTCAATTCGTCGTCTTGCTCTATTTCTGTTGTCTCTTCTCTTTTCTCCCTTAAACATTTAATTTCCGCAGTCTTGGAGAATATGCAACAACCTGTGTGGGAGTTAAATGTTTTTCATTGGACGCGTCCTTCTCTTTGCAGCAGGATGGCAATAATGAAAGTCAGAACTAATATAGGATATGGAAATTATTCAAAATATAGATATAACTTCTTAAACTAGAAGCAAGTAGCATGGTATTTTGTATTTGTTGTAGTGATTTTATATACAAATAGGTATACTAATAAAGATGGATATAAGTGGAAGCCCTAGGGAAGGCCTCACTATATACAGTGTATATATATCTATATATATATATCTATATATATATAGGTATATATATATCTATATATATATCTATATATATATATATAGATATATATATAAATATATGAGTGCTGTCAAATGATTAGAATATTTAATCAATGTTAACTCACAATAAATCACACAGTTTTATCTATTTGCAAATGTCCATTGATTTCTCTTCGTCCCATTATATCGTCTCATTTGAATGCTGTTATCAACGAGGAAGAGTGGATTGGCTTGCTTTATGCAAATGTTCTTTTCTTTATTGAAAGACAACATTGGAAACAGGGCGGTTACAAATAACTAAATTATAAAGTGCACATGTCAGGTTTATTCTACATTTGTTTAAAAGTAAACTTTCCATTCAGAAACTTATTGCCATTAATTTCGGCGTTTTTCGCTCACCATCCACTCAAAATTGAAACTACTACTTTTTAGCTGGCTCAAGCCCAAACGGCTTGTCTGTTTTTTTGCTTTCGGTCTAGCTAGATCCGGTTTGCTGTTGTAGTAAAAAATGCATTCATTTTCTCACACTGTCTGTCTGAAGATATCTGTAGTCACTCTCTGTCTGAAACCGTTCCATTTTAGCGTCAGTGTCTTTAAGACCAATTTCAGATAAATCCCAGTCTGCTTTGATTGGTCAGCATGTCCAGGTCCACATATACTTTCTTGGCATCTTTGCACTGTCGTTTCAGCTGAGGAATGACTGTAGCAGAACTTTAGCTGCACTTTCTACCTTTATATATTGTATAGTTGTGAAATCACAACTGTACAGAAGTCCTGACCGCTCATCTAAAGACAGTTTCTGAATACAGGGGGTGTGCATTTCTCTGTGGATTGTGTGTTTTGATACTTTCACAGTAGTTATATAGCACCTCAACCTGCTTTATGATTAAAAAAAATCTAGTGGCGATGTGGACAGGGCATTAAGGCCTTAGTATCTCTCAAAAATACCAAACCAACTGCAGTTTCCAAAAAGGACAGAAAGTTAAATAAGACTGTCGACTGATGGAAAGTAAAGTTGTTGTCAGTAATCAAAGTTTTGGCTAAATGTGCTCTCTAAATTTAGTTGCGGGAAGCAAAAATAGACACACTAAGAAGTGCTGAAGTCTAAAGATTTAAACCCTCAGTGTCAGAGACAGCTTCTGCAGATTTTTCACAAGCTGACGACTGTCTCTGTGACTGGTTTCATGTAGTCTTTTTGTTAACTGTGCCGCCTCCCCGAACCACAATCAGAGGTCTTCAGGATAGCTGTTACGTACTCTCGTCTGGAGGGAGTTGACCAGATCTGGGCCCATACTTGAACTGAAGGGGCCTGATGGAGCTTCAGTTTGCTTTTTCTTTGTCATTCAGTCATGAGTTGTTTACTTTTCCAAATCGTGACTCAGCCTCATTATCTTTAGTCCTTTCTACACCTGCTATCCAGCTGTAGACTTCACTACATAACACTGAATGCTCCGACGGCCTTTTGTTTTGCCTGCTTTTCTTAATGTTTGCCTTAATTAACTCAACCTGTGCCTTGAGTAAACAAATGTGTAACTTAGTATCATTTAGCTTACTTTCGTTCTGCTTTTATGAAACAGATTAACGGATCGATGAGCCTTGAGATGAGTTTTAAAATCTGCTTGATTGTAGCAAGATAAGTTGGGGCGTCTTGTGGGACGTGAAGCAGCCTGTAACTAATTAATTATGCATTTCCAGCATATTCTTTCTTAAAACAAAAACGAAGGAATGCCACCCTGGCCTGGCAACTGCTTTCTGTGTGTGGCAAGCCTCATCTCCTTGTCATCCACATGGTCTCTGAAATTGTAAAAAAAATAAGAAAGAAAAAACAGCGTGAGGATCATTGTAATGGTAATGGTCCATCCACGGCTGTGGGCAGACCCCTTCACATTCAGCCCCACAAAGACTCTGCTGTCTTGGGTATTTAAGAGGTGGTCTGCTGTTGGCGGCCGAGGAGCTTCCTGTTCATGTGGTAATCTGTGCGGCGGTACAATGGAGCCAGCGCTGTTCTCTCAGAGCCCGGCCCCGCACATTCAGCCAGAGAATGGAGAGCCACACACCACAACAATAACAGCCCACTGTTATCATCTCATGAAAAGTCTCCATTGGAGGGTAAATAAATAGTTTAGAAATCCTTTAGTACGTACAATAGGCCAGACCACCGCTGATTTTCATCTTTGATGTCTCCTCACAATTTGCCCTGCCTTATGAAAATATAATGTCAGACGGGAAAAACAGTGCTGAAAAGAATGCAGAAACTCAATTGTATTGCACTTTGAAGGAGAGCTGTAAGAGCTTTTTTGGTACTGAATAAAAAAAAATGAGCTGGGATCATTTTCGTCATGCAAGATTTAAATTTGAAATGAAATAAAAGCCAATTGTCAGATTCATTAGCTGAGACAGGATTCCAGAGTGTAAGCTCTATGTTCCAGTAACAGTTTTCAATTGCCTGCAAAAGCGTGTGCATTAGACACAAGGGTGACATCTTAAAAAGACAAGAAATAAAAATAGAAAGTCCAAATAGCCTCTTGGAAAGAAACCCTTTTGTTTTCAGAAAGTTGTTTTGAGCGAGAGCATCTCAGTAGAATCCTAAGCTTTGATTCATAAAGTGGTTTGCAACAGGATTGCAGATCTGGGACAATTTCACATCTTTTCTTGAAATTTATGGTCATTCAGCCCCGTGCTGTGATGCTAAACTAGACCTCTGAGAAGGTTTATGTATAGATACAGTGCAGAAGGACAGAGTGGTGAACAACAGGCTGCTAAAAGGAACACTTGAATGTATGAATAAGGAGAAGTGTTTGAACCGTAAACCTTGACTTAGTGGAAAGAATGAATAACTTCACTTATAGTACCTTTGAAGATATAAAGGAAGTGATGGCATCCGTTGAGTATGTTCTAACCTGCTTGAACCCAGATGGCCCGTGTTTATCTATACTGGCTATGATCCCTTACCGTGTCCAAGTGTTGCATGTATTAAACTCTTGCAGCAGCCCGACGAGAGCGCAGCAAGCCAGAGTTACTGAGGCAAGCAGTCAGGCAAGAGGGAAACATTATACCATTACACTCACCTGTTCCAAAGGCATGGTGACTTATCTCATGAATAAATCACACTACCAAGGCCCGGACAACTCAGACACTGCACCTCTTCTCCTTTGGCAGACGTCGGCATCCCTATCCATCTTTCACTCTCTGTAACTTATTTTTCTACTTCTTTCTCTCTCTCTCTGCCTCCCTCCCTACTGTTTTGTGTCTTACACCCCTCGCTCTAGCTGGCTGCTCGAACTAGCTCACTTTATTTATCACGCCATTGTGACACTTTTGGATAAAGCTCCACACCCGCACTGATTGAACTCTGCTTGTGAGAGCTGGGACTTCACAGATCATTCTACTTTGGTTTACAGTAAGTCACAGGATTGACATCTCAGGATGGTCTGCCCAGAAGAGGCTGACTCTCTTCCTTTAAATCACTCAGAGAGGCGCTTCTGAAGGGTCCGTAACTCAGCGGTCATGCCAATATGCCAAACCAACAGAAATACTGAACGCACCTGTGTTGAAAATAAAAACGGAGAAAGACTGATGGCTAGGGGGAAAAAAATGAAAGTGTGTGTTGGAGCTTACATTTAAGCTTTGTCTTTGATGTGAAAACCTGACTTTTCTTGACACATCTTTCTTGGTATGACATATCCAGGTGCACAGAGGCAGAATACCAAGCAGTGATTCCAAAGATGTTACAATGCGGCATTGTTCTCACATTGACCCGAAGTAAAACAATCCCCTGCATAACTCCACCGTCTGCTGCTGACGACAGCCCTGCAGTATGTGGGCTTAGGCCCGAGGAGGCGGGCAGATACAGGGGTTTTTGTGTTGAGTAATGCTGATATTCCTTCAAGGGGGATAGTTGCTTAGCACACTGTGCAGAATCTGGCTCAATGTCTTCTTTGGCCTACTAAACTCTGCTCAACACTATGTAAAAACTCCCTAATGGCTGTTAGACAGGGAGGAGAAAGGGGGTGGAGAGATGGAGGAGAGAGAGAGGAGGAAGAGAAAGAGGGTGGGGGTGTGGCGGTCTGGGTGGGGGTGCAGGACTAGCAGCCATATGAGGATTGGGATGGATTTGGGCATAGATGAGAGCTGACTGAAGGGATAGGAGAGGTTGAAGGGAGGATGGATGGAGCACAAACGGGGATAGATTCGGTAATGGAGGGTCAGAGAGAAGAAGACAGGGGTGGGTAAGATGGGTAGGAGTTTGGTGTATGGCTAAACCAGCTGCTAAGGCTCTGAGGAATCTTTTTTTCTCTCTTGTCAAAACACAATGCTTATACTTAGGTGTTGAACTAAAGGGAAATATAATAATTTATTGTGATTTACTGTTTTGACAAGGTGCACTTGTTCACTAAAGATGATGAGTCAGAGTCTGAAGTACACTATCAGCCCACTTCAGGGTATAAACTTGCAGCAAATAATGTTGTGACAAATTAGATCTCATCCAGGGCCACAACAAAGTGACTAAACCACAAAGTCCCTCCAGGCAGGAATGCATTTGTCAGAAGTGCCAGATCAGGACGTGCCACAAAGGTGGACGCTAGAGACGCTCGCAGAGACTGTGGTTATCAGGCAGTTACCCTCCAACAGATTTAAGGTGTTGATGTGGCTTTATATTTTCAATGTAGTAAAACATTTGTTGTGCAAACATTTGGATACAAATCATTTTAAAACATTCAAAAGATCTGAGATGATATTTTTGTCTTGCTCTCTCCCCTCTCATTTAAGAAAAAGAAAAGAAAACAAAAACATTCTTGTTGGTTTGATTGCCTGCTGCTGCACGACCTTTTCTCAAACACATCCAGAAGTTCACGTCCGTCAAAATATCATTTACAGCTCGCCTGACAATTACAATATTGCTGGATAATGTACCATTTCATTTCATTTTCATTTTCAGTTGTCATATAGACAAATAACTGGATACCTGAAAGACTTCTTGCCTCATTTAAATTATGTCTGTAGAGTTGGAACATTTGAGCAATAATCAAAAAGAATAAGTGCCAAAAAGGTATTTATTTATTCTACTACAAATGTGGTATCTCCATTTTTAAACGTTTAAACATCAGTATCACCACCCTCCTCCTGCTACTGCTTGCACACCTGCTTTTTCTGGCTTAGGTAAAGAAGGAACAGGTCCGGATCCCTGTGCGAAATCTCTGGATATGTTTTTCAGATGTACGTCATAAAATAACCCTATAAAGTACTACCAACCAACCGTTTTCCATTCCCTAGCTGATTTATTATAGCTGTGTCTCAAGTCCTCCTGCCACAACAGCGGCTGGTGTTTAGTGCCAGTATTTAGTCTGGCAATTGTCAGAGACGCTTCAGTGAGTGTATTCCTTGGGGGCCAAAAGTGACATTCCAGACCCAGTGCAACTACTTTGCATGTGAAAGAAAAATGAATATTCAAAGAGAGGATGTGCGTTCTTGCCTTTGCATATTTCTATATACACAGGAGATCAAAATTAGGGAACAAATTTTAAATACCTGATTTCTCCTGAAATACTGTTATTTTTTAGTGTTTGGATTTAATAGAATATCCGTTGTGGCTATACCACTGCTGTACTGGCATGTTTTTTTTAAATAGCCAGGGCATGTCAACAAAAACCTTTATTTTGTGAACAAAACAGTGAGCAAAATTAGAGAACAGTGACCATTGGGTCAGAAGAGAAGATTTAAACAATGTTTTCTCAGGGATATAGGATTAAAAAAAACGAATAGGAAGTGTAAAGGCCCTTGCTTTGAATGACTTCAGCACATCTGCGCCAACAGGACGTCACTAGTTTCTCACACTGCTCTGGTTTGATCTTGGTCCATTCTTCTTTCAGTCTCTTCCACAGTTCAGTAACTGTAATGGGTTTCTTAGACACTTTGTTGCCAAGGATTTTCCAGAGCTTCTCTATGGGGTTTAGATCAGACACTGGGCTGGACAATTCATTGTTTCAATATTCTTTCAAGGAACTGCTTCACCTGTTTTGCAGTGTGACAGGGACATTGTCTTGCATGGTAATTGCAGCTGATTGGGAGACAATTGCAGTGAAGGTATCGCATGTTGCTGAAGGAGGTTCACATAAACCTTTGCATTCACCCTGACATGTAGCTGTACAAGAGGCCCAACTCCTGCTGCATGACACTTCCTCCTCCAAATTTAACTGACTTCTTTTTAAACTTTGGGTTCAGTTTTTCCCCAGTCCAACTCCGAACATAATGTTTCGCATCAGACACAAATAAATTCAACCTACTCTCATCACTGAAGTGCACTCTGGACCACTTCTCCTCTGTCCACACAACATCCTCCTCAGCAAAGGCAAGTCTCGCCTTTTATTCTTCCTGCTGATAAGAGGTTTGGTCACTGCAGAGTGGGCATTCAGTCAAAAAAGTCTTAAACAATGCCACTTGATAAATCAAGTATTAATAATTTGTTCTCTAATATTGATCTCCAGTGTATAACAGCAGTTGTGTGGGTTTTTGACATCAGGTATAATGCTTCTACATTTCACATCCATGCCAATTTTCACAAGATATATATTTGTTTTTCTCCCATTCCTGTGCGTTTATCCCCCTATGTGTGTGTGTTTCCATTTATGTAGAGTGTATGAGAACTGAATCTCTCCACAGGCATAGAAGACATTAACATACAGTACGTTCACACAACAAGGTGTAGAATAATGATAAGAATATGCAAAGCGCTGTAAGCTATATACTTCAATTAAATCTTGTGAAAGAATATATTGAATTTGCACACACTATGAGCACTGACTTATTAGAGATATGTGTCATGGATCTTTGTTTACAAACAACATATTCACAATATGAAACAGCTTAATATTAAAGTCACAGGCTGTGCCAACTAATTAAAAGGAGAGCCGGATCACAAACACCTGAGACAATTACCACTTCAATAATTAATGAAAACAATCTTAAACAATTATGTTAACAATATATGTTAAAATAGATAACAAATGAAAATAGAAAAAAGAAAGTGAATTGATTAAATATGCATATTTTTTCAATAGTAATTGATTATGTTGTCCCTGCCTCAGAAGATTTCTGAAACATGCACAATCTGTATGATTTATTGATTAGGATTTTGGATATGAGATGTGTGGACTAGTTATACTTTTTTAAGTTGTATCTCTATTTTCATTTGTGATGTATGGATTTTGACATTGTCTCATTGCGAAATTAAATATGCTGATTATAAAATCTGGTTTCCATAATTACAACTGAATGGAAACAGATGATCCACTGTGGCGACCCCTTAACGGAACCAGTCAAAAGAAGAAGTTTGCCTCATTTAAAGAATGTTTTTTATCAATTATTGATGAGGTAATTTTCTATGGTAATCGTTGCAGCTTCTGGCTTTAGTATAAAGATGTTGTTACATATTGTGAACTAGCCTTAGGAAGGTCAGTGATCGAAACATTGTATCTCTAACAAACGCAGTGTTTAACCTTTTCTTTCTATACACCAATCCTAGCATGCACAGACACACAGTGTTTTACTGAGCGTAATCTGCTTTCAGCCATCTTTTTTTTGTAAAAGCAATGATGCCATCGCTCAGTTATGCAAACATTACGTAGTACGTTTTAACATATGGCCATGGGCACACAGTCAAACGCACACTGAAGTCAGTGTCAGGCACTTACTCATGCACTAGGCTGTTGGGGACCTTTGAGCCTCTTTTCCGCTCTTGCACCAATTACAGTCTTATTTATGAATTTGAGCACAGTTGACCTTCTGGAAGAGGAGACGTAAATTTGTTTGTCTGGAGAACGGCGTAACAAATGGCATTCTGGGACGGCTCTAGCGTCTTCTCTATCAATCTGTCCCCTGTCTCTCTCTCTCTCTCTCTCTCTCTCTCTCTCTCTCTCTCTCTCTCTCTCTCTCTCTCTCTCTCTCTTTTCTCTCTCTCTCTCTCTCTCCCTTGTCTTCTCTCTTTCTCTCTTTCTCTCTCTCTTTTCTCTCTCTCTCTCCCTTGTCTTCTCTCTCTCTCTCTTTCTCTGTCTCTCTTTCTCTCTCTCTCTCTCTCTCTCTCTCTCTCTCTCTCTCTCTCTCTCTCTCTCTCTTTCCCCTTGGCATTCTTCTCACTTCAGCAATAACTCATCAACTGGTCATCCGGTCAGCTCTCTAGTCAGTCATTTAAAAATGGATGTCAGCCAACACGTTGGTCTTCCTGAACTGCTGGACAAAGGCCAGCTGACCTCAAACTACCGTGTTGTGTATGGTATATTTGAAGCTAGACTGAAGATGTATTTTTTGAGGTAGAGACTCACAGTTGTTTGTGTTTGTTATTCAGTCTTTCTTCCTCTTTCTCTCTCCTTTATGCAGCCCATGAGAATTTCAGGGCAGGATGCCAGCCTGTGTGCGTGACTGGATTGGAAGACATTTGTCTCAGTGAGAGACAGGTCACGCTGAAAAAGAGCTAGCCCCGCTCTCTCTACATCTTCACAGTCCTCTGTTTGTGCTTACATTTCCTCTGAAAAACATAACTGACTCCTGAAGAATGTGCCCAATTAGAGAGAGAGAGAGAGAGAGAGACAGAGACAGAGACAGAGACAGAGACAGTCACAGAGAGAGAGAGAGAGAGTTTACTCACTGCGGCTGCTGTTGTCCTTTTCTCTTTCTAATATCTGGTGTTGTTTAACGGAGAGATGAAACTTTACACTGAGGGTCCTCTGGGTCCTGAGCTCTGGTGACGGAGGGCTTTCCAGGCAGAATATTGTTCAAAGACATCATATGTTGATTATAATAACAAATAAAAAACTTTATTTGGCTGCTACAACAAGTTTAGACCACATTTGGGCTGAAGTGATACATTGATAAGTTGATTAAAAGAACATGAATTGACAAGTTTTGAGCATCATTACTGGTTTTACTTTCTTACTTACTTACTTGGTTGTAATAGTTTGCTTCTTCCTTTGTGTTTTGTGTCATTGTAAATACATATTATAGCGTGTAAGCTAAAATAAGTAATTTGAAGAACCTAAACCCTTATTTGTTTGTGTATCGTAGCAACAGTATATCAGTAGATCTGCTGCTTTAACTGTTGTTATTGTTGTGCCAGCTGAGGTTTACTTGGGAACCTAAGTGAAGAATATTCTTTTTTTCTCTCTTTTCCCTCACTCTATCATTGCAGTATCCCTGCCCTCCCACTTTCTTGCTGCATCTATCGTGCAGTCTCCACTCCCACACTGGCTAGCTTGCAAACGGGCCCAGCTGGCCAAAATGATGACAAATCAGCCCAAATATTTATGCCCATCGAGTTTCACTTCAGCTCTGCCCACATCTTGCTCTTTTCCCCTCTGCGGCGTTCACCTCACTCACAGCCAAACGGTCGTTAGCGCTTTGCACAAACACACTTTAGCCCCGGTTATGTCACCTAAACACCGGCTGACCTTTAATGTCCGCAGAGATCCAAGTTTATGGTTGGCCGAGGGGTGGCATAAACATAAAAGCTTATGGTGAGATTTTTGTTTGGGCCAGGCCAACCTGTTCTGCGGATGGGATGTGAGTTGTATCTCCTAGCGGGAAATGTGTGTTTGTCTCAGGTCCTACTCACTTTGCAGAAACTAAACAAGAATCTGAGGTGATGGAGGACCTCACTTAGAAAGTTACTAGCTACAAGTAGCGTGTAGGAAATGGAAATGTTTAAAGATCTGATAGGCCTAATTAATGCATGGCACTGTAAACTAATTTTAATCAAAGAGAAAGATAGATTAAAACATTACCCATATATTACTATTTCAAATACATCAGCTCAACATTTATGTTATATTCATTAAATGTCATCTATTGTTTTAACTCAAGTGAACAACTGTCCCGCCTTTCACACATCCTGTTCAAGGAGGAAATGTTAAACCGATATTATATCGCCTTTCCATATTGTTGCTGTTGTTGCCTTACAACATTGTATATTTTTTATTTTGGTTATGTTTGTCTTAAAAGACAGATATCTTTTATCTCATATCTACAACAGTGTGGTCCGAGCAGTAACATTAGATGTAATGATTGGAATATAAAATGTGGTTTCAAGCTTTTAATAGACAATAAGGGAGACCTTCACCAGTCCTGCAGAGCTCTCATTGTCAGTTGTAATAATATCAAACTATAGGGGCTTATGATATCTGATAATGCTTCTTTCCTGACAAATGCCTTATAGGGGAAAAAAAGCTCTTTTCTAGGTCATACGCTTGCATTGTTGTTCCTTGCACATATTTATTTTTAGTCTTCTAAATTGTGGTGATTCGTGTCTAATCATTGATCCCACAGTACTTTTCTGGATGAGAGTACCAATTAAATTCTGTCAAAGAAGTGTAAATAAATGAAACCACTGAAAAGCACTTTAATTCCAATTCCATTATTTTGCTTTCTTTGGATGCCAGATTTAAAGGTAATACCAGGGCATTGTTTTTACAATCATGCTTTATCACTTTCTTGGTAACACAAATGCACCATTTCCAATTGATTTCTTACAGTAAAAGGATGCATTTTAGACCCAATTCTTTCCCATTATGTCACCCCCTGGCAGCTAAAACCGATGGCTTGGTGTTTTTAAACAGTGACGCTACATAAAGCACAGTCTTGTTTACATCCACAGCTCTTGTCCTCTCTGTCAGTTAATATGTATGCATTCTACTGTATCTCTCCCCCTTGGGAAAGATATGGCCTCTATTTAAACTCTGGGGTTCTGTATCCAGACACATGGGTCCTGACACGGAAGACAACATCCTGTTCTTATCTGCCCCAAAGAGAAAGTGAGAGGGAAAGAGAGCCTGTGGGGGAGGTGGTGGGAAAAGCGGGTGAAGAAGAAATAAGAAAGGAAGTTGGAGAATAAGGCACTGAGCAATAAGAACAGGCAAGAGAGAGAAACAGAATGAGAGAAAGAGCTCCATCCGCTGCTTTGAGAGCTACTGGAGATGGACCAATCAGCATGTTTAAAATTAGTCCCCTGCGTCATTGTCCACAGCAGTGTTGGCTCCCTACTGTCCCAGATCCCAGGGCTTTTTTGTTTTTACTGAGGAAGAAGGACCGCAGGCTAGTGGAAGCCCAGAGAGAATATGACAGTCAGAATCACTCTGATACTTTAATCTGTCTTTTTCTCATTTGCTCTTTTCTCCTATACTTCATTCTTGGTGTGGCTGTTTTTTCAGACATTGTTTTCAACTCCTTCTTAAAGTGCATCTCTTTCCTTTCTCTCATCCCCCCTTCCCTCCCTTGCACTTTGTCATTTCTCCCGCATGTACAGAGAGCTCTCAGTCTTCCCTATCAGAATACATTTGGCTCTAGAATCATCAGTGTTGCATTCCCATTGTGAGTTGGGGGTGTTTTGCAATTCACTCCTCTAGCTATAGGTTTACCTCAACAAGTAAAGACAAAGATAGAAAGCATAAAGCATGAAAACAGCAGGCAAAAGGAGGACACCAACAGCTCTCTTTCCTCTCTCTTATAGTCTTCCTCCCTCCTACTCTCAGCGTTTAAGGGCTAAAGGTTTGGAAGGAGCTATCCAGGATGGATGGGGGATTTGTGTTCCTCCTGTGCTTAGAGGCTGATGTGAATGCGGCCGACCGCAGAGCTAGCTGTTAGTTCTGGCAGTTTGGAAGGGATGCCTCTGGGACTATGCTTGCCTTTAAGAGTCTTTGCAGAGACTTTGCCAGCATGAATTAATGGAGGATGAGCTGAGAGGCTTTTTTCTTCAATTTAAGGAGACTGCTTGTCATTTTTTGTGGCAGGTTTTCTTGTTTGTGTGTGACTTGAGTGATTCATTGAACACAAACGCAGGGACACACAGAAGAGAACGTGCACTGGCACACGTAGACCCTCCTACATGGTGACGGCTGATTCTGAGTAGTGGCGTGGCTGGGTTGGGTTGGTTTACTGATATTGACAGTGTGGCCTTGTCTGGCCTCTTGCCACTGTTGAGCTAGCTCTCGCTGGCTGCTCTGGCCTCCTATAAATCAGGGCCAATTACCACGGTGGTGCACAGCCGCCTCTCCTCCAGTCGCAGCCCTGCCCTGCAGAGTGTAGGGACGCAGTAAGAAAGGCAGGGAAGAACAGCCCTGTTTTCATGCCAATTAGTACTACCGCCACCCTCCTCTCTGTTTGGCAAACATTGTATACTTAAATTGTTTGTTTTCACATTTTTTTTAAAACCAGTAAGAAGCTATCTTTTAAAGATATTGTCAAACTGGAAAATATGGTAGATACCATATCATAAGCACGTGTGGAACACGTTTTTTTATGTCTGGGAATTGAAGGCGGAGTTCAAAGATAGGTGGGAACCGAGCAAGGCCGTCGGAAGTACTGGGGGTAGGAAGTTTAGAAGGGGCAATTTCCCCAACACTTTTGGCGTTGCGGCTGGTTTGATCAAGATAGTAAAGAAATCATTTAAAAAGCCATTGGATTATCTGAAAAAAACATTGTCACAAACCCAGGGGGATACATTGTTTTCAATAGGACAGCGATTATATGCAGTATAAATAAGGCTGCAATAGCACATGTACATACGCACAAAGCTTGAAGACTTTATACAGTGTAAAGAGGTTGAATATACAGTACAATGTAAGTAAATAACAATACACACAGCAGGTACATACTGCATTACTGTCAGTGACAGAGAGGGTTAGCTATTATCTGTATAAAAAACATGTGGGTGTGTGAATATACAGTGCAGCGCTGTGTGCCCTCAGCCTATGTAACGTATGTTAGATTTATCATCCTCACTTAATACACTCATAAACATTCGCTGGCATGTCACGGAGGCTGTGAACCCCCCTGCACGGCTGGCTCGGTAAATTGGGCCTGTGTAAACCATTCTGCACGTCTAAAATACAGTGCAGCAAATTGAAATCCCCAGTAAGCCTCTCTAGCGGCATGTCACAGCTGGGTAGGGAGGAGGGAGAATGGAGGTTTTTCTCATTTACCACCTGGAGGTTTTTGAAGTGTCATAACCAGCTATTCTCCCACACTCCTTTCTTTAACGCTCTACTATCTTGCCTTTTTTTTCTTTGTCTGCCACCCTTTCCCTCAATCTTCCATTCCCTCCGCTCACTTGCTGAAAATATCCTTTGTCAAGTGCTGCATTCAATCCTCATCATTCTGACACATAAGGCTGTATTTATTAGATATTTGAGAAGCCGGGGTCTTACAGGCTGACAGTCTGAGGGTAAACATCAGTCACAGAACCGTCCGGAAAGAGAAACAAGTCGGGTTATTAACCTCCATTGTGGCGACCGGATGAAGCCAAGAGAAAACTTGATTTAAAACAGCAAAAAAATAGTAAAATCTTTTTTTATGGTATGAATACGTGCTTGTGGGTTGAAGCTAGAGCCAATGTTTACCTACTAATTTCACTCCCACACTTACAAGCCTAAGACAATCTCACAAATAGTACATACATACATAACACATGTAGACACACGTACAAACACCAGAAGAGCCTGTTCTGTTGGCAGTTCCTGTACATTATCCAACTTTTGCATTCCTCAAGAGTAGAAACTCCCTTTATACATTCTAGCCATGAATAAGATAAAAACAAAAACAAAAAAAATCCATAAATCCAACATTAAACCCTCCCACACTGTCCTACCCAGCAGTCGCCATTCCTCAGAGATCTTCATCACCCATTCCATTCTTTATCCCTGGGGACTCTTCTGGCTTTTTTTCTTTCCCCTTGGATAACCTCGCTCACTGTCTTCTCGCCCAACACTGTAAGTAATGGGCTGGTTTTGACCCTCCATGCCTCATTGTGTAAGATTTCAGCTTCTGACCTTAAAAAATGAAAGCAAATCGATAGGGCGGGACACATGAATTCCAAAGCCCAGGATGCAAGCCAAGCCTGGAGCCCAGGGAGAAGGGGTGGGGGGGCTGTGTGTATTACTGAAGGACTAAAACAAAGTAAGAAAGCCCGTGAAAGAGAGAGAGGCTTTCAATTAACCTTCATGGCTGACAACAACTGTGTAGCGTCTCCTATTTGTGCTGGTAATTTTGTACGTGTCGCACAGTATGTTAAGCACTTTGCTTGTGTGTGTGTGTGTGTGTGTGTGTGTGTGTGTGTGTGTGTGTGTGTGTGTGTGTGTGTGTGTGTGTGTGTGTGTGTGTGTGTGTGTGTGTGTGTGTGTGTGTGTGTGTGTGTGTGTGTGTGTGTGTGTGTGTGTGTGTGTGTGTGTGTGTGTGTGTGTGCGCGTGTGCGTGTGCGTGTGTTAGTGCGTGTGTGTGTGTGTGTGTGTGTGTAATTTAAGATACAGTGGGCGAGGGAAAAATAAAACAGAGGCAAGGAAAAGCGGACGTAAGGTGAAAGCCTCAAAGTCGGGGCTTGAACTGCAGCTGTGCACATTCCAGTGACTTTGAGTGGGAGAAAATAACTCCCATGGCGCACTCAAGAGATTAAGATTCTTCTATACTAGTGCCACTGCATGGAAATGTCAGTGACCGGAGAGCAGTTCTGCTTTTTTTTCATTCTAGCCTGCTCAACAAAAGCTACCAAAGCAGTGTGAGGCACAAACTGCGGGAGAAGGGGAGCAAACTGGAGTTTGGACTTTGTTTTGGGTCTGTGTTTGGAGAGCAAGTTATAAGCCTGACACTGAGACTTTAACTAATATGAATCTAAAGACTTGAGGACAAACACATTTAACTCTCATGTTTAAAAGGAAAAGGAGATCGTACAAAGGCTGGTAGGAATTGAAATGGAGACGTTGTGGTTTATGGCCTGGTAAAAATCGAGGAGAACAGTCCTTACATATCCACACATCATGCATATTTCATTATTAGGCCTGTGCATGGAGGGGAGTTAAATGGTCTCAACTATGTAAAAAACTATGAACATCTTAAAAAGCGAAAGAGTTCACATGTCAAGGTGTTTGCATGGTCAGTATTCAGAGAGACTTTCATCATGACTTTAACTTTTCTTATGAAGACTTGTGACCTGACATGGACATCGCTTACAGTCTGGGACTAGACTCAAAATTTTCCTCAAATTAGTTGAAAGTTCATTTGTAGTTCCCCTTAGGATTCAAAACAGCTTTGGCGATGGTGCGTCATGCAGGGCTGTTTTGGCTTCCATGTGAAAAAGGTGTTTCTGTGTCATCACGTGACAGCCGTGTGTGTGTGTGTGTGTGCGCGCAAACACAGACGTGTGTACAGTATGTGTGCATCCAGCACAGCGAGTGGCTGCCCATCAGTTCCACTTAGCTCAGCGTGGTAATTGGCCATCCATTGATGGACGTGGCTCCCTCTTCACGCTCCGGGGACCCCAGCTCTTTGTCTGAGGAGTGGGAGGCAACACGCTGGCATGGCACACACGATTAAAATAGCGCATCAAATCAGCCATGCTTCGCAGCCACTGCTAATGTGTGGGGCGGATTGGTGTGTGTCTGTCTAGTGTGTGTGTGCGTGTGCGTGCGTGTGCGTGTGTGTGTGTGTGTGTGTGTTTCTGCAGCATGGTATGGGGTCTTTTGGTTCTCCTTGGGGAGGTTAAGGGGTTGAGATGGTTAACTGGAGCGGGTGGTGGTATTTAGTCATGTCCCCTTCTATCCCTGACCATTTTTTTTTTTCTCTGTTTCATCCATCACTCACTTACTTTATTGCAGTGTGCATCGTCTCTTTCTCTCTTCCCTCTGTGCTCACTCTCTTTTAGTGTTTATCTCACTCTCTCCCTCTTTCCGCTCATGCCCACAGGGCCCTGCTTCTCTCTTCCTGTCACTATGTGCAGTGTCCCTGCAATAGAGATATAAATGGGCTGTGAGCAGGGGGCCCTGACTCCTACACCATAAATCTACACTAACAGCACAACAGGCACATGAGGAGAGCAGGGGAGGGGAGAGAGAGGGAGGGTATCACATATCTAAAACATTTTTAATATATTTTGGAAGATAGAAATTATACTCAAAAAATAGGTCCGTATTGAGATGTTTATGAAATAGACTGGAGAGGATTAGTGCCTCATATATCACACCCGTGGAGGTGTAAATTGTTTTACAGTGTAACAGAATTGGTTTTGAGTAAGCAGGAAGATGCCATCATTTGAAAGTGTTGGAAACCTTGGTGAAATGTTTACTTAAAATAAAAAAAATGTAGAAACTGTGACATCTTGACTTCAATCCCATGTTCAGAACAAAGAACCACACACTGACAAAAGCGCTTCACACGCAACTCATTGCAATATACTGTACAAAGGTGACAAAAAGTGGAGTAAAAGTTTATGATTTTTTTGTCATTGCACAGACCTTTTTTTCCTCCATGAGAATATTTCCCTGCAGTGTTTTTGAAGCTGGAGTGAGATGTTTTTCTTGAAATTGCACTCATTAGTATCTGCTCTTGGGTTGGATGTTTTCATCTCTTAGTGACCCTGATGTAATCACCTCGCAGCCTCGCAGCCACCCTAAAATTGTCTGCCCTCATAATTGCAATGACATTGAACTAATAGGGACTGCATCTTCAAAAGATATATTCTACCCACTCCTTCTAACACTTTCTTCCGCTGTCACAGATTTTTTTTTTCACACCACACCTCTGGGTTTTAAACACTTTCACTGATCATTAGATGTCTTAAAGATTTGACCTATTTTATAGCTGTTTCAATGTATGTGTTAATCGTTCCTTTCTCTTCCACAGCAGCCCTATGCTCCACCCCCTCACCCCATGGCTCCTCCCAGCCCTAGCACCAACAGCTGCAGCCAGGGAGGGGCGGAGCAGCTGAGTAAGACCAACCTGTATATCCGAGGCCTGCCACCTGGGACCACCGACCAGGACCTCATCAAACTCTGCCAACCGTAAGTACAGTTAAATACTGTCACACTTGTCAGTGCCTCTATGGGGTGTAATGGACCATGCTATGTGTCTCATGGCTGTATATATTTTAGCAGTATATAATGTGCAACATGCCTTCAGCTCATAATGTTACTGTTGCCTACATAAATGTCATTCACTTTAATGTATTTAATGTGGAAACTTTGTGTTCCCGTATTAATCTTTCCATATATGCCATGTAAACTTTTTTATAGAAACAAATGATTTTTTCATTTTTCCTCTGTAGAAAAGTTTATATTTAATGTAATGCTTATGGATGAGAAGTCAAATCCATTCTGAGTACATAGAGGTACATCTATATATCTATATATATCTATATATATATGTCATCTCAAGTTTGAAATGATAAATGTTCACAAGAGGGAGAACTTTTATGTTCTTATCCCGCAGCCCACACTCATTGGGTTATTGGGGAGATTACCCTGACAGGATCACATTTCAGTAACTAACTGAATAAATAGCTGACAGGCTGGAGACACGAGAGACATCTTAGACAAGATGGAAAACCAGTTTGCGTTTGGAGCGTTTTACAGTAGCTGTAGCTCATGGGCATCAAACCATGACACTAACAACCAGGTCCAACGTCATTCAAAGACGGTCCACCTGGCCACCAGTTGTAGTCAGCTCGCCGGCTCAGAACCGGCTTATTCTTTTTTTTTCTCTGTCTTCTTGCAATCCGTCACTTGCTAAATTATGAGATACAATTACTCTACCTTCCTTCCTTCATTTAGAAAAAAGATCGTAGAATACAACTGTGTATTCAAGAGAGCTCATAGACATGTGATTGTAAATGTGTTTATTTATAAAATAGACTGTTAATACAGTTTAAATACAAAGCTGACCAAAGACAGCTTTTTTTGGAAGGGGCTCTTGAAGAGAAAGGCGCTTAAAGTGTAAAGAGTGGCTCAAACAAAGGGTGAATACAGGTATATTCAGACGGACAGTTTATAATAAATTAATGTGGTTATTGAACATTAAAGCATGTAAACATGTAGTAATTTAAAGTATGAACATTATATGGAACATTTGGGGTACACCATAGGCTGCTACATATTATAAATGTATTATATTTATATAGGTTTTATATGTAGGCATATTAGAACCCACAGTTGTCATCTTGTTAGACAGGCACAGCTACTGTATTTGGACACAAATCCCATATTAAAGCTCTTCAATGTCAAACTGATCGAACTAAAAAGTTCACTTTTCAGAAGAAAATTACAGGCATGAAAAAAGACCCATGTACAATACCTTGCACACCCCATTAGACTGCTAGTGTTTTTTAAGGACACACACAAAGGTACTCATATAAAGCATTGCCAAATGTTCTTGATAGACACACATGCACACACATGCGCACACACACACACACACACACACACACACACACACACACACACACACACACACACACATACATACACACTCACACATGCCTGCACACAGCTCAATAAGGCCTAATAAAGCTTAGATTGGACCACCTCCCCCAGGAATCGCAGACCAAGACCTCATCAAGCTGTAACACACAGTCACAGGGGCTTTCTTTCTCTCTTCTTTGACTCTCTCTCTCTCTCTCTCTCTCTCTCTCTCACACACACACACACACACACACACACACACACACACAAGCAGCTTTGTTCGGCTCCATTAGGCCCTTTCACTTCTAAAATGGTGAAAAGGGGGTCAAGATCATTAATGGAGACAAGGCCAGTGGATTGTGAAATACAGGCCATGAGCGAGTGTGTCTGGTTGCATAACCTTTTCTTGGCCATATTTCCAGAAATGTCCTGGTCAAACGCAGCCAATTATTCAATGATCCTTAGGAGATGGGAACATGCTGTCCAGTTTATTTGGTAATGCTCCTGGTAGCTGTGTCATAAGTCATGCATTTATTCTTGATACTGACCCATCAAAATTCCATTAGCGTGAGAGGCGGCCCGATAAGATTTGGAAAAGCACTCAGCATTTTGACATTGCATATCTCTCGTTTAGCTTTTGCATTCACCCAGTTGTACAGAGTTGGACAGTTTCAATTTCATTTCTAATTCCATATGATCTTGAATATTTTGAGCATAACTGTTTGGAAGGGCAAACCGTGTCAGAGCTTATGTAAAATACCCCGGTAGTGTGCGTGTTTGTGACTCCAGATTTGCATTCTAATACATTGCTTTTCTCCCGGTTGTTATGGAAAGCCACTGACTCTGTCTGTTATTGCTTGGATCTACCTTGCTGTCCTCTAGTGGCTGTCCTCTTGTTCCACTGTTTCCACGGCTCCTCTCTCTCTCTCTCTCTCTCTCTCTCTCTCTCTCTCTCTCTCTCTCTCTCTCTCTCTCTCTCTCTCTCTCTCTCTCTCTCTCTCTCTCTCTCTCTCTCTCTCTCTCTCTCTCTCTCTCTCTCTCTCTCTCTCCCATCCTTCCCTCTGTGTGTATTGCCTGCCTAAGAGCCCCCAAGGTTGCCCGAGGTGTGCTGTGCCAGTGAAAATCCAATGCCACTGAAACATTAATTAGCCAGACTGTGTTTCAGTGGCATGCGGGTGGCAGCATTCTAGAAAAGGTCATGTAACTGTTCTGCAGTCTGCAGCACCCTGGGTCCCCCTCAGGTTTCCCCCAGATGCCTAGTCTTCCTCAAGCACCCAGCGCTTCCCCTCCTAGCCCTGACCTCTCCCACGATGGGGCTGAGGCCTGGGTTCGTTGTGTCACAAACATTGAAAAGCAGCTCTTGCCACCCTGGTTCGCCACTTTCTCAAAAGCAAACAAGTTGCTGCCAAAGTGATGAATTCTTGACAACGCGCCACACCGCAGCTGCTGATTGGAGGCTGTTGTAAACTGCCTGAGAGATGCCAAAAAAATAAATGCCTTTTACTGCGGTTGTAACCCCCTCCTTGTCAACTCTCTATATATAATTGCCAAGATCCTGTTGCATTTTCAGTTGCCCTCATCAAGGCCTCCCAAAGTTCACTGTTTTCACTAAAAATACAGAAACAAAGAAGTTTGAGGTTTAAACAAATACATCAAATCTGAGCCATTTCCTCAGCGTTGATCCTTTATTATTGCATTAATAATATGTGTTTACTTACTTCAAAAGAAAAATCTTCCATTGAAGAGACTGCTGTAAAAATGCTGTAAAAACATTTGGTGATACTGACTTCCACATGATGTCTGCAGATGTGATGTGATGTCATTGTTGATGCAGACTGCTTCAGCTGGCTTGCATCCCCAGCCTTACACACCCTGGTAACCAAGCCTTAAATTGCAGACACGCAAGCATGCAGTTCAACAACAACTGAATATGTGATTATTCTGGTAACCAGGGCCGAGATGTCTTTGTGAGCAGCCACCTCCTTCAATCTCCCTGTGGTTACTGGGAGAAAAAAGTAAAGCCTGAAGAAGACCAAAGTTCTCACAGAGGTTGGACTTACATGCAGAGAGCTGTTGAACGAGTAATTAAATCTATTCGGGCGGGTGCTTAATCTCTGTTTTATTCAGATGGCTGGTTGTTGGGTTCTCTGCAGCCGTCAGCCTGATATATGGGTGTAGAGAGGAGGCCAAAGGACTGGAGTGGGGATTGTTGGCTAAACACCCAGATAGTGAGAGGCCTTCCCATGTGCCTGGCTGACTGTATGAGTGGATGGATGGATAGAACAGCCGTTATTGTGAGAAAAATTCCTTGGCCTAACCAGTCAGGTTGAGGCACTGGGCCAACTCTAAGCCCAGCACCAGCCTCATCCAACCAAAAGAACAGCGCAGCCAGCACATCCAACTGAGCCAACACAGCCCCAAAACACTTTAGGGCAAAACAGACTTTATAACCTGATTCACCAGCCAGCTATATTCAGCACCCACATTTTTCTTGTCTGCAATCCACCACCCAGTAGAGTCATAGAGAAGCAGGTTGTTGGATGAGAGGTTGAAAGGAAGAACGTGAGGGATTTCTTTTTTTTCTTTACGAGGGCCCACACCTGGAATAACAGGGACAAAGCAGTTCACATTTTCTCTGCCAGCAACTCGAATCCATAACTCAAACTGCCAGGAAAGCAAAGGAGCCGCAAGGTCCCTAAACCCCACAACTCCTCGCTCCTCCTCTTCTCCCTCTTCCAGCCCTACCTCCTTCTCATCTGCTTCATCTTCTCCTTCTGGTTCTCCTCACCCTATTTTCGTCATGCCTGAGCCACAGCTGCGTCCCTCAGTCACACTGGCTTTCCCTTCCATGCCATGGTCTGATCAAGCGTACAGAGTGAGCCAAATCAAGAGTTAATCACCGCCAATTGTCCAAATAACCTTTCCCGTGTGTGCTGAGAGAATGGTGGGGGGGGGGAGCTGGAGAAGAAGGGTAGAGGAAAGGAGGGAGAGAGCCATAAGGTATGCTAAGTAGAGGAGGTGAGGTGAAGAGAAGGGAGGGGTGACCCTGGGACCACCTGTTTTTATGGAGCAGAGGCCCGCCACATTATCCCTAATGACTCTCTGAGGTCCAGTGTTGACATTAGCTGTCCCATAGCTCTGTTTCAAAAATACTGACAAGAAGGAAGAAGAATTCTGAGTAAAAAAAGCTCCAGTCCAGCATCAAAGACAGTACAACTGCACTAGACAAATACATCGGCAAGTATTACCTGCACATAGCAAACATGTTGGGATTTCTGTATAAATGTAGGCTAATGAGTAAAACATCAAACTAACCACCAACTATTATTAAGGTTAACCGTTTTACTGATGGTCGATTGCTCTTAGTGTAATGTTTTTGAAAGTTTATTTTCCTTTTATTTTAAAACGTCCGGATCACTACATATTTTGGTTACAGCTCCTAAAACCCTTATTTAACCTTAACTGCAGTGATGTCGAAGTGTACGTGTTGGTACACTGTGACATCATTTTTGTGGGTGTGGTTACAGGTGCAATGGAGCACACACTGAGGAGAAACAGAAACTTTTAGAGGACAATTAAACACTGATCTTTAGCTTTGTGTGAAGTTGCTCTTCAATCATGAAATTTTAGAAAGATATCTATCTTGGTGTCTGTCTCTAAAATCCAGTATTGGTCCAGTTGTAATCCAAATAGCGTGCTGCTTAATTTTTCTCTCTGAATCCTGTAATTCTCTCATGGTTAATATGTCTCTCCACCTGTCTTTCTGTAATCCATGTTCTGCTGTGCGTCACTCAGGGCATAAAGAGATAGTGGTGCTTAACCTCTGCAAAGTAGCGAGACAGCCACAGGAATGCCCAAACTAAACTCCTCCTACAGCTACGGATTCATGCTGAGGAGAAGCATCTGCTGTTCCTGGAACCAGAACCCACAACTCTCTACGTGTGAATGAACGCCTTTCTTTCTCTCTCTCTCTCTCTCTCTCTCTCTCTCTCTCTCTCTCTCTCTCTCTCTCTCTCTCTCTCTCTCTTCTCACTCTCTCTCAGTGTCATCCTCTCTTCTGCTCTCTCTCCTCTCTCCATGTTTCCTTTCTCCCTCCCTCTCTCTCTTCCACACATCTGCCTCTTCACATCTCTTCATTATATTAATCTCTCCACTTCTCTGCTCCAGTAGACGTGACATAGTCAGTTCACCGGCTGGCCCAAACTGACTTAAATGTAACGCCTTTTTCCTCCCCAAACATCGATTTCAGAGCGAGTGAGAGCAAAAAGGCTGATTTGGCCTTAGGCTGTTTTTTTAAATTATTTATCCCCCCATTACTGTATACATGACATGTAGACGGTTTTCCTATTTAGAATCTGGAAAGAACATCTCTCCCACTTTTGCATTGACACTGACTCTGTTAAAGAGTTAATGATCTCACAATCATTTTCTTGAACAGCATTTTTAGTTATTTTGCATATTTAGTATTCCCTTAGGGTTTAGATGCACACAAAATACACAGTCTTAAGTTTTCTGTGTACGTGGCTGCATTTCACCTCTCTTTGCCTCCAGGAACTAATACCGAAAACCATAGCAACCAATCGAAGATGGTCTGTGTATCCCCCCATCCCCACCCACTTTGCTTTGTATTTTATCTGACTCCAACTGTACAGTGAACGACAGTTTTTAAGCTCCAACAGAAGCAACAGCAGAGTCTCCAGTACAAAAAAATAAAGACTGATTGACGTGAGCGACAGAACCTGAGATCCCTGGACTCCCTGACTTTAACTCACTGTCCTCCCCCTCCTGCCCTCCTTCCCTCCTCCCTGTTTCTTTCTACTGAGGTTCCCTTTCATTTGAAGCCGTATCTAGAAAGCAGAAGCAGCACAGCACAGATGAGATGTGTTCATTTGTGCGTGTCAGACAGCAGTGCGTGACATGAGGGTTTGACAAGTTGGACACTTCCAAACAAACTGGGGGCTATTCTGCAAGGCTGGCTCTAAAAAAGACTGGTGTGTGTTTGTGTGTGAGGGAGAGGTTGTAACTAGCTGTGCTCAGAACAACAGGCTAATGCTTCCTGCCATCACTGTTTCTCTTGTCTCTCCTTGATGCACGCTCAGTTAACAAACACACTACCTGTCTAAACTCTCCCGGGCTCAGTCTGAGGGCATTGTCTATGTGAGGTGAACACCCGCCTCAACTGTCTTGTCCGTTAAAACATCCAATATATTTTTCCCTGAGCTTATAGAGGAAAATACAATTTTTCATATTTAAAAATAATTTATTTTAAGAGTTACAATATTAGAGTCAAGCTCGGTGGCACGGTCAAGCTAACAGGGATCAAAAACCCACATATTTTTCAAGTCCCAGCACCAACTCCGATCCCCTGAAGGTAACCATAGGATAGATGTCAGTAGTTTGACATTTTGGTAAATGGTTGAAAGTCATATTTGAAGATTGATGCAACTGTCATATTTGTCCAGCAAATATGAAGCTACAACCATCAGCTGCTATGCTTAGCTTAGCATAGTGACTGGAAACAGAGCGAAAAGGCTAGCTGTCCAACGGTAAAATATTCTGCCTACCAGAGACTCTGAATCAGACAGATTAACATTTTATATCTTGTCTTTTTCATTTGTGTTTGTTCCGAACACTTCATGGTCATCCATATCTAATTCAAACCTGTCTAAAGTCATTTATCTCTATGCCCCAAGCTATACATGAAATATATTCAAATGAATACAAATGGAGCAGATTTAGCGGATTGATCCAGTCCCATCCAGAGTGACACATACTAAATTGTTGGAGCAATTTACCTGATAGAGGCTATCTGAATTTAAAAACTTTCGCTCATTGAAAATCCCTGAATGCGGAGATAAATTGTTTTAAATCTAAGTTTCCAACAATGAATTGTAAGTACATGCTAAAACTTTTAAATCGCCTTCTTTTCTTTTTATAAATTGCCTGTCTGGAGCTCTGGTAGCCGGGTTGCTGCTTGCAGCTATAATCTATTCCTATTATGTAGAAAGGTGGGAAAGTTTGAATGGTTCTAATCAACTTGTCATCCATTTCACACTTGCCAGGTAAAATTAATGTTCATGAAAAGAAATCACATCAGCAGGGAAATAAGGAAAAATTGAAATCAGAATAGTTGATGACAACTAATGACCACAGAGAGAGACCGGGGCCAGTTTCAGCAGACCGCTGCGATGGCTCACTGGCCAAAGTACTGCACTTAATGGACTTCAAACTGCATGTTGATTATGTTGTTTCAGTCAGATTATAATTCGCTTATATGCTGTTCGAATATCTGAGATGTGCTGCAGTGTTGCCAATGTTTGTTTGTTTTGCCATGAACATAACATTTGTTGAAGTGGAGGACATAAGAAAAGAAAGCATGACCACCTAAGACCTGATTGCCTTTCTGTTCCAAGATGCTTCCCTTTTTTAGAGACGTTAAAGGTTTAAAAGTAAACATTTGGCAGTTTACTGCAAACCAGACAACAAATCACCAGGGAACCCCAGCACCTAAAAAAATGTGATGAGATTCTGCCAAGAAAAAGATAGTGCTAAAGCCAAAAAAGGAATTATCCAATTTGTTGAAGCATTTTGATATATTGTTACTCGTGCTTGCCAACACAGTGATTTGATAGTTATACTGTTATGCTTTCATGATTTAGACACCGTTATTCTTTAACTAAAATATGGATTACCCTACCACACAGCAAAGATTATACGGATATTTGCCTTCTAAAGCACTTCAAAGAATGTGATTAGCCGGGGCGGCCCTATAGCTTTGATCCAACAAACAAGTTTTGACAAGGATCGACTTTGGACTCACTTTGACGTGTCATAATCTCCATGCAGTTCCATGCTGGGATAACAATAAAAGGACATAACTACTAACCTGTCAGCTCAGAGGTCATGATAAGACGTCACTGATATCAACACAGGCTTGGTGGACTGAACAGCTGCTCTGCTTCCTGCCAGGTGTCCGTCAGGATAGTTTGGCCCTCTTCTGTTTACTCCCCCCGCTGTGTCTCTCTCTGTCATATACACATGTCTGTCCCTCTGTTTCTATCTGAATTTCCTTTTGTCTTTGTGCCTTCTTTTTTTTAGCCACCATCCTTCTTCTTATTGTACTACTCTTTAAAAATGTCTCTCATTTATGAATGCTTGACACGTTTGTCGTGCTGCTCTTTCTGCCTTTTTTTCCTTCCAGATCAGATTACAGATCCAGGACTTGAGATTTGAAATTTTTAAAGTTGTTTGTAAACCCTTAAAATACATACGGATATTTCCGTTGGAGATTGTAAAAAAGTTTTGCTGTCCCTGACACGACTCTGAGTTCAGCATGTCTTTAGCTCTCACTTCAAAACTTTAGATTTTTTTTTACACATATATTTCCGGCTTAAGGTTACATCAATACAGATTGTCAGTAGTCGCATAGCAACTGCAGCGCTTCACGGAAACATCTGTCTAATATTTCTATCCAAAAAGATGCCCGGTGGACAGAAGGCCTGACCTCTGTTTGAGCCACAGAGATGTGCGAGCTGTGGGACACGTAGCTGCTTCAAGATGACAACTTTCAAGGGCAGCTGCCATATGCTGCTCTTATACAGCAAGAAGATTCCTACTGATTCTGACATGCACTTAGTCTCACACACACACACTTGTATGTGTGTATATACTGTAAATATACTATAGTACAACATGCCAAATTTGCACAACATTCTCTTTCTCTCACACCCGATTGTTTGAACCTGCTGCTGTGAGATTTTCAATTTCTATCTGTCATCTCTTCACATTTGTATTCCTTCTTACATCCTGTTTCTCCTTTATATCTTTGATATAAAACTATAAAGAAGTCATGTTTCTCTTCCATCTGTTTTCTTCCGCTCAGTCCTCTCTGTGCGTCTGGCACGGTGACACCTGTCTCTTGCATTAGCATCAAAGACTTAACAAAATAAAACACGTTCTATAAAATTGTAGGTTATCTCGAGTGTTACCAGAATAGGCACAATTCACACTATATGTGCAAATACTTTTACTGAAGGAAACAAAATACTTTCTCTACCTACTGCTGGCTAGAAAACAGTCATGACTTGACCATTCCCATTCCAAATCTAAAAACAAGAAAACACAAGTTGTAATTTGTTATGTCATGAAGGTGTTCAGCTGGACTCAAGCCGTTTTTCATGCAGTGATGTCTTGAACAAAACAACTTGACTGGCTCATCCTACAAACTCTTCCAACAGCTGAAATTAGTGTAAATGTTGTCTCTACCTGAACTTATTGGTAGAAATACTAAAATCAGAATGCTACTGTGCAACTGACATTGTATAACTATTACACATGTTTCACTAAAACAATGTACCTTAGCCTATGAAACCTCTGTGGATAATATTTGCTGCACAGAGCAAAAAGTACATCTGGATGTTGGTGCACCTGCTCTTTGTGCAGCACCTTTCCTTTTGCAGCTACAGTATCTACATTCTGCTAATTATTATTCGTAAAGGCCTACAAGAGGTGATACATTAAAATTATTGTCCTCCATAGTGTTCCTTTTGCACCTGCCTCATTCCCCTGCACAGGTGCTCCAAAGGTGCTGAACAGGCCTAAGGCAGAGTGTTCAGCCTTCAAAGCACAGCAAAGCCTCTCTGCATGTGTTTCATTCTTGTTTTCTTATGATCCCTGTTCTTCTTATATTATCAAAGAGTAGGGGTGTAAAAAAAATATTCATACACTTGAAATGCAATATTATGTTTTGTAATACTGTATCGATTCTCAAAAACACTGCATCGATTTTTTATTAACCCTCTGAGAACCGAGAGACTGCCGTCAATCTTGGCTGACTTTATTAACTTTAAGAGGCTGTCAGGCTCTGCTGTACAGCTCAAGTGAAGGTATTGGTATCATATATGACTACATATAACCTAAGGCAATAATCAGTATCAGCCATGTCATGCTTGTTGATAAGGGGGCTAAATAACGCTCCACAGTGAGACAAAATTTTGTCATGACAGTGGTTCAATTCATAGTTCAACCTACAACTGCTAGATAGCTGTTTAACATTGTAACATTGTTTCCATGCGTTACAATTAGATTTTCAAAAAGTACAATATATCACCTTGCTTACAGCTTTACAGTACATTATAATATATTGATCATGACCGGAAGAACGAGGTCGCAGGTACAAGCGGCTGAAATGGGTTTTCTCAGGAGGGTGGCTGGAGTCTCCCTTAGGGATAGGTTGAGAAGTTCAGCCATCCGTTAGGAACTCGGAGTAGAGCCGCTGCTCCTTTGCGTTGAAAGGAGCCAGTTGAGGTGGTTCGGGCATCTAGTAAGGATGCCCCCTGGGCGCCTCCCTAGGGAGGTGTTCCAGGCACGTCCAGCTGGGGAAGACCCAGGACCAGGTGGAGAGATTATATCTCCACACTGGCCTGGGAACGCCTCGGGATCCCCCGGTTAGAGCTGGTTAATGTGGCCCGGGAAAGGGAAGTTTGGGGTCCCCTGCTAGAGCTGCTGCCCCCGAGACCCGACCCCAGATAAGCCGTTGAAGATGAGATAAGATGGGATAATATATTGAATTTTAACACAACAACAACATAAGAACAACCTGACATGTATCATTAACGTTATGGTATTGCCAGATCCTTGCCAATACACAGCTCTATAAAAGAATGGGAACTTAAATGGTATCTACACTATATTCAAGTCTTCAAATACAAAGTCATATGCCGATGCGGTATATTTTCACACACATACACACCTCACCAAGCACATATACAAAGACCTTTAGAGAGCCTAGATGAGAGAAAGTGGTCTTAGATCCTAGTTCAGGTTTCACCTACCTACTGTTCAAGGCGTTGCAGTGTTGTGCAATGACTCACACACACACAAAGCTACAAAAACGTTTGTGAGTGCGTCCAAAAGCTCAGGGCAAGGTCTTAGCACAACACTTGGGTGGTCCATCCATCCTTCCCAGCGCTGTGTACCAGCAACACCACAGTGATGTATTGAGGTTCTGACCAGCTCTCTCTTTTCTGCCCACATACAGAAAAGAGCCACTTCACTTTACCAGCTCCGATGACGGAAATTAAATACGCCTGGATCGTTTCATCCAGCAAGAGAGCAAGAAACGATAGAACTGCAGTGCTGGGATGTCACTCGTGTGCATGCAGCTGCCCTCTTAAAAACGTAGCTGAGCTGTTGGCTCAGCTTCAGTTTTATCACATTTCAGTGCCCAGACAGCTGTCAAACGAATGACATGTTTTAGATCCGCCACAATTTGTACATTTTCATCAGCCTAAAATAGCTCATAAAGCCTCTATTTTCTTTTATAGGCGGTTTCGTTTCTGGCATCTTCTTTTCTAAGGGTTGATCCGCTGTTGCATCAGAATTATTGCCATGGGATTCCTATTAGGAGGGAAGAGAAGGAGAGGCAGAAGGAGAGAAATTAAAGATACAGAGCAGGAAATAGACATGGAGAGGATGGTAAAGAGACATTAAGAGGGAGAGAAAGAGAAAGAGAGAGAGGAGAATTGTGAGAAGGAGGGAGGACAGAGGGCCAGCGGAGTCAGAGATAAGAGGCTGCAAGAGTGATTGAAATAGGATTAGTGGAGACAGTCTCTGCATCCCTGGCCACAGAACCACAGTGTTAAACCTGTGCTTCACAGGGACTGCCTCTGTCACATCAAAGCCTCCACAGGCCTGCCTGGCAGAGAGGCGAAGGAGCCACCGGCAGGGTCGTCCACACACACACACACACACACACACACACACACACACACACACACACACACACACACACACACACACACACACACACCACATACATGAACTGGCTGATCACATTCTCCATCCATCTCCAATATGCATCCATTATAGGCAGGAAGCTGGCTCCTTCCACCTTGCCTTTTCATCTCGCTGCAGTGTCTTTGTGGTGTGCATTTGGACCGCAGAAAGGATGCATTGATGAGCCATCTTTAACATTTAATGAGGCAAGCGGTGATGAGTTGGCATTGGAAAGCTACTGTCTCCTGCTTCCCCAGAGTCCAAACAAAGTTTTTAATGAGAACTTTCCCCTAATTTGTGCCAAAAGCAGTGAGCTTTTTAACTGCTTCCCAGACTGAAAGCATACAACATTTTTCACTTACTTGGGCACCTGTGTGCAAAATAAACCGATATGCATACAGGAACATAAGCTAGCTCAGTCACTTGCATGTAGAGCCCAGTAGTATTGGTAATGACATAAGATCTGTTGGATTTCATATTATTGACACATATCTTATATCCTGGCTTTTCAAGGTGTTAAACACTTCTTTAACTGTATAATTAAATGATGATCCTATTTGAGTGTTTGAACTCCGTGAAAAATGAAGTGGTCATATCTTTCACATTACTGCTCATTTGCGAGCAGTGTTTCTTATTGTTGTATATTGATATTTGAAACATTTATTTTCACCGTTTTTGAGTTTGTCAGTAGGGCCTAGTGCTAATTCCAGGTCCTGTGTGTGTGTGTGTGTGTGTGTGTGTGTGTGTGTGTGTGTGTGTGTGTGTGTGTGTGTGTGTGTGTGTGTGTGTGTGTGTGTGTGTGTGTGTGTGTGTGTGTGTGTGTGTGTGTGTGTGTGTGTGTGTGTGTGTGTGTGTGTGTGTGTGTGTGTGTGTGTGTGTAGTATATACTGTTTATAGTGTATATACAGTATAAATATAATGACATATAACATTATTGAAGACTATACTCGCCGGTTCTTACTTGTAAGTTCCTCCCCAGTGTGTTTCTCAAAAACTGAGTACTGTGGTTGCTAACCCAGCTTTGCATGTTCTCTAATCAAATGAGCACTCACTGTTCCATGTTCATCTTGTCTACTTAGGCTTGAGTGTGTCTCAATGTGATCAAATGTTGTAAGTTAGTCCTGTTCTGTTGCAGTAGTTATGGATCCCTATAGCTAAAATGGCCTATTTATCTGCTGAAGAGAGACAATCCGCTGATTGGTGAGTGCTGTTTCTGTGTGTGTGTGTGTGTGTGTGTGTGTGTGTGTGTGTGTGTGTGTGTGTGTGTGTGTGTGTGTGTGTGTGTGTGTGTGTGTGTGTGTGTGTGTGTGTGTGTGTGTGTGTGTGTGTGTGTGTGTGTGTGTGTGTGTGTGTGTGTGTGTGTGTGTGTGTGTGTGTGTGTGTGTGTGTGTGTGTGTGTGTGTGTATGTGTGAGCTGGTAGTTTTCCTCTCGGAGCTCATCAGTTCATATCCACCACCCACCCCACCGCAGCATGCAGTAAATAGAGTCTCCGCCACTCGTTGAGAAATGGCACAATTATCCCCTGCTGGTGAAATATGGGCCAGGATGCACCACTGCTTCTTCCCTACAGAATATATGTGTGTGTGTTTGTGTGTGTGTGTGTGTGTTAATGTGTGTGTGTGTGTACATCTAACGTCTTTCCTCTGCTCACTCATTGTGATGTGTGTTCAACACACAGGGAGTTGTTCTCGCTTATGTATTAATACACAAACATGTACTGCATACATTTCATTCACAACTGTAATTATACAAGCAAGGTCACAGCTGCACACAAACACACACACACACACACACACACACACACACACACACACACACACGCACACACACCGAAATGCAGTATATGCACACATGCAGATTGGCACACACATACTGTAGTTACAGTATAACAGTGCTTCCCGCCCTGCACACAGTGCAGAATGTTGCAGTTTTAGCTGAGACAAGCAGATAGAATAACTCACTGTCAGTCAGTCAGTAAGGTCAATCTTTCAATATACAGAAAAGAAAAATCATAGCAACCCACTGTGCATGCAGAGCTGCGGTGTCGAAGAAAGAAATGTATTACCTTTCAGTTTTACAGGGAACTTCACCAGTGACATAATGAGAATAGTGGTGGACAATTTTGCCTTTTGTGTTGGGTTTCACGACACAAATACTACATCTTACACATCTTATGCATATTATATCAGTGAAATAACTCAACAATCTTGCACTCTGTTGGTCACTCACTTTATTTATGAGGTTTTGGTCCTCAGACCTTCATCAGGCAACAGTTACATTATGTAGGCAAACAGCACCAGTACCTTATACATAACAACATGAAAAAACGCCAATCAGAGGGTACCAGTAGCACCGCCCAGCATCAATACATAAAGCTCTTCCCACTGTAAACAAGAACAATATGTTTACACA
This sequence comes from Echiichthys vipera, assembly GCF_963691815.1. Taxonomy (NCBI): domain Eukaryota; kingdom Metazoa; phylum Chordata; class Actinopteri; order Perciformes; family Trachinidae; genus Echiichthys; species Echiichthys vipera. The sequence goes on from NC_139838.1 coordinate 21,151,391, forward strand.
TTTAAAAAGATAAAATACAGAAGTAATTCTTCCATATAAAAGGCTGAATCTAACTGAGGATAGAGGATAAACCAAATAGGAAAAATGTCTTATCAAAGTTATTTTACATGTCAAAGGGTGGCTCAATTATATACTTATCATACAGAAGAACATTTACAAAACATTGTTATAGGTCTAAAGATCTCATCGTGAAAACAAAAACAAGAACCCCCACAAATATTCCAAATGCTGAAAAGATACCACCTAGACTATGTCATGAATTTCAAATTTGTAGCTTGTTTTTATTCATAGAAATTGCCGAAATGCAAGTTAACATGAATGATGTGTTCACTTTTTCAAGTGCTAATTAACCATGCAATTGAATAAATGATTATTAATAATAATAATAATAATAATAATAAAGTCTTATTTTCATTATCTCACTGGTGAGAGACTGTTTTTTCATGGTGTGGATTTCAGTTGTGAAAGGAGTTTGGTATTTAATATTCTGTACTGTATACTAATATGACAACTTTACTTTTAAGACTGCTCACTGTCCTTGTATGCTTTTGGACCTTTCGAAAATTTTCAGTGACTCACTCAAATGTCAGAGGGCTGCACATTCATTTGATGTCAGCCATAAACATAATGCCTTTAACCTCAAGTGAGTTCTCTTTCCAATGGCTTTTGACATTTGTGCGACTTTGCAAATTGCTAGTTGCAGCTAAATGGCGGAGCGTATGGAAAATAAAACATCTACTTTAATCATGGAATGGCAATCTTAGCAAACAGCCCCACCAGTCAAAGGTCTGTTGGTCAAAAACACTTAGTTTTATCTCTCTGTCTTTACAGGTATGGAAAAATAGTGTCAACCAAGGCCATTCTGGATAAGAACACCAACCAGTGCAAAGGTAAGGTATTACTTTATCTGTCTTGTACACCCACCTTGTTTTAGTGCACCAGCTATCACTCTTAAGCTTGTCACAGTGAACAACAATCCGTGCCGTAAATTTAGACATCAGCCGAGAAAGCCTTGCACCGTAAATCAGTGATTTAGGGAGTAGCTGGCTTAACACTGCAGGGAGGCTTCGGGTAAACAACCTCCTCTTAGATGCTGCTGCCCTGCTCCAGAGGATAAGCAGCCACTGTCTCATCCCCTCCCTGTCTCCTCTTCGATTTCCTGTTTTCTAATATGGAAGACTATCTTTCTATGTGTTTCTGTAAAAGGTCCATTAGGGCCTGCACAGTAAACGGAGCGCACATGCAGCGATGACATTAGTGGCTCATTTTGAAATTGTTTCTTGAGCACACACGCTACACACATTTACATGCTTAGCGCACATACTCGACCAATTAGAGGACTAACAAGGTAGCTGGGATGAGATTTACAATTTGCTATCATTGTCACACTCACCTTCTCGGGGTCTTGGCTCTATCTTCACTTCAGCCACCTTCCTAGCATGGCTTTAAATACATTCCACACACTTTTCTTTTTTTTGTGAAATCAATTGGTAATGATCAGGAGACCAGCTTCAGTGTAGAAAGAGGCCGAGAGAGAGGGAGAACAAGGAGCGATGGAGATGGGGGGTCAGGGGGGGGGGGGGGGGGGGGGATTAGTGTGCTACTTGCCCCGAGTTGTCTGGCAGCACTGTTTAGGAGCTATTGAAGTTCCATCAATACTTTTAATTGCTTTTTGTGGTTTCCCGGGCTCTGAAATGGGGCCTTCAAAGGTGAACCTGCCTTCTTAACCCTGCTCCACACCTCAGTTTATCCTTCCAGGCATGCTCTAGGTCAAAATGTTGAGGTAAATAACCTATGCCTGTTAGAGGGTAGGAAAAAGGGTTGATTATCTTAACAGGTCCTTTTTTGTGAGTCCTACGGGCGATTAAAGACAAGGCTAGATGCGTGTTCGCAGGAAGGATGTTTCTACAGGTCACAGCACACAGCGCAGGGTGGATTATGGGGAGAAAGACAGTTGAGGGAGGTGAGGCTGGGAAAAAAAGAAGTAGAGGTGAGATAAACCTCTTTCATTTTCTGCGATGGAAGAAATACACTGAGCTCAGTCACAGGTTATCCCTCTCCATGTCCAGCTAAAAAGTCAGCTCAGCAAAGCAACTATGTTGTGTGGGAGACAATGTTTCCCATAAGTCACCCTCCTGGAATACAGCGTTGCAGAGATGCCAAAAAGCAGATGTAAGCAGACGTATTTTATGAGTGGAAAGGATAGTTCTGCTCTGCATCCGATGAGAAAGAGGGAGATGGACAGAGGGGAGTTGTGTACAAAGAGGAAGTAAGATTGTGAGAAGGACTGAGCAACCTTGAAGAGAAAATTACGATTCTTTACTGTTTGAAAGACAAGTTCAGGAGAAGCACAAACACATCATTTCTGCACCTATCTCACGATCTCAGAGCAGGTATCGAAGCATAAACAGGCCAAGCAGGTGTTTTGAAACCTGATGGACCAGCGTTCGTCTGCGCTCCCGGTAACAAAGCGAAATCTACACATCGCCCTGATCTAGTCACGCATTGTTTCCATTCATCCGACCCCCCGACCCTGACACTTGTTTAAATGTCAAAGCGGCGGCTTATCACTGCTGTGCCACCATCACGCAGCGAGCATCCCTCTCTTCCAGTCTCTTCTCCTGCTCCACCTCCTCTCCTCCCCCTTGTGTTATTTGTGTTTAGTTCAGCTCAGTGAGCGCGCAGCCAAACACAATGTGAGAAAAATGGGATAGAGAAGAGGTCAGGACCAGTCATCTCTGCGAGAGAGAAAGATCGACAATCAGCCCGCGGAAAGCGAAGAGGGGACCATAACTCGTACTCGCCGACTAACTTTCCCTCCCCTTCATTTTATTGATTCAGAAACTTCTGGTTTAGTTTGACTTTATATATCATAAAATCTCAGACATATTCATGCATTTTAATAATATGGTGTAAAATTATACTGTATTAGGACAACTTTATTTTGATTATAGCCAGGATATGAGGAGATTATGATTCACAAAATGAAATGCAATAACAGTCAAGACAGAGAGATTGAGCACATGTATAATATGTACAAACTAATCTTCCCGCTCATGAATGTATTGTACGCCACCCTCATTCAGTTCAATAGTTCTATGCAGGGTTGCTCAGCAACAAAAAAGTGAAAACTGGCTCAACTTTTTCCACAACGCATCAGTGGTTTATTACCTGGTGATCGCCTTTGTAATACGTTTCTGTAGTTATCAAATCCTGTGTCATGGTGTTATAAATAACAACGTTTTGGCCTCAGCTTAATACCAAGCCATTATTTGCTGTGTCGTAATCAGATGAAATACATAATTTATAAAAAAAAATGTAAACAGGAAATTGAGACAAAGACTAATCCAGAAAATATGTAACAACAGTTAACATTGAAAAATACTGCATGGAGCTCACGCTTGTAGATTTCTTGGAGTCGTTTTTTAAGTTGATTGTTGACATCTAGCATATTTACCATGGAGCAGATTTTACGGAAATCTCCAGGACATATTTCTTGGCAAAAGCTATAAAGTAAAGTATTGTAAACGATGGTATTCATGTACAGGTTTATAATTCAGATGCCACCATAACTTATTTACTTGAACCTACAACCCAGATTATTATATAGCTACTGAGGATGTGTATGTGTTTGTAAAATACATGCTGGACCTATACACTAGATGTAGAATTTCACTGTTCTCCAAATTGTAAATCTTAAATGTTGATGACAGCCTTTCTAAAGGAGAAGTGTTTTATTTGTTATGTGACTATAACGCCTATAAAAAGATAATAAAAAGGATGAAAGTGAGTGTGAGAGAGATGATGGGAAGACGGATCACTGATGATATGAGAGATGGAATAGAGAGCGTGGGAGTGTAGGCTGCAGAAAAACAGCGATGACGCTTTCTGTACCCACAGGTCAGGTGTTAGGGAAATACTTATTTTAGTGTACATGCAAACATAAACCAACACAGGTACGACGCCTACGTCAAACATGAACATACATTATTTCTCCACTGCCATACATCCATACATTTGCCCTCAATGGATGAGTGTGTGCAAGTGCTGCAAAGCTCTGTTTGAAGTACCACATCACAAAAACTACACACCAACACCGTGTAATACACCTCTCCCACGCACTCAAACACAAAGGGCACACTCACTCACACACACACACACACACACACACACACACACACACACACACACACACACACACACACACACACACACACACACACACACACACACACAAACACACAAACACAAAGACTAATCGTACCCCCACACGCACTCCCCATCCATCTGCCTGAGGTGTGTTAGGCTCTTGCAGCAGCAGTGGCCATGCAACAGATCTATCAATCCTCTTCCTAACATCACAGCATGTGTGCATGCCTGCCTGTCTGCCTTTTCTGGCTGATCTTCTCCACCACCGCACCACGCAGGCCTTTCAATGAGCCTCTCTATCTTCCCAGTGCTGACTCACTCCCTCGCTCCCTACCTTACTCTATGACACATACACATACAGGCTTCGAGGCATACATACACACACAAACTCCGGTACTCCTTCAAGGGTACACAACAGTTGCATACAAACTGTACATGCCGACATGTTTTGGATGTAGCCCAGTTCGGAGAGAAATGGTAAGAGGAAGTTGCGAAAGGGCTTTAGGGCTGTCAAGCTCTGTGGGTAAGAGGACTCATTCAGCTCTTCATCTCTCGCTCTCTTTAGCTCTCATGCTCCTCCGCACTCTTACACCGATTCTCCTTCCCTTTTGGTCTCTGTTTTTCTCTCTCAATCTCGTATGCTGTCTATCTCTATATCTGTCTGTGCACTTTTACATTTAATGTAGAAATACAGCAGAGATTTGGGGTTTTCATCTCAGACAGAGTGGGGGATTGAGAATGGCAGAGGGGGAGAAGAAGGGGATAGATTGCGGGAACCCAAAACCGCTCATTTGCCATCCATGCCCACAAGGGCCTCTTAAAAGGCAGCCGCGGCATTTGAAATAAAGCAGGGCTGACCAAATGGAGACATTTTATTTTTCCTGCCAGAGCCCGGAGGCAGAGGAAATGACCTCAGCCCTTTAAAGGACCTCCGTTTCCTCCTCCACCGCTGGGAGATAAGGCTGCGTAGAGATTCACCGGCCTGACTGGCGCTCTGCCGCGATGGACCACCGCACTGACTGGTGGGAGATAGATGAGATGAGAAGATAGTCTCTTGTGGCTGTGTGTTCAGCAGTTTGTTGTTCATTTCTTTGCCCTGTAACTTGCCATCCATTTTGTATGAGGATGTTAAAAACTCACAAGGGCATTACATAAACTCGCATCTTGAAAGAATTACTGTCGCCTTTACTCTATTATGTGGGTGACTTGATGTAAAACACTATTTTGTCGCATCAAATTCAAATCATGTTTGAAGTAATCAAACATTTGATTGTAAAGATGAAAGCAATATCTATGTTTGATTGAATACCCATGTGAAAAAAATGAATTTGCATTGCTGCAGAATGTCCTTGCATACTGTCCTAAAACGTGAACACGCTGAACTCGTTGCCTTTTGAATACTGAATCAATTTTCCCTATCTGGGCTGCATATGCATCCTCCGAATGGTGCAATTTAAAGCCTGTCAGAAGCTTGACCATTACAATTTGAAGCATCCCATACCCTTACCACAGGATCAGCCTAATGGAGAAATATATGCAATGTTACGTTCTATAAAAACAGATTTATTGCTGCATCAGTGCCTGAGTGGAGTATTGCATGACTCCAAGCATAAGGGCTATTGATGAATGAGGTGACGCTCTCCAAAAAGGCCTGTTTTTCATTGTCATGAGCATGTGTATCTGTGTATTTGGGCTGGGGTGGGAAGAGGAAGGGAGGGGGCAGAAAAGGCAGAGAGTGCTTTTTGCATCCGTTATTGGTTTCTCATTAGAGGGCTGAGATATAAACATTTGTCTATGTTGTACACGGTGCCGGCGCAATTAAGGATTCTCTTTGCCGCCCCCTCTGCCCTTTGAAAGTGAATTATGTGCAGATGAGAATCTCGACTGAAATGTGGCCAACAGCGGACCTTTTCCAAATGCCTCTGTTCCCTAAAAGCCATTCCAGAAAGAGGCGAGATCGGCTCGGAGGAGTGAGGTCGAGAAAAGCATTTGCTGTTTCCTGCTTGCATTGCGTATTAATGACTCTAATTAGCAATAGCTGAGGGATAATCACATTGATTTGGACTGATTCTGCATGCAGAACCTCATTGGATCACACCCGCAGCCTTTGTTAGCACCCTCATCGCATGCATACGCAAACACACATACACATATACGCACACACAAAAATCCCCTTTTTCTCCTTCATCCACCCCTTGCCTCCTCTGCCCCTCCCTCAATCTCCATTCCAGTAAGTTCCAAGTTGGCTGTTCACCAAGTAGGCATCTGATTGGCCAAGTTTGTCGTAAATAGAAGCAGCCAGGCCATCAGCCCTGCATTCCTTAAGCCCTGACCTTTTGTACACCCTCCACTTCCTGTGCTGTTTTTGCATGCAGTGTGGTCATCTGTATATGTGTGTGAATTTTTAATGAGTGTGTGTGTGTTTGTGTGTGTGTGTGTGTGTGTGTGTGTGTGTGTGTGTGTGTGTGTGTGTGTGTGTGTGTGTGTGTGTGTGTGTGTGTGTGTGTGTGTGTGTGTGTGTGTGTGTGTGTGTGTGTGTGTGTGTGTGTGTGTGTGTGTGTGTGTGTGTGTGTGTGTGTGTGTGTGTGTGTGTGTGTGTGTGTGTGCGTATTTGTGGTGGAGGTCGTGGCGAGGTGAAACCCAGGGGCCACTGATCAAAATAGACCAAGGTTTCCCAAGAGCATTTTTGCACACAATATCATTGCAAATTTGGGGAATGTGTTCATGTCTGAAATGTTGTTGTTAACTGTCTGTCTTCTGGACAAAAGTACAGAAAAATCCATAATAAACTTCTAACAAAGTACAAACAGATTCTTAGGAATATCTGTTGCAGATGTTTGTCACCGCAGTGGCTTTCTTCTTTAGTCATTAGCTCAATCCATTTTGCAACACATCCCAGAGCTCTCATTCTTGTCTTGTTTGTTGACAAATGCCTCAAAGGGCACTGATGGAAGGTGAGGGGGGCGTACCCTTAGTCATCTTTTATGTTGGAGCTAACCCGTAGAACCACAGTAAGAGATACGACCATCCAATGACCTGCCAAGGCCCTGGCCTCTTGCACATCCCCTGACTAATGATCATACCCTTGATTAGTTAAGGAAGGCATAAATCATAACTGCAATGAAAAAGAAGGCTAGCTGGGGGTGGCCAGGCCGTTCCTCATGAATGACTAACCGATGCAAGAGAGAAGAAATGCGCTGCTTACTGTAGTTGTTCAGGGGAATGGGACACTTTGTCTTTGTCCAGATTTTGGTGTTCGTCTCTACCTGGAGATTTTCTACGGCTACAAGGGCGCTTGAATTCCATCGATCCGGCTTTGTTCAAATATTTGGCCTGCCCTGTCGTCTCGCTGGTGGCCCAGTAGCTGATGTGATTACATTGCTTATTATTCTCTGACACTCTAATGGGGATAACATGGTGGCAAACAAGATGGCATCCAGCATGAATGATTAAACTGGTAATCTCCAGGTATAGTTGGAATGAGGGGAGTGGATGTATTTTAAAATACTCTGTAAGTGAAGTGAAAGAGAAGTATGACAGAAGGACTGCACCTGCTCTTGGTGTGAAAATCTACTTATATGGCTTGTGGCATTTTCACATCAACGGGTACCGTAATGAGCATCTATTCAAGGTTGTTTGACATTCTAACTTGAGTGTGTGTGAAGGTGTGTGTGCGCTCACATTTCTAATGCTATGAATATACACAATGTTAACATGCGTAGTTGTGTGCCTATCGCCGTGTGTGTATACTGGCATTTACTTAGTTTGTGTTTGCTTGTACAGTCATAAGTGTGAGAGCATGTGTGTGAATATACATACTGGTTTGCATATATGAGTCTGTGTGTGTGTGTGTGAGTGTGTTTTTCGAGATATTGGTGTAGGGGTTCTGTACAGCCACTCAGTGTTTTTACCACGGGTCTTGTTTTAACAACCTCTTGACAAGTAATTAACACCCTTGAGGTCTCAAACCTTTCATGAGTGCTCTTCACATGTTGTACCAAATGCATCAGGTTTCGCGATTTAACAAGCAATGGAGCTGATGGAGCTATGAGCAGCGATGTCAATTACAGATCTGAATAAAGACCGTAACTGCACAGTTTATCAGACTGTTTTTTATTCCCTTCCACAAAATGTTCTGCTACTTTAAATCAGTGCATGAGTCAGCAATGAGTAGATATTCTTTGAATCTGTGAATGCTATCTTTAAAAGCCTCTTCAGGTCTACGAAGATATTCTTTTTTCTCCAGAGAACTCAGAGGTAATGCTAGAAGCTAGGTCTCTGAAACCAGACTCCGTTTGTCTTGATACAATTTTTTTTTAGCACCACAGCTTGGATTTTAATGTAACTGTAGATCTGTATTCTAACACACATATTTTAAATAGCTTCTCAATTGCTGAATTCATTGCTTTTAATGTAGTAGAAGCCATATGCTGATGTGCTATAGCTAATGAGTGTGAATAGATGAATTAATTAAGGAACAAAGGAAAGAGGCTAGAAAAAAGAAATAAATGATGATGAGTAAAATGAAAGGAGTGTTGAAGTGGAGAGTAGATCATTATTGTGAACCCATATGGTGAAATACTTTAATAGTTGACCTTTGAAAATGTTGATGATAATAATTACATATTTCACATTTCATCCCCTCGTCAGAGTATCCAGAATAGATTCACTTCACACAGTGATTTGGCATTCAATGTAATATTTCTAAAGATTAACAGAGGAGGAAATGCGTTGCTAGCATCAGGGTTGCATGAATGTTAAACAGTTCCATCCCACCAGTAGTTTTGTTACTATATGCATCGGTTCTGTAGGTGCATTGCTGTTGCATAGACTACACCTGTAACATGTGCACAGATATTGGATGAGGAATTAGTCTTTTCAACCTCCTGTACAGTTTGTCTTCGACGCAATGAGCTAGTGGCCCCCTTGGCCCTAAGCCCTGGCACTTTGCCCTTTTGCAGATCTAGTTCTGCAGCTCCCAGACAAGGACACTCCTACACCTGCGAGAGAAGATGACAAGAAATACAATACAGCCAATAAGCTGGCTGCTTCAGCCCGAGACAAATGCCCATGCTATAAATCCATGTTGCAGGGTTGATAAGTTAATTGCCTGTACTGCTATCTCCTCGCCTGTGTCTAATATAGAAGTGCTCTCTGTGAGAGTTATTTTACAACAAATGGGTATTGTCATCAAGCGTAAGGCAGGCAGGATGGGGACACTGGACAAGTAAATGAGGAATCTTTATTTGGAGTAGTTCCACAAGATGCAGTCTCTGGGTGAATGAACAAGATTTCATGTGTTTTTGCCTGCATGTTTAGGTGAATTTTACCTCATCTCCCTTATGTGTCTTTAGTTCCGTGCGTGCAGAAACACTGTGTGGATTACGAGCTGTTGCAAATGTGTTTGCAGATGGCTGTTTATTTTATAGGATTTCAGATGTAGATGAGGCTGTAGCATCCTTGGACAAATGTTGCCTTTTGACTTCTCTGTGCTGTCAATGCAGTGATCGCGGTGATGTGGTCTAAAGTTTATTTTCCAAATTTTAATATGCAACGTTAAAAAAAAAGCATTGCAGATGTTTTCTGTGGTATCCTTCGACTGAAAGATACTTTTATGATCTTCCCCTGTTTACTCACGTACCCTAACATGCACACACACAAACAACAAAATCCGAGGTCACATACAAGCACACCCTTTTAAGAAATACAAAGGCACAGACACACATTCACACACAACCGCATGGTTTAGTGGAGGGTTGCCACAAAATTTATCATCCGTCAGCCGCTGGTGAGGCAGGATAAATGGACGGAGGAATGCAGTCCCAGTGAGGATGCTCTCCTCTGGGTTTGGAGTGCGACCAAGGCGGTCTTGGCTTGGCCACAGTTAGTCATGGATGCCATCTTGCTATTTAAAACCCCCCTCAGTGTTTGCATAGCTCACCGCAGTCTCCCAAATCCACCCCTCAACCCCCCCGCAGGGCAGGTGGGTGGTGGTGGTCAAACCCCTAAATTAAGCGAAGACATCTATAAATGTACAAGCAATAGAATATTTCAACAGCTCCTTTTCATTCATGTATGTAGTTTTCTTTCCGAAATGTTTCTGTAAGGAAATGTCGGAAACAAAACTTTCTTTTTTTTCCCGCCCTGCAGTCCTCAGAAGTCCTGTCAGCAGTACAGCTTCTGAGGAACTGAGAGGATAGTAGTCGGACAAGCTTTCCTCCTCTGACTGACAGAAATTTACTGAACAAAAACTTCTTTCAAGTAGCTGTGTCACTGTGACTAACAATTATTTCTTATATGTTATTCATCTATTTTTAATACTTTAATTAGTAAGTCTGTTAAAGTTCAGAAAATAGAGACAATAACTCACAATTTCCCTTGGCCCTGGGTGACTGCTTCATCATTTGATAACCCAAACAGTACTCACAGTGATTTAAAAGAGAAAAACAGCCCTGAAAACTTCACCAGTGCTGAAACAATCCATCGATTGACTGTCATAAAAAATAATAGTCAACCATTTTAATAATTTATTACAGGAAAAATATTATATAATAATCAAATATTTTCTTTTTTGTTAAATGAATATTTTTTGGGGGGTTTTGGACAAAAAAAATCAATTTCAATCGCCTTGGACTCTTGAAACTTATTTTTCACATTTTCTACCAGCTTATAGGCTCAATTCTTAAAAACAATTCTTAAGCTGCCACCCTTGACCTCACATTTGAGAATCAGGTTGATATATTTTTTTCTTGATCATGAATGACACACAGCTACTCAATCCTCAACATTTTCACCAATTCATTAACTAATCATGAACAAATCTATGAATTGAATCTTCTTTTCAGCACTACATACAACTGTACATGCACTATTCAATCACAAATATGCAAAGACAAAGAAGTTAGAAGTCCCATGTGGGCATTTGAACACACCTGCAGCTGGAAGTCCAGAACAATACACATACAGTGTGAAACATAACTACTATGGCTGTACCATGAATCATAAAAATCCTATTATAGGCATTGTTATGCATATTTGTCCATGGTGTGGTGCATCTATCTCCTCCATTAACCATAATTACTTTTATACATGCAAAGTATAAATTATCAACATACATGAAACCACAATGATTAATCACCCGTGTGCAACAGCAGCTTCAGAACTCCTCTTGATGACTCACAAGGACGCAAACAATTACACTGTTTGGCCTGTACACCATTGTAATGCTCAGTGGCTTGTCATTGATTCATTATTCATACTTAGGGCATTATTATTCCATTGTATGCTGTGCAAAATGGGAACATTAGCCGTGAATATTAGAATGTGAAAAATGGAAATATTGGGGAATGATGGTGGATATAGTGGGTAGGAAACCCCAAACAATCCCGTCTATTAGCAGATAAAAAATGGTAATTTCCCCAGAAGTAATTAGGATTAGCATAATTTGACGGCGCATGAATGATGCATGGATGATGCATGGGTGATTGATACGTCGATACATGTACTGTAATGAGCCCCTTATCTCCACTTTCCACTGAAGACTTTTGCGTGGAGCGTAGCCTGAGGTGGCATCTGCTGTAGTTCCACACCTCTGTAAGGGGCACCCTGCCTAATACACACACATTCATACAAGCACAGTCACCGGGGCTACGGAAGTGTAAAAGCAGTAGTAGCGTAGCACCATCCAGCTGATTGAAGATGGTCTGTTTATCTTGACAGGCTCCCTGCCAGACCAGGAAATATGATATGGCAGCTCATGTTCTCTCTATTCCTCTCATAGATACAGTCTGTGTGTCTGTACATACAGTGTGTGTGTTGGATATATTGCATGTGTGTGCTTGAGCCCCTGTGCGTGTGTGCACATTAGCGTGCAGCTGCAGCATTATCAGCTGAGCTGCTTTTAAGTGACAGCTATCGATTGGCTGTTTGTGTTGTTGCAGAGGCTTCAAAGCAACACCTTGCCCTCTGCATTCCACTTGAGCTGGTAACTCTAGAGTATCCGCATTGAATACAACAGGAGTACAGCGTGTACTTAGCTGCTAAAACACATTCTTCTGCGTGCATAGTGTGTAGATTCATCTGTGAAGTTTAAATATGTGACTTAAAGACAGCATTGCGTTTCTTGACCCTGCAACTTCTTCAAAGCTTAATAGACTTTTTTCTTTTGCTTAGTGACCAACGAACAACAAAAGTATACAAACCTATTCCTACAGTATAAAAACACATTTTCTCACTGCCACTTGATGGTATCCTGATAGTTTTAAGATTATTTTGCCAGGTAATAATATATTTATCTATAGAGTAAGACAAAGGCAATTGTCTAAGAAACAATGTCAAAATGAATCATTCTGTTACAACAAATTATAACTGTGCTTATAATGACCAAACTTTAAAGTTTGACTTTATATATATATATATATATATGTATTTATATATATATACACACTGAAAATTGTTTTCACAAGTGTTGAAGCAGAGTAGCTCACACATACACTCACACACAACGACCATTCTGCCTGATAAAAGCACAAATAGAGACTTGAGTCATCTCCATGTCTCTAAATTATTATTTTATTTTCCAACCAAACAGGCCTTTAACAGTTTTACCCTGTTGCTACAGATCAAACATTCTACATCATAAAATCATCATACGTATATTGGCTACAATAACTGCACAGGGGAAGAGCTAACTGGATCTATTGCAGCTAGCTTAGTGTCAGTTCAGCTGACCCCAAATAACCCTCTTCCTCACTCTGCCTTTCTTTTGCCCACACGCTTTCTCTCGCTCTTTTTCTCTCTACCTTACCCTCACATCCTCCTCCATTCAGAGCTCTCTGAATATAGGTCAGCATTCTCTAAAATCCTCATCCTGATGAAAGTTTGATAAGTGCACTCCAGGTGGTAGTGGGTGAATATTAAATTTGTAATTGGGGGTCCCAGGTATCCACCATTGGATTAGTTTGATTATTAAAGAGAACAAGCCATCGCCCAGAGGGCCACAGTAACTATCTCTGGTTCTCTTCATGTATTCTTAATGTGCTTTTAATATTCTTAGATCTAAAGAGAATACAATATCTGTCAATATTTCAATGTGTTTAAAGGGTTAGTTCACCCAAATTACAACAAAGAACTTACCTCAGGTGGTATCTAACAATGCAGGGAATTTGTTGAGTTTCCTGTGCAACTGAATGACATTTTGTTTGTGTCGCTCACAGCAATGAAAACTGCATTTAAAAGATTCAACAGTAACATGTAACTTCAAAAACAGTATGCCTGTTACTTTCGCTATTCCATCTCAGTGTGAAGAGGGAAACACTGATATATAACAAGGAAAAACACTGAATATGTCACTTAACAGTTAGTATAACAATGGTGTGGATCACATGCTGTAGACTTCACAGCTGCCAGATCACACCCGGAAAAAACCTACGGTAGAATTTGGAGTGATGTGTGACAGGGATTACATATCATAAGTGAGAAGTCAGCCATTCCGACCTCCATTGAAACGTCCCTTTGAGGAGCTGAGAGGATAGCGGCCAGACAAACTCTCCTCTGCTGACTGATATGAATTCACTGGACAAAGATGTATTTCACATAGGTTCAATGAGGAGGTACAGAAAGAAAACTGCAATGTGTTTATACAGTAGTTTTGGACAGAGGCATGTTGCTTTCAGGATGTCCGTACATCGTCTGTCCAACTCTTGAGAACACCTGGAGGGAATTTCTTTGAATTTGGCACAAACATCCATTTGGTTTCAAGGATAAGGGTTAGAACCGAGGGTCAAGGTCACTGTGACCTCACATAACACATTTTTGGCTATAACTCACACATTTTAACGCAAATGTCTAATAGCATAAAATAATGAAGTGATGACATTTTATATCCAAAACGTCTAAAGTCAACTTAACTGTGACTTCATGATATTCTGCAAAAAAATATTTTCTGGTCAATTTACCACACCGTAACTCAAAGGAACAGAAGTGGAAATTGTGACCATGTTTAACATTTGGTCTGATACTGAACTGATGACACTAATCTTGAGTGTCCACCTTGAAACTGTGATTATCGTATAGATCTTCTGTGCTGCCAGGTTGAAGATTTGTGTGAAGCGTCCACGTTTCACCTTCCCAACATATATAATATGAGTGAGACATGGATGTAAAGTTCAAGTTGACTGGTGTGGTGGTCAGCACTCTCGCCTCACAGCAAGAGAGTTCCCGGTTTGAATCCCGGCTGCCCGGTGTCTGCGTGGGTTCTCTCCTGGTTCTCTGTTTTCCTCCCACAATCCAAAAGACATGCATGTTGCAGGTTAATTGATGACTCTAAATTGCCCATAGGTGTGAATGGTTGTCTGTCTCTGTGCGTCTCTATATGCCCTGCGATAGACTGGCGTCCTGTCCAGGTTGTACCCCACCTCACGCCCGATGTTAGCTGGGATCGGCTCCAGCTCCCCGCGACCCCAACAGGGACAAGCGGTTGAAGATGAATGAATGGTTGGCAGAGGCAAAGCGTGATGTGGTAATTCTAGTTATGTATAGATTGATTGATTTTACCCGGCATATGCCGATGGTGAAACAAAGCTCAGAGCGAAACAGGTGGCCTTGATCAAATGTTATAGACTGAAGGGGATTTGGCGATTAAACTCCACCAAGGGGGCTGGGGAAACAAGTGTCAAAAAAACACTTTCCATCTGGATCGCCCTTTACACAGCACTCTCCAAGACGAGAGAAAAGAGATCCAGTGACTGTACAGGCACACTGAAGCTGTTATACTAGTTTATGGTGACCCGATATCTTACAAAGACACTTTATGTTGGTGTTTGGTCACCCATCTGTAGTGTGGTCTGTGGATTGTCCACAGTAACAGGGACACTGTCTCTGAAAAGAATTCAACCTGCAAAAATGAAAATCTTCTAAACTATAAGCATGCCTATAAGCATCCCTAGATACTAGTGAAGGCAAGACAGGAAGAATTTTCAATTTAGGTTGAACCGACCCCCATAATTAAAATACATTTTAATATGCTTATGTTGGTCAGTTTTAGCTTCTTTAAATCCTGACTAAATAAGCTAATGTATCACTTTATCATGTAATAAAACGGCTGTATGCACTGTCTATTTGCAGTCTCTTTTAAGAATTGTTAAAGGGTAAGGGCTCTGTTTTACCGACTGTCACCGCTATTTGAATCTTTTTCGCCTGGCTCTTTCCGCAATTAAAGACCCGCCCCTCCCAGCCCCACTCTAACAGCTGGCCGTTAATCAGTCCTCACACTCGATTTCTCTTCCGCCACAGGTTATGATTTTCACATTACTCCACACTCTTTCACCGTCATCCAACAGGAAAATGACCCCTCACCACCACTGCCAGCACCACAGTCACACACCCAGGAAATCTCAGAAAGTGAGATGTTTGTGTGAGAAAAGCACATGGTGTGAAAGTGAGGTGTTACATGTTTGTATGCGTGTGCTCATACTTCGTGTTTGTATATAACCGTTGAAGAGGTAATGGTAGCGGCGAGTCTCCCCCCACCTCACACCCATTATCCTTTTCTAATTACACTTTCCCTCTGAAACAGTGGATCATAGGGCACCATTGACTGCTTTTAATCCGCCACCAAATTTTAATTAACACAGACGTGACCTCCGTCTCCGATACATCCCGGAGAACGTCGAATCACAATAACTCATAAATCTGCGCCGCAAATTTCATTCCCTCTGCTTTCCTCCAGTGATGAATTTCCAGATGGCGACTGGTGGCTGTTAATGTCAGGAAAAATATTAGGAAGAGAGACATTGAGAGGGAGGGGGTTATAGAGACAGAGAGGGACAAAGACAGTCAGAAGGTGGTTAGAGAGGCTGCGATTGAAATATAAGTGAGTGCTCATGTGTATGTAAGAGAGATGGAGTTAAAGAATGACAGAGAGAAATGGCAGCATTTCTCGTATGCTGTCAACCTTTGAGAGATTTGTTACCAGGGAGAGGATTATGGAGGCTGTGTAATGGGGTTGTGTTAATGTGCCGTGTGTTGAGGAACACTATGTGGGCCGGCCAACTTCACAGTCTTTGAAAATCAAAAGGCTGAACAAGTGAAAACTGCCTGAAGAATTAATTGACACGTCTCTGTGTATGGGAGTGTGAGCATGTGTGTATTATTTGTTAATCATGGACTTTCAATTATGGACTCAAATAAGAATGTCTCTTCAACAGAATTGCAACACTGATGCTCTGTTCTTGATTTGCACGCTACTCAGTGCTTGTGTGTTTTTTGTTTGTGCAAAAGTGAGTGTGTTTGTGTTTGTGTGTGTATGTGTGTGTGTTTGCATCTGTGTATGTGTGTGGAGGTGGAGGTGGGTAGGTTGCCAGGGTTTGTTATTACTAAATCGCTCATCCATGCTACTAATTAAGATGCATAGCATCCCCTTATGAACGTCAGTGTCGCTAATTATCAAACAATGTAGTGCTCACCAGATATGAGAACTGGCAGCCTCTGTAGTCATGTTACCAACCTATTACTGCTACAATTACCAAGTGCCTGTCATTCTCCTTGTTAGTCATCTGCCTTCATTTTTTCTTTACTAATGCATGTCTTATTTTTTCTTCTTTCCCTGTCTCCCTCTCTTCTTTTCTCTCTCCAGGCTATGGCTTTGTGGATTTTGACAGCCCAGCTGCAGCACAGAAGGCCGTGTCTTCTCTCAAAGCCACTGGGGTGCAGGCCCAAATGGCCAAGGTAAGAAGTGTTTAAAAACAAGCTTGCATCGCAACTTCCTCTCACATTGTCATTAGCACTTTGTTGTGTGTTGCAAGCTCGTTCCAGGGATTTTATATTCTACACTAACTAGACATTGATGGATCTGAAAGCTCCCCAAAACTGGTTTTGTATTGTCCATAAACACACTTTTATAGAAACTCATTTTCCTCGGAGCTTTGCTGTTTAATGATAAACTTGTTCACTCTAATATGAGAAGACTCTTGAATGTGGGCTTGTAACTGCCTTTGTGTGGCTAGATGACAAGTTAAGAGGCGACTGCGGTGCATGGTCTGTTTTATCTTACTGACACACTCTGTGACAGGGCAAAGCTGCAGTCTCATACAATCCAGGATCGAGACTTTGTTTGCACATGTGGTCCCTTGTTTCAAGTGGTTACGTGAACTTAGTTATGTTTGAGAGAGTGTGTGTGTGTGTGTGTGTGTGTGTGTCTGTGTGTGTGTGTGTGTGTGTGTGCGCCATTATTCCATGGCAAGCCATCTTGGCTGCCAGTATGTGTGCTTGCTCTGCTGTAGCTGAAGTTTGACCAGGCGTTTGTCCTATGTGGTGCAGCATTATTAGCCCACTCAAGTGGAAGCAGATGAGACAAGCTGTTTTAGTAGTACAAAGACGGCCCGAGTGAGCACAATGGAGTCAGGTTGACAGACATTGACACCCACTGAGAGTAATGGCTTAAGGGAAAACAGTAAAACACACTTGCAGTATATGTAGACTATTAACCATTTAACATTAACCATGTTTTGTATATTAAAGATCACATATCAAACTGATTTTCACATTTGTACTTGTATTTTGGGTTTCTTCTAGAACGTTTACATGCTTAAATGTTCAAACACAGTTTTTTTTCTTTTTCAGTATATTTCTGTGTCACCACAACCGTACAGAAGTCCTGGCGGCTCGTTTAAAGGCAGGGTTTCTGAATACCAGCTGTGTGCATTTCTCTGTGGATTGAGCACTTTGATAATTTCACAGTAGTTTTATAGCACTTCAACCTGCTTTTTAATTAAGAAAAGTCATATCCATTTTTACAATAAGGGAACTTTAAGATTTTGACTGAATTTTGATTGTTGCATGTATGGCTGTCTGTCAGTTTTAGCACTTTGTCACCTGCCTAACAGAATCAGAATCCGAGTCAGAAAACCTTCATTGTCTCCTGGAAAAGCAGTGGGAAATTTTCTTAGACGTGTACATAAAAGAAACATAAGTTAAGAAAAACACAATTTATCATACCATAAAACAAACAACATTAGCTATACTCCAAAAGATCTGTGGTGTACAGCTGCGACGATTGGTTGACTAATCGACCACTAACTATTTTGATAATCGATTCATGGCTAGTCAGTATTCATGCAAAATTGGTAGAAAATGCTTTTTACAGACCCTCAAATCTAATGATTTTCTATTAAACTGAATATCTGGACTAGGACCAACATAATAAGATATTAAAATACTAGACTATAGACTTAGACTTTCAGAAACTGAAACTGAGATGTCGTGACATTTTTCACTATTTTCTGAAATTCCAGAGACCAAGCGATTAATCAAGAAAATAATCGTCCGATTAATCGAATAGAATTATTCGTTAGTTGCATCCCCACTGTAATGCCCTCTTTTCTAAATGTTCGATTCTCTTGCCGACTGTAGAGAGAATCATCACAGACTAAAGCACAGGCTCTCTCTCTCTGGACATCTATGATAGACGAGCCTGCATGGCTAAACCAGGCTATTTTTGTTCCAGCTGAAGATTTTCTGGTGTCAGAATATTTAAGTAGGTGAACAAAATGTCAGTGGCATTAAAGCAATGAATATGCTGATGACTACGAGGGTACACTATGAGTGATTTTCTCAGACGAGCGATGGTCCGCGTTTGATCTGATCCAGAAATCCCCCCCTTGAAGCCAGAGAAGCCCTGATGAGATGGAGAACGGTGATGGCGCCAGTGAAGATGACAGAATTGATGATAACGATGAAGGTGGCAATTATTTTGATCAAATGGGATGAGATCTGACAGGAGGAGATGATATTCCATGCGGTGCTCAGGTGTGCCATTTCTCAAATGCACCATTTGGCCGTTTCCTCTCCCCCACCAGTGTCCTTCTTCCAATATTTATAAGAGGGCAGGCTCTCAGAATACAGATAAGAAGCCGTGCTCTTTGCCCATCTAATTTTAAGGCCACACTTTGCATTGCTCCCTTTTTTTCGGTCAATATTTTCATGAGAGGTCTTGTGTCCCAAAACAAAAGGGCTGACCTTTTCCAGCATGTTTGTTTGCATAGGTATGTGTGTGGGCACATTGACAAAATAATTTTCTATTACCATATGTGTATAATAGTTTCGGGGTTTTTTTATGTTCCTTGTTCTGTTCACACAAATGGAAAGGCCAGCAATCTGTGCCGCAACTCTGTGCTTTTATCACACTTGTGAGAGACATTAAGGAGTAGTTTGCTTTTATAGACTCCCTCTGCATCTCTCTGATGTCTCTTTACCAGGTATCACTCCCATCACTCTACCGGCTCCTCCTCCTTCTCCACCGAACCCCCTCTTCATTCTCTCCAACCCCCTTCTCTTTTGCTTGATGCCGTTTTTTCTCTTTACACACATATTCATAACACATTTGTATTCACATCCACCATGTGTTCTCCTGCCAAACATCCAATGAGTACAATTTATTCCCATCAATAATTAACAGCAGGCTGTCTTTGTTTCTGTCTGCTCGCAAAGGTGTCTCTGACATCCTCCTCTCTGTCATGGTGGAGCAGCATTCCCCAGGTGGGGCCAGATGAAAAACCCAGGTGCTCACTGAGAAAGGTATAAATCACAAAGACGATTGCTAACACCACAGATGACTTCCACAATAAGAGCATTCAGCCTCATTTTCTCTCTCCCCCTGCTCCATTTTGTCACATATATCTCTCCACCAGAAAGTTATAAACAAATAACAAGTCAGAGCCACAGGCTTTGAGCTCATTAAATAAAACTGTCACAGTAATCAAGTTGCGCCTTTTTTTCCTGCTTGACGCCATTAAAACGCTTTTATTAAGGTGGCGTATTTTAAACACAGCTGCAAAGGAGGCAAAAAGAGAGAAGCAGGGAAACGGGAAGTGTCACTTGATTTCCTCTTCTTCCTCCGATGTAACACCCTGCTGTCTCTCTCCCCTTACTCCCCTTGGAATTTGAAATACCAAGGCAGCAGAGATGAAACATTGCCTTCCTTTTGTCTTGCCCTCCCCCGGGGATGGTGACAGCGAGAGGGAGGAGAGAAACCATAATTAAGATACCTAAAGGACACTTCCCCCCCTTGCGTCTCCCTTCCTGTCACTCACCTCTACACAAGTCACAGATAAGAGCACTTAGTGTAGGTGTGGAGTATGTGTCTATCTGAATGTACGTGTGTGTGCGCAGGTTTGTGCATGAACTGGACAGTCCTATTATTTATTTGTGTATATTCACAACAAATACATGTATTTGTATATATTTTCATCAAACTGCTTGTCTTAATGTGTGCAAATACCAACATGTGAATGTTTGTATTTTAGCATATTTATCCACATCGTTGTTGATGTGTGTCATTTTGTGGACTTATATTGTGACCACATTGTGTTCAGAAAGATAAAATAACAAAGTAAGTTATTGACATTTTTTGATTTTAGTCATGTTACATGTTACTACCTACATTCAATTTATTCTTTGACATTCTGGGTGATTTGCTTCTTCGCTTTCTTACAAAATGTTGGATGCCACAGAAGGTGATTAGGCTACAGCAAACGAGAACAAGTGTTTATTAAATGCTGTTCAGTGTCATTTCGAACTTTCGAGAGAGCCAGATTAGCTGTTTCTACCTCTTTCTAGCCTTTATGCTAAGCTAAGCCAATCGCCTCTAAGCTCTAACCCCAGGCTTAAAAGACACGAGAGTGGTGTGGATCTTTTGCAAATGAGCACATTTACCAAAATGCACTAAATAATTTAACTAATCTGGTTCAATATATCCAACAATTTGGTCTACTGTATATGGCAGGAATATACATCGTGACATCAAAGTATATAGCACGCTTTGCTCTGACAACATTGTCAGCAACACGTATCAACACGTGTCATCATTGAAATTAAGAGTTAAATTGCTTTACTGTCAAATGGTTAGATCTCGGATTGCACAATTGTTGCTGTTTCATTAATTTCATATTCATCATAATGCATACATTTAACAAAAACTTGGAGAATATATCAATATTCAGTTCCAAAGGAGCTTATATTGTTGCACCAATTATTTGTCCCAGCTCTCTTTATGTGTGTGTGTGTGTGTGTGTCTGTGTGTGTGTGTGTGTGTGTGTGTGTGTGTGTGTACGTGTACGTGAGAGAGAGCTATATATTGACTATACACACATTTTTGCCTCCTCACACAGTGGGCTCCATCCTCTATGTCACTTTGTTCAGGTAGCTTTCCGAGCTGTGAAAACTGACACGTCGAGCAGACAGAATAATAAGAGGTAAACGCCGCGTCTAGCTTCGCAGATGCAAAGCTGTCAACCAGCCGCTCGCCTCACTCTCCGCAGGCTGCCATTTTCCCCTTGAGCCAATCAGACTGAATTATGGGAAGGGCGCCCTCGATTGTGGTGTCTGTGTCAGAGAGGTAATTCCGCCTGACAGCTGCTTGCTTTCAGACAACAGCCAGTCTTTATGGAAATCGTCCCTCCCTATTCTCGCTGCAGTCGGCTTCTGCTGATAACAGCCCGGATGAAAACAAAGCTGTCCTTTTCTACTTTTTTTTTTTGTTTTTTGCTCTCTCTGTGGACAGCTTAGATTTAGCAAACAACTCTTAACATCCTATGGGTACAGGCATTTTACACCACGCTTTGATATTATACACATTAGGGCCAATATAAACTTGGAACTGACGCTCGCTATTTTTGCTCGTGAAGATGAATGTGGACTGTTTTATTTTAATTCAAAGGTAAAACTCCTTTCTGGTTTCTATTTTGAATCCTAGCATATCAAATTGTTTTTATATTAAAAAAATAATCTTTTTATATATTTATTTTCAGAAAAAGACAAGAAAATCTTTAAATCAACAAATGTGACACTGTCATTGCTTCAAAATGTTATACAATGAACTTTTTTTATTGTCACTTGTGTGTCAAACAAAGCAATTATTGATTGATTGGTTATTGAGAGTTTTCACCTGGTTAAAGCAGTGGGGTTGAAGCCTATGGTGCACTGGGCCTCCATCACTACCCTCATTCCAATAACCAATATTTATAAGGTTCACAGAGGCTACAGGCAGGCACAACGGAGCTGCATGCCCTTCACTTCACATTACAGTGGGGAAATTATGCTAAAAGCATCATTAAAGTGCCTCCATGAAGTGAATCTCAAATGTTTATGATAACACAGTGCTCACACTGGCCCATCAACCAGTAGTCACCAACGGATGCTTCAGATGGTTTAACGGTGTGCAACGAACCGGAGTGTTCGGTTCTCTCCCTCTCTCATTTATTCTCACACCCTTTCAATTGCTCCGTCTCTTCTGCTGTCTTTTCCTTCCTCTCTCCTGGGGAAGATTTCCTGTCAATATTAAATTTATATTCATGTGAAAAGCATGGATCTCCCCTATGGATGGTCTGCAGTCAGTCAGCAGTCTTCTTATTATCCTTTAAAGGTGACTCCTCTGACGCCTTAGCTCTGTTGACACCGAGGAGGACCTCATGGTTCGGCTCAACACAGGGTGACCTCTGGGCGATAATCAAAGGGATGGCTGACGGTGCTGTTACAGTTGGTTGCTGACAACAGCTAGCCTAGCGAAGCCTGCCCTCACCTGAAGCATTGGTTAAATCTTAGGAGAATGTAAAGGGAAACACATTGTATTGTGAGTACAGCAGGATAATTGGACATACTTTTGGGATACAGGTGCTCACTCAGCAGCATCACTCAACTCTCCGCTCAATGCTGCCACCTTGAATGCGACGCCATTTCCCCCAACCGCCGCAGTGTTTATTCACAAAGCATATGGTGTCAGAACACAGTGTGGTGATCAGCACTTTCCCCCTGCCATCGACAAGGGCATCCTTATGATTATCGTCATTCACAGCAGCTCATTTCCTGCCATATTTTTTGTCTACCATGCTTCACATTTGAATACAGCGTGTAAGTATCGGAATGATGCAAGTCAGCACGTAAGCATTTTGAGTATATACATCACTCTTTTCCACTCCTTCACTCGTAGTTTTATCTTTTAACAAGCACTTGTAGCTTCATACTGCCATGCTGACAGTGTAGCTTTGAGAGACTGTGAAGCACAAAGCTAATCATGCTCTCCATACAGTCTTTCTTGCCTCATTATACATACATCTCCCTGAAGGTATGATGATGCACCTTGGCATCATGTTGATTCCCTATTCCCTTGGTGTGTGACTTTATCTTGAGTTCAAGTGAACCGAGCTCACTCATTTTCATTTTCCATGCTGATTTTTCAGGTTCATACTTGTATTTGGGGTTTCTGCTACAACATATTGACTTTAATGCCTTTAATTTAAAAAAAAAAACAACCAATATTGTTCTCATACTCGGACTGTGTGTCTTTATCTGTTGATTGAATGTTTTGATACTCTCACAGTATTTATATAGCACCAGGGGCTGCTTTATAATCAAACAAGATATTTAAATCTTTCTGTTTACTTGAAGTTTGAATCAACACTTTTTCCATGATAATGTTTTTCAGTGTTGTTTCAACATACCTAAGATGCCTTTTTTTCTACTTTCTACCTTAAAGAAAGGTTAATTGACATCAATAAAGGAAAAGGATGGTGCCTAAAAAAGATACAATCACTCGCAGTGTAGTTATCTCTGGCAGGGCTGAGCACAACCCCCCCTGCTCTTTTGCAGAAGTGATAGTTTTGAAGGGCAAAGCCAGTGAGAGTGAGACGGACCATCTGACTAGCGCCGGCTCCCAAGCACCTCCGTTGGCATCCACTGTCTCTGCCGTCTAATTACGCTTCAATCATCCACAGGAGCACTGCGTGCGGTAAATTATTTCACCGAGCAGTGCGGCGACGTGCTGAACTGCGAGCATTTGAGAAAGTGAGAAACAAAAGGCTAAGTTGAAAATCAGTGAGAGCTGGATTGAAGAAATAAAATGAAGCAAGGTAGGAAAGAGTGTGAGAAGAGAGTTGAGAGGGAGACGAAAAGTGAGAGTCACTGCGGAAAAATAGAGAGGGCTGGACAGTGCAAGTGAGAAGCCTGCCAGCCATAAGGTCGTCTCAGACAGCCTGTGCAGCAGGAGACAGGCCAGCACTAATGAACAAAGTTACAGACTTATCACTCATCAGGCAGTGAGAAAGGGAAAGAAGGGATGGATACCTTGCAAAAGACAACATCAGCAACAATGTAGATGCATTGTAGCATGTCTATAGCTACAGAAGAATAATTTGGGTGTTCATTCTTTTTTTATTGGTTTCCACTGTAGCAGCAAAAAGGGATCTAATTAAAATACAATTTAGAGTGGTTGTATTTATGTGTGTGAATAGCCTCTATTCTGTTTTGAAATTGCTCCAAAATGGCCTTGTGTCTAAATTATAGGCTTGAAAAAGAATAGTGAAGGCCTGCATTCTCAGTATGTTCAATGCTGCCATGCTCCCTTTGAAGCAAACATAAATATGGCTTTTTCAGGCTTGGTAATGGCCACAGTGTGCAGTTATTAGAATGTCTTTGATGTGCCAACTGTGCCAACCTGCTCACCGTGTTTCTGAATTGATCTGGCTCAATTAGCGGGCCCCGCAGAGACAGCATTCAAAGGACCACGTTTCCACGCTCCACATTGACACACATAGACCAGGTGAAACGCTTTGCATTCAGTTACTCAGCTGGCCCTGAGAAGACCACCTGTGAATAGATGGGAGTATTGGAAAATCAATGGTGCAGCTCCAGTGTTAAAGAAAAGCTTTCAGCAAGAATGTTTGGTACATTCTTTAACCAGTACCAGTTCATTTCCAGCCGTCACAGGCTCATTGGGATTTAACTGAACAGCAATCCTCACCACAATCTAAGAGTATTCCATTCTGGCTATCTGCTCCGTGGGTGCTTGTCTTCATATCCTTTACTATACCTGTTAAACTATGTGTGCACCACACACAATGAGCCCTCGCTTCCACCCTTTCTCTCTTCCCTGATTCAGCTGACCCACTTCAATTTGTCTTCATCAGTCATACCAATTAACTCTGGGATTAGATTCCTCAATGCCAGGGACACCCAGTCCTCTCTGTTTCTCACCATCTCTCCATCTATCCCTCCATCCATGCTTACTTACCTCTGGCTACAGTGCCATCATTGTATAGATGTTGAGTTTGAACATCATTAAGTCACTTAGTTTCTCAGCATTCAGCTATGATAGCAGGCTGGGGATGTAAATAAAAGGAGAGCACTGAGTACCTTTCTTTCATGCATTTTATGTGTCAGAAATACTACTTCAAGGCTGCTCACCTTCTGTCCTCTGAAGAACTGTAATTTTACTTTGAGTGCTACTCATGAACCCTATTTTCATCTGTTTCTTTCTGCTGCTTATATCTGGCCTTAGAAATATAAAAACTGCCATTTCCACCTTAAAGTCACACTTAAAAGGATACAGTCATGGTGGATTCATGAGTAACTAGAAAGCAGTAGGTGAAATGCTTGTGGCAGAAAGGCTCTAAATGACACACCTGCTCACACAGATATTAGACATTAACTAACGAAAAAAAAAACAGTAAATTATTAGATTATGTGAAAAGATATGGTATCACAAAGCATGCCCTGCACTCTGTTTATTGCACTGAGTGAGATTGAATGCATGCATGACTGCAGCAGTAATGAATAAACTCCCCTCGCTGCAAGCTGTCACTCAGAATTGACAATGCTTTTGCATATCTTATACGGCTATTTTTTTTAATCCTCTATGCACAATGGTCATGCTACACTAGTGCCAACATGCCTTTTTACTTAATTTTCTTAACGTTACTGTTTTAAAACAGCAAGATTGTCTGTATCGACAGTATATTGGCAGCTTTCGAGGATGCACTTATTTGACAGGTAGACTTGCAGAAGCAGGGTGCACACACTCCAGAATCACTTGGTATACTGGCTGTACAAAGGTAGCAAAGAGTAAAAAGGAATGTCTTTCTAAATACACAAAACTCATTTTGCTCTGTGCAGGATCTCTGATACTTCAGATATGAGAGTTCAAGACATCACAAGTACCTTGAAAAATGAAAGGAAGAGAGGGCAAACTCAAAAGCAACAACCCTAAAGTGAACAAAGATCCCAAATATTGTCAAATGCCTACCGAGAATACTATATAATTCAGTTGGATAAGAGCAAATGCTGTCTCATGTTCCACAGATGTTTCATTTTTAGCAAGATATAATGAAACATACAGATCCTGTCCTTATTACATCATTTCATGATTGTAAATCAAATATCAGGCTGTATGTCACTGTGGAAATTGCACATTCTTAGGAACAAACTACATATGTCAGCATTATTCAGCACTTTGTGATCGTGTGAAGTTATGCACACAGCCTCAAAGTGACTACATTAAAGCATAGGGCCTTAAATTCATCTTTAATTCACCAGGAAAAAAAATCATTTGATTAATGCGACCCTTCTACTGCAGCAGCATAAGTCTTTATCCCAACTTTAAGCTACTGCTTACATCCAGTTGCACGCTTGTGTGAGTCACTCTACATAGATCATCTTTAATGGTAGTTCTTGGTGCAGCAGCACAGGCAGATCAGAGCCCAGTGCTCACCCTTAGAGGGCTCTGCCACACATAGCTGCACTTCAATACAGTAGAAAGTGGGAGGTGCTGCTGGTTCCAGAAGTGTTTTTTTTTTTAGCCATTTTGGGTCACCATTTCAATTGTTTCTTTAGGCAACAACATAAAACATGGGACTCTCACAGATAGTGTATCAATATTATGTTATGATCCCCAGTATTGGTTATTTCAACTTTTGTTTCTGTAATTTTGGCGCGGTGGATTACAATGCCCATGGGTCTCAGCCCCCGTTGCCATGGAGAAGAGGCCAATCAGAGGTAGAAAATTTTTCAAGCCATGATTTTACAGTTAAGGATAATTAGCGGCAACATCATTGTTGAATTCACCCTCAATTGACCCAGAATTTAACTTGACTCAACCTAAGTCTCCTTCCACCAGTAATGGCACACGTAAAGTACACAGGTGTACCTCACAGTTTTTATGTACACAGACATGGACCTTTTACTTCTCTATCAAAAAACAAAATATTTTGTTTTTATTTTACGTGACCAATATTACAAATCAGAAATTTGCCTCAGGGGACTTTACAATCTGTACAGCACACAATACCCTTGTGCTTTTTTACCCTAAATTCAGTTAGAAATTAGAGAAGAAATGGAAGTTTACAGTTATAATTATAGAAAGTTGCTCTTTTATTAACTTACCAGTTCCTTTTCACACCATATGCATACTGTCAGACACGCCTGTTCTTTTTTTTTTATCCAGCTGTCCTCATATCATTAACTACAACTCTCTCAGCGCTCTATCCTTCTCCTACCACCCTCTTCAACATTCTGTGGGCATTCCACGTTAAATTACACTGTCTGTTCCCATTTACAGTGGCTTCAATCATATGTGAGAGGTCTGCAGGATGAGAGGGAAGCAAGTCCAGGCTGAGCAGACAGGGCAGATCAGCCGAGGCCCTGTCCTGTTGAGGGTTGATGAACCAGCTCTCTGACACCAACACAGTCCCTCATTCTACCTAATGAGCATGAACAAAGCCAGAGTATCGGGTCCCTTTTCATCCTTTTCATCTCACTGACAGTGCACCCATGAGTCTCTGTGTGTGAGTGTGTGGACACAGCCGTGCAAGAGGTAGATAAAGAAAGGAAGAGATGGAAACGGAGACAACAGCATTTCAAAATATCAAACACTCTTAAGTTTTGGTGTGATGTGCATTCTTTTAGGCTTTGATCCAACCTACATCCTTTATTGTGTTTCAAAGAGGAAAAGAGAAGGATAAAAAGCTTCTCTGACCTTTGTTGCTCTGCTGAGAAACATAGAAGGGTCTTTGCTTTGTCTCAGAGGTCTGAAAAGTCAAGGTCAGCGTGGTTTATTTAAGCTCAGAAGGGACCTATAGCCCTCAAGACCATGGATCCTGTGGGCACATAATACTGTATGTACATATACACAGTGACTGTGACTTTGCAGGGGAGGAAATGGATGTGGTGGGGAGGAGAAAGAAAAAGGCATGGAGAAGCTTTTACCTGCACAGTTTCTCCTCCAGGGTCTTGATGGAGTAAGTGAAGGTCAGCAGTTTTGAGGGATAAATTGAGATGAGACAGGTAGATGTATGGCACACAGGTATCTTAGCAACCTCTGAAGTGATTTCACATCATTGCCTTCCCTCCACGTGTTTTACATTAAAAACTAAGCAACAGCGAATTCCTTCAAGGTGTAAAAATGTGAGATTTCCATGTTTCTTTTTTGATTATAAAGCAGGTTGAGGTGCTATATAGATACCGTGAACATATCGAAACACTCAATCCACAGAGAAATGCACACAGCCCATATTCAGAAACTGTGTCTTTAAACGAGCCGTTAGGACTTCTGTACAGTTGTGATGTCAAAACTATACTATATATAGAGAGAAAGGTATAAAGTGCAGCTACACTGCCATGACAGTCATTCTGCGGCTTCAGTGACAGTAAAGAGACACAGAGCGCAGATGTGGAAGACCCAGAAACACTGACCAATCAGAGCACACTGGGGTTTTTGTTTGAGGTTGTCTTAAAGAGACAGGTCCTAAAACAGAACATTTCAGACAGAGTATGAACACAGGTATATTCAGACAGACAGTATGATTAAATAAAGTGTTTTTTTTTAACATTAAAGCTTGTAAACATGTTCTCGTAGAAACCCAAAATACAACTATGAACCTAAAACATTTAAAACCTCCCCATTGTTTCCGTTTTTCTTTCTAAAGTCGCCGCTGTTGCATTGCACAGCTTGTGTGTTTTAATATTAAAGCAGTTTATTTGAGAGTGTCGCCTTTTGAAAGAGGCTGTCATGCAAATATTTCTTTTTCTGCACATTTATTCATACCAACTCTTAGCTAGAAGTCACTAAATTCTCTGCTGCCCTTTTTGTCTCTACCCAGTGTCAATATTTTGTCTGCATGTGATGTGATGTCTGTTGTGCGACTGCACGCTGGCTTATTCTGTTGTCTCTCTTTTTCCGATGGCACTGTTATCTTCATTTGTCTTTGTTATATCTGTCACTGTTTCTCATTCCTTCACTGCATCCTCAAAATGCTGTTATTCCTTCTCCTTCAATTACAGTATGTTTGATGCCTGGCCTGAGTGCTGGTTTGTTGTGCTTTACTTGCGATATCACAGCGTTGTTTTCAGTGTTATCTCCGTATTCTTTATGCCATCTTGGCGTTGCGGCTGTGTTCTGTGAGGGTAATCTTCCTGCCATCTCTCGTTTTATCTTTGCATTATCTTTAGGGTCATCTCAGCGCTGTTGTCCCTGTGTTATCGTATACCACAATCAAGGTGGTGACCTTTCTTTCTCACAGCATCTTAAAATGCTCCCAGGGCTGTCTTGGCAGTTCGTTTTTAGTTTTTTTCTAAGTGCTGCGGATAATTATTGTGATTTCTTTTGGATCTTTGCGGATGCTGGATGTCAAAATATTTCATTTTCAAAGTTTGTTATACTTGCATGCTTCTATCCTGTGTGTATGTTTCATAGTTTTCTCTTGCATGTGTGCATTTTGATATAAGTCAAATATGTTTAGCTCTGAGGGATGTCTTAGTTTCTGCCAGCGACTGCCATCTTTCGCGTATGCCTGTGTTTACACGGCTGCAAGTCTGTGTTGTTACGTTTGATTCAGAGCATGGTATGATTCATAGCAGATGGCTGCCTTCTTCCTGAGCAATATGACAGCCGAGGGAAGTTAAAACTGAGAATGGTAGACAAGATAGAAAAGGGAGGAATAACAGGGGATGTGATTACCATCAAACCATCCTCTCAGTAGAGGGAGCATCCATCCGCATCCCTCTCTCTGCTCGGTATGTGACATAGATACAAAATGTCTCCCAGGCTAATTTGCAGAGCAGTACACACTCTTCTCAGATTCATTTTGAAGTTAGCAGTCAAACAGAATCAGTTTTTTTGCTTCCATGTAGTGAAATAAGACTGGAGACCCCTTAAATATCTGCTCCTGGCTGTTTGCACATCACTTGATGCTAATGCCTCTTTTCCTCCCCTTTTGCTTCTCATGTGCTGTATCTTTTTGACAGGGAAGTTTATGTCTTCCTCTGGTGTTTTATTAAGTTCCTTTATCGGATATTTAAACAGAAAACCCTTTGGCCTCCTCAGTCTCTGCAGGTCCTCATGAGAACAAACCAGAGATTTATATTCCATATGTTTTCATAGCAGTGATATGGTCCACACTAGAGCAACCAGATTCAGTAGCCTTTTATTAACAGGGTATTTACTCATCATAGCTGTCAGCAAAAGGAAGAGGCAGTCTTGACAAGCTAGCTTATGGGGAGGCACTGCCATCTTGAATAATGATCAGTCTCTGTGAGGCGCCTCTGAGAGATTAAGTTAGCATATAGGGATGCTTTTGTTCACTACATCCCATCACTCCCTGTCTGAACTACCTGTGCTTTCCTAGAACTTCATCTTTTGTAAATGGTTATTCTAGAAAATAATCAGAGTGGGCAATAATTTAATCTTGAGATTAAGAGTACAATTTTACCATTTGGTTCATTTATTGAAAGAGAGAGAGAGAGATTAAACAGTAAATGCAGACACCTCATAACATCTATGTAGGCTACTTGTTTCAGCTCCACATGCCAAGATATGGTGCATTTCTGGCATTGCTGCCCCCTAATTATTAAAGTCTAGCAACAAAATCTTGTAGATGACGG
Organism: Echiichthys vipera; assembly: GCF_963691815.1. Taxonomy (NCBI): domain Eukaryota; kingdom Metazoa; phylum Chordata; class Actinopteri; order Perciformes; family Trachinidae; genus Echiichthys; species Echiichthys vipera. The sequence continues at coordinate 21,182,243 of NC_139838.1, forward strand.
TTACCTGATCAGTGATTCTGCTGTTACTCTGATTAGAAAATGTACAACTTTCTCTTAATCTCTTAATCCTTATGTATCTGCTCCTCCTGAGGCAGGTCCTTCCATATACTTTATATGTTTACATTTGCTGTATACATTTATACTGATTAACGACGGAAAAAAAGTGCATTGTGTGATGTTTCATCATATCTAGTTAATTTCCATCCTTTCTTGCTCATCCAGGAGAAGCACATTTACACCTCTGCATTGACTTCAACATATGTTTCCACCTGTATACCACCCACTGTTGTGAATTAATTTTCACATTTGCAGTATGACTGTGAACTCTGCATGAAAATGTAAATTACCTGCTACCGCCTGTAATGATTTTAATCCCTGTATGGTCTGACATAACATACAATCACACACAATTATTGGCTCCAAGAGCTAAAAACGGTCTCTTGTCATTATTATTAGACGACTATTGTGTCCATTTTTTCAGGGAGGCCAGTAAAAAGCTGCCTATTTAATAGCTTAACCTTATATCCTAACTGTGACAAAACCTATATATAGTATATACTGTGTATATACAGTATGTAAAAAAAAGTGCAGTATGTATATATATATACATATGCATGTATATATGTATACAGGTATATACGTATATATACATGTATACGGTATATACATAGTTATCAACTTATACCAGATTCATAGTGAGTGTAATAGCACAAAGGTTATTCAGTGTCGTGCAGTCACAAGAGAATTAGATGTTTTTGTTTCATGGTTTAAATTGTTGCAGCTGACTTACAGTGAAAGGACTTCTTTTCCCTTGTTAAATCAGTTTTGGGATCCCCATGGAAACGGTCACACGCTGCCCCAAAAGCTGACAGCCAGAGTTGTTGTTGTTGTCTCAAGTGAGAGGGAGACGGGGAGAAGAAGAAGGGAAGAGAGGGATCGGTAAGATGGGATTTGAAGAACCAGGGGAAGTAGAGATGTGACTCCAATCAAATTATTGGCCCCAATCAAATTATTGGCCAATCAAGTCATAATGTGAGTAATTCAAGGCTTACATCGACGGCCCTTATCTGATTGTCCGTGCATTAGGGGCTCAAAGGAGGGCTCTTAGTGAGCGTGCTCAATGGGGGGTCTTGGAGAAAAAAAGGTGTTTTGATGGGAGACAAGAGAGATTTGCTTTTGGTGGAAGTGTGTGTGTGTGTGTGTGTGTGTGTGTGTGTGTGTGTGTGTGTGTGTGTGTGTGTGTGTGTGTGTGTGTGTGTGTGTGTGTGTGTGTGTGTGTGTGTGTGTGTGTAAAAAAAGAAAGAGACCGGCAAGCTGTAGGGGTTTTTGAAATGATGCCTGCCTCTCTACCTTTTGGAACGATACTGTAAAGGAGAAAATGCCAGGCTAGGGGTAGTGGGATGTTTACGATGCCTTTCTGTTGCCATCTGTTACAGTGCCATAGTCCAATGGCAATATCTCTCATTTGCCCAATTACAGAGGAGGATTATGATGTGTTTGTTTCCTGCCCATGGGCTCCCTGGCCACATCTGACTCATGTTTTAGGTAGAGACGTATCATCTATCCTCTAATGAGTCCTGCCAGAATAGTCCAGTTAAAGTAGCATTGTTCTTTCGGCTGCTAATAGCATTTTGAAACGCATATGGTATATATACATAAAAATATAATAAAATTGCAATGCCAGGTCTGCGTGCAGGCAGACCCTGTATTGTGCATGATGGTCTGGTGGACTTTCCAGTTACCCTACGCTGTGATATCTGAGGCCAACAAATCCTGGTGTAACTGGTAGGGGGGAAAGCACCTGGAAAAACATGACTATGGGGCCAGCTATTGAACAGAAGGGACTCTGACAAAAGCCCAGGTCCTCAGAAAGTGCGGGGTTTCCGGCATCTGACACTGGTGTTGAGTGCTAATCATACCTGGCCTCAGAGGAAAAAGAATACTGCCATGTTTCTGTGCTTATTTGCATGTGGAGGGTTCTTGAATTTGTGACCCCTTCCCCCTATCCATACATATACACTCCAACCTCCCCTGCGCTTGGGGATCTGCATTGCCGAAACAGCTGCCAAGGGAACAGCTTGTCTCAGAGAGAGAGAGAGAAAGTGAGAGGGGAGAGAGGGAGCACTCGGGGGGGGAGGGAAGGTAATCAGTTTTTGGAAAAATACTGCCTCTCCATCCCCTGCCAAGAGTTAGTTTGTGTTGTGGCTTTTTTTTCTGGGCCAGCTTAGCCCTGGCACTGTGGCTCCAGCCACCCACCCCTCTCTCTGCGGTTAATTCAACAATAGGGGGTTTAGGTCGTAAACGGACAAAAACAACAGCCAAACAGAATAGGTTTTGAAGTGTGTCTGTTTCTGCATGCGTGTCTATGTGCGATTGCTCTGGGAGTGCTGACATTTTTTCTTGTTTCAGCCATATGCTTATTTGTGGGTGACAGTCAGGCGTCCATAAAAAAAGGCTTATTGTTGTGATACCACAGCAAGCATCCATAAGTGAGCAATCACCCTTTTTTTTAGAGTGTTGGCAAACTGCCTTCTCACAATATTGTGGCATGTGTCCCTGTTCTCCCACACACTTATTCTCAGGAACAAATCTGATTCCATCACAACTGACTGACTAAAGCCATTGTACCAATACAGCACCAGTTGAACAAATGTAACAAGCTTATGCATGGTGGATCTAGTTTGACACCCGCTGGTGCGTGCCGTAGACCGAGGATGAATAAACAGGAGCGTCCTCCCCTTCTCTAATAAAGCTTGTCAGCTCAAGAGGAAGTGACAGGTTCAACAGTGTTCCTGGTTAACACAACAACCTATGAATAACCTCATCTCATAAAACATATGGCCCCTCCATCAGGCATGCTGCAAACAAGGCAGCACATGTGAATTAGGGTGTCAATCAAAAAGAAACTAATAGCAGCAGTGCTTTTGTGTAGCCTTGAATAACAAAGTCCACATTTTCCAAGCAATAACATATTTAAGAGTAATTTCTGACTTTAAGTCAAATATCTCTTGACATCATTATATCTAATTTCCATTAAATGCATTTTAATTGCTGTTTGATGAGGATTAACATCTCAATTAATTGTATGGCAGAAACTGCAAGTGGCAATTAAATAACCAATAAAAAAACCTATGTATTATTAATTTATTATTTACATCACAACTTCTGTATTGCCAACATCCCAGTGTGAGTTTTCAATAATTATTCTTGGCCCTAAGCAGCATTTTGTGTGTGGTACACACAGGGGACTATATCAAGTGGCTGAAACCTTATGTTTTTATAATGACAAAGTATATGCATCTTGTCAGTATATTACAGTTAAGATGTTTTTTTCCGGCCTGTGGGCTCGGAACCAGTTAAACATGTTTGACTGAATAATACAGAGTCAGTGCTCACCGATGCTGCATCAATTAGGCTCAAGTGAGGGGTCGATTAGTCTTCAAACGGATTGGGGGGCTCCGCAGTGCGAGTCATGTGAACCCACTGGCTTTTCTCCGAGCTGTAGGCATAGGAAGAGACAGAAAGAGGGAAAGCCAATGCAGTAGGAATAGTTAGCTGTTTACATGCTGTGCGGATGTATACAAGTGTCCTCTGTCAGACTTTTAATCACTTTTGGAACCTTTTGGGATGCTGTACTGCAGCACAGGGAACAAGTTTCACTGTTTTGATGTTTAGGGAGGCAGGGGAGAGGAAGAAAAGGAGGAAGACGTATGATTCAGATGCTCCACTGCTACTGTTCTCCCTGCTCCTTTTCTCCATTTCCCTCTCTTCCTCTCCTCTCTACAAAGGTATGTTTAATACATAAGGGTCTAATTGCTATCACAGCTGCGTCTGCATCGTCTGCCTGTCTGGGTTTTGCACTGAGTATTCCATCCTCTTCTCAAACTCTCCAGAAAGGAGAGAGGCCATGGTATTAGGGCTCTGCCCTCGGGCATTATCCTAATGTTTATTCTTTTCTCTTCGCTGTGTTGCCTTTCCTTTCCAATCTGCAATCCACACTGCATTACCAGAAGTGTGTGGACACCCAAATATTACACGCATTATTCTAGAACATGCCATTCAGATAACATAAGGATTGATATGGGGATACAACGGCCTCCACTCTTCTACCAAATATTGTAAATTCTGCCTCAGAGATTTGCTCCCATTCAGCCACAAGAGCATTAATGAGCTGGGGTGCTGATATTGGGTGTCCATTTCACCAAAATTGTAACATTAGATCCAGTGGTGTGCTCAGACTTTTTGAAGGGCAGGAGCGAAAAGGAAACAAAAGGGCACATATAGCACATCCTCGCCACTGAAGAGGGCACTTTAGCACGCATTTTGGCTTCCAACAGGGCTCTTTAACATGCATTCTGGCTCCCAAGAGGGCACTTTAGCACACGTTTTGGCTCGCTAGAGGACACTTAGGCACACGTTTTGGCTCCAAGGGGCCACTTAAGCACACGTTTTGGCTCCCAAGAAGTCACTTTAGCACACATTTTGGCTGCGATGAGGGCACTTTTAACAAGCGTTTTGGCTCACTAGAGGACACTTAAGCACACGTTTTGCCTCCCAAGAAGGCACTTTAGCACACGTTTTGGCTGCCAAAACTTTCACACTGGACAAAAGAAGCCACTAACACTCACTAACATCTGGCTTTTGTCTGTAGTAGGAAAGGTTAAGATCTGCATTCATTCCCGGGAGAAATGTCTCCTCCTTCGATAATTTCGATGAGTCTTTGTCATATAAGCCATAAATTCCATCTGTCTCTACCCAAGCAGTGCTTGGACATTGTTTGAAAAAGGGTCTAAATATTCTTAAAAAAAACTTACCTGACCCATTAAACATTCTACTGTTTTCAAATCCCTTTCTGATGTGTTTGTTACATTGTACATGACACACCAAAAAAAAAAAAATCATACTCCTATACTGTTAAAGCCTATCACCTTTTTTTCAATGTCTTCTTGCTTTTAAAAAAAACTGCATATGTGCACTAATTTTGTTGGGAAAAGGATATGAGTTGCTTTTCTGAAGCTGTTCCCCGGCTTGCATTTACCATTGCATCCTAAAGGTGTTGGATGGGGTTGAGGTCAGTTCTCTGCAAACCAGTCAGGTCCTTCTACATCAAACAGGGAAAAACATTTCTTTATAGACCTTGCTTTGTGTCTGGGGATATTAACATACTTCTGCCTATAACGTGTACCTCAATTTTACCTGGTTGCCGGGGTTATCGCTGGCTCTGCTGCTGTCTTTTTTCCTGCCTTGTTTTTCAGCATCCTGCCAGCTCTCACCTCCTCCGTATGAAACACAAGGCAGCTTCTCTCTCTCCCTTTCTCACTCTCTCTCTCTCACTAGCTCTCACGCTCTTTCTTTCCCCGCTGCATTAATGGATGCAAATGGAGGCGTGTGCGGGGGAAAGGAGCTGACATTTATGCCTCTGATTAGAACATGCAGCCCCAACGCTTTGTAATTGATTGCAGTCGTGGACAGCACACACTCACCCATACCCTCTCCTAAAGGCCTGTACCGCATTCTGCATCTTATTAGTGTGTATGTGTGTGTCTGTCTGTGTGTGTGTGTGTGTGTGTGTGTGTGCGTGTGCGTGTCTCTCTCTCTGACTCACACACTTCCAGACACTTAGATGGGCATATTATATGCATGCACACACGTGTGCACACACACACACACACACACACACACACAGTCTTTCATACAGTTACAGTATACACACACACATATATCCACACAAGCCCACATAGTCTGCCTCACTGCATGCATTTGAATAAGAGGCTTTTAATGGTTGCTTCGTTCAACTTCAAGCCTAAGTCATTGTGGAGAAGTCAAGCTAGCATGACTGAAGATGTTGATCCTGGATGCATCCTCTGGATCAATGCAGTGGTGTGACCTGTGAACTCTGATAATCCTGATAACAGCGTCAGGGGTCAGGCTGATGAGGTGAAGTTTCCATGATGGCTCAAAGAGTTAGCTGTAGGAGGCAAACGGTGGGAAAGAGAAAGGAGTTCAAATGTTGGAGAAAGGGTGGGAAAGATAAGAGGATGGGCAAACAAGTGTCTGCGAAAAACCAAGACGTAATAAGGTTGAGAGGGATGAGAAATGGATGTTTGTGAGGAGAGGAGGAAAATGAAGCTCAGTTAATTGAGATGAGAGAGCAATGAAAGAGTAGACCGAGGGCAGAAATGTGTTGAGTACTATGTCCTTGCAATTTTTTTTTTATAGTGTTTTGCGTGTGTGTAAAGCTGTGGGTTTATGAATACACATGCCCGGTTGAGTGTGAGCGTATTTGCTTGTGGTTGCATTTGCATTCTGCCTGCTTACTCACGTGGATCTTTCAGGACTTCTTTGCTGTTTGGGCACATCACTTTGTATGTTAATGGGTGTGTATATGCGCATTAACGTGTGTGTGCGTGTGTGTGCTTGCGTGCGTGCGTGCGTGCGTGCGTGCGTGTGTGTGTGTGTGTGTGTATGTGTGAACAGCAGGATAAGATTGTGGCAAGGTGCTGTACAGTAATTAGCATCATTCTCACCAGGGAAGTGCTCTGTGTGGAGGGCCCTTTAAACACATCGCAGGGACAAACACTGAGCCACAGTCCTGTTCTGCTGACTAGCAGGCCTGTCCTGTCCTGTCCAGTTTGAATTAATATTGCAAAGATTTACTCCAAGCTAGAAAAATAACTCATATTTCCCACATATGTAAAGGTAGATGAGAACAGATCCATCCACTTTGACGTTGCATGCATACATGCCCACGCACATTTAGAGACACACTTGAAGATGACACCATGAGACACAAACACTCACAGGCCCACACACACAGGGGTTGCGCGGGGGTGTAAAATTATGCTGCGTTAGCTAGCGTGCAGTGTTTGTGCTAATGAAGCTCTCTGTCCACATAGGCTGATAACTTGCTGATGACTCGATACTTCTGCCAGAGAGGTCTGAAGCACAGTTTGAATACCGAAGCAGGTGTAGCCCGTGGTGGCTGTGTGTTATTAGCTGAAGGTGTTTTTTCTTTATGCCTTTAATATAGGAATGGCGGAATGAAAGCCTCCAAGTTAAGTCGTTCCATTCATTTCCCTTCAAAAATGATGTAGTTGTCATCAGGGCTCCAAGTAATGATTATTGTCATTATCGATGAATCTGTCATTCATGTTCTGCATTCATAGATTAGTTGTTAGGTCTATAAAATGATGAAGAATGTTGGTCATTACTTCCAAAAGCCCTAGATGACATCCCCAAATGTCCACAGCTCAAAGATATTCAGTTTATCGTCATAGAGGAGCAAAGAAACCAGAAAATATTTGCATTTAAGAAGCTGAAAACACAGAATGTGGACACCTTCTCTTAAAGAATGATCATCAGTCAAAATGATTAATCACTTATGAGAAATAGTTTGCGATTAATTACATTTGTGATACCTAATCAATAAATCATGTAAGAGCACCTAATCAGAGAATGAGAATTGTTATTTTGTCAGTCACGCTACTTTACATCAATTAATTTTGTTAATTGGTAAAAAGGGTTGTTTTTTTTTGTCAACCCTGGTGTTGATCTCACACATTTGCCCAATTCAGCTATTAATCATGGTAATATTTTACTACCTGCCTCGATTGCTGAGATTTTGGAAACTGGCCCTGTGGTTATTAGAGCAAACTGCACATCTGATGCACAGAATATCTAGATTCGATGGAATGGTGCCATCATAAAAAAATGTATGGAGTCCTGAGATTGAACATTTCACTCAGAGTAATAATTTCCAACCTTTGAGCTATTTAATAGCTTAATTAAAAAATGCTATTAAAATTGGGCTATAGGAGAATTCCCCTTTAAGCCCAATTATTTCATGAACTCATAGAATGTGGTATATCAATTCACTTCAGTGGCCCGCGGATAGGAATTAATGTTCTGGGTGTGGATTCCAGTCTTTTGTATCTTCTACTTTCTATACGTGTCATGGCCACTGAGGGTTTTCTTGCTCGACTTGTTTGTTGCCCATCTGTTTGTCATCTCACTAAGGAGCTGATAAACAAGTTGAGGCTGACCTTACAGAAGTGCTTTGTCATTAAGAAGTACATACACACAGGCTCTTACACCAAACATTCAAGAGGCATCACACACCCCCTCCACGTCCCCTATCCAGCACAGGGAACAGTAATTAGTTATTGCCCCCAGGACTCTGACAGGCTCTTTCTGAAAAGAGAAAAGGGCAGGGTGACATTTTTGGTCAGCAACGCACCCCAGCCATCATGCTGCATACTTCACAAAATTACCAGAGGGGTTGAGAGTGCAATTCCCTGGGCTCGGTCTGTGCTGATAGAGCTTTCAACCTTTTCGAATAACAATTTGCGCATGAATGACATGCTGGTGAAAAAAAGGGCCTGGCACCGTATGTCCTTTGGGAAGCCAGCACCTCATCTTCGTTGTTTAGACTCTTAACGGCCTTGGGAGACTTGAACGCGTCCTAAGCACCATCTTTAAATGATACATTCTCTACTTGAATGCTCAGAAGCTAATGAACTCATGCAAGAGGCCACACACACTGGAGTTTTATAGCGATAAAGTTTTTCTGTCTTGATTTTGAAGACTGGGCAGCCCCATTAGTTTGGCAGCCCTAAGGCTCATTCATAGAACAAAAAACAATTGGAGAAAGGGAGATTGGAAGGAAAAGAAAATAACTGTGGCGCACAGACACTGATATAGAAGGAGACAGATGGTGAGGACCTATAAAAAGAGGGAGTTGCAGCCTCTTAATCTTATCTTAATTTTTCTCAGTAAATAAACTGAATCTAAATGATTGCCGTTAGTTGGAATTACTTCTCCTTTTAAAATACTACCATCCCTGGCTCTCTCCCTCAGCTCAGAAAGCTTTAAACACACTTAGCTTCAGACTCACCTTACTGCCAGGACTGTACTGGCCAGCCCCACGCTGCTCAAGCTTGGGTATGATGGCTGTCAGTTAAGATTTATTCTCCCAACAACTTTGATGGATGAGCCAAGATCATGACTAACTGGCTGCCCACCGGCTCCCCAGTCCCATGACCTCATCATGAGCAGGCTGGCAGGGTCTCGACTCTCCGTCATGCCCTACTAGTTATTAGGTAGGTGTGGCCAATGCCATGTTACCAGGCCCTCTGATACTGCTCTGGTGGCTCAAATATCTTTTTCTGTTTTCTGTCTTTCTGTCCCTCTCCTTTTTGTCACTCATTCCTTCTGATTGACAAAAGGTTGGAACAGGTTCGACTTCTCTGAAAAGTCCTGAGTGAAGGAAACAATGTCTTTTCTTGGCCAGCCAGTCATGAATAATGACTACGGCAAATATGGGCAACACGGCAGGTCATTATTGCCTATTAAATAGTGTATCTGTAGACGGGTAAATTACAACTCATACAAGAGATAACAGAGTTGAAAGTGCTTTTAATTTTCATCTCAAGAGGCATTTTCAGGTATCACACATAACACAAAATGTGAACTCGCTGTACCACTAAGCGCATTTTATTGTGATATTGAGCATTGTATGACAGTTTTCTTATTCTCGTCCAGAATGTGAATAAGCCTTAACATTTCTTGAGGTTACAGCTGTGCTCCGTTTAAGAGTTACAATAGGCGCATGCATTGTGATGCATTCATTCGTCCCCACAATCTATTATCATGTCAAGGATTATCATTGAGTGCTGACCTTATCATTGGGCCAACTCTGTTAACACCACATTACCGCACTTATCCCCCTCTGCCGCAGAGATGCTGTATTGTGACCTTGGCCTCCAACTGAGGATGTTTTTCATTTGGTATTTGATTATTTATTTCATTTATTTATATATTTTAGAATTCCCTATTACACTGCCCTTCTTACTTTCATCTGTATTCTATTAATCAACTGTTTCTTTCTTCTTCTCCATCTCTACTCACCGCTGGCTCACCCTTCCATTCTTTCTCTCCCTTTCTTGCCTTCCTCCCCATCTCCCTACTGCCTGCCGCACCCTAACAGCTTGGGTTTGTGTATCATCCGCTGTCAGACTGAGGCATCACATCACATGGCAGGTTGACCAGCTTACCTTGTCCTGCACTTCCTGGGATCCATGCTGCAGCCGGCTAATCCAACTAACATGGCTGGCTGTGGAAACATCTGCTATTTTAATTACCAAAATGATGTATTTTAATCAGACTAACTCAATCACTGGAGGAATGTGTGTTTGTGCAAATGCACAGTTGTTTGTATTTTCTTTGGTAATTGGTCCAAGGCTCTTATATCTGACCAGAAATATAGGTTAATTCTTTAAATACAGAGGATGTAGGACTGAGCCATGCAAACCAGAACCAGCCAAGAAGCTAAATTTAATCATTAAGTGGATCCTGCGATTAAAATACATACAGATGGGCACTAACACACACACACACACACACATATATACAAACACATGCACACATGTGTCCATGACAGGCTGAGATGTGGCGATTTAAAACTGGTCTGTCTGTGGTGTCTCCCAGTGCAATCTGGCTGCACTACTTAAACTGAACCCAGAGAGAAGTAAACAGGGAAAACCAGATGGTCACTGCTCTCAGCTCTGCCAGTGGCAGCCAGAAAATGATCTGTTCAAGCAGGAAAATATGATTTACATGTTGTATCTGTACTGTACATCAGGGGTTAGGAATGTCTGGTCCAAGAGTCCAGTTTGCCAGAAGTCATATGGAAACACAAATTTGATGGCTGTTATTGGTGAACGCCACGACTGACAGAGCTGATCATTTTGTGTTGGAAGAGCATTTTCAGTTAGATATTCTCATTTCTCATGTCCTATGGCAGTCATAGCTGCTGTTAACGTGATGCGGACAGGGTTTTCCATATAACATAAATGCTGCTAAGCAAGGCCATTAATTACCAGTTTAGTTTGTTTAAAGCAGAGCTGGTTAAGAAGTGAGACGGAAAGTTTTATTAAAGAAAAATAAATAAATAAGTAAAAGAGAGACCAGGTGAAAGGGCTATAAATCCTCAGCTGTAGGCAGAAGAGAAAAGTACAGAATTTAAATGTCAGCTTTATTTCACTTATTGAAGTATTTTGAAGAGCCCCGGCCCCTTGGTTTCTCCATCACGATGCTCTCGATTGCACTCCAAGTCACAGTGTGAGGCCCGTTCCCTGCCTCAGTTCAGACGCCATTTTGGCTCTGGCAGAGGTCTGTGTTTCTCATCCAAGTTCTCTGTGACATAGTGTAATCGAATCTTGGTCTCCTCCTACATGGGACACCAGACATCTCCCTCTGTCAGCCACAGGAGATTTGTAGGCTCATCATGTTTTGGTCCAGGCAAGTTTTCTATATACCCACTGCCAGGGGGGAGTCGAATTGGATGTGGATGGAAGGAGATGGTGTAGATGGTGGAGAAAATGTATTAAATGCAACCCCCGGCAGTTTTCTTAGTCCCCTAGTTTAGTTTGTACAAATCCCAGAGTGGTTGGTACCTGCCATGGTGATATATATGCTGAATTTCTCCATCAGGAGAACCATCCCATCGCCGTATTTGTTTCTGATTACTTTCTTAGATTTTTTTAACTCCAACTTTTTAATATTTGCCACCAAGCTCTGAAATATGGAATGTGTCACTACTATAATGCTCCACCATCCATTCTTAAATGGAAAAAGTGCAGCATGAACTGGTGGCACCATGGAAAAACACTCAGTAAAGATGTCAGCGCGCTGCCAGGCCAGTGGTGGCAAAACAATCCAGACTGAGAAAAGTGTTGATTGATGGGGAAGCAGCAACTGTACAGTGATTATATCAGGGCAAAGTGTGTGTGTGTGTGTGTGTGTGTGTGTGTGTGTGTGTGTGTGTGTGTGTGTGTGTGTGTGTGTGTGTGTGTGTGTGTGTGTGTGTGTGTGTGTGTGTGTGTGTGTGTGTGTGTGTGTGTGTGTGTGTGTGTGTGTGTGTGTGTGTGTGTGTGTGTGTGTGTGTGTGTGTGTGTGTGTGTGTCTGTGTCTGTGTGTGTGTGTCTGTGTGTGTGTGTGTTTGTGTGTGTACTATGTGTTATGTGAGTGAACCCACACTAGTTGGCCAAGTGTGACTACACTGCATGCATCTGTTCATATTACATAGTGTTGTGTGGGTGAGCGAGTAAGTGTCGTAATGGTTGAGAATACAAACTTGGCCAGCACATCAAACACAGTGTGTCACGTTGGAGCGGCTTAACTTGGGGCACCGCTCACTCTTTGAACTTCCCAACATTTCAGCTTGTTTACAGTGGCACATGCCAAGCCTCTCCTCCATTTGAAAAGCTCTCACCATGTCGTTAACTCCCTCCCAAAAGGAAACCTCCATTTTTTTCCCCTCCTGGGTATACAGCCTGTCAGAAACACAAAAGAAGAAAATTGCCCATGCTTTGCTTTAGGAGGTACTGTGTCTGATTCTCTTACTCTGTTTGTTGTTAGTGGGGTTTTTTTTTTTTTGGGGGGGGGGTTACAGAAAATTGACAGACTTCTAGCGGTTTTCACTCCCTGTCTGCTGACTGTGTGTGTGTGCAGTGTGAGCAGTACATGTAAGGTGGAGAGAAAACAGAAGTTGAAGGAGTCTGAGCTTAAAATCAGATGTTAAGTCCCTGAGCATTAGAGTAAGCATCCGCACGGCTCAAATAACAGATGAAGGTGAGGGCGAAACAAGCAAAACAGGAAGCAAAAGAAAACTTCAAGAAAGTAGTTAAGTAAGAGAAAGAAACGATAAATCCTTTTCAAGTGCAGGGGAAAGTTTCACAGGTTCGCCTCCAAATAGTTGCAGATAGCATCTCAAAGGCCTGTGTGTAAGACAAGTTCTCCATGGTGGGCTGTGCCCACGCTGATGTCGAAGCCCCCCAGACCTGTTTGGTTATCCAGGGCTTTCCAGGAAGAATCCAGGAAGCCAGGGACCATGCTGGGGTCAAAGCACCTCTGCTGGCACAGGCACTGTCAGAACCTAGAGCAGAAAGAAACGGAGAGGCAGGAGAAGTCATTATCTGTGTGGAGGTCTTATCTAGAACAATCCAGGGGGATGGTTGGAAGAGAGCAGTGTATTGCTGGGCTAAAGTTTTGGTTTAGAAAACAAAAGCGAACTGCTGACACAGGGCATTTGTTTTCCGTTCATTATGTTTCTTTGTTTTACTAAACTTGTTTTATTTTAAGGGCCTTTGTTTCCATGCAAATAAAACAGTGAATTGAAAAGCAGTGGGTGCAAGGCAAGGTGCAGGTGTTTTTGCTTTCCTAAGCATTTTAACCTCCTTCATCAGCAGCTTTGTACGATCACGAAGAGTTACAGTATGCACAAAAAAATCGTATGATATCTTACAAAATATGAAGTTGTATTTAATGCCATGGCACAGTGAACGGAAGTGGACCGTGACATTTACGTTCCATGAACAAAATGTGACAGTTATGGTTATGACTCAAAGTGACTCGCTTTGGTTTAGTTCTTCCTGGACATGAAAAACACTGAGGGCAGACAAACACCAGTCCCCGGGATGAACGGCCTGGTTTTTGGGAAGCATCCACCCCTCGACCCACCTCCGGAGTTTAGCGGTCTTATACTTCATCAACTGACTTCCTTCTTTGCTCTGAACATCATTTCTACAGTGATACTGTATATATTTAGATAACGGAAATTACAGTGCATTACTATTAGTAGCTATAAGTACGAACAGTCGGTGAGGACAGCCTGAACATTTATGTCTGGAAATCTAGATATAATCTACACATAACCTTTCTCCTCTCTCTCTCTCTCTCTCTCTCTCTCTCTCTCTCTCTCTCTCTCTCTCTCTCTCTCTCTCTCTCTCTCTCTCTCTCTCTCTCTCTCTCTCTCCTGCTCTCTCTGTCTCTCTGTCTCTCTCGCTCATGCACATATCACACATATTGTCCCCCGTTGTGGTGCTTCCTTGGGTCGAAAGGGGGCTCCCCTCATAGGTGTCACAACCTGCAGGGTGATGTTTACAGCGTGGGCGTGAGTGATGATGAGAAGAACGGAGGGAGACAGGGAGGGAGGGTGCATTTCCTCCCTCGTGCTCCCTGATGCCAAGAATGCAACTACGTACAAGTAATGTGTTTACACTTAAGTAAATAAGGAAGAAGTGAATATACTCCAAGTTATTTTTGTTCTTGTTGTATTCATCATGTGGCCAGAAACATGACTTCAAATGATGTTATTGTATCTGCTGGATGTTTAAATTAGCCAACTATATGCTAATAACTCAAAATGTGATGATACCGCATGTCTTTTTGGGGTTTGCAAGTTTATGTCTCCCACAAGTCGGCAAAAAAATATGTTATTGCAGGCTTGATATTGTTATTCTGTTTCCCCATACTGTAATTCTATTACTGCTATCAGTGTCTGTCATTTTGTGCTGCTAAAGAAAAAAGCTCCGTCCTTCTTGTTCATGTTAAGGAAAGAGGATGTCATATGCTGCACAGATTATAAAGTCCTCAGAGATTCCGGGCTCTAAATATAAAACTGATCTGAGGCTGGGTTAAAGCAAGACATGATCAGATTGGACAGGACCGAGTAGAACAAAGTGGATTACAACAAAACAGAACCAAAAACAAAACACAGCCACATGGTTACATAGCTTTGGTTTAACAGCAGTTGCCTGTTCTGCATTTGACTCGCGATGTGGAGCCAAACACATCACCGAAAGCCTGAAAAACTAAGTTGCATTTGTTATATGATACAAAGCAAAATTCTCTTTCATCGACTGAGGTGGTAAACACGGACCCTCTTTTTTTTTTACTCTTGCCCCATCAAAAATAATAAGTCTTCACTGGAATGTTGTCAGTGTTTTGCCTTATTTACAGCCTGCAATTACTTTGTTTTCTGCTAAGGGTTATATGCCTTGTTTTATATTCTTTAATACCTTAACATATGCACATATAAATGAGGCTTTGCAGACCACACACTTTCACACTCACACACACAAATGCATACATGTGTACACAGATTGGCATGCATGTTGCACTGTCTCAAGTAATCCCCAACAGCCTCAGTTTATCTCAAACAGCTTCCAGGTGCACTCAGCTGGCACACATTCCTGCAAGACGTAGAACATATACCAGCACACTCGTGTTCAAACACACACTTGTACACATGTAAGGCAAACACACACAGACACACACACATACACACGTTTACGCCCATGTACAAGCATACACATGTCATCTAAAGGACAAAAAGAGAAGCCTGTGTGTAATCCTCACCATATCTGACAGAAGGATCCTATTGTCACCAAAAACTCTGAGCCTCTTTTCATGAGTGCCTAATGATGTTTTATCACGCTCTCGCCATCATGTTCACATTTCCCTGCATTTCTTTTTTTTTTTTAAAAACACCTCACTTCAGAATACTTGTGTCAGTTAAAACAGCGATTGATATGCTGTCTTGCTGGCTCCCACCCTCCCCCCCTGTTTCTCTTCCTCTCTTCTCCTCATCTCTCCCTCTTTTCAAGATCTTACATTTTCACTAAAGTCCCCTTCTCTCTGTTATCATTCCACCAGAGGCTCTCAAAAGGAGCTTTGATATTGAAAGCAGTCTTGGCTTGAAAGGCAAGGGTTTAGGGGAATGTAAATGCTGGGGGTCTTTTTTAAAGGAAGAGATCTTCCAGTTAACGAACACCTCACACTCTGGTACTTTCCGCACTGCTGACTTTTTTTTTCTTCCTATGTGACAAAATGGTGATGAAAAATGGATTCATGAATGTCTTTTTACTCATTTGTATGGATTTGGGTCAATTGAAGTTGATGAAATATTCTGACACATTCTAAGGCAAAAAAACAATATAAAAATGGTATTGATAGATTTGACGTATGCTGAACTATATTTCAACTCCGGCTGTTTGAACAGCAAGTAAAGCTCTTAAATCATTATATTAAACTATTATTGGGTATTAGATTTTTGCGAGGGACATTTTTGGTACACATTGTGCACAAGCAGTAGAACTTTAGTATGTTAAAAAAGGATTGTATGTGGTGAGCCGCTGTTAATGGTATATTCTTTTTAGGCACTTCATGATCCATAGGTAATTCACCATATCCCTACTACTTTATAGTATGCAGTGTTGCATGTAAGGAGAAACCTCACCCATGACCAAATTTTCAGAGCTTTAACGGCTTTAGCTCAGTCTGAGGGGCAACAGTGGCTCATTCTCTGAGGACCTACTTGAGGAATGGGAGGGTCTCCAGGTTCAAGTCTGACCAAGTGTAGAAGTGTAGACTAGCAACTTGAGGTACCAGTTTACCCCCTGGGCCCTGGAGCAGGCACTTAACCCCCAAACTGTTTCCAGGGGTGCCAGACCATAGTTTACAGTCATGTCTAGATGGTACCCAAGCTTTGCAAAAGTCTCGCGAGATGGCAGGGTTAGACATTAACTTTGAATGGTTAAGGTATGTATATGTGGTGGGGAAGTGAGTCTTAGAAAATCTAGGGTTACCATCAGGACATGACCATGATTGACCATATGCTTCCCCCCTGAATTGCGTGTATAAAGAGAGGATCTGTGATACATTTCAACTGCCAGTTACATTGATTGACAAATAAAATAACAATATAAATAGTTTGTAAAACAAGTAAATTCATTTTCTTATCAAATTAATTAAAATCCAATAAGAAATTGTCCTCCCCAGACAGGCAGCAGCCCCCTGTCATGGTCACAGTGTTATCCCGGATCAGATTGAGGTAACCGTAGTCAAAGTCTAATGTACTTGTCAGCATGTGCTGTCCCAGCATATCCGTGATGGCCCCCTGCTCAGAATCCTGCAGTGAGCTTCTGTCGGAGCTAAGAGACGCCATCCGATGGCTATCCCCCATCCAACTCCCACTCACTCAGATCTCTCTTTCTCTCTCTCTCTCTCTCTGACTCCTTTGGAACCTGCCAACACATCAATTTTTTTCTATCAAGGCTTCCCTTCTGTGGCTCATGGTGCTACTTCGGCTCCCTGGCATCCCTGCCAACTACTGCTGCCCACAACAAGTACAGTCAACCAGTTTGTCCCAGTCTGCCCTCTTACAGCTCCACCCTTGTGTATTTTTTTTCTCTTGTACGGGAAAACAGTCGTAAGAAAAAAAGCATGTCGAAGAAAAAAACAGTTTTTCCCTGCACTCTCTCATACATGTCCGTCTTCAAATAGCTCCACTCCTCACTAATGAGCCCCTGGTGGGTTGTACACCGCAATTGCTCTCTTCAGACGCCATTACGGCCAGTGTGGCTTCAAAGAGTTGGGTGAAACCATTATCATAACTGGGGACTGCTACCTGCTTGGATAACTTTAGACATTAGCAAAACCTGCAGTTTGCTAATGGGACTGAATGGACTTGACTTGAGAACAGGACTCATGGGAGCTTTGGAAGTTCATATCCTGGAGTCTGGACTTTTTTTTTTCCCTGAGATATTTGCTTTGATGTCTCAGTTGATGTAGATTTAGATAATAATAGGCTGTACTCTGAGTACATTGTTAAGCAGTGTTTACTTTCTGCTCCCTGTTCTACTTAACTTGACATCATTTTTCAACTCTGTTATCAGCCTCTGCCCTTTCAAGGTCACTGCTCATGATGCAGATAATTCTATGGCTAATTAAAAACTCATCATCTCTGTGATGAAAAGATAATATGATCTAAAAAGAAAGTCATATATAGACTAAACGGACTCATCCCTAAACTCTGTGACGCTATGGCAGTGCTGCTAATTTGCTGGTATCCTCTGCCAACTGCCATGATGTGCACAAGCAAATGTCAAGTTAATGCAGCCGGTCACCCATCAAGTAGGTTAAATTAATGCTAGGCAGCGAGGTGGTCCCAGTGGTAGCTGTCTCTCTGCCAGCTATGGCGAGGTTTTTCTTTCTGGGACTGCTGAGGTGGGTACGAGGGTTCTGGTACCCCGCTGTCACCGAATCACATCCCGCTGCATCAGGCAGGTGTTGGACCCACAGGATCGCTGGCTGCACTCATCTGGCCCCAGAGCTCTGCAGGAGCCGTCAGTCTGCCCAGCTACATCACTGCTCTTTCAACCTCAACAGAACTGATGTCGACCTGAAAGTCATATCACACACAATGCTGTACACTGCCTGTCAGGATTCACTAATTACTAAGGTTGCAATCAGAAAATTAATTTTAACCCATTTTCTTTTGTCTTGTGTAGTCCTTGAAAGTCAAACTTGCTTTTATTGTTACTGACAAAAATAAATTTGCACACATGTATGTGTGACGTGTCCAAAGGCCAGTTACTCGATACAATATAACTGACAGGATTACATTTTACTGGAATTCAGTTTTATATGATTTCATGTGACAAATAAATCGATTGATTGATCTGATGATGCTAATAAATTAGCACTCACGTATTCAATACTAAATCATTACTAAAACAAGATACTTACCCCACTTTAACAAGACTAGTCCACAGCCATGCTACCATCTCTGAGACTGTAGACAAAGCAGTTATTTGACCTAAGTGCTAACATCAGCATGCTAAAATTCCGACAATGCTAATGGTAATAATGACCATGTTCACCATTTTAGTGTGGCATATTAGCATGCAGACATTTGCAATAAAATCAAAGCTGAGGATTATGGAAAGTCATCAGTTTGTATGAATGTGGTTAAAATGTTGATATGATGATTGTAAGGTGTAGAAAATGAAGGGATTAGTTAGTTAGTTATAGATTTCATTTATTCCACTCCAAACCACACATATAAAACTCATGGTGGCACTACAGGAAAAGTCCAGGGATCATGAGTGTTTTCCAATGCATCCAATACTTGTTGAGATGTTTCTGGATCAAAGTGGCAGACTGACTGACCAAAATGTAAAGCCCTACAGTAATGCAGCTATCTTGGGAAAAAACTGATCAACAATAAAGTGGGAGGAGGTCTCTGGGAAGACCCAAAACCAGGTGGAGAGATTATATCTCCACACTGGCCTGGGAACGCCTAGGGATCCCCCAGTTAGAGCTGGTTAATGTGGCCCGGGTAAGGGAAGTTTGGGGTCCCCTGCTAAAGCCGCTGCCCCCGCGACCCGACCCCGGATAGGCTGTTGAAGATGTGTGAGTATGAGTGAACAATAACATACAATATATCTGCACTGTAGTAGAGTGTTTTCTGATGTCAGATCTGCTTAACAGCATGCACTGCCGGAGGCTTAGCAGAGACCAAAAACAAGGTATTGATCTTTAGTGCTGTCTTTTAAAAGAAATCTGAAGCATAATAGTACCAAGTTGGAACTTCGTGGGACAGGGATAATGTGTTTGATAATGTGGGAAAGCTTCCTGCCCTTTGAACCACTGGCCAGATAAGTCATCAAGGATGCCCATCTCCAATCTATCTTGGGCCCTCTTAGACCTGGTTGTCGAACGAATACACCCAGTTTTCAACAACAGTTTGTGTATTTTCCACCTTACTGAAGAGGCAATTTCCTTTCCTGCTCAAGTGGCAGTTGTCTTTTGCCTCCTTGTTCAATTAGGGGGGAGGGGGAAAGAGAGCTGAAGGGTTGCAGTAATACTTCTGGTCAAAATAAAAGCTTTTTGCGGAGACATCATGTCATCCATCTCCCAGTAAATGATACATCTTCCTCTTACAGCAGTCTGAATGACCTTGTTTGTGTGGCCCTGTTAGTAGTGAGGGTGGCTGCGGGAGGGATCTGGAAATGAGTCTGGTCATTGTCTGGAGATGCAGGCTGATACACACAGAGATACAGACAAAGACAGAGAGGAAGTGCTAGGGCCTCATCTTCGACCTGCTGCACTCATCACTGAAGCACTGTGGCACCTTGCATCTGATTAGCCAACATTCATTAAACCTGACCTTGGATCCCACTGTTACAAAACAGCATTGAATTTAAGAGGGGGGAAAAACACTGCTATTGCATGTGAGGGCGGAAGCAGTTATTCCTCCCATAAACATTTTCTCAGAGAATTAAAGTTTGGGTTGGAAGGAAGATTAATATGGGGCGAGAAGAGCGTGCCAGCGAAAAGCAGGTTAGTGGAATTTAATGAGTTTTGTGTGTCGGCTGGGGAGCCGGCTCGCGCCACGCTAATTACGCTCTGTAACGAACTGAGATCTGGGGAGCATCGCAGGAAGACAAAGGCTCGAAGCAGTCCGGCAGCAAGCGGCAGGCAAAACAAAAGAGCTGCATGCACACATTCTAAGCCCACATGGACAGATAGGAGCATGAGAGACGGAGAGGAGGAATGCTTAGATTCTCCAAACCTTCCGTGGTTACCACTGCCATGTTAAGGGTAATGAGATGTAGCCGAAGATGGAGAGCATGAACCTGACGAACGAGCTTCTCTATTAGGCTCACCAGGCAAGTAGCGCAAACTGCTATGATAGAAAATGATTCTCGGGATAATTAAATTAACCTCTGTTGACTTCATGCAGTTCCAGCTCTTTAACTAGACAACAACAACAAAGGCAAACATACACACACACACTCTTGCTCAGAAAAACCCACATACATTATAGGCAGCACTGCCCCCTTTTGATAAGGAGGGCAATTGCAGCGTTTGATGAGGAAGTCCCAGCTCTTGAAGCGGGTGTGTGTCTTTCCTTCATTAAGCTGCCAATGCCTGCAGGGAATCTAATACTCTTCCCACGCCACAGCGCACAATCAGCAAACTATCAGGCTGACTTTCAACTGTGACTTTCAGCAGAATGAAACCAGCCGAGCATCCTTCTCTCTCTCTCTCTCTCTCTCTCTCTCTCTCTCTCTCTCTCTCTCTCTCTCTCTCTCTCTCTCTCTCTCTCTCTCTCTCTCTCTCTCTCTCTCTCTCTCTCTCTCTCTCTCTCTCCCCCTCTCTCTCTCTCTCTCTCTCTCTCTCTCTCTCTCTCTCTCTCTCTCTCTCTTTCTCATTCTCATTCTCTTTCACCCTCTCTCCACGGTCTCTTTCAGCTTGGAAGGAGAATTTGCTTCAGGCTCAGTTTAAATGAAACTTGCCCTCTTACCGATGGATTCTAACCTTTAATATTCTGGCCCTTTGTTGGCAAGTGTGTATCCATCTTTAATCATGCAATATGTGTCGTTATCACCTTATAGCTCACTGACCCTCACTATCAAATGTTTGTGCATTGCTCGGCCCAAAGCCAAAGCTACTGTCAGATGAGGAGATTAGATTTCAACTTTGACTCATTACTGTTCATAAGTCATGCTTCTGTAATTTTAATGTTTTGCCAAAACTCTGCTCATGTGCATTGCCTTATCTGACATCATATTTTAACTATTGCCAACATGCGACAGCATTCAGACTCCATCAGGCCTCATAATTTGTTTGCGTGTTTACGACGCCAATTTCACTAAAGCCAAAGCAACCGAGTGCATGACTACGAACCTCGTCCTCCATCATGCCTCACTACAGTCTCGTGGACTCTATTCCAGCTGATTTTCCTGTGCGGAAAAGCCCCGTAGCCCTGTCTGCATTCCTTTCCAATTAAGCCAGCATCATCTGATTCCAATTACTCTAATTATAGCAGCCAGGGATGTGAGTAAGAGAAGGGCGAGAGAGGCAGAGAAAGACAGAGGAGTAGAGAAAGAGATGGCGAGCCTTCACACTTAAGAGAGCAGGAATGCTAGTGTAGTCGGGCAGCCTTAAGGTCAATCCAATGGCAACAACAACAGTAACCAACAACAAAAAGTGCTGCACAGCAACAGCTGCAAAGATTTTAGCCAAACAGAACGCTGTAGTCGGTAATGGTGGAAACACACGATAGTGGCAGACCGTGTAATCACGCAAAACACACTTAACAAGGTCAGGTTAATGGAAGGACATGGGTGTTGTTAATCACACTATGACGTGATGAACACTAATCCCCTCGGTTCATCTTGTAAAAGGACAGCATATAACAAATCCCCCCTCCCTGTCTGAAGTCATGTTTGACACCTGCAGGCCCCCGTAGAAATCTCTGATATCATTACACAAAATGACACCTTTCAAAAGCTAGCAAGCTGCCAGTGCTGCAGGTCATCGTCATTTGTTTTCACAGCCTACTGCCCTGGGGGAGATGCCAAGGCGCTGGACTGCCCTGATTTTTAAGACTTGTTTGAGAGTGTAAACACATTTCTCTTTCTGCAAGTCTTTCTGATTCCCTCAGTGCCTGTCTCTACACCTCTACTTCTCTCAACAAATACCTTCTTTCTACCCATTCCCTGAACGCTATACAGCATGAAATCACTTCATTAATTACATTTACTTTTCCTTTGTCTCATATAGTAAATGCATTTCTCAAATCATGTATGATGGAGGGATGGAGGGTCTTGGTTGACCTACCTACTCTTTAACCAGTCGATTGGTCGATGGGTAAATAAAAGTGCACGTTATCTCTAGATTAACTCGCCCAAGTGTTTTGTCCTGAGGACAGTGTTTTATTATTTTTTATTCTTTGCAATGGAACACCATGTATTAACACTCCGCTACGAACTGCAGCAGTGACGAGGGGCTTATTTCTGTGCTGAGTACTGCACATTTGGATTTTAAAAAAATCCAAAAGACTGTACTCGTCAGTACCACAAAGATCAACCATCACATTCTACATGTAAAAGTATCACAGCCACGGTAGCAGGTTTTTTGATATATCGTAAAATCCCGCTAGACGCAAAGCATCTCAGCTGAAAAATACGCTGCGCCTGCAAACTGCTCTGCCCGTCTCTGCTGGTCATTTACAGAGGGCCAAATATTTTCAGCTTGGATAAAAGGCTTTACTGGACACACGGCCTTATGAAAGAAACCCCAATGATTCACCATCAAGTGAGAATGTGGTCAGACAAGACCATATCTACCAACCAACCATAAGACTTAAGCCCTAGTTTGGGACACAAATGTGTCAAGGTGTAAACCCATGTTGTATGATTCTGGACAAGAGGACAGTTAATATATGCATATACAAGTGCGCATGCACACACACATACCCCACTTCTATCATGTTAGGATGAAAGTCTTACATGACAGCTGTGGCATCAAACAGTGGGCCCTGTTAATGATGCAGACACTCTTAAATGAATAGCTCATTAGATGGCATCCAGATAACACACTGATGATGAGCCAAGGCGGTTTATTGAAGGATTTATACAGAGGCCAGTGTTTCCTACTTTATGTTGGTGTGTTTATTGTGCAGTCTTGTGTAATAGGCCATAACATCACTTCCTGAGGCACTGTTGTCATGCTTTTAGTATCTTTTAACTCAAGTCACAGAAAAAAACTTTTAGAAGAAGATATTAACGACTGTAATAACTGGCATTGGCCATGATGATGTCCTCTTGAATGGCAATGATAAATGATGAAGTGATCATGGAAATGCTGAAACCTACAGGGACACATGTGACAGTTAATTATCTGGAGACATAAAGCAGGTGTTGACATCAGATGACTGATATATTTAAAGTCACCTTGTATGTGATTTTCCCCACTCGTTTCGCTCTCGACCCAGGATGACCTCTCGATAAGACGTCTTCCGTCTTGCAGGATGCTCGTCCTGCTCTCATTTTCAATGCTCAATTTCCCTTTCTCTGTTTCTTCAGAGTCTAAAGTTCACTCCCTCTGTCATGTTGTCATGTGGACACTGATGTCTCTGTCTCCGCTGCCAAGACATCTCTCTACAAAACACCAATATGTGTAAAAATGTGGACGATGGACCTATGACTGAAGCGGTCCTTTTTCTCTAACATTTCTACACATATAGCAACCTTTTATACATGTGATACTGTAAATTATCTGAGTCGCCTTTTCTTTCCAAGGGTGCAAATCTCTCCGAATTTGCTAATTCAGTATAGAAAGCCTACCTTACCTGGGACAACAGATGTAAATTAGCTGCTAGCTAACTTTGTGCTGTCCCCACAAATAAAATGAAAAATAGAAAAAAGCAGATGGTATTGCTTTGTACATTCACAAAAGTAAATCAGAGGTTTTTGACAAGTTTAATGGTTTATAAGAGCATTGTATCACCTCTGCACTTTGGTGTTTACAGGCTTGTTTACCCCATCCCAACTCCACCTGAGCATCAATAAAAGCACTAGGGCAGTTGTTATTGTTTTTACTGCATTTTTATTACCATCCTTCTAGCTTTTTTTCACCCCTCTTGCTCTTTCTGCATTCCTCTTGTGTGCCTCCTCCCTTCATGGCTTTACCAACTTCTAGGTAAAAGAGCAGACTCTTCCTTCCTTCAATGTGTCCCTCCCTCTCCGGAAAAAGGAAGCCCGGGAGGAGATTTTTCCTAGTTTTCATAGAAACTAGGAAAAAGCGATGAAGCCGCTGAAGTCAGTGGGACACCCAGGGTGGGTCGTTAGTTTGCTTCCGCTGTATCATTAGTGTCCATAACAAACACATTATCTCCCGCTGAACCACCCTCTTTAGGGTGAGAATTAGACTGTAACAAGCAGCCTCCCCGTCAATATAGGTCATCTACTGCTAACGGCGCTCCCGTTGAAATACACACCGAGGGGATTGGGTTTGGGTTCGGAAACCTTCTCTACTGTTTTTGATGGGTCAACAGAATCACTTAGCAGAGGGAAATTACCACAGATCATTTTTTTGTTGTTGTTGTATAATGGTTGCAGGTTGGGAACGATTAAGCTTTTATCGCCTACATGGGGTTTTGGTAGTCGCAGCTGTATGGCTGAGAGGCATTTCCCTTCACTGATTCTTAAGCCTGAAACAATACGTGTCCCACAAGGAATTGCTGATAATGTGACTTCATAGTGAGAACTCAATTTTTTTTTATTTGAAATGTAATTATGAAATAAAAGATGAGCAACAATACCAGAAAAAGCTTGCAAACAATACTGTATTTCACTGCTGATATCTAATAACTGAATGATCAGCATGAGTTTTTATTTAAAAGAACAAAAGCTAGAAAACAAACGCACCGCATTAATGGCAAAAGCGAGCTGTCATACACTTTCCACATGTATTTAAAGGGGTACACCACCTAAATTAAGAATTACAATATGTTATGTGTAACATAAAATGTCCCCATCCCATTTAGTCAGAGCATTCCTCTCAGTGTTATCTATAACATATTTCCCAATCCACTGTCTATGGCGCAATACCACACTTTATACTTGATGACATGGCAAAAAAGTTTGAATCTCTAGTTTGTGGATTTGAGAGCAAGTTGTTCCTGTTAACTAATATTTTTGGACTGTCTAAGACCAAAGGAATAATTTTTTAACTTCCCCTTTAATACATACGGTCAAACAGATGATTGCATTATTTTCGTTTTGTATTTTCTAAATTATATGTCATCTTAATAATTATTATTTCACAGCTATACTATGTCAAGGCCACTGCATCATAATGGAAATATTTATGTTTAAGTCCAAATGTAAATGCATATTAACGAGGGCCCAGAGGCAGACAAAAAGAACAAAAGGGCTCCTGTGAAGAACACATCTTCTTTTAACCGTTTTTGCCAGAATCGTAAACACAAATGACTTATCATGGACTGAGGTGCTTTAAACAGTATTCCTTTGCTTGTAAATGTGATGTTATTTTAAAGCTAGGGTTGTCATGTTAACTCCTCATTTACACCAGTTTTGATCCCTCTGTCTTCTGTATTATATAGACTTGAAGAGAACATGTATAATTTTTTCCAAAGAAATATATTTAACATGCAACGTGTGGTTAAACGTAGTGTATGCACTCTAGCTGTCAGACAGAAAGGGAATTTGATGAAAGTTTAAAGCTGTTCAGACCCGAAACATTGAAGCAGCATGGTTTGCATCTGAAAGAACGCACAAAGTAATAAGTATAGCATTCATGTATGTATTCTTTTTCTCATCATCTATTTATTTCAGAACCAGCGGCGTCAATAACCTGTGTTTTGTGACGGAAAGGGAACTAATACTCCACATCAGTGTTTTGTAATTGAAAATCATTGCATCAGTTCCACCACTGAACCTGACTGATGTCACATAAATGTTGATTTGTTCTGAGTGGCTTTACCCGCACAACACTTCCATTATTGCTTTTTTATTACTTTTGTTGTTGCTGTTTTCCATTGAGAAATAATTCTTTAATATATATTTCAATATTTCCACGGCTCTTGCCTCCACCGTGTTGTCATTTCTCTGTGCCGATGTGACAGAGCCTAGGCGAAGTATTTCTTCTGCAGTTAGACATATGACGCTCACATCTCAGTGTAGTTTCACGTGGCAGTCTTAGTGTTCCCCTGTGAGCGCTGGCACATTAAGGAATAACAAATGAGTCCATGACCCAGGGTAGTTATTCAGGGTGTGTTTGTGGAGCAGGCAAACAGCGTATGCTATTTGCTTTGCAGTAGATTCATAAGTGAAAATTGCATTGTGTCTCCATTTGGAGAGCAGGTGATGGAGTGTGGAGGGAAACAAAGACAGTGTCACTCACCTCGTTTCTGATGATGCTGTACCACTCTGCCAAAAAGCTCACACATCCTCCCTGTCATCTTAACACTGAATCTGACTTGTCAACATACTGTATTTGTCTGCTTTTTAAACTGGATTGAAAGGGAGCTGTGAGTCAGTGCTGCAAGAAGTGAATGTGTATTTGAGGGTGTTTTGAGAATGTGGGAAAGTCTTAATGCATGCTGAAGTGCATGCATGTGACTTAACCTTCCTTCCTGTCTGTAAACAAAAGATCCCCTGATCCAGCCGGTCTGGTGAACACATTCTTCACACTGACACACAGGGGAGACAGGCTGGGGTAGGGGCGTTTCAATGCGGCCTTTTGAAGTCACTTAACATCCACAGCTACGGCTCATTTGACCCTTGCACCGTGGAGTTAACATGCATGGCGATTTTATGATGCGGTGAACCCCGTCCAGGGCAGTTCAGAGGATCGAATGCAGTGAAGCTCTTGGAGCAGGATGCATTGAATGAGACAGCCTGTCTGAAGTGGAGAAGAGAGCATCTTGGAGACACATGGGCATTTAAGTTGTTTTTAAGTGCATAGGTCATTGTGCAGCATATCTGTGATCTTGGCAACCTAAAGTAGTTCCCAACCTTTTGTGTCTGGCGTTTCCCCTCAGCTAACTTTAACAGTAGGGCCTCTTTCATAGATGAGATAGCGTCAAGGAATTGTTTTTTTTTTTTACTACGGCGCAAACACAGTGGCTGTGGTGGACCCCTGACATGTAAGACCAAACTAAACTCCAGACATGTTTATCAAATCAAATCAAATCAACCTTTATTTATATGGCGCTTTTCATACAGAAAAGTATCGCAAAGTGCCTTACAGAGATGTACAGAAAAAGAGAAACATCAAATAAAATCAGGAGAAGAAAGTTAAAAGAACCCAACCCTCCCACAGTCATGCAAAGAGACACATACAAATGTATATACGTTTAGGCTAAGTCCTTCTTTTTCCCCAAGTAGATTTGGTAAACTTTGTGTTCCCATTACTGCCACTTGGACTGGCTTAAAGAGACGTTTCAGACAGAGGATGATACAGGTATATTCTGTTTAAATTATGTTTTTTGAACAATAAAGCATGTTAAAGTTAAAGTCTTTAACTGAAAATTACCTTTAAAGTCCATTGGTTTCCAGCTCCATTGATTATAATAACACAGACCAATAGTCAGTAGTCCACCACTGTAATCCCATAGTTCACAGCAAGGACACAAGAGCAAAATGATAAAAATCATAGTTCTTTTTTCAATTGCTCAAACTTTTTTTTGTTTGTTTGTGAAGCAAATTAGTTTAAGCAGTTAATTAGGAACGCAAACATTTCACTTCATGTTCAAGAAAAAATGACCGCTCCACTACCAAAGTTTTTGTATGGTGACCAGGCTGATGTTATTGCTAGGTGTTAAGTGCACAGTCACCATGCGTGTTTCAGTAGAAAGGCAAAAAAGTTTAAATCATTGTGCCCAAAGAAAAGCTGTTCTTTTGTTCTTTTCAATGCCTTTATTTCCTGAACGCCCCTACGGAAATGAATGTGCAGAGTACTACTGCAATGTCGCACTAGCTCTCCATGGACTGTGAGACAGGGGACCAAATATCAAAGCCTCATTTTGGCTCACTGCCGTGTACAACAGTTACAGCACAGGATGTCATGTGTTCAGTTTGGTATTCTATCTCAATTCTGCCAAAAGTTAATGATCAAGAGTTTTCAACTACGTGGACTACATAAGAGAATTAGTGTTATAATGAAAAAGAGGTTCAACTGTTTCCTGTGTTAACAGAAAAACTGCCAAAAGGAGAAAAAAAACAGGCAGATCTCTTGTACAGAGTGAAAAGTCATCTGTAATTTACAGATACAGTCGGTTTCCAGCTCACAGAGATCCTCATGTTAGTCAATAGTAGAAATCAAACAGCTCACCATCATTTCTTTTTAACACCCCCTTATTCCTCTCCAAAACCAAAACCATCACCAGCACTCCCCGCCTCCACATGATGTCAGCCAGGAGGAATTCAATCTCAGAAATGATATTATGAATGATGCATAAGACGGAAAAATGCATTTACCCTGGCGACAACACAATGAGCTGTTGTTGCAAACACCGTAATGGAAAAATATGAAGGTTAGGGTGATGAAAATGTATTATGAAACTGGGAAGACATTTGTGAATGTTGTCTACTCCTGAGCTGAGGGAGCAAGGCCGAGGACATAACCACAGCTTATGAGGAAATTCCTCAATATTTCTACAAAGGCGGGATGAATTTGACTTGAGGTCCTCAGGGAGCGTAGCAAATGCATGCATGTGTGTCTGCCCACTAATACCATGCATGCATGGGTTTTGTCTCCTTTTGCTGGAGCACAGGGGTAAGGCGGGTGTGCCCGTCTTCCATGTTAATAATGAATTTTTGATATGAGCTCCACATGAAATTTTAATCTCTGGAATATTAGCTCACCGAGGGAGATACAAAATCAAATCAGGGGATCGTGATTAAGCGGGTGAAGCGCATATCGACCCATTTAAATTCACATTAACCTGGCATCAAAATGTATGAGCCATGACATTGATGGCAGACATTATTTAGTCGTGTTATGCCTGTTTTGTAAAAGTAAAGTTGTGATCTCTTCATCACACATCTGTAAAAGAGAGGAAATGACACTTGATACAGCAGACAATACTTCCTGCAAATGCTTAAATATCATATACCGGTATATATATATATACATATTAAATTAAACATATATACATACTGTATATATATACATATATAGATATATATGTATATATATATCTATATATGATGTATATGTATGTGTGTATATATATATATATATATATATATATATATATATATATATATATACATATATATTATATAAGTCTGTTTTTTCCTAACCATAAATATCTCCAAAACTACCAAAAGCAACAATGAATTTCTCCTTTTGTTGGCAAAGACCAATGTAACATATCCCTCTGCTATACACCTTCATTGCTATCTAAGTATTATTAAGAACACATCAATGAGCCACTTGGTTGCATTTTATCTTATTACGATGAACATGAGCACTGCAGTTAATTTCTAGTCAATCTAACATCCACCGTCCTGGTAGTTTTAAAACGAGGTCTAGACTGTGGTAATCGGCAGCTGAAAATAGTCATAACAATGCAATGTTAGCTCCTGTTTGAGTAACATTTGCTTATGTATCACAGCACTGTGCTGTTTGAGAAAATAGCTTTGCCTTTTATTTTAAATCATACTATATTTTTTTCCCCTTTTTTTAAGTTGTAAGTCTTTAATAGATACGATTAGGCCACAGACAGTATAGGGAAGTATTGGGATACAAATTAACATGTTGTTGGTTTGGGTCTTTTTATGTCATTTGTTTACAAATGACAAAAATACATCAGCATTGAGCCCTACTCGCACAGGACAAATGGGGACATCTAGTAATTTGTAATAATTGCGGAGGTTGTCTGTGATCTCAATCCTGTGAGAATCTGCTGCAAATATCTGCAAATTACTTATTTGGTCATGTGAAAATATTAGTCTAATGCTTTGATATCATGGATAACTGGGGGATTATATCAGTCAATTTTGTTTAAAAGACAGACTTCACTGATCCCATGCAAATGCACCGCACGAAATGCAAGTGATTGGGGTGTTAATTTCCAAATCACACAAGGTCCCATGGTAATACTATTCCTGTGCAAATAGGGCTTTATTCAGTGTTTGAAGCTGTGACACTCAAATCATCATTTTATGGCAGTGATCCACAGAAAAGATTTCACATCGATCTTGAATTTCCTCTATAAAGTACATGATTGTCCCTGTACATTTTTTTTAGTTGATATGCAACAGAACAGTTAAATGTCACACGGAGGTACATACTGTACCAAAAACTGGATTTTTGCGTTGTGCTGGATGTATATTTCACCAGCTACACCAGCAGAGACTAAGCCCAGCTGAGAGAGTTAGTAAAACAAAGCCCCACCGCTGTGTTAGCAAACTCAAAGGCTCAATAATGTATCACCCACTTTTGCTCCTTCCACAGCATCTATCATCTCAGCATAATACGGAGTAGCAAGAAAGCCATTTTCCATGAGCAGTAATAAGACAAAGATTGACTGTGTGCGCGTGTTTGTGGGTACAATCACATGCATGTGTGTGCATTCCTCGGAGTTTGCACATGTGTGAGATGCAGTGGTGTGCAGCACTGGTGTGTGTAATTATGTGAGTGAATGAGTGTAGATCTTAAACCAAACTAAACACCTCAGTGCCTCTGGGCTGCTAGGACACACTTAGTTGTCATTGGCTTGGATTGCACTCTTGGGAAGAATTCGGTAGCTGAATAATGTGATGTATTAAGCTGTGCTCTGCAGCAACGTATGGTAATTTATAAGAATTTTATTTAATCAGGTAACATTGTATTCCAGCCAAATGGAAAACTGCGTGAGCAAGGTGAGCCTCTAATCTTGCTCCTGAGCTTCATATTCTGCTATTTTTGTCTTTTGTATCTTATGGAAGAAAGAAAAAATTACGTATTTTAAAAAACGTTGTGCCCTGTGACAAACTTTGAGTTACTTTGTGGAATTAAATGAATACTGAGAGTTTAATTAATGGGCATAGACAACCATCGGATGGTGAGTGGATGATCTTGTTTAGCATTCTAACGTGATTATATTAAATGACTGGTCAGTTTGATAACTTACACTGAGGATGACTACTGATCAGGAAAGCAGACTGACTGTGTTCATATTGTGTCAATGCACAGAAAAGGGGAGGTTATCATTATTGTTTATTTCCAAACCGATGTGGGATTTAAGAGGGGGACAAATTACAACTTAACAATATGGCGGCTGATTTATACCTTTTTGAGATGGAGTGAAAATTGAATCCTCCGTTTTTAATAAATAAAGATTAGTACTGTATGGTTAGTACCAGTTGATTTCTGACCAGGCTCAGATGGAGAGAAGTAATGACGACACCATTTTAAAATCACCCTAATCATCATTCATTCATTCATTCATCTTCAACCGCTTATCCCGGGGTCGGGGTCGCGGGGGGTGCTGGAGCCGATCCCAGCTGACATTGGGCGTGAGGCGGGGTCCACCCTGGACAGGACGCCAGTCTATCACAGGGCACATAGAGACGAACACAGACAGACAACCATTCACACCTACGGGCAATTTTTTAGAGTTATCAATTAACCTAACACGTGCATGTCTTTGGATGGTGGGAGGAAACCGGAGAATTGTTCTATAAAAAAGTTTTCATATTGGACAGCTTATACGCCTAAGAGCATGTGTGCACTACAGTAAATGCATCTGCACTACGATCCACATTAACTACAGTTTCAGTTTGAATGTCATTATAAAATGTACGCATTTCCGGAATTTTCACAGTTTTTTCAGTCATATTAGGCCCAAGTGGTGTAAAGTAGTTACAACAGGCACTCTACCAGTTATGAACCACACACACACACACACACAAACCAATAGGCATATTCATGTACTGTCGAATTAGTTATTGAGAGTATTGTATTGGGATAGCAGAGAGGTCAAAGATAAGCTACCAGAAGCATGGAGAGTGCTCTGAGAGTCAAAGTGCTGAAACAAGAATGAGAGCAGAGGAGCTGTCTATTTCACTGTGGTGCTGAAATGACCGCTGACTTAAACAAAAGGCATTTACTGGTGAAATATTTGGGAAAAAGCATCATGTCTTGAAAACTGGCCAGCTACACACAGTCTGCATGACGCCCCTCAAATGATGATTTTACTGCCTTCTAGCTTTTGTTCTTTTAATTCTGTTGTAGATTGCCACTGACTATTTTACCATTCATGCAGAGAGGTATACAGATTTTAAATTTGGTAATCAGAGTGCATTTGTATTGGTACAGCTTACAGTTTAACTATCTGAATTGTTTTCGGAAAAAGAACAAATAGGATCAATACATCCGTCGTTTCCATCCACCTGTTTAGAAAAACTCAATGGAAGTTTGCACAGAAAATAATGTAGAAAAGCTAAACAGTTTTACAAAAACACAGTAAGTATGACGTACATATATCTGAATCAGAAGAGGGAAAAACCCACAAACATCTTATCCGGGAAGCTGCCATAAAATGTGTTATATTACTGATCTCATACAGGGTTTGAAGGAAAAATGCTTGACATTTGTGCAACATTTCAACAGAAACGTCCTCTCTAATTACTCTTTTATCTACTGGTGTACATGCAAAGGTGATTACAGCACTGCCACCCACAAAACTGATGCAAATTTGACAAAATATGTAATCTATAACCGAAAAATTAGGGTTAATTTACTTCCTTAAGCACTGACATCTGTATGCCTTCACAGTACGTTTGCGTTCTTTCTCTTAAACCCCTGCCAATACCCGTTTATCACAGCGCTATTAAAGCAATGGTTAAATGACAGGTGTTTTAGGCTGTTTGTACAGACGTAATATGGTAATTGGTTTGAAAATGGCTGCCCTGGGTGATTGCATAGATCGTCCGCCTCGCAGCCCTTTGTTTCCAACAGAAGGTTTGAATTAGGAATTAGGAATTTCGTCAGCCCCCCCAGTGAGCAGCAGAAGGACCTCACACGTTACCAGCTTGCACTCTCGCCATCTTCCTTTTACACCGTATCATGCTGTTCTGTTACTGAGCACGTCTAGGTTGGAGAAGTTTGTGCATATGTTCGATTTTAGTGTGCGTTTGTGTATCTCAGCGTGTTTGTGAGGATGTGTGTCGGATTGAAGAAGAGCATCCAAACCGACAAAATTTCACCACCATGTAGCCATTGTAGTGAACGCACTTTGAACTTGACATTTATCCTGTGTTGACAATTCCCTATGTACTAATGCAGGATAGACAAATAAGCTGCTCTTTGTTAAATGCGCAGAAACATACAAAACCTTGTGTGCACTCGTAGTTTTTCGAGCCTCCTGCAGCTCGGCTCTGTATCTCCTGTAAGTGGCTGCAGTGGACAGAGGCAGCCTGTGATGAGGACGCACTGTAATGTCTTGGATGGGGATTGGGTTTGAAGTTGAGTGTCACAGAGGAGCTTGATAACAGACAGAATGGCAGAGTGTTGAGGAAGCGTTTGACAACAGCCTCTACAAAGGGAAAAGTAGAGTGATCCTGCCATCCGCTCATCAGTGGCAACAGTAAATGTGGAAGCGCTCATCAAAGGGCAGTAAGCTGCCCGCCTGACTTCGCCTGCTGTTGTCTGACCAGCTGACTCGCTGGCTGACAGAATGATAGCTCCTTTGTAGTGCTACCTTTTTGTCTCTGAATTTTCTGGCTCCTCACAAATTAAACTCAAGCTTTTGAAGTGAGCTGATGTGCTCATACGCTTCTCTCCTCTACAACCCACACCCCCCTACTTCTTCCTTCCACTTGGCCGGCCTGCTTGTCTTTTGGATGCATTCTGCAGACTCAGGCTCCCACAGCAACATCGGAGTGTACATCCTCAACGTAGATACAAGTCGAGCAGTGGAACGCTCCCTCTGGCATCTGCAAACTTGTCAGCAACACATCCTTGCAGTAGCAACAACATGGAAACTACTGCTTCCTTGCAGTTTTGTCCAGACAACACGGAACCCCATTGTCTTTTAATTTAATTGTGCTCTTTCAGACTGCTGGTTAGTCACATAACAGGCCAGAGTGGCATACCTGAGGGAAGGGAATAGTGTGGTGTAAAACGAAGGACTGGCATTGGATATACACACGCCCTTATAGAGTGTGTACTGGTGCTTAGAGGAGCAGCTGAGAAGCCCTGTAGAGCCAATTACGCATACAGCTCTAATCTCTTGAGCAAGCTGAATGGATGGAGAGAAGAGATGGAAATAGTGGGGTAGGAAGGACAAGCAGGAATGGATTGGTGTGCTGAAATAAAAAGTGTCGACAAAAAGTTGGAGCAAGAAAGGCTACGGAGAGGTCGGAGGTATCAAAAGAAGAGACAAGCAAGACATAATGGGGTAAAGGAATCTGGGAGGTATAGCATGAGAAAAGAGAGTTGGCAAGAAAGTGAGGGCAGCGCCGAGCCTCACCGTGGCGTTAGATGCAGTGCCCCCAGTCAAGACACATATCTATCCATTATCAGCTAAATGGATACAGCCCTGAGAGCCCCACAGGCGGAACGTGAAACTTCTAACGGCTGACGTCTCTTGTGCCTCAAGCGTTGTCAAAGGCAACAAGGTCTCCCTTTAATGTGTTATATCTGCCTGTCATGTCAGCTGCCTCCTTCTCTGTCTTTCTCAGCAGCGTTCTCTTTTCTTACATTTTCACTCTTTCACCTTTTGCACCTTGATTTATAAATCCTTTTTTCCCTTCCTTGTTTTTTTTTTGCATAACCAAGATCATCCGCCGTCACCCTCCCTGTAGCATAGTAATGTTCTCAGAAATTACAGTGAGGTAAACAGAGCAGGATGTCAAAATGAAATAACAGCTACAGGGCTGTCAGCTCTAGCGAGTGGGCCATCCGTCAGCAGGAAATGACACGTCGGCCGCCTCCCTCCCTCCTGTCACACACACAGTTGGATTTCTCCCGTCCTCCTGGTGGCAAGGTGAAGGAATTATGCTCATCAAAGGACCAGCGCAGCCTGGAGCCTTTCCATTAGCCTTCTACAACACTGGTCAATGGCAAGGGGACGGACACAAATGCCAGCACACACACAAGACGCATACACACATAAAGCTAAAAAGGCACAGCATTACACTATATGGATTTGACGGAACATACGCATAATTACTCTGTGATAGGATATATACACAGATACACACGTGCACACACACCTCAATTACGGTTTCATTCATAGGCTGACAGCAGAGCATGTGCCAAGGCTGACATTAAAGGAAATTAAATCTCCTTGTGGAATGGGGCAGCCCATCTCACCTCCCGTCAAAATGCTCCCATTTCCATTCCTCCCCGTAACCTTCTCATCTGGGTATTTAGGGCTTTGTGGTGCGGAACGTCATCAAAGAGGAAACTTAGCGAGGCGGCCGTGCGCAGATGAGGCCTCCCCGCGATAATCCCCCAGCAAACAGAGCCCTCTGCTATTAGCCCACGCGCACAAATTACAGCTTCAGGTTCTGTCGCGCTCTTTCACAGCGTGTACTGTCACACGCTTATAGGAGAAAGTGCTTTCATTCAAAAGAGCGTGCACATTCACATGAACTCTCGTATCATTGGCTTAGCCCAGTGACTGAGTCAGTCAGTTAACTCTTTGACCCAGACCTCCTGTATGCATTGGAATACGAAGCATTTTTGACATAATCCTGAAAAACATCGCCTCACATAACCAATGAAACGCAAAGGAAAGCACAGCTGCAAGACTACTCACGCCAAAGGGACTTAGCAGGAGAGTGACACATGTGCAGTAGATTTTTTTACGGGCAGATTTAATTAAGCCTCATTCACTGCCAAATCCTGTGTTATACAAACGAGACCTTTCAAAAGCACGTAAATGTGACAAACCTGCAGAAGAAGGAGGAGTTCAGTTTGGTACTTCAGGTCCTGGTTAAAGGAGAAAGAGCTATTTTTTCCTGTTTTCACATTGGGAACCGGCTTCCTCCCGAAAGATTTAATCAGATCAAACGTGTCCTGTCAGATAAGACGGCTAATTAATCAGGGGAGGGACCGGCCTTCTCCTCTGACAGATGGAGAGATGGAGGCAGGACACTGGTGGAGGCTCTTCCTCTCCTCCTCCTTAACCTCTTCCTTCGTCTTCAACAGAAAGCAAAAGACAGAGTGAGACAGCTTTGCCCATGGCAAAGCACAGGGACTCTGTAAAGATTCTCAAAGACAGTGTTTACATGCAGCCTGCAACTGAAGTATCTCCACAACCCCCCGACTGAGAAGAAGACAGACTTCTCTACTGAAGTTGCTGTTTACAATGCTGCATCTGCTCGTGGAGAAGATCACAGAAGATATACATTTCTTATTTATCTAAGGCATTAATTTGAGGCAGAATAAACTGAATTCAAAGTAAAGTATGGAAAGAAACAGACCCTGAATTTCAAATTTAGTACAAATGGAGTACAAGATTAATCTCTAGTCTTCTCAAAAACTCAACATCTTTTTACTGTTTTGTACTATGAGCTCAAGTCCATTTACAGTAAATCTTAAAAAGAAATTGAAATATTGACTCATCACATTAAGCTGGACACCAACCACAGCGTAGCTGCCATTTTGTTATGTTGCTTTTGCCATTGTTAGCCCTAACCCGAGGTGGTCCTGGCTGCTGCTGTTGGAGGACAGGTTTGGAGATGTGGGTGTTGGATAAAGAGGGGGTGTGATGAATGAGCACCGATAACAGATCATAATCTGGCTGGGTGCCTGATTGGATGGTTAACCTGGTTGGGAGGATGGATGGAGTGAACTTTGGTATCTAAGAAAAGAATGTGCTGATGTGCATCATAAAGAAAAATAATTAGAGTTAACAATGACTTAATGTAGCTTGATGCTTAACTTAGAGACTGGCTGTCTGGTAGAATAGATAGATGGATCGATAGCTGGTTGATTTACATGGTGGCTGCCTGGCTCAGTGACTGATTGACTGGTGGGGCTGGGGCTTCTGTTTCCAGATGTTCTACTGTAGAGCTCATGGGGCCCTCTGATACCTCAGGCTCAACCCACCACCGGCTGTGCAGCTTCACCTAGCTAGCAGCAGCCTCTAGGAACAACAGAGAAAGTGCTGTTTTACAAAACCCACTACACGGCTTCTCACTCTCTGTATCTATCTGTCTTTCTCTTTCAGCTTAACACTTAAAATTGGTTTAAAAAGAAACACACCCGGAAGATGCCATACAAACTTTTGTAAATATGTGCCTCACACATAATATATGTGCATTCTATATATACAGTACACACCGTGCCATATCCGTATGGCATGTGAAAAGATCAATGTGTAAGTGTCATTAAGGCCAAACCTCATGTGAGTTCAGCCAGTTAGGTTCCACTGTTGGCAGCATTGTGTTGTGTTCCTTGATGCCTGTTTCATAATTCATACACTTGTTGGTGATACATTATTTCTCATCTTTTCTTCTCCTTTTTCCCTGTCTCCTCTATCTATCCTCCCCTACTATTCTAACCCCTGGCGCTGCAGCAACAGGAGCAGGACCCCACCAACCTGTACATCTCCAACCTGCCAGTGTCTATGGATGAGCAGGAGCTGGAGAACATGCTGAAGCCACTGGGTCACGTCATCTCCACGAGGATACTGAGGGATGCCAACGGGGTCAGCAGAGGCGTCGGCTTCGCCAGGTACGCAATAGTAATGAAAGGAATGTGTAATAACTAGCTGATTACAGGACATTGTCCGCACCCTGACATCAGGTAAAGTGGTATTCTAAACCACCAATACTCTAAATATAGCAAACCCTCGAACTGATATTGATTTTTTTTTAGGTGGGCCTTTTTAGGGAGCTAAAATATGTTTAGCTTCTTCCCCCATCCACTAGCCTGGAAACGTATGAATCTGCGGAAGGTTTCATTTGTTCTGGCAGATAGGTCTGGCCCCTCTCCCATACAGACAGACCGTTTATCTCATGTGGGGCGGGTTTAAGATGACTGACAGCGTCACTGTCCAGTCTGCAGGTCCATTCAGCAGTTTTTTTACGCTCACGAAATTCAGATCAGTCCGTCAAACTTTCAGGGCTTATCATATATGCCTCGAAAAATACTTGCAGACACACATTTTAGTGAACAGTTTCGAGAGCTTGTAAACCTGCCACCATTGTTTCCCACTGATCACGCTCTGCCGTTTCATTGCTATCATTGGTTGAAGGTCTATCCTATTGCGTCCAGAAGTATTTTGCTCTGCATCAATTAGAACTGCTCTTGGAAATCAAAAATAATACACTGACTATGGATAAATACATCATACAACCCCCACTCCAAAAGATTCTAACTATCCCTCAAAGTTGCAAACTTAAAGTGCTCTATGGATGCTGCAGC
Organism: Echiichthys vipera; assembly: GCF_963691815.1. Classification (NCBI taxonomy): domain Eukaryota; kingdom Metazoa; phylum Chordata; class Actinopteri; order Perciformes; family Trachinidae; genus Echiichthys; species Echiichthys vipera. Next base: position 21,220,553 of record NC_139838.1, read on the forward strand.
AGTAACAAGGAATAATTTGCAAATGGATTTGACCCATGTTAGTTGTGCAAATACTCTCACAAATGCACAGACTAAAGTGCACACAGATGGACCCAAATACATAAACATGCATTGGCATACAGGCACACACTTGTACTTGCTATGTGTATACACACAGTCACTCTAAAAAAAGACACTTGTCAGATGAATCCTGCCTCCAGGCAGTGGAAACCTTAAAAGGTGATTTGTTTGCCAAGCCTGTTTGACGTTTGCGTCTGCCAGTGGATGTGTTTGTCCATGCCTGTGCATCAGAGTGTTTGTGTTTCTGTGTATGTGCACACATACCAATAATGAATGCTCGGTCCAGTACATTCTCAAGCATTTATGGATAGCTGAAATTAACTCCTTGTCCTTACAGTATAGCCAGGTCTGTCATATTTACACCACCAACACTGAATGGTTTATTTCTTTTTCGACTTAGAAAAGTTTCCACTTCAGCTTGTTAATCCCCCAAAGTCATAAACTGCTCTGTCCTTGTCCTCTGCAGCAGCCACCAGCCTCTCATTCCTCTCAACACATTGCTCCCTTGTTTACCCAGAGGAGGCCACTGACGGCCACAGAGCCGCCATCTTGCAGGGATTTTTCTTAATCACCTGCTCTGGCTGAACTCCTCTCCTATTCCCTGCTCTATTACCAAGGGTTACAGCAGGACAGACAAGCATAAACACACACAAACAGGCACTAATGCACATATATGAGCATATGCACAGACTGGCCTCTACACATGTGCATGCACTATGCACACATACACACATATTAGTGAGCAGACCCCAGCACACACATAGACAAGCAGGCAGCCTCCTGCAGACCAACAAGCAGAGCACAGCAACAACCTGCCACAGGCCACCTGTTCAAGCAGCACTCAGTGGGAGCACGAAGAGACATGATGGAAAAGGGAGAGTGAGGCATCAGGGGAGGGAGAGATAGAGACACACAGTGTGAAACAATCGGCAGGTAAAAAGAACTAATCATAGAGGTTATTAGAAAGAGAAAGAGAAGGTGATGGGAAAGAGAATTATGAGAGGGAGAAAGATTGAGGAATTGAAAGTGAAACGAGGGAGTGTGTGTGTCTGGAAGAAAATGTGAGTAGTGCATGAGTGGTGTTTTGGGTAGATAAGGGGAAACGTGTAAAATAATGAGAGAGGTAGAAGGTGTTATTGTGTAATTGATAAGTACAGGTCAGAAAAAGAACCCAGAAAGGGATTCGGGGAAAAGAGAAAAATAAATGAATGCATTTTATGAATTGCAGAACTCCTGTTAGCTGTGTCAACAGACAGAAAGACAGACAGCTGCTGAGGGTTGGGCCATGAGGGGCATTAGAGAGAGTAAACTGAGCTAAGTGTTTGTGGGCCGATCCATTACTGTTATCAGAGCCCATTACTCCAGCCCCAGCACTAATCATTGCAGACAGCAGCACCTGATGCCATTAACCAGCAGCACACAGAGAAAGCCAGTCTGCCTCACTGCCTACCTGGCTGGTTTGCTGACTGACTGGCTACCTCGGAAGTCTGACTGACCAGCAGACAGTCTGGCTGACCGGTTTGTTTCGCTTTGACTGCCTACCAGCCTGTCTGCCTTATTTACTCCTCATCTGCCCACCTGTTTTCTGTCTACCTACCTGCTTAAAAAAGAGTGAAGGAGAGATGGTGTTAAGGAGGAGGCAAACAATGAATAGCCAGAGGGGGTGTGAGGAGGATGGATAAAGAGCGCTGGTGAATAGAGAGGGAGGCTGAGCATCAACACTTCCAGTGAGAGAACCACTTGAAACTCTGGAGGAGGGTGCTGCATTCAGCCTGATTCCCAGCCCCTTTTGAGGTGGACAGCAGAACAGACAGCTGAAAAATTGATTTGCATTTGATAATGCAGAACACAAACACATTATTTCACACGCACTAAGTTGTTAGGCTTTAGTTAAAGAGGCAATAAAGAGGCCCCTCTGTGTCACTGGGCTTCTCTCTAAAGTGAAAGCATTGGCGTGTGTGTGTGTGTGTGTGTGTGTGTGTGTGTGTGTGTGTGTGTGTGTGTGTGTGTGTGTGTGTGTGTGTGTGTGTGTGTGTGTGTGTGTGTGTGTGTGTGTGTGTGTGTGTGTGTGTGTGTGTGTGTGTGTGTGTGTGTGTGTGTGTGTGTGTGTGTGTGTGTGTGTGCGTGTGCGTGTGCGTGTGTGTGGATTAAGAGCATATTATCCATGCATACAGATTAGGTAACACCCAGACATGATGCTTTCATCAAAAATTTCATCATTTATAAAAACAATATAGAAAATATAAATAAAACACAAACCCTGTTATGATATACTGACATGGAGTAAAACACTTAAAGAACACAAATTGGAACTTGGGAAAATAACCCTTTATTTTGGCCTATCTGTAAGGAAATGGAAATCTGTCTCCACTTACTTTGTTTTTCATATTGGACGCGGAATATTTTCTATAATGTAGAGACATCCAATCATTCTAATGTTTATTTTGTTATTTTTACTCATGTTTCTTATTTGGCTGTTTTACTGTATGTAGGTTCAGTTTGTGTATGGCTGCTTTTGTTTGGATATTTTGTTTGGACATGTAATCACAAGTCAGGTCTCTTTGGTTTGATGAAATACATATACATCTAAAAATATCAAACCATTCCCAGTCTTTATATACATAAAAATCTATTTTGATCAGCTGAATGTCAGTGTTTTTACTGATCAATTTTCTTTACTGATCTAGTGCTAGTGACGTGCTAAAGGCTAGTTGTCATGATTAGTGATCAGCTCACACACTGGTTACTATCAGTCTTCCCAAACACAAGGGGGAACAGAGGGAAAAGAAAGATAGACTGGGGGAAAGGGGTGGGTTCAGGGTCAGTGAGAGATGGATGATGCCAGGAAGTGTGAAAGATTACATATTCTAAAAAGAGAAGAAGGGAGAGGAAAGATGTTGATGTGGATAGGGCGTCGCAGAGAACCAAACGGACGGCAAGAAAAGGAGGGCACGGAGAGTAAGTGAGAGAAATGGGGAGGGAGAGAGAGAGGGTAACAGTGAAAGATGGAGGAAAAAAACAAAGTTGAAAGACGGGTAGGAATGAGAGAGACGTCAAAAAGAAGAGGTGGAGACGGGCTGGGAGTAAGATGGATGGGACGGAGAGAGCGATAAAGAAGCTATGGTAAAAAAAGAAGGATGAAGGTAGAGATAGGAGAGGGGTGAGAGACAGAGGACAGAGAAGTGAGAGGCTGACAGGATGATATGAGTATTCTTGGAGGTGAGAGCGAAAAAAGCATGAAAATCCGGAAAGCATTGCAATGAATTCTGCACATTTCAAGAGCACATTACCATAAGCATCGGCAGAGCAATCACTCAAGCCTGCATTTAAAAACAGTCTCATTTTAAGATGAGTTCTGTGTGAGTTTAAAATAAGGACTCTGCATGGTGACATATGTACACTACATGTTCATTATGAACTTCTGACTCATGCAGACAATGACGTTTCCAAGCAGATAGACAAACAGACTGGTGTTATTAGTACTAGTATTATTCTAGTGTAATTTAACAGTGATGCTGCTCAGCCAGCAGAACACAGTCTGGTGGGTGACTCCTTGCAAATGCGTCATCAGTGGCACTATTTAACCCCGTACTCCACATGGGAACGGTTACAGTCCGAAAGGGAAACAAGCAATATTGATTTGATTATAACAAATAATGAAATGCAGCACTGCTCTCTATGATATATTCTGATTAACAAATGGTAGCATGAATAGATTAGAGGTAAACTGTGTCTCATGCCAAAGATACCTTCAGCTGTTTGTGATGATGAAAAACTCTGTTTTGTTCTGTAAAGAAACTTTCATTTTACCATAAAGCAATTCAGTATACTTACCACAAACACAAGCAGAGGTTAAGCTCTTTTATTTTCATGTTGTCTTTTTTATTGAGTTTTTTTTTAAAGGTGGTCAATTTCATAGTGAGTTTGAAATTAAACCCTTTGTATCACTTTTTGTTGCAGGATGGAGTCCACAGAGAAATGTGAAGTAGTGATACAGCATTTCAATGGAAAATACCTGAAAACCCCGCCAGGCATTCCAGGTGAGTCTCCCCTCCTGCTTTACATTGTTCTCGCATCATCCCTTTCCTCCTTTCTTGGAAAATCATCACCTTTGCAATGAGAAAACTTCTTTCTAATTCAATTATGGTAGTTTCTCATCTCAGATCTGCCGGACAGCTTGATAGATTGTATACAGCGTTGTTTCTGACATCTGAAGCTAGCTGTCGAGGCTACGTCTGAATAGCTGACGGTTCTATAGGTCTCCTCCTCTCTCTTTCTCTCTTTTTCTGTCACCATCTCTTTCCCTCCCTGGTGGTGCTGCTGCTGCAGGCTGAAACTTCTCGGGCAGGAGAAAGCCCTCTTAATATTCACACTCATGCCTCTGTGCTGTTCTTTGCAATCTACTTAAGAGCTTGCACTCTCCCCTTTTTCCTCTCCTGCTCATGCTCACCATTGCCGCGTCCTCTGTCCTTCCTACAGTATCTTTCCTTTCTGCAGTCACCCTAGACAGTGGAACAAGGTTCCCAAGGAAAAAACAGGCAGGGGAAAGAGGGTGAAACAAAGAATGTCACAAAATGTAGACAGATGTAGACACAAGGCTGTACCACAAAGTGTTAGCGCAGAATATTCAGGGTCTAAAGTTGCATCACTCTCCCAAAAGTTTAGAACAAAAGGTAACATTGGAAATGTTGGAAACAGAGCAAATCTCTCAGGGAGTAGGAGTGACAGGAGGTGTTAGGAAGAGGTGGAAGGAGAGTAGAGATATGAAAGAGTAAAAAAAAATGGCCAAATTGAAGAAAAAACATGCTGCCTCAGCACTTTTGGGAACAGGTGCAGCAGCACTTGAAGTCTCCCATGCATCCCAGCAGGACGTGGGGGCCAGACAGGTCGACACATTGGAGATCTCCTTCACCCCTGTGGCGTTTTTTATTAACAATACTCACACCTACAACCAGAGGCACAGAAACAGACCCATAAATCGCTCTCCACTATACAGTAATATCTCAGAGAGACTGGATTTAGAATTTCCATATATGCTCAGACAACTGCATAGCCAGCGGCCATTAAAGGCAAGGTGAGTGGTTATATTGAAGTTGAGCCGTAATAGGAAACCTTTAAAGCTGTAATATCAGGCTGACCTTCCCCTTTAAGGGTCTATCTCCTGGCCGCTCTGGCTTTATTATTGTTAATGGATTGTTCAGGCTTGTGCCAAGCATGAAGATTTACTGCTCTGATCGAGGAAATCCTTCTGTGGAATTAAGAATAGTTACGTTTACAAGGTGTGATCTGGTCTGCTGCTTCTGTGGTCCTAAAGGGTCGATGAAATCTCAACTTTACATTCAGGTACGTCTGGATGTGTACACACGACTGGCTGTTGCAAAAGCTTTTATTGTTCTGTTTGCTGCAGCCATTTGTGGTTTGATCATTTGGCTGCCATTTCTATCACTTATGATCTCACCAAAGTGATTCCTGAAATTTGTGGACTTGATTTTGGAAACCAGGTTCATCTGATAAGTCGTGTTTTGTTTACAGCAAAGACTCCTTGATTCCAGATCACAGCAATTAACTTGCTTACTCCAATGTTGGTATTACTGATAGGAATAATGTCCAAGACTGCTAAGGTAACACCCATGTTTAAACAAAAAAGAGTCTGTGCTTCAGATTCTAAGATGTTGTTCTATTCATGAATACTGATGGATAAATCCCCACTCTGTCATCCCTTTGATACTTTTCCATAGTTTGCAATTGAGTGTGGGGGTTGAGGAAGTGTGCCTTTTCCCCCTTTCTGACCATGTTAAGTTTCTGTCTGCTAAATGGAGATCTCTGGACATTCCTCTGTTATCAAACTCAGATGTTTCTCTGTGAAGGACCCCAGGGCTGTTTCTGTTTCTCACACAGGCAGCCAATAGCACTTTGTAGATGTACTTTTGTGTGTTTGAATACATGTGTGCACGTTATGGGTGCATATTCAAATCCATGCATTTTAAAGTGGGAATACACACATACTGTTTTTTTATGTGTGTGTGTGTGTGTGTGTGTGTCTTGTTAGTGGTATTTCCCCAGAGCCCCTTGCTATGCAGGGCAGCTTCTTCATCCATCCTGCTTTGACAGTTCAACAGCAGCCCCCCGGGGGGGCCTCGCCGCACACGGCACAGCAGGAAAAACGTGTGTGCATGTGCATGTGTATAGTCTGGCACACACAAACACACACACAATCCACGGAGGCACAAATATAGTCATGCACCACTAAATTTGACCTGAGTTGAATGTCAACATCCCCATAATGCTAATGAAATCCCCTTTTCCCACTATTTAGCCTTCGAAACGTCCACAAACACAGACAAAGTTGCCGTGGTAGCACACACACACACGCCTACACACATACACCACAACACTATCACATACACATGCACACACGTTTTCTCGTTGTACCAAACATGCTCACCAATCCTCTCAAGCCCATATCTGACAAGCCTCTGCATTCCAGCTCAGCTACTCGATCATACTGTGTCAAGATATATACCGGTATATGTGTGTGTGTGTGTGTGTGCGTGCGTGCCTGCGTGCATGCCTGCGTGCGTGCGTGCGTGTGTGCGTGCGTGCGTGTGTGTGAGATGGGGGTTGGTCTTGTTATAGCTGCCCTCTTCTACTCAGGTGTGTCCAGTGGAAATACAAAAGGATATTGAGTTGTAACCTTGCTGTCCCAAACCAGGAAGCAAATATGTGGTTGTCAGGTGCCAGGCCATCTGTTAAATTCAACTGACCATGGGAAAATAAACGGAAAGGAAGTGAACGTTGAGTTGCAGATAACACACTGACACAGAGACGAGGAACATACAGATTGTGGAGACAACAGATGGCAATTAATGGCGCCATAGTCCACTTCCATACACTTCCTGTTTAAATTTTAATGTAATAACATCAAACTTCCTTGTGATTACATGAGATGTTGAGTTGATGTACAGTGTGTGTGTGGTGGGGGGTGATAGCAGATGGCAGCTAATGATACTTAAACAGCTTCCCTATTCTAACTGTTAAGTTTTTAATGAAATAGTGTCTAATTTACTTGTGGTTACATGTGCTACTTACAATTTATAGTTTAATGCACTTTTGACTCATGTTACGCAGAGTTGGCATGTACAGAATTTGAGGTGTTAAAAAGATACTTGTAGTGATCAGACATCCTTTACAATTGTAATTAGTGCATTAAGGAAGTAGTTTGGATCTCTTGAAGTGTATTTGTGTAAGGTACTTATCCATAGTCAGTATACTACCTACAGTAGTCAGAGCAGGCACAGAAACTGAGCAATGTACAGCTAAATATATTTTAGCCACCTAAAAAAGCCCACCTAAAAATAAAATCTATCACTTTGAGACTGTGATGTATTTAGAGTATTTTCACAGCTTTTCCTTGACATCAGACAGCCCCGTTTAAGTTCTCACAGGGGGAACTGAAGCCCTTATTTACGCTCTTATCAAAACCACTAGACTCCAGGGACAAATAACAGTATTTTTACATTGCAAAACATGGAAGTTACTGGTCTTTATCGGTGAGTTTCTTCGTTAGTTCCTAACCCTTTAAGACATCAAAGTCACACAATATAAAATAAACAAACTAACCGATCGAGGCAGCAGTAGCCCAGCAACTTCCATGTTTTGCAAGGAAAAGATACTGTTTTCGTCAATGAAGTCTGGTGACTTTGACCAGAGAATTAAGCTTCATTTTCCCCCCATTTAAACTTAAACAGAGCTGTCTGACATCAAGGTAAAGGGGTGAAAATGTGCTAAATACAGCCTTTGTTAGGTGGCTAAAATATGTTTAGTTGCTGCCTGCATCCCCAGCAGTATATTGCTTAGGTTCGGTGCCTGTCGTCCTTCAGAAAAAAAAGTACCACGGCATTCATATAAAGATGCATATAATCAGCTACCCAGGTCTGGTTTATTTGGCGAGGCCTGGTTGATATGAGAAGTGCGTAGCTTTTCTCCAACAAGCCAGTCACCGAGGCCTGCTCCAGCCTCTCAGCTCTGCCCACGTCTGATTGTGATTCAGAGAGAGGGACATGATCGATTGCCCTGATGGAGCACTACAGCTGTTTAGCTATTCTGTGCAATGCGGTAGCCGGTCTCCCTGTCGCTGTTGCAGGCTGTGAGTGTGCATTTGCCCGCACACATATACAAAGTAATTCACTTACACGTGCACATGGATAAAGTACATGTATGCCAAAATACACATAGGTGTGTGTACGCATTTGTTTAAATTAACATACTGCACATGTTTCTAAAAGTTCATAGGATGAACACATTGATAGACAGACTTAGACACTCATGTAGACACAAACTCCTTTTTGAGGAATGATCAACTTTGCAGTTAGAGGTGAGGCTAAAGAGTTATCCTTGTTTTTCAGTGCATGTGGATTTACTCAATACACCAAATAAATACAATTTATGAAATGTGACTACAGCAATAAACCATACTGAAGTGAGCCCAACAGGGACGCATTATGATTTACACTGCAACCCTGAGCACTGGGAAAGTCAAAGGAAGCGCAGATAAAAAGTGATTTAATCCGCTGGCTCCACTGAGCCTCGCTGATTAAAGCCCTTCGTCCCACAATGCATTAAACAGCTTAGAGATGACACCCTATGGTAAATGTAATTTCAACCGGAGATACATTAGCCATTGTTTGGTTTTGTCAGGTGAGTAATCTCATGTACATACCATATTGTGTGTGAGCCGTGGCAGAGAGGAAATTGATAACATTTGATACATGTCCTGTGCTGCTCAGGCGAATTGCTGCTCTTTGTGCGATTTAACTTCATTTCATTGCCAACAATCAAACAACAGCTAAATAAACAAGACATGTGTTTTCAGAAGGGATAGATACAGGTAGTGTTGAGCGTTGCCAAATGACAGCACCAGACTTCAATGGATCCAGCATTCTCATGAATGTCTAACCATGCAAATACAGATTCAGTCCAGACTGAATGTGCAGAAACACTGCAGCATCTTCCTTTCCCCCTTCCGTTGACCTGCTGCCAATATGGCAGCAGAGCTGAGAGTCGGCTCCAATTTTGTCCAATAGATGCAGGATAAATAATGGAAACCACATCAGGAAGCAGCCACAGTGGCCCTGGGAGACGGAACCAAACGGAAACATGCAATATGTACAAGCTTTCCTGCCTCTTTTTTTTTTCCTTTACAATATTCTGGCATTTCTCTCGCTTTTTTAAAGATGATTTTTATGGCTTTTTAGGTTTTTATTCGACGAAACATCTGAAGGTTGATAGGAAATGAGGTAGAAAGAGGGGGGCAACATTCAGCAAAGGGTCAGAGTCGAACTCAGGCCTCTGCAGTGAGGACTTAACCCAATATTTGGGGCCCTGACTTTTCTTTAACTTCGGTTTCCTTTTAAAATCACATTGACTGTCTCTGTCTGTCCCCCCTCACACCCTGTGTTTGAGTTCTAAAGTGCCCTATTGTAACGTATACATAAAATTTTTATTTAGGCCTACTGTAAAAGCCATATTCTTAATGGAGACTTGTGGGAACCATCAGTACTTTTCTCATATAAAGTGCCACAGCCCCCCTTATGAATATGATTGCATATGATCAAAATCCCAATCAAATTCCTAGTTTTGTGATTTACTCCCCTGCTCTGTCAGAGATCAAGATGACACCTAGGCTTTGTTGAACTAGCACAGCTGTCAGCGTTCACAGGGGTAACTATTTGGCAAGCCCCCTCTTTAAACAAAACAAAACACAGCACAGACAAAAAAGACTATTCTGAACCCCAAGTGCTGGCCCGCCGACACATCCCGTCATTATTCGCAGAACACAAGCCCTGTGCCACTGAGGGTGGGGGTGCTGTTGCAGAAAAAGATTCCCTCCCTGTTAGCGTCCTCACCAAGGCAACGGTGCCAAGATAGCAGAGACAGCCCACGGTATTAAAACGTCCCTCGCTGAATTAAGGCAAGTCCCAATTCACTTGGTAAGTCACAAAGAGCCCTTCTGAAACTGTCAGTCATACTTGGGTAATCCATGTTAATTTCTGCAATCCCTCCCACATTCCCCTGGCTAATAACTGGCCTGTCAGCAGGCCCGTTTCTCTCCCCTATGGCGTGTAGACATAACGTGTAGCCAAGTAGGTTGGTGGCTTGGCTGTCAATGCGTCTCATACATGGCTGCCTCTTCCAAGCATGCCAAAGCACATTTCTTCCTTGATGCATCGGTGTGTCATGTGGGGGTGCTGATCTGTAAATTGTTTATAACTTATCTTTTCAGTCCTCTTTTTTGACAGAAACAAAAGGTCAAACCTAATATGTATTGATAATTAATTTACTGCTCCTGTCACCCCGGTGAACTCATATTTCTGTCTCTGTTTGTGATACACAATCAGACAGCTTTTCAATAAACAGTGCTACGGATAATAATTAGTCACCAAACCTCCCTCTCGAATTCGCAGGATATTGCATCATAATGAAATCTATCCTCTTAGCGTGAACCTTCCGCCCCCCACCCCTGACTTCACCCGCCCCCCATTAGAGGCAGGACACACAGGAAGTTATTATTGGCATCCCCAGTAAATCAGACAGCTTCCTGAAAAAGGATCAATTTCCCCTGATGCACTTTCTCATTATAACCTTATCTCGCCCACAGACAATAATCTGGATTTGTCACGCTTTGTTTGTTTTGCCAGTGAACTGTATCAATCATGAGCGGAGCCAGCGGTTAGCACAGAGAGGAGGAGACGAAGAGGAGCCGGAGTGGATCTGCCACTGAAATATAAAGTATTCACCTGCTGCAGTCCTCTTCCACAGAAAATAATATAAGCCCTTTGATTGGCTTCAAAGTTTGTTTAGGCAGAGGAGAGGAGTTCTGGCTCCTGGAGGGGTTTAGGCAGGAACCATTGACTTTGCTCTCCACTCAACCACATCTAATGTGGAGAGAGACAGAATGTAGGAGTTACAATGAGAAAAAGATACATAACATGGGAGAGTAATAGAGAGAATTATAGCAGGAGGGCGATGGGAAGAAATAGATTAGGCGCTGAGGAAATGTGACATGAATAAGAGAGCGAGATAAAAGAGAACAGATGGAAAAGGGCAGCGAGGGGAAGAAAGTGATGGGTGGCGCAGGGAAGAGAGAGAGGAGTGAAAGTTGGATCAACCCGTTCTTTTGGAAGGTTAAATTTGAGTAAAGTTTAGGTTCCTGCATCTGCAGCGGACGAGATGAAAGGATGACATTGACCGCGCGACCGCTTCCTGGGCACGATCCCCCTGACCCCGGCCCAGCTGTCCACCATGTTGATCCCCTTCTATCTTTCTCCCTCGCACCCTGCTCACAACTCTCCTTGCACTTTTTATTGTCCTTGCTTTCATATTTTTCTCTCTCTCTCATCCGTCCCTCCCTCTCTTTTTTCCCTGCTGCACTGTCTTTCATCCCTCACTTTCCCTGCACACCCTCCCCTCCTCTCTGCTCACTATTCTACGCATCACGCGCATTCTTGCTCATCCCTCCCCGATGCTCATCTATGTTACAAGATATAGCTGAGTGCACACAATATCAGTGCGAGCAAAATAAGCACCTGAGGGTTTTTTTATTTATGAAGAACATTCTTCCTCTTCCCCGTGTTTGATGTGCGTTCAGCCTGTTCATTGATGTGTTCACATTTCTTTTATGCTGTGGATTCGCTTGACGTGGACAGCTGACGATTACGACACCGTTTTTGTTTTTGGTGGAGTAGCTAAAAGGTTAAGTGAGAAATCTAATTGGGCCTAACTGCAAGAACGGTCTTGAATGTAAATTGCTCATAAATGTGTAAAACACCCAGTAATGAATTAAAAATGTATTTCCTCACGTTTTGCCATGCCAACTTCATGGCTTTAGAAAGGCAACTATTAGATGGATTACCATTACAATTTCTATGAACATTCATTCCCCAGATTAATAATCCTAATGCCTTCGGTTATCCCCTGACTGTTTCTAGTGCCGCAATGACATTGACATTTTGGGTTTTGGATATTGAATGGATTGTCATGAAATTCTTTACCGACATTTATGATCCCCAGGAGATTCATTGTATTAACTTAACGTAAACTCTAGCAAAGAGGTTTTTCAAAGTGTGAGATGGGCCTCCAAATAGTTTTGGGGGAGGCTCCGCGAATGGAAGTGCAAACATTAGTTATTAGGCTATTACGTTTGATTAGTTATCAAAAGAATACACTGAATATCCTGTGTGTAATTTGGTTACAGAGATAGTTCAGAGATACAGTAGCTTTGGAGACTTTTTTCTGTTTTCCCACAATAGTCAGAAACTAATAAATGCCTTGGGATGAACCTTTTTTTATTTACAGTATTTAGTGTAGTCTGCAGTTATGTCAAACGGGAATATTAGGCTATCTTGGCTGAACTGTTGAGTATGTGTACGTTAGAAAAACATATTCATGATCCCATAGGCATTCAACAATTGAGGATTTCAGACTTTGAGAGTGTTTTATTATACCTTTATCTTGTGAATTTTATTCTGGCAAACTAAGGAGCTCACTCTGCCAACTTTGCAGTCATAAGCAAAAACTTTATTTTTCATACTTCTCCCTAGATCTAACTGGGCCCTCCACCAATCTTAGGAATGAAGTCCTAAAATGCACATCTTATCTTCACGGAGCCCTAGATTCCAGGATTTAGCCATCAGTCAAGTTAATCTAATGCAGGACCTGAGGCAATGCATTTCTTTTTCAAGGAATAATATTCAGCCTCTCAGCAGATGCAGTAGGTCACTGAGCTCATAGCCTTTCGGCCAGCCTGCCTGTCCTCCAGAATGAAGATTAAGTTTGCTGAGGAGGATAATCATGCTTCTAGGTCTCTGTGGTATGCGAGCAATTCAACAGGCTTGCTTTCGATGGTTCACTCCTCTCATCTCATCATCTCCTGCGCCTTTCATCAGCTTACAGCATCACAATACAAGATCACTTACTACTATCTATTTTTTTCCCACTCTAGTAGGTTTATAGCCTGTTTTAAGGTACACATCTGAAAGTGAACAGGAATAATGAGGTATAGCCAGATCATCTGACTGACCAGAATTGATCTCTAAGACTAAGTGTGTGTGTGCTTGCGTCAGGGAAGCAGGGTAAAAAAAACAAAAAGCAGGCATCAGTTACACCCTGCAACATCATTGTCACTGTCCCAGGACACAGAGGTCAGTGAGATAAATCTAGCTACTGCTCCCAAAATAGAGCTGGGGCCTCCATTAGAACAGGACGCAGGCTGTGTGGGAACAAGCAGAGGTCACTGTGGTCAGCAGAGTTATTTCTGTAGCACCACCGGACCTCCAGGAGTTGACGCCCATTCATTCATCCGACTGTCTGCCAGCGGGGTAGGGGACACACACAGAGGCACAAAAAATGTGTACACACCTGCATGCTCTGCCAACGGACGATCAGCAGGAGCGGGACATGTTCCATTTGATGAAAATTACTGTGACGGCGTCCTGAGTTGCCAATGTTTTTTTTGTCACCTGGAGCTATTTGTGTCTTTTCTTTGTACACGAGCGTATTTATACGAGAGCTGCCCGCTGGTGTGTAGGGCTGAAGGACGATGGAAACACACCTGGTTTTGAGTGACCTCATGTCTCAGACACACTGTCTCTCTGTCTGTCTCTGTTTTGTTGGCTGGCAGTATAGCACACCGTGGTTATTGGATCACGCTTGTGGTTTATTTTTGCTGCTTTTGCTCAGCTTATATAGATGATTTACAGTAGCTCACAGACATGGATGCACATTGCAAAAACACAGTATGCACAAAAAGGAAAAGCACACCGGCACACCAACAGAATGATTTTCTTATAGTCTCTGTTTCCTACCTTTGTTCTTTGAGCCGCTCTCACTTCTTCCTCTCATGCATCCACGCAAACACACACACACACACACACAAACACACACACACACACACACACACACACACAAACACACACACACACACACACACACACACACACACACATCAATAGTCCATTAGGAGTGTGTTGCTTTCATTACCTCCAGCTTGGCCCTGAGACAGCCTTCAGAGTGGAGTACAGCAGAGCAGAGCTGGCCAGGATTGCAGTATATATAGCAAGAAGTCTAGTAATTGCCATCTCTCTGTTCTCTCTATCCTGTGCGTCAGGTGGAAAGTATGAATCCATGGTATCTGGGGACCACCCCTGCTGCGCTGCACTGCATCTCTGTACAATCGTCTGTCCCCCCACAGGGCGCAAGTAATAGGGGGAAAACAGAGAGCTAAAAGGCCTCAGAGAGTCCAACAACTGCCACTCTAACAATACACACCACCATGGGAATAAAAAAAAAATACAGGCAACCCACACTTACAGCAGGGAGGCACCAAAAGATATACCCTTCCTAAAAATCTCACTTTTCATGTCTTGCTTGCAGTAGTAAGTGCTGTCACTACAGTGCAGCTTCCCTGTTGAAGTGGAATATTTTTGTTTTGTTTCACCTGCCAGAAGTCAGAAGGGAGGGTCAAGTAACAAAACATTTGAGAGGTCCTGGAACATTTTAGAATACCATATAAGTGGTACAAGCTGACTCTCACATACATACTGTATGTATTGAATAATAAAGAAGTTGTTGGTGGACAATCAAATAAAGCCCAGTCCCTATGAGGCATCTAATGAGAATCCAACTGCCATTTGCTTTTTTTTTTGCATATTCTTGAATCTGATTAAATCAGTCGTCTTGTTGACTTTGGATGTCCGTAGGAGGTAATGTTGGATTTAAAAAAAAGGCAAGCACAGATCATCAGTGACTTAAACCCAATATTTCCAGTTTAATGTTGTTGTTACAATGTTGGTTATTGTGTAACAGCTCTTGGAAAGCATTTCACCCTGTAATGTCAACTAATCTTAAGAGAGTGGCTCAAAGTTCTTTAGTAGCTTAAGTATTAAGTTAAGTATTTGTTGTTGATGAAAATAATAGGCTTCCAACAATGCTCATTAAATAGCTATATAAAGAAAATCACACGGGTGAATGTGAAATCTGACTCTTATACAAAAAAAGCATTGCAGGTAAAGTTATAGGGTTTAATATAAGTCAGGAAGAGAGTGAACTGCTCTCATTCAACCACGCTGCATAAATGAAGGCTGAATAAACAAATTAATTAAAAGAAATGAAATGCCTAAATGTAATGTGGTAATAAAATGACTTACAAAAAATGAAGACAAGAAAATGCAGGTTGATTTTGGAAGGTAAAAGTCAGCAGTCATGTAAAACATAAAGGATTTGTAATTAATAGTAACAACATGCTAAAGTATAATTCCCAGATGTGGCTTAACAATACAGTCCTATTATATTATATTCCATTCTCAAGTCATTCATCAAACACATGGCACCATACTGCAAAAGGCCTCGCTGCTTACAGGCAAAATAAACAAAGATGATTTATTTTCCTTATGTCCTTGTTAATCATACCAGCAGTGTGTGCTATAGAGAACTATATACTTGTTTTTTTCAATATGTGGCCTTCAGCAGCCCTAAGCATTTATAGAGGTGTTGACTTAATGGCCTTTTTGTGCGGCAGTCGGCCAAATAGCACTGATGTAGTTATGATAATACTACCACTAGGTTTTTCCCATTCACCAAGCCATCCCGATCCCCTTACTCTACACACAGACACACAGATTTATGAATTACCTTGAGCTAGTAGTCATATCTCTATTCTTGCCTTAGACTCAATCTTGCCACGGATGCATCCAGATCAATTTTTCAGCATATCTCATTTGTGGAGCGAGCAGCGTTCTCGGCGCAACGGGGGTGAATGCGGGGGATGGATGCAGTCGGGATGTATCCAATTTCAGGCTGCAAAGCAACTGGCCTTGGAGATCAAGGATTATACAGCAGATTTCTAAGTCGAGCTGATATTGATTCGCTGTGCCCCTGGTGAACTCCACGTTGTACCTTCTCCATGTAAGCTTTTAAAAGTTGCTGCTTTAATGGCCCTCCTCGTCGCTACTGCCCCTGATCTATAAGTCCCCAGCTGACCCGTATAAATATGACCTTTTGTTTACCTAGACGTCACTTGATATTTCATGGACGAGTAACTCAGTGGAAATCATGTGTGTATGGTTTATTTTGTTCATGATAAGGGTGTTATTTTTAGTTTCGGGGTGGTGGTCGGTGCTACCTGATATGTTAAAATCTCACTATTAACACTTCCAAATAGAAAAGGTTCTTTTAAAGACTGTGTTTCACAGATTTTGACACCTTTTTTGTGTTTCATTGTAATGAACAGTCTGGCACGCAGATAGCTGGGGAAGCAAGATCTCACATACTAAGCATACATTATGCATCTGTGCATTCGGAATTTGAGTCAGTGTTGTCACAGTCTTCTTTGTATGAGGACAGTCGTCAGATATTTACTTTTTTGTTGCTTTTCTGGCAGTCGACGTCTCAGTATATTTGTGTTGTTGGAGCTGTTCCACACTGCAGCTGTTACTGATGAATGTCTGACCACCCAGATGCCGAGTCTTTCCATAGATACTTTACGTATGAAATTCAGATCCTTTTCAGTTCTGTGCAGCAGAAGCATTAATCACAGGGGTTGTCGTCGGTTCTAATGCGTTTTGATGTGCTGTCCCATACTGAGCAGCGCTCTTGGCACCCCTCTGTGACTCCACGGTCTCCATCTCCTTCACGAGTCTGAGGCACAGAATTAAAAGTTTGTTGTCCTGCCATTTAGCCATCTGTTCTTCAACTTCTGCTTCTGTGCACTGTTGTCTTTCTTTCATCGCACAGATACATTGTAAACCAGTGAATGCTGTACAACCACATATTTGAAGTTTGCCAATTGCTTTAGGAAAAGCTGAGAAAATGAAAAGAAAGATTGCTAATTATTCAACAATACCCCCCCAAAATAAAAGAAAGAAAGGCAAGCAAAAGGGGGTTGAGCTGGGTGTTGGGATCTGGTTAACTCGTCAAATAGGCCCATTATGGGGTAAAACCAACAGTGGGGATTTTTAGATGTGTGCTAGAGAGGGAAGAGTGTGTCCAAATCCCCTCAGTTCGCACAGCCATTACAAACAAGAGTGGATTAGCCAGCAGCCCCCTGCTGGGGCAGTGAATGGATGAGAATGGGAAAGATGACGGAGGCCGCTCCTCTCCAGCATTATCTAAATAACAGGCCGGGGAATTCAATAAGTACCGGCCTCATCAGACCTCATCAGCTCCCCCAATTAAGCTGCACATCATGGCGGCTGGCGGGCTGGTTGCCGTTGGTGACAGATGAGAGCCGGTGTGCCGGCGTGCTGCTTGTGCTGGGCTGCCTCACATTCCTGACATTGTTTAAGTGTGCGTGTGTGTGTGTGTGTGTGTGTGTGTGTGTGTGTGTGTGTGTGTGTGTGTGTGGGTGTGTGTGTGCTGGAGAATTATAAGCACTATCATCAGTGTAACCAACCTAGTCGCTAGAAAAACATTGCTTTTGTATGCAGAAAAAAAACAGAGATACGGTCAATCTCAACATTTCATACGGTGCATCTTAACATTTCTGAATTACTGCAACCCGTTCTCGTTCCCTACTCCTCTCATACTGACATTTTTTGATGCCCTATGGTCACAGTTTTAAATGCAAACAAACAAAAATAATTTACGTTACCTAAGTTTAGGCATCAAAGCAAAATGTTTAGGTTTAAGCATCAAAACTACTTGGTCAGTCCACACGAGACAGGACTCGTCACCAGGATGATAGTCCGGTGTGTGTTTGACCCAACCGTCCACCCTGACCTCCTCCTGTCTGAGGCTTGTTAAACTACATCACCTGACTCCCACTTCCTCTGAACGTATAATATTAGCGTTGCTGGTTTTACATTGGGGTCAGTTGAAAGCCTGGTATGTCTGATACAGATGTCAAAGGGGGTCAAAGACGTTTCATATCACCGTTTCTAAGGTTTGCAGATACATGCAATAACGGTACAACATGTTTCTTGTGTCGACCTGGCTGGTGTAACAACAGTGTTTGATTTTTGTATCTTATCTACTTATTCACGGTCCACACTGACACTCAGACGCACTCACACTGTACTTCTATCCTTGATGCAGCATTGATAAGCCCCAACTTCAAGTGAGGAGTTACCTTCATGGCGCTGCTGCTTGTGAGCCCTAGTGATATTGATGTTGTGAGTCAATACCTCTCCCCTCCCACATTACCTCCCTGTGATTCCCCCAAGGGTCAGGACATGTGGAGAAAAACAACGGCTCTCCTACATTGATTGGGGCCCATTAAAGCAGACTGAGAAAAACAAAGTCTTTTCATCACTTCTGAGATGTTTAGGCAAGGACTTACTCAAAGTTATTCTCCACAGGTCGACCTTTCTCTCTGGTTATCGCTCTCATATCGCTCTCTCAAGGGAAGAAGGGGAACAGCTACTGATGCTAGTATAAATAATGCTGAACAGTTTGCTAAGTGTGTGTGTTTTCCCCCCAAGAGAGGAATGTGCTATAAAACTGCCTTCATACTTTTTGTTTTGCTTTGCTTTTTTTCCTGAAACACGGGGAAGACTGAGAGGGGGAGACTGTTATGCACTGACACAAAAAGGAAACGGGGTCAGATTTTGTGTCACTGATTGTTTTGTTCCAAGGCATTTAAACCTTTAGTTATTGTTTTAGGACATTCCTGCCTCAACAATTTATTGACCAGCAGTTTAATCTAAATTTGAGTCAGAGACAGCACTCTAATAGTGATGACACATGCCAGAAGCATTAGACGTGTACATGGCAGACACATAATGATGATATGCAAGGAAATTGTAAAATATTGGAGTTGTATATTTTAAAATTCACTTAATTACCCTGACCTGAGCTTTAAACTTTAAAACAATTTAAACATTTCAGGAGATAAGCCGGAAAAACAGTCTACATTTCCTTTGAAAACTGTTGATGTATTCAGAGTGCACGAAAAAAATTGCCACTTTGTTGTCAGCATTTCTTTTTTTTAGAAAGACAGAGGAAAATTAGTGTCAACGCTGCCAGAGAACAAAGAGAATACCTAAGAAATGAATGAGTTATGAGCCTTGGGAATGTCTGAAGCACTGTTTGAAGCTCAGAAGTACAGGGGTCTGTCAGGCACAAGTGCAGATGAGTTGGTTAGCCATCTCACTTTGGATTTAACTTTGGCTTTCAGGGCTCATGTAGCTACCTATTTGGCTAATCTGAAATTACCCAGCCAGTTTATAACGACGCCCGTGTCTACTCGTGTTATCAGTGTTTATGAGGGTATCAGAAGAAATAGAGATTATGTATATATTGTACACACGTTTTTTTCTCAACATTCACAAAAGATGAAGGCCACCACTATATCATTATATGTTTCTTAAAATAATCTGCTCCTACTCTCTGTTTATTTCAAGGCCGAATAACACAAAATGTTTAAAAGGGTTAAAAATGCAACACGAGTGACAGTACAGCATATGTTAGTCTAGTAGCAATAATGAGGCCACACAACACTTATTTTTAATCAAACCATTGTCCCCATGATAAATACAGTTACTCTGTTGGGTAAAGTATGTGTCTTTAAAGTGCAATTAATACTAATCTGAATCAGTGTTTCCTGAAAAAAAAAAGGTGAAGCCAGTTTTCTTTGGAGACAATAATTACTACAAACCAGTACAAAGTAGCAAAAAATTTTCTGTAATGAACAGAGGGACTAAATAAAAATCTACTACGCTCTACTCATCATACAGTATATACAGTATCTGGCTGTTTAGTCGTGGCGTCGTATTTCTACGACTCCGCAGTGCTGTGTTCCCCACTGTTTAAACAGATCTGAGTTGGCCAATGTCCGAAGGATGTGTGGTTCGATCCCGGCCCTGCTCTACTTGTGTCATGGTAGTTGCATGGTAGTTGCTGTGTCCTTCACCCACCTTGCCTCATGTGAATGTGTATGAATGTTGTATGTTCGAGGAGGTGGTCGGAAGGGCCGTAGGCGCTGATTAGCTGCCACGCTTCCGCCAGTCTGCCCCAGGGCAGCTGTGACTATTACTTACTTTACCACCACCATGTAGGTCTGTGCGAATGAGTGGAACCTGGACTCACTGTAAAGCGCCTTGAGCACTGAGAAAGGCGCTATATAAATCAAAGCCCTAATAATAATAATAATGAGTCTTTAAAAAACGACATAATTGTCATTTTACCTCTTTCCTATCGATGTAAAAGTTGTCTCACTGATCAAAGAGGTGATCGGAATTGTTCACGTGTTCGACCGTTGTTATCTGTTTTGTTTCAAGCGTTGGGACCTGGAAATCGTATTTTGAAAGGTTGTTTCATCAGACTTAGCCGGATACGTACAGTTCCTCAATGTACCTGTACTGTCAATGTTATTATTTGAAATACTCAAGGGAGCCTTCTAATTTTATATTCTGTCTTTTATTTAATTTGTTGTTTTTCCCTTGTGTCTTGGAAAAGATATATAATCTTGTCTTCAAATCCGTGTGTGTTATGCGTATTATTTTTCTGTATTAAATATTATGTTTATGTTAAAACATAATGTATTAACATTAACATTTTTAACACATTATGTTCCAAAATGTCACTTAGATCATTTGGGTTAGAGTAGCAAGAAAGCAAAAAACAATAATATCTTCTAAAAATAATCGAAGACTGTGAGAAAACAAAGTAAAGAGACGGAGGATGTCGATGACAGTTAAAGATGAGATTCTTATGAGGGCAAAAGGCCGAAAGATAGTGCAGAATTTCCTGTGCTGTCTTTGGTTGTGTGTATATGTCTGAGTGTGTTTGTGTGTGTGCGTGGTTGCTCTTTTGAAAGTGGAAGAGCAAAGAGAGCTGCACCTGCCGCTTCTATCAACCAGTGGAAAGCTCCTTTCAGCACAGCTTTAATTACAGTCTCTGCAGCTCTGCTCGGCTCAGACAGGCTGGTCACCACGCAGCCAACCAAATCCTCTCACACATAGCTGCCTTCCTCTGCCACAGAGTCGCCTGATCCCTAATCAGCCACGGTGCCACTCTTCATCGATCCCCAATCAGCTACAGTAAAGGGAAGGCTATGGAACCCCCCCTCGCACACCCCCTCAACCCCTTCTCCCCTTATTAGTCAGGTGCCCTGCTTTCATTGATCATAAATCAACGTCACTGGCAGCATTGATCGTCAATCACCCTCAGTGACATTATTGATCTGGCTGGTCTCTCGGCTATAGGCCTGCCCTCAGCCCACATTGCAGCCCGGCTGTGGCGTATTGATCCCCCTCAGATACAGTATCGAGGGCTCTTTATTGATAATTCATTTATTGTGCTGTAATTTCATTTTCTTTCCTGTCCATATCGTTGTTACTGGAAGCCCCTACGGTGGAAACCTAGTTAACAAACACACATGCTTCACCAAGCTACTCTGACGGATGTGCTTTCTTGTATTTGCGGCTTGAAGCGTAGTTTCCACCTCTGTTTAAATGTCATTACCAATTTGCAGTCAATGTTTGCTTAAGAGTTAGATAACCCTTCTCATAACAAAGAATATCCTATGTTTGAAATCCTGGACCTCCCGGGAAATTCAATGAAAGGAAATGTACAGCTATACCTATATAGAAAGATACCCAACATGTGATTTTTCTTTTGAGTTTAATGCTGGCCAACAACGGAGGACTGTTTGTAATCAGCTCTGAGTGTGATTTTGTGTAACTCTATGAATGTCAAGCCGTGCGATGATGGAGAACACTGTGCATGCTCAGCAAAATCTCTTCTTGAATAAGAAAACCGAATTCATTTTTGCTGTAATGTTATGTAGAAGCTCTGTAAATATGTCAGTTAGAGGTGAGTTTGAATGCTTGATATAAATAATGAAAACATAGACTTTATTGCATCTTCTAAGGTGAACTTGCAGAGCTCAAAACCGATTTAATCTGATATAGTGTCATATATAGCAAGAAAGATTTGCTGTAGGTCTGGTAGATGGGCAGTTTTGTTGAATTACAAAGCCCCCATCTGTATGATTCATCTCTATAGATGGGAGGTTTCACGGGTCACTGGAGGCGTTGGCAGTGTTATAATACTCTGCTAACAGGGACAGAGCTGGTTTCACTGTCTGCCCACACAGGCAGTGACACAGACAGTGGCAGCAGGAGTCAACCCCCACAGGCAGAGTACAGCAACAGCTGCTCTTAAGTCCGTCTGCTACAGCCAAAACTGTTCACCACGAAAAGAGAGCTCCACAGGCCAGGACCAGTTTTATGCCACAAGGCCAGAGAGAGCAAATGAAGGCTTTCTTGTACTTGTTATGAATTCCAATAAAACACTGTTTTATTTCTTGTTACTGTCTGAGGGAGGTCTCCTTTTTTTTCTAATTTTTTATTGAATTCTGCAGACAAGTGCACAGAAAAAAGTATGACACAGTACAGTACTGTACAGTGCATCTGCTTTAAGGTGAAAAAACCAGGACAAGAGCAGAAAAAGCAGAAAAAAAACGCTGTTTGTAAGCTGTTTAATTAAGCACGACAGACACAATTTCAGCGGGGTGTTAAGATTTTTTTATACTACAATCTATAATGTCTAATTCTGTTATATAGAAAGTGAGTCTCTGGACATCTGCCCGTACTGTAGTTGGCAGCAACATAAATTTGATGCGTCGAGTGTGATCTCTGTCATAGATCATTGAGCTCATCCAGAGAGAGTGACTGTAATGTGAACATGAATTAGAGACTAATGTCATGGCTGAGAACAACCTCATATTTGAATAAGAGTTTTTCAGTCTGCAATCCAATCAGATCAGCAGGGAATTAAGACAATCCAACTATAAAGCATAACACCATTTGTCTACATCCCCATCTTATCTTTGAAAATGTGTTCAGGCTTATGCATGTGAAGAGTTTCAGGCAGCCAGGTCGTAGTGTTACTGTAACAGCTGAAGCTGTTTTAAATGTTTCATTGTAACATGTTTCATCAGTTCAATCATGGAGACCTCAGCATGGTTCGCCAAACCATCTGTGATGTATTGACGTCACGTCGCCGGTTGCACATTGCGGTGTTTTCTTAGCTGGGATCTTATTTCAAAATCCACTCTGCAAATAGTGTTTTCAATCCTATACTGCACTCTTACAATTTTGAGAGGACCACAATGCGGCTTCTCGTAATTGCCACCTTGGCCAGCTGTGTAAAGCGGCCACTGATACTGAGATTTTGGCAGCGTGGAGCAGCATGTGTGGGTAAAGCATTAGAAACATCTGTCATGGCCACTTTAAAATTGCAGCAGACTACAGGAACCAGGGACACTCAACTATGCCGTTTGGAATGAATGCGGGGAGAACTGTCTTTCTGTATAAATGTTTTTTCAGTGTATGGATGGAGGATTGTGAGTCGTTCATTAGAGCTGGCAAACACACACACACACCAACTTCTACTCACTTACACAAGGCTGTCTACCCTGTTGTTTTTAGTAATTTGTTTACTCACTATGGCAACCTTAGCGTCGGGAATGGCAAGTGGAATTAGCTGATTAAGCTAAAATGAATTTCTCGTTTAACTGGTACCTCCGAGCTTGTCTCACATGAGTTGGCGAGCAGCTGGAAACCCAGCGCCTGTTTGGCGCTGCACTTGCTGCACTCACTTTTACTGTAAGAGCAGATTAATTCAGAGTCGGTACTCCAAGGTGCAACCCTGTTTTTATCTGCTAAAAAAATTAAAGCTGTATTTATGCAGAATCTTCGTCACCTTTTCTGTTAGATCAACTCACATTGACAAAGGGCTGGGTATCATTTAAAAATACTTATTTTTATCTACTTAATTCAATACCCAACATGTAATGGAAGCCTCTCTGCTAACTTACTTACCAACTCCGTCAAATACACTTTGCTCAACCTCACCACACCACAGATTGTATGCGTTTTAGCTGCTACAGTAGTGGACCAGTCACATATTGCATTCAATTGCTAAATGCTTGTGATTTTTCGCTGTGAGCAAAAGCATGAAAAAGGTATTTTCTATCTAGTTCTGGCTACAAAAAGGATCAAATGCTGATATCGTTTCACTACTTGGCAATGGGTCATTTTCGGTTAATACCTTAAAGGTATTGGTAACCGATACCCAGTCCTACATCGATGTCCGCATATTCCTGGACTACCTCTTAGAAAAGGAATGTGGGGCGGCCGGTGGTAGTTAGTTAGTAGTAGTTAGAGCGGCAGGGTTTGACTCCGACCTGCAAAAAAAGAAAAGTGATTTGTGCTTGTTTTTGTGTCTAATTATTCTCGTTCCCATAAGATGGTCTCAGTCAGTTGGAGCCGTCTGCTGCGTTTGAGACTGACCGTGTGCCAGATACACACCGAGCTCATCTCATCCATCAGCTTTAGTTTCTGAATCTGGTGTGGGATCAAAGTCTGCTCAGTGGTGCGTGAAGAGATGGATAGATAGATAGATAGATAGATAGATAGATAGATAGATAGATAGATAGATAGATAGATAGATAGATAGATAGATAGATAGATAGATAGATAGATAGATAGATAGATAGATAGATAGATAGATAGATAGTGGGAGAGAGATGGGCAGACAGCCCATAACCACGACAGAGAGAGATGCGATCAAGGGAGACAGACGGAGAGAGAGTGAGAGATGGATTAGCATGTCAGAGGCTCCCTACATAACATTACTCTTGTTAAGTGCGCAATAGCTCATCGATCAGGCTTCTACCGCCCACATTCAGGGCTCTTCCCTTCACATCCTTTCCCGTAATCCATAATACCATCTCAGGCCTGCACTGAGTGGTGTGCTGCAGGAGCCCTCTATGGGAAAGTCTGAGCCATGGCTGATCAATACCCATAGAGCATGTGTAGCCAATGCAGAGTGAGAAGCACGCAGTTGTTGACATCCTTCTCTCTATACCGCTCTTACTCACTCATCTACAGTATATAGTAAGGATCATATACAGGGTGGACTGGTCGCTTCTACCATAGCTGAATCGCTCTCTCCTCTGTCTCTTTCCATCACTGCCCCATCATGTCTTTTTGTCTCTCTATGACACCGTATCTGTCTTTCCATCTTTCTCCCTCTTTGTCTCGCTCCACTCTCAGCGCCCCGCTCCATTTATCGGGCCGTGTCATTGAGCCATGTGTGCCGTCCCTGTCAGCAAAACGGCTGGCAGATTGTCTTCATTTCCACGCTGAAGGATGCGAGGCCAGTGTGGCAGTTGTGAGAGCTATCGACTGGGATCCGTCAAAGCTCTCCCTGCAGGGAAGCTGCTGTCGCCTGCCTTCCTGGTTGGCGGCCATTCTAAACTTGCCCATTTTACTCTGAAAATGGCCACATATATGCTTCTCCTGTGTAGTTTTGGTCCATGTCTCTTCTCATTTGCTCTGTCCACCTGTGATATGTTTTTCTATCATAACTAAGTCATGTTTATTTATTCCCAGAACGCTCTCTTTTGCTCTCCCTTCCTCCTCATTTATATGTCTGTTTCTTCCCATTTCTCTCTCTCTTTCTCTCTCTCGCTCTCCTACTCTTTTTTTCTCTCTCTTCCCCATCTCTTTCTCCACAGTCTGGGCAAACGGGTCAAGCTGGCTGATGGGAATGGGACAGTTGTTGATCCAATTAGAGATCCCCTCGAGCAGTGTCAGAGTACAGCAGAATTCCAATAAAATACTGTCCTCTTTCTCCCTTTTCCCTACTCCGTTCAAATACGTCCTTGCAGTAAAACACAGTGAGCCATCCAGATGACTTTTCAGAGATGCTTCACTCATGGAGCTTCAGGCCAAGAACCTGTAGGAACCTTGAACCAAAGTTGTCATTGAGAAGTGGAAAGCTTCCTTTCACTGACGGTTTTATTAGAATGACATATTTCGATATACAAGTGGCTGAGTTCCTTCTGTTTCGGTCTCTCTACAAATTTATACACGCCAAAAGGCAAGCAAGGCCAGCCCAGCCCCAAACCCTTGTGAGAGGCCTTTTTTTGTAGCTGACTTGATGGTGAAAAGCTGGCTGCTTCACTGAGGAAAACTCTTTTACCCAGCCATTGTGCAGCTCGTGGGCATTCGTGCATTGATT
The DNA here is from genome assembly GCF_963691815.1 of Echiichthys vipera. Classification (NCBI taxonomy): domain Eukaryota; kingdom Metazoa; phylum Chordata; class Actinopteri; order Perciformes; family Trachinidae; genus Echiichthys; species Echiichthys vipera. The sequence continues at coordinate 21,246,638 of NC_139838.1, forward strand.
TTCCCCATTCAGGCCAAACAGATGTACAGTCCAATTCTGAGCGCATGAATGTGTGACGTGCTGACATTGATGTCTTATAATGCGTGGGCTGATTTGCATTCATGGATCAAGATGTTATTCAGCCGGCCTTGCGAGACGATCCGGAGCGCATGCGAGCTCTCTTTACAGATCTCAGAAAGAAATGGAATTGTAAGATGTGGTGTTCTCGCTGCGCTGGCTGTTATTCTGCACACAAAAGGCTGATTTGCCACAGATGTCGGCCCACAGGAAACAACAGTAACAGCAATGATTATGTACGTGAGTGAAACTTGCAACGAGCTTCAATTTAAATGGCTATTGTAATTGCACTGTCTCATACAGAAGTACATCTGCATGCACTTATTCGTTGATTTTACTGGGTGGTAATGTGTCTTATGACAAGCAGAAAGCCATGACTATCTCTTCAGAGCCAAATGCTCAATCTGGAGAGTGATTGAGCTTAGACTGTGATCAAATAAAGCTAGCAGCACAGATATTTTACTCTCAGTAAACTGTCTAGCACTGATCCTGTTGCTTTTGTACGTACGAGTGTCTGTGGGTCTCGGTGGCACTCATGCATGTGTGCATTCCTGCGGTCCCCCCTAGTTAACGTGTTTACCAGTTCCTACAGCAACCCACATAAAAAACAATTAGGAGTTCCCATGGAGCACCTTGTTAATGGCAGTTGTTGACCTCTGACCAAAAGCACTTTATGTATTTTTCCCATGATTTAGGATCATTAAAGGGTAGGAAATTGCTCCATAACTGAACTTTTTTTAAAACCGGCCTCCTACAACACATACTCCGGCTGGAGCCAATGTGAAATGTGTTGTACTTGGAGCCTGTGACCTAAAGACGCAGCATCAGCAAGCTAGTGTGAGCAGCCAGTGGCCTAGTTTATTCTGGGCTGTGCCAGTGATGGCGGTGTGTGGTGAGAGGTCTAAGAAAGGTTTTTAGGCTGGCAGCACTTTGCATTGTGTGTGTGTGTGTGGGTATTTCTGCGTGTTTTCCAGGGTTATAGCAGAGAGACTTTAAGGGCGGAAGGAGGGTGTGTTTGTCAGGGCAACAGAGAGGGGTAAGTGTGATCACAGGGTGGGTGGGGTGGTATGAGGCTGTTGATCTTGGGCTGGAGTCTTAAACAAATTGGCTAGCTCGCTGTGGGAACTAGGGATGTAGTCACAGGGGTAACGTCAGCGTGCTCTGTGTCAGATTCTCCAAATCTCTCCGATAGCTAATTATCTCCCAGAGTGCCAGAGGAGAGGTTTGGAAGAGCTTTTGTTGTTTTTCTTCTGCAGCGTCTCTCTCAGTCTCTCTGCCCGGCAACGTTCTCCTGGGCTGACTCTGAATAGTTTGGTCCCATAGTAGACCCTAAAGCAGCATAAACACATTAAGTTGTTGTTTTTTTTCTGGAGAAGTTTGTTTGCATGTGTGTGGCCCTGCTGTAGACCTTTGGCGGCGTGTGTGTGTGTTGAACATTATTCTCTCAAATGTTGCAGAAAATATAAATGAATAGACAAATGATCATGTATTCTCATTAAATCATCATTCAACTGGAAAACTCCCTTGTCACAAATTCACTTCATGTTGTTTTATTGCTGTCACTACCTTGTCAATCCCGACAGCTTTTCTTTCTCTCCTGTCTTGTGATGCCGCATTATTATCAAGGCCCTAGCGCCTCTAACATCTGGGAGCAGAGATTAAAGCATCAACAATTTTCTCGGTGGGTGTCATCTCTGGCACGGCGTGATGAAAGGTCTCGTTGCTCACCTCCTGCAGACAGCCCCGTCATTGGCCCGTGCCGTCACAGAGCGGCCGTGTCACGAGCTGCCAGGCCTGTAATGTGAACGCGATGACAGGAGAGCCGTCAGGTCCCTTTTTAAACCACCAGGTGCAGGGCAGCGGTGGTTTAGTGTTTGGACAAGCTCGCAGGGTCAGTGTGTACTGTACTGTTGCAGAGCTGTACATCCCTCACAGGGAATGAGTGTTTGATCCTGGTGTAGATTCTCACTCTGTCTCTGTTTTCCTCTTGTTTCTCCCATGGTCCCTCACCTGTTTCTGTTATCTCTTTCACTTTGCTCCCATTTTCTTTTTTTTGTGTCTTCTTTCTACCTCTCTCCCTCTCTGCAACCCCCGTGTTTCTTTGAGTTTATCCAACTGTCTCCATTCCCCTCTCTCATCTCTCTACAGTCTGTTTCCAGAGAGATTCCGATCTCGCTGACGCAGACTGAAAAGGGGACGGACACTCTTAAGACCCCCAGATCCCCAGCCAAGAGAGCCACCCGTTTCTCACGAGAAAAGCTCACTGAGGGCTTTTTTCCTCTCTCTCTCTTTCTCTCTCTCTGCCTTTTTTCACTTTCCTCTTTCAATGAGCCTGTCTTTCTCCAGATTCTCTCTCTCTTCAGTATCTCATCAGGGGAATGCTCTACCTGAATCCATTGTTGTCTCTGTTGGTGCTCACCTGCAGCTCAAGTGTGAGAAAGTGCCCTTTGAGAAGTTATCTTTATAGCTGCGTAGGTCATCGCAACACTTTCATCAACCTTTTATCAGCAATTATGCACACAAAAGGCTGTTGATAGAGACAGCTCAGATGAGGTTGCAGTACAGAGGACTATTTTTTCTTTCCTTAAATTAAATTAATAACCTCTATTTCATGTCATGATAGTAGACACTTGCAACCTCTGCATTGAGGGCACTTCTGTCAAGCCTCTGTTAGTTTTGTTCTTACCACGTCAGAAATGGTTAGAGTGCCCCAAGTGTTCACTTCGAGAACAGCACCATTGATATCTCCGACAGCCTCTGCTCAAACAACACACCCCAGTGAGACACTTGTACTGATGGTTGCAGAGTGGAAAAAGGCAGAACATTTCAAATAAAAGAGAATATGGCTGTTAAAGTAAAACATGGAGGGATTACGCGTCAGAAACAGGAACGACTTCTAGAAAAAAAGCTTTGGCTGACAGAGCAGCCCTGCATCACCCTCTCAGAGGTATTTACAAGAGCGATTACTGTGATTATTATTTCAACAATACCCTGCAATGCTCTTTCATGGGCTGCCAGCCTGGGCCGGGGTAGCGAGGGCCTGCCAACATCGGAGGTCTGGGAATTTTTCTAGGAGCTCCATAGGAGGGCAGAGAGAAGGGAGGGAGGGAGGGAGGGAGAAGGAAGAGGGAGGGATGCGATGGTAGAGGAAGAGGAATGTGCCACAGTTCAAAAGGGATTCTGTCCTTCTGATGGGTCACAGGATGAAGTCCTCCTAATGTGATTTTGTCCTCCCTCTCTCTCTCTCTCTCTCTCTCTCTCTCTCTCTCTCTCTCTCTCTCTCTCTGTACAGCTCCCACGGAGCCTTTGCTGTGCAAATTTGCCGACGGAGGGCAAAAGAAGCGCCAGAGCCAGAGCAAGTACCCTCAGAACGGGAGGCCGTGGCACAGAGAAGGCGAGGTAAGATGTTACACCAACGCAGAAGTGCATCACAACAGCAATATAAATATTCATCTCGGACAAAGCATCATTTACAATTTAACAATGTTTTTAAATAACAAAGTCAATTTACTATCCTGAGCTTTCAGCCACATCCTCACTCGTGTCTTCGGATGGTCTCTAGCATTGAGACAGTCAACTAAACTCTTTCCATTTTTCCATGATCTGTTCTAAACAACGCGTTTACCTCTGAGGTAATAGTATTTCTAATAACAGGCCCCACCCTGCTCACAAGGCCCCGTGATAAGTTGCCAACATCTGGCTTTATGTTAACCATTACTGCCTGTCATTTGTATTTACTCTAAGGTATGGAGCTGTCAAAAAAAGACAAGAAAAATACCCCAGATATTGATCAAACTGCCCCCGGATGTATAGGCGCTGTCGAGTAAATTGCATCTAAAGCCAAACGCCTCACTGAACACGTATATTCCCGCCATACATCAGAAACCAGGAATTAGATACACTGCTGTGGTAACATATTCATCAGCAACATGTGGAAGCAAGCGTAGCGTCTTTTTGTAGGCTACCAACCAGCTATACTGGGAAGGACACACAGAGGAGACAGGTAGAGGAGTGCCTCAGACTGGACTATATAGAATAGAGTGAAAACACACACACACACACACACACACACACAAACACACTCAGTGAGGCTGACAGTTGTGCTGAAGCTGCAAGGTAGGGGAGACCAGCAGAGAGGAAATGTTTGTCCTTCAGGAAAAACATGCTCTCTGTGTGATGGTAGAGTATGTTTGTGGGTTAGTAAGAGGTGGGTGGAGTATTTCACTAGCCGTGTGTGTGTTTGTGTCTGTGTCTGTCCATCACATGTTCAGCAGCCCTAACACCTATAAGCCAGTGAAGCGTGTTTAACCTAAATCACATTGTACATCCCTTCGAAGGCCCACACATTGACAGGTTCAGCTCAGTTGACTGGAGGTAAAGTGAGGTGTGTGTGTGTGTGTGTGTGTGTGTGTGTGTGTGTGTGTGTGTGTGTGTGTGTGTGTGTGTGTGTGTGTGTGTGTGTGTGTGTGTGTGTGTGTGTGTGTGTGTGTGTGTGTGTGTGTGTGTGTGTGTGTGTGTGTGTGTGTGTGTGTGTGTGTGTGTGTGCGCGTGTGTGTGCGTGTGTGTGCGTGTGTGTGTGTGGGTGTCAAAGTCCTTTTACTGTATTTATTCCACATCTCTGACCTGCTCTACATTAATAACACATGATCCTTTGGAACAGCTGTGCACCATGTCAAAGCGATACTATCTCCTGTAAAATATGTTTATACCCTACTAATTAGCTTTTCCAAACACATTCTGGAGGAAACGTAAATGCTGCGTAAAAACGTAAAACCTAAATGCTGCCTCGATAACATCCACCATCAGGGAAATGTCACATCTATGTGCACATAAGTCGTAATAACGAGGCAACAGTGGGTTGTTGGCACACAGTGTACAGAAATGTAAAATCCGAGACCCAGTCCTGTATTAACATGTTGTGGATTTGCTCTGTTTTTTAATGTTTGGATTTAGTATAAACCCAAAATACAAGTATGAACCTGAAAATTAGCAATATATGGGACGTACTGTAACACACTAAACATTTAAGGAAAGGTTCTGGTTTTGGTTTAATGTGAACAGTTTACAGATACTGTACATTTAATGCAAAAGTTTTCCTCTTCATCCATTCATCTTCAACCCCTTGTCCCTATCGGGGTCACGGGGGGCTGGAGCCGATCCCAGCTGACATCGGGCGTGAGGCGGGGTACACCCTGGACAGGACGCCAGTCTATCACAGGGCACATAGAGACAAACTGAGACAGACAACCACTCACACCTATGGGCAATATACAAGCGAACCTTTAACGCACAGAGAAGCAAACTTTCTATGTGTTGAGACAGAACACAAAGTGTTCAATTTAAGAGGAGGTGCTATTGCATACAAAGTCAATACAAAGAAGTGACTAGATGGGGATTGGCCCGAGGAGGTGCAAATTGACGCAAAAGACGCTCACGTGAAATTTGAAGCTGTTTCAACTTTTCAGGCTTTAGGAAAATAATAGAGAAGCCTTGAGTTTCTAGAGAGTTCAGTCAGAGGCTGAGCTGAACGCAAACACAAGGGCATTTTCACAGACATGGTGGGTGTGTACATTGCTGGCTACAGCTAACATCTGTTTCATTTCATTTTAAAGTTCTTCCTGTTGTCTCTGTGAGAAAGAAATCCCTCCTCTGCACTGTCCACTAACTGGCCCACTCCCTCGCTCCCCCATGTTGCACATTACTCTGCAATGTGACACAGCGGCACGACTGAGAGGCCGAGGTTTAACAGCCTAAGTTCAAGGCGGAGTGTGTATGAATGTGTATAAATCTGTAGCTGGACCCTAAATGCGCTCAAGCGTGTAGATATTTATTTGTTTGTGTGTGTGTGTGTGTGTGTGTGTGTGTGTGTGTGTGTGTGTGTGTGTGTGTGTGTGTGTGTGTGTGTGTGTGTGTGTGTGTGTGTGTGTGTGTGTGTGTGTGTGTGTGTGTGTGTGTGTGTGTGTGTGTGTGTGTGTGTGTGTGTGTGTGTGTGTGTGTGTGTGTGTGTGTGTGTGTGTGTGTGTGTGTGTGTATATGTGCTGTTGTTTTGCTATCTGTGATAGTCGTTTTTTTTTGCAAACTGAGGTCGTTTTAGCCCCCTAAATTCCCAGATATAGATAAATATTTGAATGAAGGGTTAGGATTTAAATCAAGGCTAGGGTTAAAATTAGTTCAGGCTGAGGACCACAGTTTAGGTTTAGGATTAGAATACATTTTAATTTAGTTCCAGTTGTGTGCAAACGACTTCAACAGTGCCCCAGCCCTGTTGCATGTTCTTTTCCGTCACTTTTGTGAAGAACGCCACACTCAAGACACAATACCATAAATCAAATAGGGAGAAAAGAAGACTCTCTATATTGATTCATCCTCAGTGTTATGTGAATAGCATTCCCCACGTGTACTTGGATTGAAAAGCACAGGTGTGCTCTATTTGATATCATTATGAGCTCTGGGATTTGTACTGATGAAGGTCTAGTGACTGAAATCTTGACTTCTTCTTTGTACACCTGAAATGCAGCAAGCCTTATGATCTCAAGTCTCTCAACATACATCAAAAAATGCAAAAAATGCATCAAATATATAATGAGGTAGAAGATAGGAAAAAAAAAGGTGAGGGTAGGGGAGTATTATATTATCCTGTATTAGGATAATATGTGCCTAACTTATCTATCACCAGTTTAAAGATTAAGTTTAGGATTAGATTTACTGCTTAGCATGTAGAAGAGACTGTTAACATTAAAGGACTAGACCTCATATAACATGCATTCTGATACGTTAGCTAGATATTAATATCTTGATCATACAGTGGGCCTTTGCATTCGAAACTTATATTAATAAGCGTTATCATTATCTTGAGTCTGCCCGGTGTGATCATATCTCAATATGTCAATTAGGTATAGGCAGAACTGTAGCTTTTTGCCTGGCTTGTGTGTGAGAGCACAAAAAGAAGCAGTTAGTTAAGTGACCAAACCTCAGATTCACACCTGACTGAGATCTGATCGCAATACAAGCCAGACCACTTCCAGATATTGTGCGGCTTGTCCGATAGCATTCCTAGCTCAATGCATTCTGGGTGCATTCACACCTATAGAGTCAACAGAAAGGTCCTCATGAGCATAGCGTTCCATGCTGTGTGTGTGCATTCTTGTGGTCATCGATCAGCTGTACAGGCAGGGCAAGGGGAGATGGGAGATAGCCATCACATGTTAGTCCGTTTATCAGAGCTGAGGCCATTCCTCACCTCGCTCCCTGTGGCAGACAGATGAAGGGAAGCAACAGCTCACACCATCTATGAATCTCTCCTTCTCTTACCCCATGTCTTTCTACCTCCTCCCTCTCTCTATCTCTACAGTATATCTCACTCTGCTTATGCCTCCTTCTCTCACTCCTCCTCCTCTCTATAAGTGCCCTATGCTTCTTGCCATCTCTCTCTCCTACTTTGTCTCCTTTTCTCTGCGTTTGAAGTCTTCTCAGATCCCACAGTAACATATGGAGAGAGAGAGTTAGGGAGAGTGACTCACTGAGACTAAGAGAAAGAAAGGGAGAGGGAACACATTGCATGATCAGTCAGGAGTTACAAGGGGTTGAGTGCTGGAGGGTGGGCTGATGGTGAGGATTGAGAAATATATGACAGATTTTCTTGTAAACTACCCGAAGTGGGAGTCTAGAAAGTGCTGTCTCTCGCCGTCTCATGCTGACAAACATATTAGTCACTGCAGTTTTTTTTTCTGCAACACACACACAAACACAAGCGCCATGGGTGCTCATTCTCTTCTCTCTCTCTCTCTCTCTCTCTCTCTCTCTCTTTCTCTCTCTCTCTCTCTCTCTCTCTGTTTCTCTCTCTGTCTTTCTCTCTCTCTTTCTTTCTCTCTCCCAACACACACTCCTACACATGAAAACTTTCAAAGTCACACTTCTCAAGCACCTACTCTAGAGGAATAAGTGAAAAAAACATCCGGCTTTCCACTCTCTGTGAAAACCTGACAGATGTGTGTGTGTGTGTATGTGTGTGTGTGTGTGTGTGTGTGTGTGTGTGTGTGTGTGTGTGTGTGTGTGTGTGTGTGTGTGTGTGTGTGTGTGTGTGATTGTGTGTGTGTGTGTGTGTGTGTGTGTGTGTGTGTGTGTGTGTGTGTGTGTGTGTGTGTGTGTGTGTGTGTGTGTGTGTGTGTGTGTGTGTGTGTGTGTGTGTGTGTGTGTGTGTGTGTGTGTGTGTGTGTGTGTGTGTGTGTGGGTGAAGACACAGATACAATGGCTTGGCTCAGTTTTCCATCATAACAACAGTACAGCAAAGGTGTCCTTACAGCTACCTAATATGGGCTGACCTTACCCAACCTTTTTTAGGATCTGTGTGGTGATGTGATGTACACACACCCATGGCACATTTCTTTTAAAGCTGCTTTACTGGTATGGGAAAATGCATCTACATTTGCATTGAAAATGCATTAGTAAGACAAAATGCATTTTGTACACCCAAGAGCACAGATAAAAAGATATTAATGCAAGATCATTATTCACAACGTGCAAAACTTGAATTACTGACTACAAGAAGCAGCAACTGAGGTATCCTATGCTGCTTTTTTGTAACTTTGGATCCACTTGTCTTGATACATTTTGCCAATTTTTATTTTATTTTGGGGGTATGATAATGCAATTTTATTTAAAGTCTTTTCTCTTTATGAATATACTTTCTGTTAAATGGTCATATTTACTGCATGAAATTAAGTATAACTCGATTTAGCATGCAAAAACAACATGCATAGCGACTCCCTCTTTGTAAGCCTGGTCTGTCCATGGGAGCTTTTCTCGGGGCCAAGCTTTTGTTCACAGGATCTGTACAGTATCAAGGTTTTTTCAGTCTTGAATCAAGCTCAGACGAAAACGGAATGTCTCTGTCTTTTCCTTTATCCTTGTTGCGGCAGAGCCAAAAGCTGACTGCATCAGTAATCAGTCATTGGCCATGCAGGGTCTCCGGTCAGGAGCGTCTCTGCTGTGGAATTCATCAGCACACGGAACCAAGGGCAGCACTTAGGGGAGTTATCAGCCTCACCAGACAGCTGGCCATGTCTGCCACCGCTATTAGCGCGCATGTGAACAACACACACACACACACACACAAACATGCACTCTTGATCTCACATTTAGTGTAAAGACACTGTATAAATTACAGACACAAAGACTTTTGCCCATATCGACCCACAGACAGGGACATTCATAAATACTAAAGGCAAAAATAAAGTAGAATATATTTAAATATATATAGATATATCTAAAATATATATTTAAATGTAAACACATGGGCTGATGCAAGTCCCTTCATCCGGCCTTTACAGCTTTACGTATAATGCCTCAGAAAGCCTATTTATGCCTCTGCCCTGTCCACAGCAGAGACTGGAGACATTATGTTTTTAGGTTGTCCGTCCGTCTGTCCCTCCCTCTGTAAGTCCATGCATCAGTCTGTCCGTCTGTCAGGAACAGAAGGGATTGGGGCAGATAATTAATTGGTCACACTAGCCTTGGTACTGCGATCTCTTGTGTTTCCGAGTTGAAGATGTGTGTGAAGCATCAACGTTTGCAAAACAATACACTTAATACCTTCCATTATATTTCTTATAATATATCCCTAAGTCTTCACTACATATAATATGTAAGTCTGGTCAGACATGGGTGTAAACTGCAACTTGACTGGTTGACAGAGGCATATACTCTCACAAAAAGTGAACACAAAGGCCCACCACCCCTCGTATATACACACACATCCACACATCCCTTTGGATTCGGTATTTTTGCTCACTCTCCTGGGTTTGGTTTATGCTCACTGATCCCCCCCTGTTCCATATTCCCTTAACGGTACAGCTCAGTGTAGGTAGCCCTGTGGAAGAACAAGGGCAAAAAAGTGGTACAGAAAGGAAGTAGGAGGGTAGATTAAGAGATGCAGGATGAAGAGAGAATGGAGAGAAAGGAAGATGATGGAGTAAGAAAGGAAAGAGAGAGAGTGCAAAGTGAGAGAGCAAGGGCAAGAAAAGAGTGTGTGCATGCGTACGTGCGAGCCTGTGTGCGTGCATGTGTGTGTCTGTGTGCTGATGAAATCTGCCGTCCTCAGCAGCCTTCCGTTAAAAGAAATCGGATTAGCTATCCTCCGGGAGAGAACCTTCAGGAATGCAGATGACGGATTGCGGCGCACAGGTTTCTCTCCTGGACTTAGAGGGCCTCACACACACAGACACTTACACACACACCTATTCACACACGGACACACACCATCAGCAGACAAAGGACTCAGTTCTCCGCTCTTTCCTTTTCTCTCCAAAGGGCATTTCTTCATTTCCTCTCATTCATAAATACATGATCATACGTGATTGAAATAGAAAAAGAGGCGTCTTCAATACCAATTCACTTTCCTATTGACAAGCTTTTCCCCACATTGGCTTCGTCAGTTTTACCAGTTTGAAAAAGAGTTGATTATTATTTTATTACATTTATTTTTAACAAAAAGAGTCAGGGTATAAATCACGTTTTTCCCCCAAGTACAATAAAGGTACAGCGAATTATGTGGTTGACATTATCAACAGATTTCCCAGAGACATACAGAGTATAAAATAACACACAGGGGACGATGACAGAATGCTGTCCAATGCCAATGCACTGTGTGCTTTGCCATTTAGACCAAGATGGCAATCTTATCTGACAAAATACTTTCTGCTGAAATGTTATGAACTCAATCAAATAACCGGGCTTTTGGTACTACGTACATGCCAATAAGACTTTAGAGAGTAATTTGATAACACTCTCATGTCTGTACATTTAATATGAAGGTCAGACTGGGAACAGAGGTAACTACTTTGGCTCTGTTCAAGGGAAAAACAAACGTTTCTTACCAGCAGCTCACTTACACGTTACATATCGTTTGTTTAATGTGTGCGAAAAATAAATAACCAAAAACTTATAATCATCTCATCTTACTCTCAGCAAATAAAGTGAAAAAGCTGTTTGTTCAAAATGTATTCCTTTAATGGTACAATGAAAAATACAGACACATAAAAGGTAAAGTTGTGACTTGCTTTGTTATCGATGTCTTTTCAATTTTCTCTCAGTTTAATGTTATTTCATACCTTTTTTCTGATCCATCTCTCTTAAATTGTGATTAATCTTGCACGTTTACTGTGTTTTTTTCTCTTTCAGACTGGCATGGCGTTAACATATGATCCCGCTGCAATGCAGAATGGGTAAGAGCTTGACGTTCAATCCATCCTTGGCACCATCTAATACACTCACCTCTTGGCTCATAGAACCCTAGTCAATAATACTGCCATACCTAAAGATTAATGTAGTGGCTGCACTTTGTTACTGTTTGATTAGGAGAATCTGTATGGACTTAAAGCATCAGTTTTCAATCGTTGGGTCAGTTGAGAAATGGCAAAGGGTAGTTGAGTGAGCTTGTGTGTGTTTACGTGTGTTTGGGTGTTCGTATGCGTGTGTTCCTGTCTTTATGTCATGACCTAATGCTGCTTTGGAAATAAATGACCCGGCAACATGTTTTATTTTCCCCCGCTGTACTGAGACAGGAAGGAGAGTGTGGAGGCTCCCCTCTATCTCCCTCTGGCCTCAGTCATTCACAGGAAGCTCCTCATTCCCTGCTTCCTAAACCACTTATCCCCCAATGACTCAGAGTCAATCTCAACCCAAAAACTGGATGAATAGCAGCACTCATTACACACAGCCTGCCATGTTAAAGCCTGCTTTGCTGCAAATCCACCAAATTATAATCCCAGAGATATTTGTGTTAAGCAACAGACCTGCTGGGGAAGGAATGATTCACTCGTAATATATTTGACCAGAAGTTTTGCTTAATGATGATGTTCCAGAAAAAAGGGAAACAGGGTGAATTAAGTAGCAAAGAAAGTAGTCAATTTTATACAAATGCTAATACAATATAAAAAATAGAAAAAATAAAGTGAATCAGCTAGCAATGAATGTGGAGGTATACAGTCAATTTATTTCATATGTTAATGTGAAGTAGAAAATAAAAACGCAGTTGAACTGAAAATGTAAAGAGAAATGCCACTCCACATTTGTCAGAATGTGGTTATTGGTACATCAAAATTTAAGTGCAAATTGGATTATTCATCCATTCATCCATTTTCTGCCGCTTATCCGGGGCTGGGACGCGGTGGCAGCAGGCCTTTTGCATTTTAAGGATATTGAGATGTTCCCAAGCCAGATGATGTATATATATATATTGATATCTCCGGAGGTCTACTCTGGGGTCCCCTACCAGTTGGAAAACCTCCAAAGGAAGGCGCCCTGGAAGCATCCTAATCCAATGCTGACCCACCTGAACTGGCCCCTTTCGACACAAAGGAGCAGTAGCTCTACTCCAGCTCCCTTCTGGATGTCTGAGATCATTACCCTATCTCTAAGAGTGAGCCCAGCTACACTGCAGAGGAAAATCTGGTACGACGCCCACACTACTGCTGAGGGCACACCAAGAACCTTGATTTCACACTCCATTTTAACCCTAAAGTCCCTGAGATCCTTGAGCTTCTTCCCTTGGTGCAACAACTCACTCCCAACCAAGACGGAGCAATTATCTGACACCATTACCAGTACCATGGCCTCAGACTCAGAGATGCTGACTCTCATCCTGGGCTTCACAGTTGACTGCAAACTGTGCATGCAGGAGGTCACGGTCTGATGAAGACAACAAGACCACATCATCTGCAAAGAATAGCAACTCTGAGGTTTCCAAACCAGACACTTTCCCTGAGATCTTACCTATGAAAATCACAGTCCAAATCAGTGACACGGGGCAACTCTGGTGGAGCCGAACACTCTTTGAAAAGTGTTTGACTTATTGCCCGAGAGTACGGACACAGCTCTCTCTCTCTCTCTCTCCAACTCATACGGTAGTTATGACCCTGGTAACCCAGACTCCCACTGTACCCCCACACAAGACTCCACATCCCGAGAGCCAGTCTGTGATGCCAGGGTTCAGCACACCTAGGTACCCAACTTTCCCTACTGCCCGGCTGACACTGACAATAGACCCCAAAGCTTATTCCTGCAGATGGTGGGTTCACAGGGCAAATTGGATTAGTGAATTCAAAATATGATTATGATGCAAATTACCCATATATATATATATACTATTGTTAGACTAAATTTACATTAGTTTGCATTAATACTTGAATTAATGTACTTTATACTCCTGTTACACTTGTCTGTGTAAAAAAAATATTCATAACGGCAAAATACCTGTCTCTTTTTATCTTCAAATATATATTCCCCAAATACAACATTAGAGTTAAAATATAATGTAATACAAAACATGAAGAGCTGATGCTTGTTTTTAAACCTTCTACATAACTTTAGTAATATGATCTTTAGCTCAGGTGACAGAAACTATTGGATGTTCCACCGCCTCACAGGGATCACAGCGACATTCTGTTGCCATAAACCTTCAGCAATGAGATAAAGAAGAGAAACCGACCACCTCGTTTCTCTGCAGCTCATGTCAAACCCTAGCTTCTTAAAATGCATTACGTTTTCCACTGCTTAAGCCAGCCAGGCAGCACGGTACAGTGTAGCCTTAATACTAGAATCCACATTGAAAAGAAAATACAGACAACCTCCACTTTATACGATGACAAAGCTCAATTTGATGTGATAAAACCCGACTTTTCAATTGAGAACACTATAAGACACTTCATGAAACTTTTATGTGGCGTTCGAAATACAATATATGGCCGTGTGTTTGCTCTGAACAAGCTGCAGGATAAATCGACAGTGTGTTGTGTGTGTGTGTGTGTGTGTGTGTGTGTGTGTGTGTGTGTGTGTGTGTGTGTGTGTGTGTGTGTGTGTGTGTGTGTGTGTGTGTGTGTGTGTGTGTGTGTGTGTGTGTGTGTGTGTGTGTGTGTGTGTGTGTGTGTGTGTGTGTGTGTGTTGTTTCTTTGGTATATAGACAGAGAAACTTTTGTATAGACCTGATCTGTCAGTTGATACACCATTTTTGTATTAAGTTAGCAGAATTTCATGTTTACATTATGTTCTATAACTAATTCTGCTATGTCCTCTCCTCCTTTACTCATTATCTCCTTTCTGCCTCTCTTTTTTCCAACTTCCTTCCCCTCTTTCTCTCCCTCCCTCTCTCACCCTCCGCAGGTTCTACTCCTCGCCTTACAGCATCGCCACCAACCGCATGATTGCACAGACCTCCATCACGCCCTTCATCGCTGCTTCCCCCGTTTCCACATATCAGGTGGGCCATAATGCACCGCATTATGGGTGGATTACTGTATGCGTAATATGAGGGTTTGTTTTGTGTAAGGGGAAGCAACAGAGGGGGCGGGCTGCAAAACAGCGTGTGCTCTCTCATCCTTTCTTTGCCGTTCCAGCTGTGCATGATGACATCTGTTTCGTAGGCGGCAAACACAACTGGCATCAGAAAAGAAGCACCAAAAAAAAAAAGGCTGACAGGGAAGAAAAAACTTAAATCACCCATCAAGAATGAAAGTGTCTAGGAAAAAGAAACACTTTCCTCCCTCCCAGTTACCTGACCTCTTTTGTGCTCCTTCAGCTGCTAACGCACTAAAGGCGTTTTTTTATTTTATTTTATTTTTACTAACTTGGATGCAATCGCTTCGTCTCCCAAAGTGAATTTCCACATTCCTCACGGCTGTGATCTGTAGAGTAATGAAAGGGAACAGAACAAGAACGTGAAAATTGGCTGTGTTAGATGTCAAGAGCATTAACCGATTTCCGTCACCGCGCATTTCACGCAGCACCCTTTGCCCAATCTAAACATCAAGAGGCTACTGTGCCCTCTCGCTCAGACAATATCGTTTAACATTGCCTCTGTTTGGTATGCAGAGACAGACAGACGAGGATAGTGAGGAAGAGAGAGGAGATGAAGGATAGATGGGGAAAATAAAAAGGGACAGATGGATAGAAAGACAACTAGGGAGAGGAGAAAAAATATCACTGATAGCAGTGATGGCGATGGCTCGGGTGGGGGTGCAGAGGAGGGGTGTTGCTGAAGGTTGCTGTGCCCGTCTTTGAGGTATGCTTGATTAAAACTCTGGTCCAGTACCTGCGGTGGAGGGGTAGGGGAAAGAGGAGGGAGGAAAGTGGGCCAGGGCGCGTCTCTAATCCGCTCTCGGAAGGCTTCCCAAATTGATTTATCAAAAACAATAGCCAGGCTTTTGAGGAATATTAATCCTCACAGTTTCAATATCGGGCAGCTCTGCCATCGCTTCCTGTAATATTGCCCTTCAGCCAGTCACGGCAGGAAGGTGAGTCCTTCATCTTCTGTTCAAGTACAAAGAGACAGAGGGAAAAGAAAAAAGGAAGACAAGCCAGGCAGCCACATGTGCCAGACAAAAGGAAATCGCTTTCTTTCATGATGGAAACTATTGCCTTTGTAATGAAAATCTCAAGGTGCATAGAATTGACTGAATCTGCCATTCCCTCTGTTATGTTTATGTTGAGTGGATATTTTTTGAGCTACTAGTTTGATGGCGTTGAATTATCAAAATCTGCAAATGACCCATGCCAGCAGTGTTCTGGTGTTCTTTCAAGTCTGCCTCCGGTTAGCTTGAATGAAGATTGGCTTTGTTTCCTGGAAAAACAGCTTTGATGCTCCACGTGACAGGAGCCAGCCGAGGCCAGATCACTACCAAGATCTCAGCTAGTGCCGCCAGCCAACCGTGGCCTGGTTTACATCACTGGCTCTGCAGACTGGCTCACTGGCTGACTAAATATGTGGCTGGCTGGCCAGCTTACTAACTAGCTAACAGGCTGGTTGTTTGGCTTTACGTGTGACTGAGTGACTGGTTGGATGGGTGGCCAACTGGCCGACCGTGCAGCTGAACGACTGACTGGGCGTTTTTTTGGATTATTGGTTGACAGGCTGTTTTAAACGGTAACACAAGTGGTGAAGTTCAGCCAGAGGTAGGGAGCTTCCTAGGTCATGCACATAATACCAATCACTCACACTGAACCTACTATAGCTATAGACTAACTCTACCTTACTAACTGTTGTAAGGTTAAATAAGCAGAACACGTCAGAGCTGTTTTTCGATCATTTGGGGAAAATCCAAGTCAAGTCACAAGTCAGTCAAGACAAGTCTTTCAGGTCTCTTAATGCTGCATTTAAGTATTTTCACAAGCTGTCGTGAAAGCACTCTACCTGAGGCCATATGGTTATATTCTTATGGTTTTATAATTGTACCATTGGCCCGTCATTTCCATCGGAAAGAGAGAGGCTGCACTCTCTCAGACAGCTGCATGAGCCACAGTGGCACAGACTGCACTGTTTTTCTGTCAAGTATTACGGCAAAAAAAATCAAGCAAAATTGATATTTGAACCAAAATACGCTGACCTCCACAACACATATTCCATTGTGTGAAGGTAGAAGTTATGACAGTAAACATTTTACTACGGAGAAGATAAAGGTAAATTAAATTTTGTGCATCTCTAAATTCACAGAGTTCTGTCTCTCAGCTTCTGGATACCCTATCATTAGAAGTAGTAGTAGAAGTCGATAGCATCCTAGTAACAGGCTCAACAGAATACATGGTATTACATTACGTAATTAGGATATCACTTTATTCTGTTAAAGTGACAGAAAAGAAAAGATTTAAGATTACAAATACATGTAGTGAAAAGGGGATTATGAGCAGGATTACAATGAAGAATAATATACTATCATGCACATGTGTATAAACTATAAATAATTCATTATCGTGGACTTTGCCGTTGCTATTGCCATTTTTTTTAATTTAACACAGAAAAGATTTCACCACATTTCTCTCATGATTGTCAACATTCATCCTGGACACCCCAAAGGCGCCTTAAATCTAGAAAAGTATACAAAACTAGAGTCTAAGTCTCTCTATTAAATAAATCACGGTTGGTCATGCAGTATCGTGCATGAAGATAAGTGATTAAAGATAATCTTTCTCTGTGTCTATCTGCTGTCCCGTTCAGCTGGGGAGAACAAATACTGCCATGTATAAACAAACAGACTTGGCTTCATGTTATGGAATATCAAGCTTGTTTAGGTGTGGATCCAAATCACGCGTTTGGGTTGGCGCGGAGGATTGATTGCTCTTATAGCAGATTATTCCATGTTTGTCTTTGTTTAATCTAATCATTTTACCAGGATCAGTGGCCAGCCTGTGTGTTTGTCTGCTACAAGCTGTCTGATTCCTCTCTCCAGCACATCTAAAAGCTCTGTTTGTTCCTCCATTCCCCCGGTCTCTTGATCATCGTCTCGTCACTGTTTCACCATCTCTTTAACTTTCTCATCAACATCTGGGAATATGCATGTCTGTATATGTTTCCCTCTGATCAACCCCTTTTGCGGTACCTCCGAAACAAAAAAAAGCTCTGTCCACCACTTTCAAATCCTTTTTACGTATCTTTTCTTTTAACTTTTAAGTAGTCCTACTGCAATTGTGTGGGTCCTCTCTACAGTAGCTGACAGTCCCTTTGAATTTTCACAATGTTTCACCACTCTTGCAACAGCACTGGGTACTGCATTAATATTATCATTATTATTACAATAGAGAAGGAACCTAATTTATGGGCTCCATGCACAAGTCGTACTGTTGGCAATAATGAGAAGGCAGGAGGGAGATTTGCTGCCTCCAGACTTTCAAATTATTTTTGTAATTCTTTGGCACAACTTATTCTGTGTAAAGTTCAGCCATTTTGGTGTATTAAAACCAATGCAATCAATTTAAAACCTCCAGACTCAAGTGTCTGAACATATTGTGAATATTTGAACAGCGTTTATTGCTTTATCTTGGATCTGAGTAAGAATGAGGAATTTTTTTTATTTTTATTGACACCATCATTTTGCATTTTATGTGTTTCTCCTCAGGTCCAGAGTACGTCATGGATGCCTCATCAACAATATGTTATGCAACCTACAGTAAGTACTCTACCATTCACCTGCAGTAACTGACTCCCTGTCAGGGCCCACCCTTAGTTCATAATGTATGGTTTGCCTTCAGTGTCCCCTTTCTGCCATGTTTCACCAGAGTTGTTGAAAGGTTTAGGAGGAGCTTGTTAAAAGAAGTTTTTTACATGTTCGTGCTGAAAAAAGTTTACAACATGGAATATTTTTTTATATTTAGAGCAATACGACTGATCAGAAAAATTGTTTCTCTCTGGAAAACATTATAGCAGCATTCTTCCTCTACTGCAGGTCAAATGTCAAACCTACTAAATTGCATTCATGCACATACCATTTCAGTACCACATGAAAACTTCTTATAGCTAAATGATTACACCACTTTTGTCCTGCAATTACTATACAGTTCTATAAAAGCATACTATCCCGTTCTGATAACCACATGTTTCCATCTTCCCTAAGTATACAAACACATTTAGTTTTTTTTTTGGTTCGGAGTTTATAGGTGTTGGATGTGCCAGGAAGCGATTCAGCATCATTTACCAGACCGCAGCACAATACAGACAGGCTGTAGGCCGTTGCTCTGGGTTACCAGCCCAGAAGGCAGACAGGAGAAAATTAATATTAATTAGATTTAGTTCACTAGAAACACAGTCTGCCCACGCAGGACTGAGGTGGTTACATTGCATCCAGTGGTATTCAGTCACACTGGAAGCGTACAGAACACCGGTTTTCTGTATTTAAGCGTTATTTTTTCTTTTCTGGTAAAATCATATTTTACTACTTCTAGTGATATTTGAATGATGTTTTGGTTTTTATTCACAAGTCAGACAACATATCCTAACCAGGTTTCGAGAATGTCTTCAGAGACTCTAATAGCCCAGCGTATTCACGTTTTAGATGCATGGTTGTAGTAACGTACCAACGGTAAATGCCAGAGTTGCTTCCCTGATGTTGTAGCAAAAAAGAGCATTAGTGGTTTGGTAAATTGTTTTAAGGTTGAGCTTTGACTGATAATGGCTCCATAAGTGTTCTCATTTTGTTGCTTAAAGCTTCTTAATCATTCTGCCAGAGGCTTTAAAGTTTGCTCGAGGCTTTTCAAGGCCCCCGAAGCACATTCAGTGTACATTGTTCCTCATTGCTCTGAACCAGGGAAGGGCACATGTATTTGATTCTTTACAATCGTGAAACAGTTTCATTGTTCCACAGATAATAATTAACCAGATAGACTTAAAGTCTGCTACATTACAATGCCCTGCAGTACAATACAGAGTTAATATTTACATACAGTAGAGAAATTATTGTAAAGGAATAATAAGCCATTTTTGTGAGCTGCTCTACTATGAAGTGCATTATAGTAAAGTTAACTTTACTGAACCGTAAGTTGTTCTGTCTTTGACATACAACATAATTTAACTCATGCTGTAGTATCAACGTTTATTTAAATGTACGGATTAAAATAATATTCATGCAGGTGAATAAGAAACACCTTACTATCTGGTATTTATGATGTCAGGATAATATCTTGCAGTGCAGTGTCATAAAGTGACATTATATTGAGAAACTAGATATGTTTCACACTGAATAGTTGATCAATATCAACCTGAAAGCCTTATAATAATATTAAAAAAAAACTTGAATAACTAAGATTTTTACATATTTTTCAATAATATACAGTACACTAGTTTCATAATATATACATTTTTTAATTTGTGTAATGGATCCTTGGAAAAATGTAACTTTGTAATACTGTTAATAAATTGTGTTTACAATACAAAAATGTATTAACTGGTATTTTCTATCAGCTCCTCCGGCTGCTACTGTCACTGACATGAAAGTGTCAATAGTATTGTTAGAGTCAAAAAAACACCTGCTTGTGAGTCCCTGTGATTGCACAAATTGGGAAACACTGGACTCTGCAGCTGATGGTCCAGCACTCACTCACTTGAGGAGTGCTCAACCAGCCACATGGCTCCCCACTGTGGCCATTTACCACTCGGTCCTACCCATCTCACTTCCACTCACGCTGTGGGACAGTGAACATGTAATCTAGACGCAGCAGGCCACCAGCTAGGCACACACACACCACAACCATCTGCAGCTGCCCTCCAAGCCGCTCAATTTACCTTTTAGCCACGCGACCGCCTGCCTTTCACCTAAACCCTCTTCCATGTCTTAGCTTGCTATCTTTGCAGTCAGGGCTGCACTTTCCTAGTGATGCACTTTTCACACAGGATTAATGTTAGCTCACTAACATGCTAAGTGAGTCTGCCTGTTGTGAGAACGACGTATCGGCCAAGGCCAATGATAAAAAAAAAAACGTCAATCTCTAATCTTGATTATACCAATGCATGTGTATGTGCATACCGTTTCTTCATCCTCTGGCATCTTCTCAGACTCTCTATATGTTGTTATGGTTTGTCTGTCAGCACGCAGACAGAACGTACACAGCCTCATCGCCTATGTTTGTGTAACTGCTCATATTTGCCTGATACATCTCTTTGTACACTGTATGTGTAATGCAGTGCCATATGTTTGGTCAATAGCAGTTATTCCTAACCAGCCTGCACGGCTGCCTGACAGCCATCCATCTTCCAGCCTTATGTCATGAGGCCTCTTGGAGCCATTGGCAGTAGTCACTAGCCAGTAGCCGTATTGTACTGTGGTGTTCATCTCATCAGGCCTTAATGCCAGAAGAAGCCATGTGGCCATATCTGTCCCCATGGCCCCATCCCCATTGTGTTCTTGTGGCTCTCTCTGGCACCTAACGGCTGCTAGTTGCTAACCCCAGCTGTCTCCGCTGTCACTGGATCATAGCTACCAATCTGCCCCTCTTTATGACCCACGCTTATATCTGCTACCAGCTACATACACAGTAGACCGCCCCTTACACACAGCTTGCCACCAGCTCAGTGAATCACATCAAATTACCCAAGCATGCTAGCTTCAAGAGCTCGGGGGCCTACTCAAAGCATTAAAAACCAATTGATTGTGCTGCAGTTTAGCCGATCCGACCACGTGTCGCATGTTAAACCAATGGAGCGTTGAGCAATGGCGCTCTTGGCGTCCGGGCAATATGGAGGCGGTCAAGCATGGAAGGGGAAAGGGTCACAGCTAGCCAGTCATATGTCAGAGTAGAACAGACATGTGTGTCTCGTAACACATAACAGTCAGCCCGACTGAAAATGATCATTAAGGGTATCTGGAACGTTATCTTAGCAACACTGTAGCACTGAAGGTTAAACTGCCATGGCACCTTACCAGTGGAGGTTGCTATGAGCAACAGAATATCTAAACTCTGAGTTACTGAGTCCTAAAAATGACACATTAGCCTCAGACAGTTAGTGGATAGCTTGGTTAGCAGTAAACTGATCACAGAAAAAATAAATCAACAAACAGCTGATGGGCAATCACTAGACAGCTATACTGTAACTAAAGAGTTTCTACAGATAATGCTTCAACTAAAGGCTAGCGATAGATGTTACTGTCGAGCTGTAACAGTACAGTACTGTAGTGGTCGCTACTAGCAACACAATGTTTAACTGAACCCAACTGTTGGTGGCAGAGTCTTTAGATTCACTAACTTACTCCCTGAATAGTATACACCAAAGTATGACCAGTAAATTAAAATCCGGGACATTTCTATACTATTTATGATTATTTTGCTTCATGACTGCTGAATATTGAGTAACGCAACAGTTCTTCTTTAATCTATAAATGAGGAACATTGCATTGTGGGATTTTTAGAAAGTAGTGGTGGACACATTTTCTTTCATTACATTGTTTTTTTGAGGGCACTTGTACATATAGTACATTTTCATGAGTCAGAATTCAGGGGCTTTAATGAAATGGTGAATATAGTAAATATAGAGCACTGTATAGTAAATATGGAGTGGCTTCAGATCCAAATTCTGTATCTCACTTCACTATATTCACATATACTGTATGTAGCCTATTATGTTATCTAATATATAGGGCTAAACTGTTCTCAATGTAAACATCTGTAAAGACCAGGTTCCATTGTTTATGGGATCATACATACTTAATAATATTCTCCAGTGAGGTTCATGACTGACTGCTGGTTTTCATATTTCTTTGATAGTTAAAGCTACAGCAGTGCTCTTTATGCTTATTTGAAGTTATCTGCACTTTTTACTTGAAATCACTTACTGTATATCCTATTGATGCCCGCTGTGAGGTTTAATCATGATAAATTGTCTGGTTGTTGACCTTAAAAGTCCAGTAGCTCTAGAACAAACTGAGCTTGTTTGTAAAATGATGTAACGGGTCGGTAGAGCCATATATGATTAAAGACCTTGTTAATTAGCTGCTGCTGTTGCTGTCTTACTTTATTCCAGCATCCCAGTACTTTGTAGACATAAACGCCCTTAAAAAAATAGTGTCGCACAATAAATTGTAGGAAATTACAGATGATATTTAATGGCAGTAAATCAAACCACAGTATGTTGAAGTTGAGAACAACTTGACCCAGAGTTTGCTTATTGCACAGTAAACAGAGAGCGTTGCAGCTTGTACCGCTTCAGCAAAGGTGTTTGTTTTTTTATCTGACTAGATTAAGTTTGACAAGTCCATCCATACGAAACTGGACTTCATCCTCGTAGCAGAGCTGGCACTTTGTTAGCGGGAGGACAGAGAGAGTGAGGAGAGAACAGTTTTCAAAATTTGTTTATCCCCAATTAATGGTCGAGATGCACTCGGCGTGGAACTTGATTGAAAGTGACAGTGTTTTGTAAAGTGGACAGCTAAATGAGGTTGCAGCTTGTTCTTGCAGGCGTTGCTCGTCTTTCTTTTCCCCACTGTTTATCACTTGTCTTCCCTCTCTCTTCTTCTCCCATACTGTCTCTCAGATCTCCTAATGCTGTGCTCTATTTGGCAGTTTAGGCACGGGATGTCAGAACAGCATGACTGCTTGTCTTTTGTGCTTTTATATATAAAGCTGATATCGTGGTTTTTTGCATTGGATAAAATACAACAAATTAATAACACATGAGATACAAAATTTTACTTTTGGTTTCATTTCCTTAACATTGCATTGTCGTGTGGATGGCACTTAAAAGCTTCAAAGTTGCACTTGCTTATCATCCCGCAACCATCCCAAATGACCAAATCTGATGCATTTTTCATGCGTCTGTAGTAGGAGTGGTGGACTTGGGGCGGCCAAGCCCTGTAAGCTAGTTTGGTACCACGGCGCTGACTTGTGCCCATAGAGCGGTGAAACTGACACAAGGGGGAGTGCTAACTTTGTTCAACAGCAGCCAGCAATTACCTCGTGAGTGCAGGCACTGGCTGATGCAGATTCTCTCAAAAGGGCATTAATCGGCCCAATTAATAAGCCAACCAATAAATTGGTCTATTACTACAGCAGACCTTGTGGAAGAGGAGCAAACTGAAAGATTAAATGCCCCAAAAGACAGAAACACACATGCAGCAGACACACATATGCACAACTGCCTAAACAGACACAGTTTGAGTGCAGAAACACATTCTTAATGGTTAATCTCACTAACATACAGATCATTAATCATGCACACAGACGCTCAAATTCACTTCATACTGCCAAAGAGTGCCGGAGTAGCTGCAGTTCCAGCCAAGCGCAGCATTGCTGTCTTTCCCCATGACTTATCCACTCTCTTTTCTTTTTTTTCCCTTTCCCTCGCTGTGAACTGTATGTGCTTCCAGTGTGTATTTGCTGGAGTGCATTGGCCCTTACATACTGAAGGTGAATTATTGAACTCCTCTCCGTTGCACCCCGGCCAGTTCTCCCTGGCTTCAGCTTTGAATAGACGCTTGCTAGGCCTCGTAGAATTGAACCATAACTCTCTGCCCTCATCGGATGGGGGTGAATCGGTGCACTGTGTGATACCCATCTCCCCGCTTGACACGTAAAACGTTCCGCGGATTCAGAAGGGGAACATTATGTTGGCCTCATGGATACGACTGGCGAGGCAGAATTTGAGACGGGGCTACGGTCGTCCTTGAGTTGCTCTCGCTGCTCTTTCTCTCCTGCTTTTATCTTTCTATCCCTCTCCCATTCTCACTCCGCCTCTACTTCTTCCTATGCATCTCTCTCTCATTTCTCCCTGTTTTTGTCTCACTCTATCCCTCCTGCCTCTCTTTTTCTCTTGCTCTCTCTCCATCTCTCTCTTCTCTTTTGCCCTTTCAGAGTACAACTGCAGTTACTGTGTCGATGCCTGCAAAAAATCATCTGTTCAGGGTTAAAGTTGCATTCATATAAGAGAGATATTGTTGCATTGCCACAGGGTGACTGACAGAGAGATTGAGCTGCTGCATTTTCATAAGCTTTTGGATATTACCCTGAAAAAAATGCTGCTATAATAGCAGAAATACATCTTGAGACAAAAGCAGATGTGCTTTGGTGGACAGGCTTTATTAGCTCACTGTGTTTTTTTAATTGAATTTCTAATCTTGTTTTTGCTTTTGTAAATAGGGTAAATATTCTGGAGAGATTCTTGAGTGTGAAATGATCCGTTTGTCTACAAAAGCCAGTCAGAGAACGGTTGATCCGAGCGTGGAGAGGAATGGACCTCCCATGAAGACATGACAAATACTGTTACATGCTTCATCTAGCATCCTTATCCTCTCTTACATACACATGTAATGTACACACACACAAACACACACAGACACACACACACACACACACACACACACACACCGGACACACACACACAACTTCATCCAAATATCTTGTCCTCCTCAAGTTAGTGGCTTTTTTTGGATAATAGCATCATTACTATGAGCATTTTATAGTCATAATCAGTCATAATAGGGATGTTTAATTTGTGCAGTAGACCTCTGCCTTCTGTAACAGCATAGCCATGAAAAATCTCAATTAATTCCAATTAGTAACATACACTCACAAGCCAATTTATTAGGTACACTTGTACAATCTAATGTCATCCAATACAACAGCTTGGCCATGAATTCTACTTTTACAAAAAAAAAATTTTTTAGTTTTTGTTTACAATTAAGAATGGTGATAATTCTACTTAATTGTATTATTTGGGTCCTAGTGGATGTTGTACTGAAATGTATTATATTAAGGTGTTTCTAATATTCTAGATGGGTGGCCAAAATATAAGAAACACCTCTCAATATTACACAATCCATTTCAACACCCCTAAGGTAAGGTACAACCTCTGCAATAACCATGTAGTTAAATAAATACCTCAGTGGGTCAATCAAAACTGAACAGTATTATATTTGTAAAGGCAGAATTTATAGCAAAGCTGTTGCATTGGATTACATAAGATTGGTACAGGTGCACCTAATGAAGTGGCCAGCGGGCTATAATTGTAGCATAGGGCAACTCATGTGCCAACTGGTGTGAAAATGCTGGTTTCAGTAGTAAAACGTTTTATGTAATTCCATCTCCATCCTCTGACACATTGCACATGATTGACAGACAAATGAATCAATAAGTGGCAGGAGACTGATCCATCATCCCTCGTGGTGTCATTTCATTGTGGAGGACAAATAGTAACACGGTAGATAAACATCTTTGCCAGCCCAGAGGTGACAAATCCTTCATCGGTATCTGGCTCCACATGCTAATCTGTGAACATACATTGTTGTGGCCCCTCAGCTGCTTCATTTTCACAGAAATGATCCCCTTTTCCCTGTAGGTTCTTGTCAGGTTTGCAATTAAGCTTTTCAAACCTGTTAAAAAAAAAATTAGATTTCAAATTTAAACATGATGGCAAAGATAAGCTGCTATCTGCGTCAATGTCAACTTGTGAGGTGTCATTCATTGCTATTCATCAGCGTGCACTACTATTTCTCTGCTACTTGGGTAAAATGAGCAGTTCACCTTCCTGGCTTAGTATGTGGCACATTGTGTCTTGAAGACAGACTGTGCTGGTAATAGTAGGGCAGCCCTGGGTAGTCTCTTAGCCCCAAGGAGGGATTCATGCTGTGAATTAGAGTGAAAAACCCAGGATCATGGCTCCCTTTTTCAGGCTTAACCAAAAAGAAAGGTTCCTGAGCGATGTGAAAACGGTGGAAACAGTCGCTGTAAATGTAAAGTCATGGGGGGCTATTGTTGGCCTTAATATAGCACAGATACAGAAGGTGAACAAGAGAACACACACACACACACACACAAACACACACAAACACTCAGAGAATGCAGGAATATATAAATATGGATGAAAGACAAAGACATATACACACACTAACCAATAACGTGTAATTTTCTGGCTTCTGTGTACCCAAAGTAAATACCCTTCAGTTGGGCAAGGCTTTAGTGTTAGGGCTCCCTGGTATCCTGTATTGTATATAGTTACCAGTCAATCATCAGCAGATGTTATATAACACCAGGCCTTCCAGACCAATAAGGAGTGAACAAGCTTAGTCTGTGTCTGAGTCACTGGAGATGGAGAAATGTCAAAGCAGAACTGAAGCTTTAGCAGAATTACTCCAACCCTGTGAACTGCAGCACCTCTGAAAGAATCCTGCAGTGTTGCGTGTCACATAAACACTCTAACATGGACACACCAGCATCAGTATCCAAACCACTGAAACCTCACATGGAGTAACCGACTTTCAAATACGGCGAGGAATGCGTTGAGTCAAGCACGGGTCCTCTTTCATGTGGACGACACAAGCGATGCTTTGTGCGAGTGAAATACAGCCTCAGTCATTGTTTGACGTTCTTGAGGCTGTTAATGTGCCTCCTCTGTCTTTTTCCCTCCAAACTTTCACATTTCACCTGTCAGAAAGCACATTCACTTTGAAGACTTGTCATCATTCATGCCCCATTGTTACTTCAGTCCGTCTTCTTCCTGCGTCTTCTTGCCACCTGTGACAACATCAGTCAACTTTAAACTGTAAACTTTGTAGCCTTTTTTTAAAAGGGCTGAATGAATAAAGATTATTATTATTATTATTATTAGTAGTAGTAGTAGTAGTAGTAGTAGTAGTAGTATCATCATCATCATCATCCTTACAAGGTGAGTGTCCAAGTGTGAGCTTCTTCCCGTGTGCTTAGGCTGTCATCACTCAGATCCAGGGCACTGCCACCATTGTAGACAATAATGTTGGATATTATAACATGCCGCTGCAAGAAGGCTATAGAGATGCTCCGATCAGGTTTTTAAAGAGCTGATACTGATCATAGTGTTAAAGTCATCAGAATCTGATACTGATCTTTACAGGACTTAATAAGAAGTGTCTGCAGAATTTTTATATCCTCTAAAATACAAACTTTGTTCCTAATTTTTAAGGTTCCATTATTTTCTTTAGTAACGGTTTATTTGAAGGTGTGTGAGTGACTCTGTCATAACCTCATTTATGAACGTTTGACTATTGTTATTAAGTTTGATTTGGAAAATTGTGACATTTTGAATGCAAAGTTGACATTGTTTGAGATGTCTTTGTAATGTCAACTTGACATTAACCGAGGCAACGTAACCGGGCCTAATCATCAAAATTAAAGAAATAATGTTAGCATTATCAATAATTGTCATAATTGGTTGGTTTTGACATTGGCTGTCATGAGAGCATTATCATTGTGTCAGGAATATTTTCCTCAACCTCGAGTAAAGTGGTAGAATGTGGACTTGTCATAAAGATGTCAAAGTTTTATTACACTGTCAAATGCTTTTATAACGGTATCATGAATAATTCCCTTGACCTTAACTAAAGTGAAACCATTTGGACTTGTCATTAAGGTGTCATTAAATGTTACAAGGCCAGTTTGATGACAGGGAGTACAGTACTGAGGTGATTTACGAAGCTTTTGACAAGCTTGACTTGTTGCTGAAGTTACCACTTACTGCTGCTTAGCGGCCATTAGCTTGGTTATCTGTACACTTAGTGGCCCTATTAGCTGACGCAACCCAGGACCCAAACCTGGCAAGGAAATGACCTCAGTACCGTATTCCTTGTCGTCAAACTGTTTTTTATCTGTCTCGAAGGCTGTCCACAAAGATTATTGTCTATTTACTTTGAGCAGAGCTTAATTACACATTCTAAGGGCGCACTCACACTGTCCTTCTGCACCGGGCCAAAACCGTTTTTTCGGCTAAAGCCTAGTACCTTTAAGCAGTGTGAGTGCACCCGTTCCGCGCATAACTGCGGACAGCGGGCCGCCCAAGGCCCGCTTGAAAGAGGTGGGCTTTAGCAGAGCCGTTTGCACATGTACGAGCAGGAGCATGCGCACCTGTACGAGCATGAGCACGAGCACGAGCACGAGCACGAGCACGAGCACGAGCACGAGCACGAGCACGAGCACGAGCCCTATGGCGGAAGCGTTATGTGCGCCTGTTCGGACATGTAAATAGAAGGACGGACCATGCGCGGACATTTAACAACAACAACAATGGCGGTGAAAGGTTCACGTTGGTGTGATGCAGAGGTGGAGTGTTTACTGCAGATTTGGCCGGATGAAAATATTCAAAAACAGTCGACAAGACGCACAAAAACTCGGAGGTCTGTGGAAAGATTTGTAAACAAAGCCACACACACGCGATCAATGCGTGTGACGTGTTACGGCGTGATGATGTATGGACAGCAAGAAGCATTGGCCAAGGCCCAGGCAGTGTGAGTACAAACGGGGCTGGGGCGCGGGGGGGAGAGGGAGGGGGGACAAGTACCCTAAAGCCCTGGTCGCGGTGCGGAAGGACAGTGTGAGTGCGCCCTAATACTCTGTCACACCCTTTTTTTTATTCTTGTCAGAGCAGATTTTGAAAAAACTAACCATTTACATCTCTTTGATCACATAGTTGCAAATCTTGAGTCCGTCAGGCTGACCAGGAACGTAAACTGCATCTGAAGAAGATCCTTTAGCTGAATGGATCAGGCACTAAGAACCCTATCTGTGTGACACTGATGTATTCGCCTTGCACATTTTACAATTGTTTTCTCTGATTAGCAACTCTAAAGACCATATAATGAATATCAGCAGATAGCGATCAAGGCTCCATCAATCGGAGTGCTGCTATTTGCTTGTAATGAATGGTCATTAAAAAACACTGCTGGTTGTAAGATTTTTTACAAGATTTCTTATTTACTGTACATTGTCTCTGGTCGTTGAGTGTATATCAACGTATTTAACAACCAAGGGGCTGATATCATCCGTCTCCTAGCCGGATCAATACCAACTAAAGCAAGATGGGTTTTTCACAGGCATACACACAAACACACACACACACACACACACACACACACGTTCATACATCGAGGAGATCTGTAAACATCATCTCATACATTTGTAACAGTCTGTGGCGTCCATTACCTTGCTCTTTCTCTGGCTCTCTCTCACACACGGAGGACAAATCAAAAACATATATTGTCTATTTGTCTCCTTCTCATTTTCTTCCCTGTCCCTGGACAGACACAGGACTTGACAGACAGACAGACAGACACACACACACACACACACACACATGCACTAAAACCCCCTCTCTCACAGACACTCAGTCTCACAAACACAGAAAATCGAAATCACAAATCGGCTTAACTCTCCCTGACACGTCTGTGAATTAAGCCTTTCCGTTGCTCTCCCTTTCCCATTATAAAGGCGTTGTCGGAGGCTGAATCAGTAACAGGTAGCCCACAGCTCCTGCTGCTTCTCTCTCGCTCCTCTTTTCTCCTTCCTTTCTTCTTCCTCGCCTTCTCTCCTCATCTGTCTCTTGCTTTGTCTTCGCTTTCTCCCCGTGTGTCCCTCAGCCGTTCTCTCTAACTCTCTCTCCTCCCTGTCCCTGTCCGTCCCTCCTCGCTCATGTCTTCTTCATGACCTCCATCAGCCCTCTCCTTAATCATCCTTCTCCTGTCCTCACACAGTCTTTTTTCTCTCTCTTTGTTACCCCTCTACTTCTCTCGTCAATCACATCAAGTGGTAAAACATAACAACGTATTATATATTTTATGTTATGAGAGAAACATTGAGCTACAGGTTGAGATCAGTTAATATGCTTGTTACAGTAAGTTTATGTTGGGGAATTGCTTAAGTAAAGGATCTGCATTGAGTTGCACCAGCTATTGTAAAGCTGTCATTAAGTTTTAAAGTCCTTCCTAAGATCTTAGTAATGACTAGCTTTCAAACTAGTAATTTGCTAATTAGGTTGCGCCCTTAAATATTAAGAAATGTGTTTGATACCGTCGTAAAGACTTTAGTCATATGTAAATTGACTGCGAGTGAACATGTATAGTGCTGTCCAGTCAAAAGAATAGACATTCGTCATGAACTGTAAAATGTTTAAAATACATACTTTAAAGTTGAAGTTTTAGAGTGGTAGGTATTTGTGCAGTTTAGGATGAGAGGGACTTCTTATTATGCTTATTAGAAACTGTTTTGTCTGTCTGTAGCCTGACATTATTAGCATAATAATTTATGATTGAGGCACATTGTGTTAAATCTTTCCAATTTATGTCATTATTAAAGAGCATTTCCATCCAGTCTTGGATCAGATATTTCAACCATGTTTCATATTGAATCTTACATAAGCAAGAAAACGCTTGTTTGCTATATTTTGCTCTAACAGTTACACCTAGCAGTTTCTGGATAGAAATATTTAACAACTAACCTCTACTTTTGAATTGATTGTTGTTATTATTCTTATTGCTATTATTCAAATATAACCAGAAGAATTTGTAGCCTAGTTTTAGAGGTTTTACGTTAAGGTTGTAAAAGTATTGATATTCTGAAACCTTTACGATACCATGTTTAAATCCAAACAATCTGTTTAATTTTACATAAGATAATTTTAAAATTTGCCCACCAAAGCTATAAAAAACAGACTTTCTGGGGCGTTCAGTTGCACCTCAGAAAAACATTTTTTTGTACACTAGTATCGTATCAAAGTTTTAAAATTCTGGTATCATGACAGCCTTATTTCACATTACCCCAATATTCACTGCTAAGATAAGGTAGTTGTGTACAGCAGTGCAGAACATGCTTAGGCATCAAAAATACTCTGTCAGGTTTAGGAGTAGATCGGGTTTGTTACATGAGTTAAGCATGTAAGTTACATAACAAAAGTAAGTCAAAATGTTGACTTTTGGTTTCACACGGTACATGAACAGCAGCCCACTGGGTAAAAGTCCTGTGTTTGTTGCCCCATCCATCCTCCCTGAGCTGACTTAGCCACACTTTATACCACTCCACCTGACTTCGTCCTTAGAGGCAGCCCTGCACGTCCTAGCCCACAATTATGTTGGTTATATACAAATCATATTACTTTTCATAGGTATAGTAGCCTGGGAAATTACACCCTTGTGTTTGTGTGGTGCAACCCATTTTCATTTAGTGATGTATAAATTGCCACTTAGTAAACACTTACTACCTCATAATGAGACTTACAAAGAGCTGGTGCGATTGTAATGCTTCTTCCACCACTGATCTCAGCATTCCATGCAGCTTCTTTCTTTTTGTGCTGAGGTGAAACTCCGGGAAGGATCACATGAAGCTTGCATATCGAGTGGGAGAGGGAGGGATACAGGGGAGGAAGGAGGGAGGAGAGAGAACGAGAGTTAGCTGACTGTGTTGTGAATGCAGGGAGTCGACAAGCAGAGCGATTCTGACAGGCTGTGTCTGCACAGTTTGTTCTCCAATAGGCCCACACAGAGTCACCAGTGGGGTGCGCACATGCACGTTCACACTCACACACACTATTGAGTTGCAGGCTCATATACACACACACAGACACTGTCAGTCTCTTTGGCACTCATGCACAAACGCTGTTACACACAATGTGTTGAAGGCTTACCTACACACACACATAGACACACTTAGAGTACAGACAAAGTGAGAAGAGAGGCGAGTGGAGCAGAGGAAAAGGGCTTGGTTTTGAACGTCTTCCTCCTGAGGCTTCAGTGCTGGGGAAATGGAGCTATCATGACAAGGGATGAAAGAGCAACAATGGTTTCATCACTTTCGCTCATGTTCCACTGCACCGTGAAAAAGAAGCTTCTAGCGTTCTCCTCCGCCCGTTAGGGAAAACATGCCGCGCATTACACCAAGAGGGGAGGCTCGAGAGCGAGTGAGAGACGGGGAGGGAG
Organism: Echiichthys vipera; assembly: GCF_963691815.1. Lineage (NCBI taxonomy): Eukaryota > Metazoa > Chordata > Actinopteri > Perciformes > Trachinidae > Echiichthys > Echiichthys vipera. The sequence goes on from NC_139838.1 coordinate 21,278,653, forward strand.
GGCAAGAGAGAAAGCATCCTCTCTCAGGAATCAATGAACAGCACACACCCATATTGTTGATACATCAGCAGCACATATTGACTATTTTGATGGACCAAAGACAATAGCGTTTATTGATCTAGAAAATGTCCTTGTATTCTGTTGCTGTTTATTGACATTGTCCCTCTTCCCTTCATCTTCCCAGACTGCGTTGTCCCCGCGTCACCCCTGCCTCGGCCGCACCCTTCTCTCTCCCTTTGTTTTTTTTTGCTTTTATGTTTTGGACAATTCCACCTCTTCCTTGACTTTTCTCCTTCCTGTCCTGCTGACTTTCTCTCTTTTCTTCTCCCCAACTTCCTCCCTGGCCTCCTTTAACCCTTACCACCACAACCCACCACACCCTATCCTCTTGCTTATACAGTACACCCTTATTTATACCTTCTTTGAAGGGATAGTTTGGATCTTTTGAAGTGGGGTTGTATGAGGTACTATGTAATACATGACTATATATCCATAGTCATGTATTATATAAAGTAAATCTGCACACCCGCTCTTTGGAGAAGCAGACAGCACTCCCATTACGAAAGCTAAGCAATGTACTGTCGTGGATGGGGCCACACATCAAGTTAAGTTAAGGTGTATGCTATATTTAGATTATTTTCACCGCTTTACCTTGTGGTCAAACAGCCGTTATATTCACCTATGCTTTTGTCATAGCCACAAGACCTCATTAAAAAAAACTGTAATTTTACCTCACTGAACATAAGGGTTGCTGATCTAATACTCCCTCGATCTGTTTTTGTGTTAGCTTCTGACCCTCTTAAACACCAAAGTCACACAATAACATAAACAAACTAACCATCACACACTGACACTATGGATACTTCCCTCATACAACCCCATTTCAACAGCTCTGAACTATCCCTTTAACTAATGAAATCAGTTCACTGATTTTCTGATATACATGTTTCTTGTTGGGTTTTTACATTACCACTTTGTGGAAACCAGTAGAAGTCAGGCTAAAGAATAAAAGAATATTTACAATCTTCATCATTTCCTCTGTTCCAACTTTCATCTCTCTCACCCTCTCCTTGTCTTTTCTCTCATTGCAGGGTGCAGTGATCACGCCAGCCATGGACCACACTATGTCCATGCAGCCTGCCAGCATGATGGGCCCTCTCGCCCAGCAGATGAACCATCTGTCCCTGGGCACTACAGGAAGTGTGAGTCCTCCTCGCTGTGCTACAATGAGTCACGCACACACCACAATACAGACGTCCAAACAAAAGCCCCTCTAGCTGCCATAATCCAGACGAGAGAACCTCCAAGTTGATAAACTTTCTGTGCAATCAGGAACTGGTTTCACAAACACAGACTTTGACGTTGATCTAACTGCTGGTCAGACTTTAGATCGATGTCTAAATTAATCCAAATAAAATGGTTCTTAGTCCACAGTTAGCCTGGAGCAAGGGGGGCTAACTAATTGAATCTGGATTTTTATACAGCTGACCATATGTTGGTACAGCAGTTAGTAACAGTTATACTCCATAATGATTGAGATATGTTGTATCTTGCAGCCTCTTTGGAGGTAAGATGTAATTGAATTTCAGAGCCCTCCACCTTGTCACCTGCATGGTCAGTGTTTGTGTTGACTAATTATTTGGTTTTTTTTGCTCTTTTGTAAGCTTGATAAACCCTCTATACTGTATGTAGCCCTCTTAAATTCATACACACACATATTCCTATTACACTTCTACCCCTTACAAGCCTGATTTAGAAGTTGGAAGTTTCTGATTACAAGTGAATGCAGCATAACCTTTAGTGACAGTCCGGGCCAGCAGACCAACCGCTGTCAGCAGTGTCACTAACATGGCGGCTTATTTACATCCAGCCTGGTTTTTTATTGTAAAACTCAAGTAGAAGTGCTTTCAGTAGTGTGTCATATGATCAATCACCATTGTTTTAACTCACGCTTTGATATATGGGAACTTAAAAGACGATTAAATAGAAGAAAGTCTTACAGAACAATACAGATTTATTCTGCCACCAGCAGTTGTTTTTAGGTGAATATTTTGTTGCTAGTAGCAACCGGTACTGACACAGTCCCATTAACAGTTTAACTGACGTTGTTACATCCACCATTTTGTCAGATCTTTACAGGCATCTTTTGTCTACTCATTAAATGTCCTGTCTCTGATCTCAAGGCACTCTTTTTATTATAGCTGTTGAGTGATTTGTTAATTGTGTTTTTCTGTGATTTAGTTTACTGAAACAAGGGTATTTTACTCGATTAATTATTGTTTTGTACTTCCAATGGGGACCTAATGTTTTACTGGTTATATTTTATTTACTTCTGGTAAAAGAGACAGTATAATTAATTCGACAATAAGTCTATAAAGCTACTTTTGTCAATCTACTGTCATTATTACAATACCTTTTGTCTTGTTACTGGCATCTTTGTATTGTCCAGTATATTTCTGCAGTTTCACAATTGCTTTTTGTAGGCTAATAAACCCAAAGGCCAACTCCAGTCTTCAACCTGCGTATTAACTCAGCTTAGCTCACTTCATAACTGTCCACCTACAGTACACAAACACATGACTGATACAAATACAATATTATCTTTAAGGTCTAGTTTGTAAGATTTAGTGGCATCTGGCAGTGAGGTTGCAATCTGCAACAAATCAAGGCATCAAAGTCAATCATTCATTCATCTTCATGCATCAAAGTCAATCACCCCGTTTTTTATAGCATCAAGTAACACTTGAACATACATCAGCGAGATAAGATCTACCTCAAATAACAGAAAGCATCTTTGGGAAAACTGTTTTTCTTATTTTATTTTGGCACATGTCCCATCCGCCAACATATCACCTTTTCTGCAGCCAGCTGTGACTGAAATGTGTCAGCTTCATTTACAGGGAGCTGTCAAGCCATCCATCTTTATATACAGCCTACGATTGATGGAGCAAGTGTTTGGTTTTTCCGTTCTGGGCTTCTGTAAAAACATGGTGGTGCAATATGGCGGAGTCCATGCGAGAGGACCCGCGCCGTATGTAGCTATAAACAGCTCATTCTAAGATAATGAAACAAAACCATTCTTATTTTCAATGGATCCCCCGAAAATCCTACACACTGGACCTTTAAGTATAAGATCAAAAGAATAATAGAGCTATTTACAGAACTTTTCTGTTTAATCATAATCGGTTATGTGCTAGATTGATAAGGATATATAAATGCAGGGAGTTGTATATACAATTTATTTTTTCAGGGTCAATAAACCCACGACTATATGGTATTCCTTTAGGAGAAATGCAAGTTAATACACTACAAATCCATTCATAGCAAGATTTACTTTAGATGTATATGGGACTAGAACTGTTGCTGTTATTCCTTTCCATCAGACCAGTCCAGCAATGAAAAACCTCTAAAAGTCCACATCTGCTCTTTGAGACAGAAAGTGATACGTTGAGAGAGAAAATGGCAGGTGTCCATTACACCGTAGGTTTAGGTCAGGAGGACCAAGTGGGGCTCTTTTATCTTTGGGGAACATTGTTCATTTGGGTCTAAAACAAAGTACACATTGAGTAAGAGATGGATTTTACATTTCCTTTCAAGAAAGCCAAACCTTCTTAGGCTGTCGCCACATGTGCTCTGTCATGGAGTTGCCGTATCATTTGTTTGTTCACCGCCAGTTATTGAGAAAGCATGTTTCCTCCCTGATCGTCCACATTAAACAGATTTCCTGTGAAGTTTAACAGTGTGACAGGGCCCTCTGTTCTCCACCTTTCTCACTTTCACCCTCTAATTTCTGTTTCTTTCTCACACTTTCTGACTCCCTCACTCTCTAAATCACACATCAAATCACTCCATCCGTTTTTATTATTACACACACACACACTTACGGTCGCCGCCCCCTAAACCAGGAACTCCCCCCTGTTTTAGGATCAAGTCGACTTAGAGGTGTCGCACAGCTCTGAAGCCTGACTTCCTGCCCTAACCCTGCTGCCGGGGGCAGGCAAGCAGGCAGCTTTGCTCCGGCACTACGTTTGATCTGTGTGTGTGTGTGTGTGTGTGTGTGTGTGTGTGTGTGTGTGTGTGTGTGTGTGTGTGTGTGTGTGTGTGTGTGTGTGTGTGTGTGTGTGTGTGTGTGTGTGTGTGTGTGTGTGTGTGTGTGTGTGTGTGTGTGTGTGTGTGTGTGTGTGTGTGTGTGTGTGTGTGTGTGTGTGTGTGTGTGTGTGTGTGTGTGTGTGTGTGTGTGTGTGTGTGTGATTGAACAGTGCTGTATTGTACAGTTACCCATGTGTTTCCAGGTGAGCTGTCAGCAACTGTGACGCCATGTTGGCTCTGTCAGGAATGCCCCCTCCCTAATCTGCCCCAGCTGTGCTAACAGCCAGGATTAGAGACAGGCTAATCTACGATGATGGCTTCTGATGTTTGATGGGTTGTATTGTAGGAGACAGTGGGTTAAGGCATTCTCTCTCACCTTTTTTTTATTTCTGGTATACTCTCCCTCTCTTTCTCTCCTTTCTGCCTGCTTAGCTTTCCTGAGGCGAAGTGCTGTGTAGCATAACTTCTCTATGGCTGAGCTGCACACACGGCATGCCACTCTTAATCATCAATGGGAATTGAGACATGTTTCCTATGAAGCTTGTTCTCAAGCCAGATGTGTGAACCCTTTCATAATGCCTGATTGAGAAAGAGAGAGAGTTAGGAACCAGCATGTGTAACTATCCATGTAGTAAACTAGACTTGACACCACATACTCTTTGAGCACATTCCTCTACACGCATGTGGTGAGGTTGTTTTGATTGCCCCCACTGGTTACGTGACTTAACCCTCGCCACCAAGGAGCACCTGCCACGATGACTAGCGTCCCCAAAGTCAACAGCTTATTGCATGGCCGCTGAAGGCGAAGCCACACCTCAGTATACCCCCTCTTGTGCCAGTACACTCTGTGGCTGTTTGTGTATGGCTGTGGCTTTCTTCTTCTCGCCAAGGAAAGAACCAAATGTTCCCGGTCCGCCCAAGCTGCGACAATGGTGTGGTGACCGTGGCTTTCCAAAAAACGTTGGTTATTTTGCATCAAAGATCGACACAGATGGTTAGGCCTGTTAAAAAGGAGTGGAATGTAAATACCTTGCCTCGTAATGAGGAAGCGTGGACCGCTGTGTCGTCTGATGGTCACTGCTTTGGAATTTAGCAGCTTCACCAGAAAATGTAGTTTTCAGCAATCACCCAGCTCATTCTGGGGTCTGTCTATCTTAAACAACTTGATAACAGAATGCTAAAGAACCTCAAGCTCACTGTTTATGGATGGCACACATAAACATGCCATCCGTGCTCCTCACTGATTTATTTTCCCATGTTTGGCGCATATTGTTCTGCCACTGATTTATTTACTATCTCCGAGCTCTCACCACTTAGCAGGAGTCTATCTGTCATGCCATGTGTTTGCTCATGCCTGTTAGTTGCTGTGCACGTGTGGATATGCACACGCTCTATCATTTTGGTCTTTGTGTGTGTGTGCATGTGTGTGTTTGTGTGTTTGCAAGCATGTCAGTGTCTGCGTGAGTGTCTGTGTGTGAGCGACAAAGTGTTTGACATGACAAGAGGTGACCTTCCCTCTGTGTTCTCCATCCTATTCCTGTCATGGCATGTAGAACCCAGGTCTCTGTTGTCATGGGGACAGTAGTGATCGACAGCTTCTCTGTCACTGTGAGACAGATTTGTGTGAAACGCTCGCCTCTATTATCTGAGCTGTTTCCCTTGGTTTTCTGTTGGGAAGTCTAAGTACAGTATGTTATTCCACATTTCTAGAACCGTGCATGGCTATATTTAACCTTAACTCAGCACGCACTCTCTTGTCTTGTAGCTTCGCATTTAAACAGTAACACATGTTGACATCCGGGTGATTCCCAGTACCACCGAGCAGTTAGGTCCTTGCAAGACCTTGAAGGTAATTGCTGAGAGAGGCACAACCTTTTATGGCATTTTTAAATTTTACAATGTATTTTGAATGTGTTTAAGGGCTCGTAGCCAAGAATTATGGTGCAAGAGCTGTGCAGCTCTCGGATGAATGTTAATATTCTGAATTTGAGGTCTGTGCTCTAAATTTAAAGCTGTGTTATGAATTGAAATGATGTGTTCTGAATTTAACTGAGCTCAAAATATGAACTTCTGAACTTGGATGATATGTTCTCAATTTGTATGCGCATTAAGAAAAGCCATAATTCATGTTTTTAGATTTACTGTATACCGCATCATTTTGTTATCTCAAGGCAGATCTTTCTAGTATTTTAACTGAAACTGTGCTGATCAACTTTTACTTCACAGTGGTTCGGGTTGCACAATTGAGCTGCTCACACTGTGGCCTTGGTTAAACTGTTGCGGCCCTATATTGCTAATGAGGGTAAAAAAAACATCTTTAAATCCCTTTTATACTGAAATAGTAAATAGTGAAATAGTAAAAGTCTATACTATAAAAGCCTGCTGATAAGAATGTGTTTAAGTGAGTGGTTAAAAAATGACACTGGTTTTGCCAGTTTACTGTAAATCTCTGCAAGCGGGGTGTTAACAAAGCCTGAGGGCCAAGATACAGAGGGCTTTTCATGGTGAAGTGGTACAGCACTGTGATTCACAGCCGCTGGTTTGCAGCTCTGATAGTTCCCATTGTGTTGGAGCCCCACAGCTAAGATCAATAGTCATCAGAGCCCATCCCCACGCTGCTCTGCCATTAATAACCTACACTGAGTAGCTGGATGCTCTTGCCTTGACAACTGTTATCCTCCACCTTGCAGACGATGCGACAGAACAGCGTGTCGACACAGAGGGGATAGATAGATGTGGAGGCTGAGTGACAGACGGAGAGGTGGAGGATTTATTAGAACGTTTAAACATGCTAACGTGTTGTGCTGCAGTTCACCAGTGCCAGAACATAGAACATAGAAATTCTTGTTCATGTGGAAAAGCAGAAAGTCAACTGCCCTATCATCCTTATACCCACTAAACATAAATCTTATTCGATGCAGAGGCCCAAACCACTGTAGTATAAGAGTGGGTCTGTCTATAGTATGGTCCACTATGTCTGTGTCTCTTCGTCTTGGCATTGCTGCATTGCGGTGTGACTTTATACTGTAGTTATAGTTGTATGTCATAGAGAGTGATGGTAGAGAAGAGACTTAAGGAGTCTACTCACACCAACCTCGTTAAGGAACTATTCAGGCCTCCCGTTCATCAAACATACCCACACGCCATCTGCTCCAGTGGCAGGTGTGTGTGTACGTGTGTATAGATGTGTCTGTGTGCGTGCGCGTGTGTTTGTGTCTGTGTGTGTGTGTGTGTGTGTGTGTGTGTGTGTGTGTGTGTGTGCGTGTGTGTGTGTGTGTGTGTGTGTGTGTGTGTGTGTGTGTGTGTGTGTGTGTGTGTGTGTGTGTGTGTGTGTGTGTGTGTGTGTGTGTGTGTGTGTGTGTGTGTGTGTGTGTGTGTGTGTGTGTGTGTGTGTGTGTGTGTGTGTGTGTGTGTGAGAGAGAGAGATAGTGTGTTACTGTGAGAGTGAAACACCATTTATTGCCAATTAGGGATGTTTTATATTGCCCAAACCTGTCCCCTGACTATGGACAGGGAAGTATTAAAAGAGTTGAAATTGGACAAAAATCATCTTTATCACCATAGCAACCCAATTCACTGTAGCCAGGCTTGACATCCCCCTGACTTGCCACAGCAGTGACTGCCAAAATATGCCCTGCTCAACCTGTCACATTAAATAGGTTAACTAATGGTTATGGTAGAAGGAAAAATCTTATCTCACTAAATTCTCTTGTTAAATCTAATTTAAATTCCTATTGCAGTCCTGCTGAGAAATCTAACATTTCAAATGGACATCTTCCCTTTGACAGGGAGATTTTGATATTGCTAATTATCTCCTGCTTCCCTTCATTTGCTTTCATAAAGCCCTCACAGGTGAGTTGACTGAATAAGTTAATGGGAAGAAAAGGCGAAGACTCAAAGTCCTGAGAAAAATTGGTATGCATGGTTTCGATTCACCAGGGAGAAGGTCACTTCAACAACCTGAAAGGCCCTTTTAGACAATAGCAGGTAGAGAGAGAGAGCGTGTGTGTGTGTGTGTGCGCGCGTGTGTGTGTGTGTGTGTGTGTGTGTGTGTGTGTGTGTGTGTGTGTGTGTGTGTGTGTGTGTGTGTGTGTGTGTGTGTGTGTGTGTGTGTGTGTGTGTGTGTGTGTGTGTGTGTGTGTGTGTGTGTGTGTGTGTGTGTGTGTGTGTGTGTGTGGTTGGGGCAGCTAGTGACAGGAAGGTGAGAGGGAAGAAGGGATGACACAGAGAGGTAATGTGGTAATGTGTCAGGAAGTCTGGATTTGCCGCCTCACCCCGTCCTGAGTGTGACAGCCCTGGAGGTGTGATAACCTTAAATTCACACGCATAGGCCCACACAGTCACACTCACATACAAAGGCACACTAACATCCATCCCAGGGCATCCTCCTGGCCATGTGTAGCCTCGGTGGGGGAGTTAATCACCCATGTCCATGGCCTTTAGCTGCTCTCATTAGCGGTGAGCGGTGGAGCCGTACCCGATCCATTAGCAACGCTGCTGGTAATGACACTTCACCAGCACCGCCGGGCCCATGGCCAAGAAAGGCTCCGCAGCCCGGTGCAGCCCCTCCATTACTGCCTTCTACTGCATACTGCCGCCACGCTTTTTAGCACTGGCAGGGGGGCTGAGAGGCGAAGGAAAAAATAAGACAGAAAGAAAGGGATTGTACTTCCCTTTTTTTTTTTACTTGGTCCGGAAAAGCAGCAGGAAGACGTGGAGAGGAGGAGAGGCAGCCTGGTGGCTTTTATCTGGGATCACATCCGTTGGCGCTGTACTGCAGCATTATCGTTCCAAGCCTCTTTGTCTTTGTCTGTCTCTCACAGGCGCAAACACACACACATACACACACACACACACACACACATGCGTGTTTGTTCCCGCCAACGCTGCACAGAGAGAGAACTACATGCATCTACATACATCTACATGCACATTTGGACAGACAAATAGTGAGAAGTCATCTTTAATGCACAGGCATGCACTAATTAAAAAGAAGCAAACACACACTGGCGAGTCCAGCCTACACCCCCCCACCCCCACCCCCATACACACAAACACACACACACACACACACACACACACACACACACACACACACACATACACATACAAACACACACACAAACACACACAACATGCATTCATAGCAAGTCCCAGGAAAAAAAGCGTCCCACACAAAGTGCAGTGTCCTCATTCATATTGCATGTAAATGCCCCGTGGCTGTCATGTAACCGAACTTGTGTCACGTTTGTAAAATGGCCATCATGGAGTGAGCTAGCACCCAGTTAAAAGCCCGTGCAGGCATGTCTAAAGGAATATAGGCCACAGGCAACAGACCTCCTGACCCCCCCCCCCCCCCCCCCCCTCTCTCTCTCTCTCTCTCTCTCTCTCTCTTTCTCTATCTATCTATCACTCTTCCCTTCAACTTTTATTATTGTTTTTTATATCTTCTTCTCAGTGCATTTGCCTGCCTGTGAAGTCTTGGTTGAACAGCTGGACATCTCTTCCTCCTCCTTCTCCTCTGTCTACCTCACATACTCTCTTCTGCCCCGCACTATGTGCACACATATTCCTTTAGCGCCCTCCAAAGGATGCTGAGAGCAAAGCAAGCTCCCATTCCCAATGGTTTAGGGGGATAACTAAAGTGATTGAGACTTTCAGGGAATAGGGATATCAGTGTTGGATATCTGAAAAGTCTTTCTCTTCCCATTTTGTATTGGGATTTGGCATATTTTGTCAGAAATGTGTGTTGCATGTAGTATCAGTGCATTGCAAAGTGTAGCGGGGATTTTGATACGTGTTTGTCTTCTGTTTGTGTTTCAGTACATGACTGCTGCAGCTGCCGCGGCGCCTATGCAAGGGACCTACATTCCCCAGTACACTCCTGTGCCTCCAACAGCCGTCCCTGTCGAAGTAAGACTCACACGCATGCACACGGTACTTACTAATAATCTCAAATCTGTTGATGTTTACCCAAAGCAGGAGGACATCATTACTCCTGACAGCCCCACTCACTTACACCCACAAGCGCTCACTTCGTCATCTCTAAACCGGCTCACCATATTAACAGACCAAACAGTCATTAAATAGACAGATTACATTTTGAAAGACGCTGTAAATTGCTGTCTTTGAACAAATGGCCTCGCACCACAAGCAAATAACAAGAGTGAAAACTGCAAGCAAAGCAAGATGAGTCAGAAGTTTTATAGTATTTGGGAAAGACATTTGAAGTGCAGCACAGACTCTGTCACTTCTTCAGTGGCTGTCTGAGCTCATGGCAGGTTCGGGTAGTCCAGCCTGGGAAATGATGAATGCGGAAAGCAGGCAGGCCGGCGAGGAGAGCGGGATGGCTGTCTGCCGGCTGACAGTGCGGTCGTATTCAGATGGACTATCAGTCGTGTATCAGATGACAGGAGCTGAAGTGAGACACAGTGCCGGCGGTGCTCTCTCTCCCTCTCTCTCTCTCTCTCTCTCTCTCTCTCTCTCTCTCTCTCTCTCTCTCTCTCTCTCTCTCTCTCTCTCTCTCTCTCTCTCTCTCTCTCTCTCTCTCTCTCTCTCTCTCTCTCTCTCTCTCTCTCCTCCGCCACAGCCGGTCCAGGCTGGTAGGTAGCTGGAACACACACATCCGTCAGCCACGGAGCTCTGGTTAGCCCACCAGCTATGGACAATGACAGTTTCCCTTGACAGACCCATTAGTCGCTCCCCTCTCTCATACCCCCCTCCTCTGAAAGCTCCTCATGAAGGAGTGGGACGAAAGAGAGAGAAATGTAGTTGCAGTGTAGCCCATGGCGCCTCCTACCTATTTCATCCTCACCGCCGTCCTCTCAATGCCAGCGTCAGCAGCGGGGTGTACATCACTGCATCAGCCAGTGTCTGCAGGGCTGATGTATGGACAGGGCGCGGTATCCTTGAGAGCTTGTTAAAGGTGATTGAGATGGCTCAATGATGGGGGCTATCCGTAATGCTAGACACAAGAAAAGGCTAAGGGCTTGTTGTGATGAATTCAGTGCACATGGTCATCTCAAAAGACGTTTTTTTTTTAACCTCAAACATAGAAGTCAAAGTCTGCAAGCAACTTAGCACATTTTGTACTAAAGATCTTTGTTATACTTGACTCAGATGCACTAATCCCATTGTTAAACCTTGCTCAAAAGATTTCTCAACAGATGTTATGAATGTGAGAGACACGCATAACGACACATAATGATAAATGTAACTGTTTTGCTTATATAGTGTGTGGAGAGCAACGATTTGGCCAAAACAGCACACAACTCTAATGGTACATACAGAAGGACAGTGTGAGTGCGCCCTTAACAGATTCTAACCGCTCTAAACACTAAAAACTGGAAATCTCGCACAAAAAAAGTTACTTTAGAGTAAACTGTTTTTTATTCTTGCCCGGGTTCAGACGGGAGAATCTACCCACTTAACGGATTTGTAATCAGTGAGTCCAGAATGGAGCTCCGAGGAAATTGTGAAAAGCACTAAGATACCCCACAGCACAGGAAAATCTGTCATCTAAAATCGCCTTGATTCTTGTGTAGTCTTTCCAGCATCACTTCTGTATTATCTGTATTACCTTCTATATATGTTTTGTATTTAATTTAACCACTTTGTTTTCACTGTTCAATAGCTTGATTGTTTTATAACAGACACACATTCTTTAACTTTTTTCTGCTGTATCACACTTGAGTGAAATGTTCAAATTCAATCATGTTTTGTATGGTTGCACCTTCACTGTTTATAAATGGAAAAATGCTATGTATCTGTGCACCTTTAGGCTGTTTTATATGCGTTTCTGACAGTATATACGCATCCTTGAATGGAAATGTTTAGTATTTTCAATTTAGTTCCGTGGGCGTGAGGATCGCTTGTGTTTAAGTTCAGAGTGTGTGATTCTGAGAAGTTAACTTTTTTATATATTATTATTTAGTTGTCTGAGAGGGCTTCACAGTCTTTACAGTTACAGACCCTTGATTCAGGTAAGAAAAATCTCCTTCAACAACAGAGGACAATTCCCTCCTCAGGGACAGAAGGCATGCAGTGCAGTGGACAGAAGTAGTAGAAGTCAAATGTTTACTCGATTCAGTCACATACTTTTCAGCAGGAAGTGCCAGGCTTTGCAGAGACATGGTTGTTAAAGTTCAGATCTCACGCATTTCCTCCCGTGTGTGTCCTCAGGGAGTGGTGACGGACGCCTCCCCCCAGACAGTGGCTCCCTCGTCACAGGAGGTGGCTGGCCAGCAGCAACAGATCCAGGTGGACAGTGCTGCCGACCATGTTCCTGCTTACTCATACCAGTCCAAGTAAGTTGCTGTCAACCACTGTAACATGATAGTTTCACCTTTCAGGGATTTTGGAAAAATTAATCATAATTATTAATCATAATTTATGATGATTAATAAACAAATGAATCACAATGCAAGCACATGGCGAGGACAATATATCTTGTGAGACAAAATCAATTAGTCAACATAGATTTTGTAATACCTTTTACAGAGAGGCATTTATCTGTATAAAGGGGCTGTACTCCACATTCAGAACATTAATACAACAGCAAACAAATCTTTTCTTTGCAAAGACGTGGTGGAGTAATGGCGTCCTGAGCGGAGAATGAGGTCACTCTTACTCTGTGTGTGTTGTAATCCTAGTTATTCAGTTTGTTTTGGCCCCACGCGCATGTTAGTGCGTGTGAGTGCCTTGTGCGTGGGTTTCAGGCGCCAAGGGCCGTCCCACATTGTCATTAACTTATTTTTCCTTTAATATTATTGTGTGTGTTAGGTCATGTAGCAAATCAATTAGCAGGTCGTCTACATGATTATATTTGGGTTTTATATATTTTTTGCATCTATTTGATGGAATAGTTTGATTTGTCAGGTATTTTTTATCCGTATTCTCCTCCCCTAACATGATCATCAGGTCTAACAATACATTCTGTTCCCAACACTCCCTAAATACATCCACCTCCTATAGATAAGCTCCATCTCCGTGATTTTATTTTTTTAAACTAGAGGGATATTATGAGGGGATGTTTTATACTCAAGCAGTCAAATTGCAAGGTATTTGTAGTTTCAGTGAAGCACCACAGTGTAAAATGCTACAGTAGTGCAGAGACACGCAGACGTGTCGTTATAAATGAGTCACATCATTCCTGACTACTTTAGTCAGTCGCTCGTGATTTTGGCAGCACTTTTTGCTTCTCTGACCCGATCGTGCTTCAGTCTGTCAGCTGTCAGCTCTATTGCTTTTGTGTTTGTAATATTGTGCTTTGATTACAACGGCACACCCCTTCTCTCTCTCTCTCTCTCTCTCTCTCTCTCTCTCTCTCTCTCTCTCTCTCTCTCTCTCTCTCTCTCTCCCTCTCTCTCTCTCTCCCTCCCTCCCTCTCCTCTTTCCTCAGATAGCAACGGCCTGAGCGAATGTTCCTGTGACAGCGTTGCCTTGAGACAGAGGGTGGCTGCACTGTGAATGTGAGAAAAAGAGAAAAGAAAGAGATTGCTTCCAGATTGCCCAGGCACCAAAAAAGAGACACTTTTTTCATTTCCTACCTGGCCTACGAGAAAAAAAAAAGAAAAAAAAATAACGCAAGAAGGAGGCAAAGAGTGCTGAGGAAGGGGATGGGGAAATTGCTGGGCACAGTGCAAAGAAGTGAAATTGTTTAGTCTGGGAACCTGCCTGAAGGGCTGGGCTGAAGCTTGAAAAGTTTCTCAAAGAAAAATACTCAACCAGTTAAAAAAAAAAGATGAAAAAACCCTAAAAAAAAACGTACAAAAAAAGGTTGAATGCGCAGGTAGGTGATGAAGTTTATTTTGTAATTAGAAAAAGGGGAGTCAAGTTTGAAATACACACAGAGATTGTCTTCCTCAGATATTAAGCTACGGTTTCTTTTCACTCTTTTTTATGTTCTAGTGTTAAATTTTAGTTTTCTAGATATATTCTAAAACAAAGTGTTTTTTCTTTCTTGAATCTTCATGGCCTTAATTTGAAGGGCGGCAGAAACTTTTTACAGAGTTCAAGTCTGACGTCTGTTAGGGGGGAAAAAAGTAAAACGAACTCAGTCTCTTGGACCACTCGGAGGGTACAAGACACTGGAGGAGTTGTTCTAAAGAGGAAAAAAGAATCTATCACATAAGCTGTACAGATTTAATAGAGAAGAGCTTTTTTTTCTTTTCTTCATTAGAAGAAAACTTTGATAATTATTATGTCAGAGGTAACTAAGTGTCAGAAGAAAACAAAATGTCTGTTGGGGGGAAAAAGACTCGGGGGGGAGAAGAAGAAGCTTTGAAGAGATTTTTCACAATGAGGAAAAAAATGAAAACATAAGAAAACATGCTGCGTTGTGGATGCAGTCTGTTGCAAATGCTGAACTTGTTTTTTTATTATCATAATTATTATTTTACATGGCAAAGTTGCTGTCAACGACATTAGTGCTTTTTATCTGCCACATTTTACCTTTTTTATGAGCTTTAAGATGTTTTTAGCCCGCTTTGCTTGTCACACTGCAAAAACAAACAAAAAAAGACGAAAAAAATATATAAAATTTATCCAAAAAAAAGAAAAAAACTACGGGGAAAAAAAAAATTCTGGCAGTGAAATAAAAAACAGTAGATTCAGTAGGAGCTTACGGTTTAAACCAATCAGTGCAAAAGCAATAGAAGGAATTGTTGACAATTTCTGTAGTCTTTCCTAGTTGTGGATCAAATGCAGCCCATGGATGGCCATTTTTATACCAAAGATGAAGAGACACTCTGAACCAGAGTTTTGTTTTTGTTTCTTTTCTTTTCCTTTTCATTTTTCAGTTTGATTTTGTTGTTGTTGATGTTGTTGATGTTGATGATGTTAATGTTGATATTGTTGTTGTTGATGTTGCTGTTGTCGTTGTTTTTTATTTGACCTTGATGGCCGGACCAGTCCTTACTATCCTTCTTATCATCTTCTTTTTCACCGGGTTTAAGCTAGTTTTACACGGTTGTCCAAGCTTTCACACACGCACACACACACACAGACACACACACACACGCACACACACACACAGACAGACAGACATGTGCAGACATATCTAAACACACACACACACACTTACTGTAAAAACTCATAAAACACATAAAGCAGTATTTAAAGTGTGATGCAACCAGTGGCAGTCTTACCAAACGTCATTTTTTCGTCACCACTCTTTGTGTCTTTTTGTTTCCTTATATGTCTCACTTTTAAGATGCTTCCACACACCGTGGGTGCGTTCCACCTTTCACACACCTTTAGGAAACAGATTGGGGAATGCTGCTTGCTACACTTTGTGATTGTTGACACACTGCTTCCAGCTTAGTGACTTCTGTCCTCCAGTCTCTTTATCTCTTTAATTCAACCATGACTAACTCAGCATACTGGGCTTCAGTGTTGGGCTGAGCTGCTGCTGTTTCACTTCCTGTTAATCTCTTTCATGTGTCACCAACCTAGGTCACTTTTTTGAGTATTTACCGGCTCAGATTACCAGATGAGTGGTGTTTGCTGCATATTGGACATCAGGTAAGTTGTAAGTCACAAAAAAGTGTACAAATCTGAGTTTTAACACTTTAGTAATGATTGCATAAACTTAATGGTAGTGACTTAACCTATTTGGCAGCCAAAACATATTAAAACAACCGTGAAGAAGTAATAGAAATGCTTAAAAGAACTAAAAGGGCAAACAGAGAGCGCATGCCTCCACCAAAGCATTTCAATGTTAATGCAATGTGATTTTTTTCAGTCAAGGAATTATTTTTCCAATTATTCCAATACCACCTGAATGCAGCACAAATGACCCATTTCACACCAAATATGAAAAAGAACGTTTTTTAACCGCTCCTTTGATGCGGATAAGCTCCAGAATGCAATGACTTGTTCCTCTGCCATTGCTACACCCTTCTACAACGCTTCATGAAAAGCAGGTCAGTAGAGTTTCCATAATCCTGCTGACAAACACACAAACCAAGCCGAAAACATGACCTTGGAGGAGGAAATATTTGAACTTTTTCAGAAATGTGATTATTCACGTCCGTTCTCATTTGTATGGTAAATCTGAAGCTACCGCCAGTAGTTGGTTAGCTTAGCTTAGCTTAGCACAAGGACTGGAAATAGCTAGCCTGGCTCCGTCTGAGGGTAACAAAATCTTATACCAGCACCTCTAAAGCTCACTAATTAACACACTAAGTTTCATTTGTTTAATCTGTACAAAAAACAAATTGACAAAACAACACCTTGTGTTGTGCCGGACTATTTCTTGGCCAGACACGGTAATTGACCGGAGTAATCACCGTGAGCTTGACACGCAACCAGCAGAGGCTCCAGGAAGTAACTGTGTAGAAATGTTGCACAATTCCTTAAAAACACATCTGTACAGAAGCAAGACCTGTTTTGCATTGTAAGACTGCCATCACTCTAATGAGGTGTGGGAGAAGTGTGTTTTCTGTCTGTCCAGAACATCTCCCTGATAATTTTCCCAACGCACGCGAGGGAGCTCAGCACACCTGTGGGAACTAACTAGGCTCCTCACCAGCCATAACAAGATGTTGATGGCAGCTCCTTCCTCGGCCCCACCACGGAGTGTCAGTTACACCCCTGGTTGTCCCAATTTGTTGCACAAACAACCCTGTCACCTTCCATCCCAGGGCTGTGCAGAGGTTTTCAATGATTTCATCTCTGAGGATTGTCCCCTGAAGAAATTGCCTGTGGGACAGCAGCCATTTCCGCCCCCATTACAGCAGCCTTCGTGTGTCAGGAGCGCTGTGTGTCTGCTCTGTTGGCCCATGCCCACCCGCTCTGCCCCACTGTGGGGCTACAGTGCTAAAAAGATGCCGTTTTTTCCCTGCTTCACTGGCACCATTAATGTCCCATGGCCAGGCCAGGCTCCTTTTGCTCTCATTTTCCCTCATTCTCTCCCTCTTCCAACCCCCCAACCCACCCCCTCTCGCACTCTCTCTGAGGTTTCTTCTCTTTATTGGATGGTGCAGAAGCAGAACCACAAACCAATTTCAGTCACTCTCGCAATGAGGCTTGACGGGCCCAATTTGTCTCCCTCCGGGGCAATAGGATCCACTCCAGCGTCCCTCAAAAGACCCCTTTCTTCCAGAGACAGAGAGGGATCTTTTTGTATGGTGACAATTGCAATTGAGCTCTTGCAGTTCATGTGACTCATTCATGATGGCGTGTTGTGCGCATTACGGGCAAGCTGCTTCATCATGCGTGGTGATGTTTGTAACTAACAATCAAATTGTACATGCAGTGCCTTTTTAACGAAGCTTCAAAACGATTCCAAATTATATGTGTGAAAGTTTCTTTTTGAAAAGCAAAGCACATGGAAGAGCTTGTTTGATTCAGTTGTGCTAAAGAACGCTTACACAATATCGAAGCTACTCTATGGTGCTAAAGAGGAAGCAGTCTCGGGCTTTGTGCCTTCATTTTGTTAACTGATCTCTGTGACGCACCGGCCACTGTTGATCATTTGGCCATCAGGTCACTCTTACCAGGCCACCTGTCCACTTGACAACACAAAAGAAACATGCACACAGGTTCCTTAAATGAACTGCACCTTTAAAGCCATACATACATTTTCCTTTCCCTCAGTCTGTGTAAATACCTGCTCAACGTTCTTATCTTCATCCACCAATGGAGATGAAAAGCCAAATGTGTCACTTAAACTGTCTCTCAATGACCGTTCAGCTGTTTATTGTCCAATCAAATCAACACCTGCCCTTTTCCAGTCATCTGATCTGCCACTCAACATCTGCTCGTACTTGCCTGGAGGCTATGATTCGCTCTTATCGCCCAATGAACAAGTATATGCCACATTACAGTCTTTATCGGCTACCAACTGACAAATGTTGGGTTTTGAGAGCTCCCCGGACAATTCCCACATCACATCGTTATTGTTGCATGAACTCACTGATTTACATTTCTGAGTCATTTTGAGTGTGAACAGAGCTGCTAAACTATAACTTTACCAGTTTTAAGCTAGTGTGTGTGTGTGTGTGTGTGTGTGTGTGTGTGTGTGTGTGCGTGTGCGTGTGCGTGTGCGTGTGCGTGTGCGTGTGCGTGCGTGTGCGTGTGTGTGTGTGTGTGTGTGTGTGTGTGTGTGTCTGTTTTATACAGACGACATTTTTGAAGCTTAATAGGACTTAATAATGCAGGAGTTGCACATCGGAGAGCAGAGCGTCCCACAAATGGCCTGAGATTCAATAGTAATGGCATTACGGGAAATAGGATTACAAATAGCCAAGAGATTATGGAAAAAACGCACAACAAAGAATATCAGCTCTATTTCGCTAATGGAGATTCAAGAAAGAAAAAGATTTTAAAGCAGGTGCTTTTGGTGCTCCGTACCAATATTTCACAAAGATCTGAAAGATTACCCAACAAACAGAAATTGCTTTTTCTTAATAGCACAATGGCATAATGTACCTTTTCAGAATACCAATACCTTTGTGTAAGCGTACAGAAGGCATGCCTGCAATTTCAAGGAGGCTGTAGCAGAAAGGCTCTGCTCCCAGTCCGCCCATGTGTCAGCACAAACCAGGAGTCAGCTATACCAAGAGTGAAAGGGTGTGTGTGTGTGTGTGTGTGTGTGGGAAAGAAAGAGAGGAGGTTCATTAGCTGCTGTTGCCAGGCAGAAGTGGTCATAGCCTGGAGTTTCTCTGTCTTCATTCAGCAGTATGCCCCCCTGTACAGGACTCCAGGAGGTGACCAGCTCGACCCCTCACTAATTAGCAGCACTCGTCCTTTCCTACGCCATCACACCGAGGCAGACTCTCCTTTTCTACGCAGTCGTTCATCATTTTTCACCTCTTCTCCTCCTTAAATTTTGTATCCGACATACCTCGCCACCAATTTCCATCCATCCATTTGCATCACTTGCATTCCTTTCCTTCCCCCTCTTCAAGTCCACATCAGCATCCTTTTCAGAGTCTCAATCTGCTGATCCCCCATCATCTTAGGATCTCACCTACTCTCAAACTGACCGGAGATCCCTTTTCATCCCTTTTCATCCTTTCGCAATGTGCAAGATGACATCATGTACTCTTATGTTCATTTTGACACATTTCACTAATCAAAACAAACGCCATAGTTGTGACCGCATGCATGAGCGTGGGAGAGCCCTCTAAAACGAACGTTCATGGAATGTGATGCTGCCACCATTTGCAATCTGTGTCCAAGCACTTAATAGCTTTTGGGAAACGGGCTTGCCACCATCACTTACATTATTTTCTACAGTATCAGCAGGGACAGCAGGTTGGAGGGGTAATGTCCTTGTTGGCATGTCATTCATATTGCAGAGTAAACGCGGGCCCCACTAGTGCTCTAACTGTTCGGGATGATATTTTTTTGCTTCCATGGTGCCAAAAAGACAAAACATAGTTTATGCAATCATCTATTAAGTGTTAAACAAATTTGTTTTTTTAATTATTTATATTATAATATCTGAGTAGCCACAGTGCAGTAAATCTCACTCATCTGCCTCAAGGAAGTTTAATCAGATGCTCAGAAGTGCTTTCCAATGGATGCAGGAGAAAGGAAGAATACTGTACACAGTGAATGGTGGGAAATGCAACATTTCATTCCCCATCAGTCCTCTGTGAATAACTCACACACACTCTTCAAGGTAGATCCGATCTTCCGTGAGCTTCTCTGAAAAACCTGTTAAATACAGATCTGGAGACTTAATACCTACATCCTGGTCTTTCCAGTGTCACCTTTTCAAGGTGAGGGGCTTAATTCACTGCGATTTCTCAATCCGTCCTTAACTCAACGTTTCTCACAATCACTGCCACCATCCTTAAATCTGACACGATCCAGAAAGTCATTTAGGTAGTGTGGCTTCCCCACTGTCACAGGAGTAAACTCATTAGATGTATTACACGTCATACTCAGTTGTTGCAAGGTTCTAGCCAATCCCCATTGGTTAGGAAAACAGTAGTCCAGAGTTACAGAGAGTGTGAAGGAGAACCGTGGCTCAATAACTCATCACACACCAGCACACAAACACGCACACACACACACACACTCAATCACACAAAATGCAGTGGGAAAATTGCTCAAACTGCCCCCCACAAGAGCGAGGCCCTGTGCTTTTTAATTGATGCTTCAGTCCTCCTTTGATGAGCGCTAACGATTGGCAACACAACCCCAGGAGTGCAGCCGGTCAGCCAGCCAGCACAGACCTCGTGGAGTTCAAACAGCTCCCTGAGAAATACAAAATCCAACAATCCATAGGAAATGGCCGACCAAATTGTTTAGAGATAGCCAGCACAGACGGTGTATGGGATTCATTTACCAGATAAAAAAAAAAAAAAGAGGAACTATTTATTAGGACAGCAGAGCGGTTTTTAATTTTTTTTTTGTTAGTTTTCTCTTATTGTTGTTTGCGTTCGTTTTTCACTTTTCTTTGTTTCAGCGCCGAGGAGGACATGGTCACGCCTCGCACACGCTGCTCAGTGTGTGTGATCTTTGAGAAACTATCTGTACATCTGTGGATGTTAGGGTTTGACTTGGGTTTTATGAGTTGTTTTTTTCTCTCTCTGATGAAGCTTTCAATAAAAAAAATGTGGAAAGAAGCACCAAGGAGCGTTGTTTTCTTTTCATCTGAATCACAAATGATTGCGTCTCATTGCAGCTAGCAGTTTTCCTGTCTTCGAGTTCCATGTGTTATTAGTGGGGGGAGAAAAATTATGCACCAAGCATCCTCCGAGGAACACACAGAACACACCATCTTCCCCCACCGACTATTATCTATATGACTAAATTGCAGTAGGAAGTGAGAGGAAGCCTTATTATAATCATCCAGCCTGATGGCACCTGCTGCACGATGACCTTGGGCAGTCCCATCCTCTCATAATTACAGTGTTCACAAATGGAGCTAATACCTCTCAATGGGATTTCCCCCATCACAGCTTACACACACTTGATTGGGCATAAAGTGGTCATAATCAAAGATGGAGGAGCCTGCTGAAGGAAGAAGTGGATCGATGGCAATCAATCTCCCTCTTCACTCTCATTTAAGCCCAATCAATTGCTGTCCTTGTCACCTCCTAGGGACGCATGTACTGTCAATATCACAGATGCACAGTAGCCAAGTTTCCACTGCGTGAGACGTCCCTGCAAGATCAAGGCAACAAAGCCGGCACTTCAAGACAAAGGACATCTTAATAGAGAACAATCGACTGGTCGGTTTGGACTGAGTGTGTGTGCATGTGCACTCAGATGTGCATGATTAGGGCACCAGGACTCAGCTTTTTTTGCATCTGCTGATCTCAGTATCTCAGTGCTTGACAGAGATAAGTGTATGCGTGGTACATTTACAGTGATTTGAAACATTTTACTGTAATGAGAGTCTTCCATGGTGCCATGGTTTTCTCCACTACACTCTGGAGGCTGTTAAATCTTGGGAAATGCAGTGGGATCCTTTATCGGGTAAAATGCCACAGATTCAATCTCACTCCCTCGGAGCCAGGCAGCCTTCTTATCTGGACTTATAGAGATGTAGCAGCTGAGCACCACAAGGGTGCAGCATACCAACACAGATGTTATCTGGTGTGTTTATTTCACAGAGGAGTGAGAAACCCTCCATGCACACATACACACACCACCACTATTGGATACAGATCAAGGGCATTTCCACTGGGTGAAACACAACAACACAGCCAGCTTTCCCATCGAGCGTCTGCCATCTGCTGAATATACACAAAGATCAGGAAGAAAAGGCATGGATGTGCATTAAAATATAAATCTGTCCTAGCAGCAGTACAAATTGTCTGATTGATGCACATTTTTATTGGAGTAACATGCTCTTGAGGGGTCTGAAGCATTTGCTGTCGATAAGGGAGCTGATCCTGGCAGAAGCTTCACTATGACAACTGATTTCTATAGAAACAAAAATAAATCCTTTAAATGTCCACCTGAAGATGAAGACCAAAAAGAAGGAGTACATTTGGAATTTATTTAAAGGACACATAGTATGCTCATTTTACAGGTTCATGCTTTTATTTGGTTCTTCTACCCGAACATGTTTACATGTTTCAGTGCTCAAAAAGCACTTTTTTTTTTTTTTTAAACTGTCTGTCTTTAAGCCCCTCTCCTGAAAAAGCACAGTCTGCTCTCATTGGTGAGCTTTTCCGAGTCTTTCGCATTTACGCTCTCGGTGTCTCTGCACCGGCATTGCAGCCGGGGGAAGACTAGAAGTAACTGTAACAACAATAACTGTGTTACCTGATCAAAGTCTAAGGACCCAAATGTTGTACAATTAGTAAATGTTGCAAGGAAACAGGACAGTGTGGGAATATTCTCTCCTCTTGACTATAGAAAATTCCTCCAACGCACTGTCCACAAGACGTTAAAGGTTTGTTGAGCCAGGGGAAAAACAGCACTGTAGCAACACTTTCTAACTATACTGTATATATATATATATATATATATGTATATATTTATACATATATATATATAGAGAGAGATATAGTATAGTGACATCACAACTGTACAGAAGCACCTTGACCTGCTTTGTAATAAAAAAGACATTGAAATCTCCCTGTTTTACAATTTGGCACCATAAAATATTTGGGTTATTTTGTTGTTGTTTTTTTACAGAACAATGTCAAGATGAAGTTTTGTGTTGTCCAGCTATAGGAAGATGATGAAGATCGGTCATAAGTGTTGGTCTTCATCAGGGTGTCATCACTGCACCCCCAGACCTCTCCAAAATGTCCTCATGTAATAAACATGACCCACGTGGTCCTAAACAAGCAGTACATTTGTGGTATCTGTTTGCCTTCCACAAATGATCTGTACAGACCTCGGGGTGACAGGTTCCAGCTAGTTGAACACAATTGATTTTGATTCCAGACCGATCTAAACAGGAGACTCAGTGAGATTGGGTTGATTGGGTCTGGGACCTTTAACGACCCAGAGCTTCCAGGTGCAGTCTGAGCGGTTTTGCATCCAATCAAGAATCTGTGATCGTCAGCAACCACAAACACACCTGGTGTTGCCTTATTAGCTTATACCCTGCAAAGAAAGACATAATTAACCAAAGGGGGATCAGCACTGCTGAGCAAAAATCTAAATAATGCCCAAGAGGGATTTGGTGTGTTTTGAGGGGGAATCCATCATTTGCTTAATCTAGGAATATGTGACTGCAACATTAGGCCAATAAACCTCATTAAATGTGGATATCTCATTAGTGTTGGAACGAATGATTCATATTTACACACTATTTAGGTCGATTAGATTCAGGAAGATATATTGCATAAGAAACATGTGAATAATCACAAATCTGAAGGTTAATTACAACTGAGGTCTTATTCTGGTCATTTCATCCATCAGTATTAATCACTTAACATCATCACTAAAAACACTCAAATGGAGAAAGAAACTGTTGCGCTCATGCTAAGTTTGACCTCTTACTAAAGTGGTTTGGATCACGTGGCCAAACATTTCGATGGTTTAAATCCTGTCTATCCCAGCAACTACTTTGATGAGTGCAATGTTAACGCAATTGATGAAAATGATAGCTAAAACCTCAAAATATAACACACACGTGGAATAAACTAGAATTTAAAGGATGTGGGAATGCATTTTAAAGCTGCACTATTCGACTGGAACAATGACTTTCTTCCTAAGAAGAAATGGCACAATCAGTGCCTCAAAACGACATGCAAAGCCCTCTAGCAGACAAAGTAATTTTGACAGAAGCAAAGGAGGAAGTCAGGTGAAGCTATTATCCAGTCTTTAAGTCAAGCCTTGTATGCCATTTCTGCAATGCCACAGTGCTGTGTTCCCCGTTGTTTGAGCAGATCTGAGTCACACACAAAAAACAACGAAATTGTCATTGCACTGCTTTCCTATTGATGAAAACGTGTCTCACTGAAGAAATAAGTGATCATAAAAAGGTTCAAAGGTTCGGCCATTGTTTGTTTTGTTCGCCGCAGCGCTTCGGACCCGGAAATAGTATTTTAAAAGGATGTAACGTCAGACTTAAAGACCAGATAGAGCAACAAAGTCAGCATAAGGAGGAAGTCAGGGTCAATGGAGAGTCAACCAGTTCTGCCCCTAAGTGGCCAAAATAACGGATTTATGCAGTATGGCATCACTCCGGTTATTGTTCCCTCTTCTATCGGGGCGGCAGTAGCTCAGTCCATAGGTGACTTGGCCGGGAACCGTAGGGTCGCTGGTTCAAGTCCCTGTGTGGACCATCTATGGAGTTTGGACTGGTGGCTGGAGAGGTGCCAGTTCATCTCCTGGGCACTGACAAGGTGCTGTTGAGCAAGGAACCGAACGCCCAACTGACCAACTGCTGGGGGCGCTAGTCACTGGCAGCCCCTCGCTCTAACATCTCTCCTTAATTGCATGTATAGGTCCTGTCTGTGCATGTGTGTGTATTTCGGGCCTGTGTGTGTAACATGATTAATAATAAGAGTGAAAAAATTCAATTTCCCCGTGCGGGATAAATAAATTAATTCTTCTTCTTCTTCATCGATAAACAAGGTGTGAACATCTTCGTAATGGACAGTAGAAAACATGAAAACCACGGATGTCTTGTCCCACATCTACAATAGAAACCCTGTGGTGACACACTCAGTCAGACAGCAGCTCCATTTCAATATTCCCATGAAGAATTACTGTCATTGTGTAGCAGGAATTGGGAGCCCAGCCAAAGTCTATTGAAGTTTACAATGACATTAGTGGAACAATTGCATCCCAGGAGATCCTGGGCTCTGCACAGAACGTATTGTTCCCCAGGTGGCACAGCGCCGGGACTGTGCCAAGAGCTCAGTTCTGGTCTCAATATGCTGATGACAATACGTGTTAATTGAGGATGTGAAGAAACTTTAACTACATACAGCACTTCCTGTCGTTAACCCTTATGTAACCAATCCGTTTGACTCATAATCGGACGCACTAACACTTGCTTATTTGCAACCTGTCTGATCACCTGACTGCATGTGTGTATTACATTAAAAATGCCCGAATGAATTTATGACTTAATTAAGGATTTTAAGTGGTAAAACAAACAAAACAGAAATATAATTTAAGGTAACTCACAGTCAAAGAGCTACTTTAAGGAAAACAGATGTTTCCTCCGACAGTAGAGCTGCAGACGACAGGACGTTCTAATTCTAATGGACTAAACTAGATGTTGAGGTTACAAGTTTAATTATTTTTTCCATTTCCTTAGGTTAATTTACAATAATATGGGCGACATCTCATGGAGAATAAGGATTAAGTCATTTGGCATTCCCCAAAATCTACAATTAACTACTGAATTTATTAGAGCTCTACAGTTTGAACATTTGCATTAACAAACTGAGCCGTTGTGCTGCTCCCATCCACATGATTTACATCTGGTTTGGGTGTGTGTGTGTGTGTGTGTGTGTGTATGTGTGTGTGTGTGTGTGTGTGTGTGTGTGTGTGTGTGTGTGTGTGTGTGTGTGTGTGTGTGTGTGTGTGTGTGTGTGTGTGTGTGTGTGTGTGTGTGTGTGTGTGTGTGTGTGTGTGTGTGTGTGTGTGTGTGTGTGTGTGTGTGTGTGTGTGTGTGTGTGTGTGTGTGTGTGTGTGTGTGTGTGTGTGTAAATGAATATGTTTGGACAGGAGCTTCCCAGCAGGCCGGACACAAGAGCCGACCTTTACTCTCTTTCCCACTGAAGCTGAATAGATGAAAACAATTACAATAGATTTAGCTTTGTGTCTGTGTGTGAGAGAGGCGCATATAATGTATCACTAATACATTATATGTAGCAAACGTCCAGGAAATTATTGTACTTCTCCCAGATGTTCCTAATATAAACATGTACTCGTACCTTAGACCTCTTAGCTGTGAATATAGTTAGATCTGTTTGAGTAAATTGTTTAAATGATCTAAAAAAGGCGGAGGAAATCAGACAGTTGGGAGTCTGTAATACTTGGATGATTGTTGCTTGATTATATATCAACTATGTGAGCAATTTAATGGTCTGTATTTGTTTTAGAGTAGGGATAGATGATGAGAATGTGTATATAGAGAGCAGAGGCAGCGTTGTGTAATGGCAAAGAGAGAATAGAAAGGTGAGAGAAGGGCTGCAGTGTAAAAATGAGAGATAAAGTATGGAGAGCAATGGGAGCATAAACAAACAAGGTAATAGGTGTATTAGGAAATGGGAAGAGGGAAGGCAGTGGGGGGGGGGCAGAGTGTGAAAGAGAAAGAGACAAATGGTGAGAGAACAATAGATGGAGGGTACAGGAAGAAAAATAAAGAAAAGAGAAGAAGATTCATCATTCACCTCCTCTCTTCCCCCTGCAGCCCTGAAGTCCTAATGGCTCACTATCACCTCCGGGCCCAGTGATGTGATGTGCAGCAGCAGTGAGCAGGTGGATAAACAGTCCTACCGGTAACAGGAGGAAGCCCACACATGCTCCAGGTGCTGACCCGGAGACCCAACGCCACAGATTTGTGAGACTGTAATGGGAACATGTGTAAGCCACTGACATGTGGGGTCGTAAAAAACACAGCTAACAGCTACAGCCTCCAAAACTCCTCAGTCCCTCCAGATATGAGCCTGATGTGTTCAGAAATATATGACAGGATTTATTTTAGCAATACACTGCAAAGCCCCCCCTCGACAAACAAGCTGTAATAAAAAAACTGTGAAAAAAAAACAGTAAAGGACTGGCAGCAAAGTTTCGACGAGTACCATGAAGTTACAATAAATAACGGTATCACAGAATTACATGTAATAAACATTAAAAAAACATTTTAAAGTCAAGATCAGTTGAATTACATTAAATTTACTGTAATTTAATATGGTTATTTACTGTAATTTCACAGTATATGTCTGGAAACTTTGCTGCCAGTCGTTTCACCATGTTTTTACAGTTCATATTTTTACAGTGCACATATTGACAGATGCATTGCATTCTTTACCTTGTAAATCGTAGTTTAACCAAATAATAATAACGATGGATTTAAACTATAAGCCCAGTTACTACTATATAACTTGCTCGTTATCACATTATCTTGTGACATGAAGTGTGATTCCTTCATCACATTGTGGAATATCATGAGATGAAACCACAGAATGACCTTGAGTGACGTTGTTTTGTTATGTTTGTTTGTGTGTTTGTCGAGGTGATTGTGATCCAGGGAACTTGGCTGATATCAAACAAAAATCAACAGTAATTCAGTTCAATACAATAACATTTTATTTATAGTATCAAATCATAACAAAGGTTATCGCAGGACACTTTCCATATAGAGTGGGTCCAAACTGATTTATTCAGGATTTACAGAGACCCAACAGTTCCCCCAACAGCAACTTGGAAACAGTGGTGATGAAAAAAACCCTCCTTTTAACAGGCAGGAGGGTGGGAACAGGCTCCAGGCTCCATGGTGAGTGGCCATGCGTCTTGACCGGTTGTTTGGGATAAAGCATGAGAGAGAGATTCATACATGCACAGCAACTACAATAATGACATCAACAACTATGATAATAATAATAGTAGTGGATATAGAGTATTTTCAATAATAGCAGTAATAATAATAGAAATATGAATAATAATAATTATAGCAGCAGGAGGTATCAAGCAGGGCAGCAGCAACAGACGCTGGTTGTGCACTAACTATGAAACTGGATCCAAAGAAAGCAAATATGTTGAAAAATTCCTTTGAAACTAGTTATAAAAGACTTTAAATGTAAACATATTTCAGGTATTTGCGGTTGAATCTAGAATGCATTGTAATGAGTTTCGCTCATGGAGAAGTCTCCTTCTGAAATAAGAGGGGGCTTGGTGCTGTGAGGAGCGCAGAGAGCACAGCTTAGTGTTATGTAAAAGATTTTCCGGGGCACGGCTGAGTATGAAGCTGATTTTGAAAATGTGGAAGAGGCTACACGAGATTTCAGAATGAGACTTCTTGAGCATGACTAAGTTCAGTGTACTGTAAAAAACAATGTTTGAGTTTGAGAAAATAACCCAGATGATGTCATCAGGGTGTGAGGTGGCCTATGAAAGGAGTGGGTGGAGAGTTTGGCCCGCAGGAGGGACTAAAAGTCCCCAGTATGGAGAGTTTTCATCTGAGTCCCCCAACTTTATCAAAGTGCAACTAGCTGCTGGAGTACGGCTTTAAGATTAAGGACATAACCAAAATAACTTTCTTAAATTGGCCCTTTATTCAGTGCACTTTCTATCACTGATTAGTGTGTAAAATGAATTTACAATATTTGGGTTTAGTTTTAATCTTATCTTTCATTTCGTATTTCCTAATATATTGTAATGCTGCGGATGTCATTGTTCCTCCTGTTTTTCAAATCACTGGGTGTTCAGTTCATCTGTCATCTAGGTAACCCTTTGCCCTCTTCAGGCTGCGTGTTTTGAGAGCGTATTGAAAGAATGGTGCATATACCACAAATGTCATGCCCTCTCCAGAAGGAATAACAATGGAAGGTGGAATGGGTTAAGGGCGAGAAGCAGGGGAAATACCACGCTATAAATACGTCAGAAGTGCTGTGTCTGAGTCTGTGAAAGGTCGGTGTTGACTGCTGCAGATCTAGATTTAAGGCGCTGCGAAGGGGTGTAGACTGTAAGCAGAGGAAAGAAATGGGTGCTGATTATTCCGGGTCAGTGGCCCTTACCCCACACACACAGACTTACACCATGCATCCATACACCTCACAGAGCTTAAGTTAATATACTGCGAAAGCTTTTTTTACTTTCTCTCACAAACTCATACACACTGCTCAGCACACTCAATACTGTTTCCTGAGTCCAACAGAATGTTTTCTAATCTCTCCAGAGTTATGGTACATTACACATGTTATGTCTGCGGCAGACTAACCCTCCGCTGAACTACAAAGAAACTCGACATAGGTGAGGCTGAAGTCAGAAGGGGGCCCGAACTCTGTTAAGTGCTCCCACATGTGTTGTGTTTAACTCTGTATGCGGGAGTGTGCCAACTTTTGTTCATGTCTGCGTGTTTGCATTTTACTATGCAATTAATTTTCAGGAATTTAGTCGCCCCACATGGATGTCTGCATGTATGACATCATTCTTGCCATAGTGTGTGTGTGTGTGTGTGTGTGTGTGTGTGTGTGTGTGTGTGTGTGTGTGTGTGTGTGTGTGTGTGTGTGTGTGTGTGTGTGTGTGTGTGTGTGTGTGTGTGTGTGTGTGTGTGTGTGTGTGTGTGTGTGTGTGTGTGTGTGTGTGTGTGATTCACACATCAGGCCTGGGGACCATCAGCACAGATAAGCTGTCTCAAAATCTTGGCCTCAGAACTGTCTGGACCGGTTTTCCTCAAATGTTTCCAAGTCAAACGTTCGAATCAACGCTCCCAACTTGAGTGGGGAACATTGGCACAGTGTCACAGGACTGATCCCCAAATGCATTCACCATTATTTAAAAGTATAAGAGAGAGCGAGGTAAAGAGAGCATCGCCGAAAGCGAGTGAATGATGAGAGTGAGCACCGTTCAGTGAGGACAAAGCAGTAAATCAGAGAGAGGAATAAAACTGTGCTATCTGATTGTTGCACGGACGTTATGTTCGAAGCACAATAAGCACATGCATACCTCCGCACAGACCTGCTGGAAGGGACTGCACTGTTGGATTATGAGGGAATCCAGACCTTCCTCCTGTCTGTGTGTTTTGTGTGTGTGTTGTGAGTGAATTTTAAGCAAACTTTTGAACTGTTGCAAAAAAGAAATTTGTTTTAGATGCGTTTCCATCAACTTGTTTGGAGCGAATATACCTGCCAACGTAGTTTCTTCAGAAGTTGGTGCTATAGGCTACGTATGGCTGTAATCCCCCAGTAAATAGAGCAGAAGTCTAGGTTGGGTAGCAGAAACTAAGCAAGTTGCCTGGATCATCTATCTATGTGAGAGAAAGGTCTTCAGGAATTTATTTCAATAGGGCAAGTTTGGATTGTTCTTTCATGTCACATAGTATTGGCCATGTTGTCAAGCTGTCTGGAGACAAAGACACGTTATGAGAATATCCGGAATCAGATTGTCAGTCAGACATTTTGTGAAAAAAACATAAAAACGTATTTGCATAGTTGAGGAGGTTTTATAGCATTTCCCATTCTCATAAAGCTATTCTAATGCAAATCTTTAAAATTGGGAATTGAAATAAGTTTATGGAAACAAGGCTAGTATCTGACGCTGATGGGGAGGGGCATGACAAAGCAGTGGTTGGGTATCAGAGGGCTGCTCACCCTGCAGACTGTTATTGGCACCCAGAAATGTCCCTGTCCACCTCAAAATAAGAAGAA
The DNA here is from genome assembly GCF_963691815.1 of Echiichthys vipera. Classification (NCBI taxonomy): domain Eukaryota; kingdom Metazoa; phylum Chordata; class Actinopteri; order Perciformes; family Trachinidae; genus Echiichthys; species Echiichthys vipera. The sequence goes on from NC_139838.1 coordinate 21,308,997, forward strand.
GATACAGACACCACCACACACTAGTTTACATTGTTTTTAGGATAATACTTCATAGTATACCTCTATAACTAATTATATTTCATGTTAATAATTTATTCATTTTGAAAGTTCTCCTCAGGTCTATTGATCTTTTTAGTTTCTTTCAGCTCATTGGTCGGATTTTATGAGCTGGCAACTTTACCGTGGTTTACGGTACGTAACTTATTGTTGCTGCAAGATCAGATAGAAGTTAGCATAATAGCTTTAATGTTTGGCATTTTCACTTCCTAACAGGCAATTTAGACAATATTATTCCACCGGTGACCTTTACGTTTGCTTGTGTCGTCGTCCGTGTCTTTTCTTTGTACAGCTGTGTCTAGCAGAAATGCCATATTCAGAGAGCATAGCAACAAAGCTGGAATGATGATGGCCAAAACTACACAATTAAGACCCAGATTGTAAAAACTCAGTTAACGCTGAGCCTCTTTCTGTATGTATACAGCAGACCTGGATACAACACTACTTTTATTTTGTCTATGATTCAGTATGACTTGTGAAATAAGGGTATTTTTAATTACATTTGTCCTTGCAGTATGAAAGAATACATCACCTGCTTTCACTTTGCAAAGAAACAAACCCCTGCCTCCACTTTAGTGATAAATGGAGCTTTACCAAGATCATGAATCCTTTCATTTACTGCAGAAAGGCTCAGAATGGGCATGTTTTTGAGGTCCTGTCATGTATGCAGAGCTGATATCGCTGATAAATAATGTGAGGGTTCAGCCATGTAAACCGCGCCTCACTTATCTGTCACTGCCCACAACATCATCATAGGAACTGAGCCGAAAACATCTGTTGGCCTCTAAAAAATCAGCTCTAATGAGAAGTTTCTAGAAGAGAAATATGATGTGTAGTTGTCTAATTCCATGTGTTTGGACATCTGTTTGTGCTTGTTGCCATAATCAATTAGGTTTGCTTTTGATAACACAGTGTTGACTGTAATATATTTCATTATTTAAGCAGATCTGGGCCAATTTTCTGACATTCATCCCCGGTTACGCTGGTAAATGGGTAATGATGAGACCGAAAGCCATCACAGCAAGAAGAACACTGGCCAACATCAACACAGCCACGCAAAAGTGCCTCACCTTCCCTACATCAGTATTTTACTGCTCTGCTGTGGGAGCTGAGCTGGCATTTTAATGCTCACTCTTTATTGCTTTTCCTCCTGTTGGTCTGTCTTCCTGCCCACGCGTGTGTGTGTGTTACTCCAGATATCATAGGTCTAGCAGAACGCAGCTCTGTTACCATAGTACCAGCTGGACAACAAGTGTACACAGTGGTGAAGATTAAGACGTGCAGGCTGGAGCTGGCAGTGAGCAGGCAAAGGGCTCTGCTGTTACTAATGATGCTGTATTATAGTGCCAGGGCATTCCTTGCTGCTTTTCCACGAAACTACAGAAGGATTTCAAGAGAAAATTGAAAGAGAGAAGAAAGAGGGATGGGAAAGGCATGGAAAGGCTGGACGTTATGTATAGTATGTCTGACGGCTACAGCTGCCAGCTGCTCCAGTCTGAACATCTGGAGTTGGGGCCTCATTGGATGAAAGACGAGTGCTGGATGAGTTTGAGTGTCTCTATGAAGTTTAAATAAGTAAAATCTCTCTGGAGTCCTTGTGTGTCACTGCTGATGGGAAAGTGAGGTTACAGGTTAATTAATCTATCATATTATCTAAACACTGATGTTCTGAGTAAAAGTAACAATTATTGAAAATCAGGTCTTTTTTTACGACGTGTCCTCTTGAGAAATAGTTTGACGTGGCGATATATGCTTATTCGCTTTCTTGCTAAGAGTTTAGATGAGAAGATTGATGCCAGGTTGTCTGTTAAATATGAAGTCAGCAGCCGGTTATCTTAGCATAAAGACTGGAAACAGGGGGAAATAGCCTGTATTTCAGCAAATATCATATTGTTAAAAAATCTATACAATCTTATATTGTGATACATATAAAAACTCCTAAGACTAGCTCGCTTTCACCATGAAAAATGACGATTAGAATCCTTCATAAAGCTTGTTTTTATTTATTTGTATAATTGTGTGGCTCTATTTCTGATTTATAAATAAGATACATTTTCGGGAAATTCATAATATGTCAGTTAAAATACACATTTTAGTTGTGTCACCAGGTTTTCTCTCAGTCCTGTCACCCTGACACAAATCCTCCTGTGAAATTTTGGGACGTTCCACAAGTCACGTGACAAACAGGAAGTAGCATCCTATGAGTTTCCTGAAGGCCACAGGAAGTCCAAAGTAAGTTCTCTCCAGTTTTCTGCTCTTTTATCATAAGTATGACTCATAATGTCAATCTCCATGAATAGTCCTGTTAACGTAATCATTTCTTAGATGTTTTTCTTTTATTTAAATAGATAGTTTTTGTAATGTGCTGAGTGTCCTCATGCTATTAGCATTGATGTCATGTGGTTACATTTAGTGTATTTTCCAATACTGTGTAAAAAAAAAAACTCCTGTTACTCATATGAACCATCTTCCCATTTTGAATAGTCAAACATGTCTAATTAGATTCAGTGCTGGAAAAAAAGAATTAAGTTTAATTTTGAAATGTTACAACAAATCCAAATGGCACCGATTCAGCAGAAAAGGTTAACAGTAGCCATGCTCAGCACTCTCGGTACCCTGCATGACATAATGCCTCACTCCGTATCTGACAGTACTAAATGTCATCTGTGCTCACAAAGCCACAACATCCACTATTAGAGCAGGGAAACTCAGAAAGTGGATTAAAAGACAAGGCCTTCGCCCGATAAAATATTTTCTGTAGTGAGTTTAGCGTTAATTGACATTTATCCGTTGACCTTTTGTGCTAGTCCTGACCTTTTGACCTATAATCAAAATGAAAAACAGCCCTTTCAGTTTGTTTGTGTGCAGTCTTCTAACCACAGCTGGCAGTCTGGACCATGTCCCTTTATGTGTAACTGATCCAAATTAGGACATTATAATTTATAGTCATGCAAACTATTCTTACAACATATTTTGCATACTCTGTTGCTACGCTTTCCTTTTTCCAGCACACCACAAATTGTCACAGACACAATAGCCCCACTTGAAAAATCCCAGCGCTGAACACGAGCTATAATTTTGTGTCTGATTTCAGGTGACCGCACTCTTTCCTCTGGACAGAAACAGCCAGCGGTAACAGCAGCGGGTTTCCTGTGAGTACAATACAACAATCCTGCAACACACAGCCACGACTGTCATTGTTCTCGTGGTCCCGGCCAGTGGTCAGATAATGCAGACGTGGTTTGGTCACTCGGAAAATCTCCACACGATAAAGCCGGATTGACCAACACCGATACACACGCTCTGTTTTTCTGTCACTCTTATCAGATTGGAAACCTTTTCACCTCATGCGCCGCTAACAATGTATCCATGTGTCGAGGTTGCCGTCATCCCGCAGCGAAGGAAAAAATTCACCTCACCCAGCAGCTGCACTTAAAACAAAAGAGCTTAGGCAGCAGCTTGAGGTATAAGTTGAGCCATAACGGTAATGCATTTTAATGAGGCTGGACCACGGAGGCTGTCCTGGAAATAGACGCAGTGTGGTCCATTTCCTCTGCAGATTTTTAGGAAAGGGCCAGTGTGCATGAAAATGGGCTGCTGTGGAGGAAATGGGCTTTTATGTTGAACATATTATGCCAGAATATATGTATATATGTGGGTATGAATGGATCGCTGTGGACCGCTCTGCCTACTCCCACTCAGAATTTAATCTTAGCACATTGAAAGCACATTTAAGAAAACCTTCCTCTGCTAATCTATTATGGCTGACTGCTGGTCTGCTCTGCTGCCTGAAAGAGACATATAAATGTTGCAAATTCAATGTAAGATAGCAGTAGCTTTGAATTTCAACCATGTATTTCTTAATCTTGCATTTAAAAAAAAAAAAAAAGACTTCATGAATACTTTTTTTTCTGATTTTAAACGTTACATATTGTAAAAGCGAGCTTTCCATGTCTCTGCTGATAATAAAGCAGGCCGAGGAGTGATTTAAATACTGTTAAAGTATCAAAATGCTCAGTTCACAGAGAAATGCACACAGCCTGTATTCAGAAACTGTGCCTTGAAACGAGCCGTCGGGACTTCTGTACAGTTGTGATGTCACAACTACAGTATACTATATATAGGTAGAAAGTGCCGTTTTAGTCATTCCACGGCTGCAATGACGGTGCAGATGCTGAAGATCCGGAAACACTGACCAATCAGAGAAGACTGGGCTTTTTTGGGAGGCAGTCTTAAAGAGACAGGCGCTCAGAAAGAGAGTGAATACAGGTATATTCAGATGGACAGAATGTGAAAAAATAATGTCTTTTTTTAACATTAAAGCATGAAAACATGTTCTAGTAGAAATGTAAAATACAAGAACGGACCTGAAAATGAGCACAATATGGGACCTTTAAAGGCGAGTGATAGAAAACATCTTGAGAGAGCAGCTTTAACGACAAAAAGACTCGCTCTGTTAGCCGTGTCAACAAAGGCCAACACATCACTGACACTGTTGGTATTGTGTATGCACCAGCTGATTATGTCGTAAGACCCTTTTTTACAATTTCGTAAACACTTTCTTTCCTTCTTTCCTCTGGATTCCTCAGATGCCACCAGATGCAAAACTAAACAGGAAAGATGGGATTTTAAAGCTACAGAGAAAGGACCGGGTACGTTTGGTTCTCATTGATTTCTTTAATATATTCTGTCAAACACGACATCTCTGCTTTGGTTTTCAGTTGTTACTGGCCTTTTTAAATGGCTGGAACAGTATAAACGCTTGATACCAATATACTATTATTTCATGTGTTTTTGGGAGGATAACATTTTGGTTGAAAAACTTAATCACTTAGCCATATTGTCAGGAAGAGTCCCGTTCTGCTGAGAAACATCATATTTCACATCCGGACTTCATGATGAAATTCCGGGAAAGGAAAAAAAAAAAGATGAATAAATAAAAACTCCAGCGTCTCACGGCTGCATCGGAGCAGATCTGAGCACTTAAGTCTGATTTCCTCAAATATCTAAATCACCCTGGTGTCAGACGAGGTGGAGGGAGCGCTCTGCAAGGAAATTCCTCGCAGCGAGAGAGCTGGCAGTCACTCTGTTTGGATAAGCACACTGCAGTCTGGCAAAGAAACAGAGGTGGTTGGCTCCGAAAGCAAGAGTGAACTCCATTAGATCTGATGAGCAAATGTGAAATTGATGTCTTTGTCCAAATGGGGGGGAAAAAATCATTTTATCTGAAAGCAGTGTATTCAACACAGACATCAGTATTCAGCCTTGGCATCTGTAAGTACAGTATGTGCAGCTTGTATTCAGTGGAGAATATGTTATGATATGCCATCAGCAGCTTGTTCTGAGCCTCATTAGCTGCACTATATGGGACTGCAATCCAGTGGATGGACTGAATAAAGCATACAATGGCTCTGTTAGTGAAGGGATGTAATTTTCTTGTCATTTGCATGCTGTGTTGTTGCACAGGCTATGAGGGAACATACAGCGATTCAATCTCACTTTATGTCATGCACAGTTTGTTTAAAAAGAAGAAATCGCGAGCAGGCTTTCCATGATCAAAGTCATCCACGAGAGCTGAGCTTCGCCTCGGTTTCCATGGAGTGGCTGAAAATAAATGCATGTTCACAGTCACGGTAAATTTACAAACCGGCGAGGGAAAATGACTGCTCCGGCCGGGGAAAAGCTTATGGAATGAGGCGTTAAATTAAATCCATTTGGACTATTGACGTCACACTCGCAGCCATGTATTTCAACTGCATCTTAAAATGTTTGGCATATTTCACCCCTGGCCAAGAGAACCAACATGTTGGCAGAGTGCTTGGTTTTTGTTTTTTGATATTAAACACATTTTCACACACATCATTTACACTGGAGTATAAGAATTTAAGCAGCACTTTATTTTAGCCCCCCACTATAAACACTCTATAACATACTGTAATGTAAGCAGGACATTTTAAAGTGCATATTAATGTTTTTGTCAATAATAAGTAATATTATTAATATAGTATTAATAATAATAAAACACATTTATGAATTTAATACAGTATTTATTTATCTATTTCAGTACTTCTTCACTCAAATCCAAATGATGTGGGGAACTTTTTTAGGTTAACTTTTTTTTTTTCTAAGCATCATTTTTACACCTGGTTTTAAAATATGTTTGGGTGATCCAAGTTCAGATTGACTGACGTAAAAAATGCACATTTCCTAAAGTGTCGAAGTCTTCCTTTAATACGTATGTCCGAATGCTTGCAATGATGATATAGTGTATTATCAGTTTGAGTATTATTCGAGATAAGGAGGAGTTAAAGTAAAGGGTTACCGTGCACTTTACAAATGTGTTTCTTTTTTATTTCCAGTCTCTATCAATCCCTTTTTCTCGTTTTCTCTCCCATTGTTTACCACATGGCCGTAGTTCAGCTCCTTGTCCTTATCAGTGTTGGGTCATGGTGGTATTTCCTGCTGCAACAAGAGCAGAAGGTGGCACAGGATGAGTGCTGCTTCCTGTGCTGGCACACCCAACATGTACCCACTGGCCCCAACCACTCAGCACTGCAGTCAGTCATGTGTTCAAGGGGAGTTGAAGTTGACCTCAAGATAGAGCACATGTTTATCTCATCACTCAAACTGCACATCTGTTTGCCTGAGATCAAAGATGGCCTCGTGATGCTGACTTTTAGAGGTCTTTTGCGTACTGGACAATATGAATATAGAGTGACAAAAAGATGGGGTTTGGTGTGAGCCTTGAGGTGAAATTAGGAAAATGATGCTTAAACTCTGTAAGGCTGCACACTGCCTCAATCCCCTAAAAAAAAATCCATTTTGTAGAGTAAAAACAACACGAATCAAAGCTTCTGAGAAGTTAGATCACAGGACACTTTGAATAGATCTTTGAAGATTCTGCTGTAATCATCAGATTAAGATTAAAGGTTGTATTTTATGCAATATTTTCAGGTTCCTTTTTGTATTTTGGGTTTCTACTATGTTTACATGCATCAATGTTTAAAAAACACATACTTTTTCTCATCCTGTCTGTCTGAATATACCTGCATTCACTCTCTGTCTGAAAAGCCCCGTTTTAGCATGTGTCTCTTTAAGCCCCACCTCCTGAAAAGCTCAGTCTGCTCTGATTGGTCAGCTTCTTCGTCTCTGCACTGTCACTGCAGCCACGGAATGACTGTAACGGCACTGTAGTGGCATCTTCTACTTATATATTGTATAAAGTTATGAAGTCAAAACCCTACAGAAGTCCTGACGGCTCGTTTAAAGCGTATTGTATAAAAGATGGACATAGCCTCTCCGGCAGGGCCCGTTCCCTCAACTTGAGCAAATTGTATTCGCCTGTGGGAGCCGCCATCTTGTTGACTTTGACTCCTCCTCATTTCCTCTTACCAATGGTGTGACTTTGCAGGGAGGGAGAGACGGCCGTCTGGCTGACGTCTACTAAATTAGCAACATTAGCACCACCACCTGGGAGCTAGGCTACTTGAAGACGCTGCTAGATAAATGGGAGTGGAAGTCTATGTTGAGATCCTGTCCTGAAGTGAGGACCAGAGGCTAACTGTCACTTAAGAGGCTGCACCCCTAATTACTCATAAACTTTAACCTTTAATAAAATAAAAACTAGCCTGGTACAAAAAAATTCACCCCCCTCAGTGTTGTCATGGAGATATGACCTAAACATACAGACTAGAATGTCTTTTTGTACCAGACCTTAAACAGGTTTAATTATGCTGTGAAAACGGCCTGTTTAACATGGGTGGTCAATGGGAAGTCGCTCTATTGGAGAATAGACACTTGGAGAACTGCAGTTTTTGGTACTTTCGTATTGGATCAACCAGGAAGTTGCTGTGGTGAGGGTTTGGTTCAAAGGCACAGTTTCTGAATATGGGCTGTATGCATTTCTGTGTGGATTGAGAGTTTTAATACTTTCACAGTATTGGATATAGCATCTCCCGCAATAGCATAAAGCGTTAAGGAGAAACTTTGAAGGCCAGCTTTAACAAAATAAATTCTTTGGGCACAACTCAAAGTGGCAGAAAATCGATCTAGACGATGAGTGAGTTATGGTTCAAAAGTTCAGGCCAAAATGTAAAGTTCATTTTTATAGCGCCACCATCTGGCCAAATTGCACCAAATTCAACAGTGCTTCCTTGGGTCCCCAGCAATATACTTTCCAAGTGTGAAGTAGATCAAATTAACTTCTCTCAAGATACACGAATGACAGACACACATAAAGAAAGATTCCTTGCTTTATAGTCAGAGAATGAGAAAATAATCAATAAAACATTAGTGCCCATTTAAAATGCCATTAAAAGTGCCTTCAGATAACCAGTGCACAATTTTAGTTATGTAATGATATGTAATTAAAAAGGCATCGTGCCCATGCTTGCAGAGAGGGAACTTTGGACAATATTTGATTTTAAATAAACGGATAAATGTCACAAAACTCTGAGATTTTTAAATGTTTTAATATGCTCAAATTAAGTGCTTTCATCTTTGTGCATCAACCTCTCAAGAGACCCCCCAACTCCAAAAGGCTTTGGGTGGAGATGTGACATTAATATATTGTGTGTAATGTCGTTTCATCTCGATGTTGGCGCAGCCTTTCCCATGGGAAGTACACAGACGAATCTTTGGTCTCATCAGGGGGAATCTGCAGATGTTTGTAAATACGCATACGGCTGCTGAGACCAGGGAGGACTTGCCCTTCAAACACTCTGATGTTGAATGTTTTTTACAAGTGGGTTTCTTGGGAAACCATGATCACTGGGCTCGCTCGCTGAAAGTATTTGGAGTGTGGCCTGTTACATGTCATTGAAAATTGGGTTTTCTTTGCACACGCCCATCCCCGCCATCTCCGAGCTGCATCCCACAATGAGCCGACTGTAAATCAGTGGATGCCGTTTGTGTATTACAACCTTCAGAGAACCGCTGACATTCTCAGTGCTGAAGATTGATATTGGCACTTGCATTTAACCGAGTTGAGGACAGTATAAGCTTCAGAAGTAACCTTATATTACACGTTATCTTAAGCGACGTCTACTCTTATATATATATAAACCACTCTTGCAGACAAGCTGGGACAAGCCTTTTTCACAGCAGACATTTGTGACAGTGAGAAAACACAGGTTTTGATATTAACATTAGCAATGTCTCAGTTCTATTAAAATGCTACAATAAGTCATAATAGTGTGACACTCAGCCAACATGCATAAGATGATAAAAAAAGATACAACTTTGTTGACTGTCAGCAGGGAAATTCAGTCATTGCAGATGTACAATAGAAACAACGGAAGTCAATACAGATGTTCACACCAGAATAATGCATGATAGGATTAAGTGTATTAAATGTAGTAATATCATAGAATATAGTGCAATTAAAATTCAATGTGGCTTTTTAACATAATATATTATGATATGGTAAATTATGACATAGTGACAGGAATGAGTCATAGTATAACGTGCTGAAGAGTTGTATAATATAGATAATGCATATGATTAAGTGTATTAAATGTACTAATATCATAGGAATATAGTGCAATTAAAATTCAATGTGACTTTTAAACATTACATATGGTAAATTATGACACTGCTGTGTGGATGTTCTTCCCGTGTCTGCGTGTGCGTGTGCCCTGCGATAGACTGGCATCCTGTCCAGGGTGTACCCCGCCTCACGCCCGGTGTCAGCTGGGATCGGCTCCAGCCCCCGCGACCCCGACAGGGGCGAGCGGTTGAAGATGAATGAATGAATGACATAGTGACGGGAATGAGTCATAGTATAACGTGCTGAAGAGTTATATAATATAGAATAAGTACAACAGTATATAGTATATATGTAGTATAGTGCAGCAATATAACAAAGTGTAAAAGTATAAAATATATCATGTAATACAGCAATATAAATAGAATAGAATATAAATATATATCACACATGTGGTATAGTATAATATATAATAAGAAGATATATCACCAGTATGGCGAGGAATAGAATAATGAGTCCAGCAGAGAGACAATGGAGAGGCGAGGTTATTGTTTCAAGTGTGTGGTGTTCTACGGTTCACACTGCTGTTGTACAGTCTGATGTGTGTGTTGTCAGTCCAATAACAATACCAGCATCCTGAAAAAAAGGAAGCTAAAGGAATTCATTCATCATCTTGTTATGGACACCTGTGTTTTTCACCGTGACATGTCAAAGTGACTTCCGTATAAAAGGCCTAATACAGCGCTGGAGGAAGTATTCAGCTCGTACAGTAGGTCGCCACAGATTCCGGAGAGGGAATCATCTGGCTCATAACAGCAAAAGGTTTCACTTTGTTCACCAGGGAGTCTCTCACTTTGTGTTTCGGGCTGTTTGGTGCAGAGCAGGTAGTATGCAGTCGTTTTATCTGAGTTTGTTTCTGCTGAAAACAGCAGCCTGCTGCGGCTGAAAACAGGTCTGAAACAGGAAAGCACTGTAAAGTTGCGGGCCATAAACGGAAACCATGAAAGACCCTAAAACACACCGTAGCTGAGCGCTGCAGAACCGGATGATAAGTGTCAAAGGTACATTATTCACTATGCAGAATGACCCCAGTTAGTGTTATACGTGTATGTATATTATTTAACGCAGAAAAATCTACACATGATTTTAATGTTACAGGTGGAACTAACTGTACCTACATACAATCATATCATATCAAGTCAAATTTTATTAGCTATGTAGTATTATTCTGTAAAACAAAATCTAAATTACTAAGCTGTCAAGAGTATAAAAGTATATTTTTGCTTAATGCAGGGAGGTAGAACTACAAATATCCAATTCAAATGCTTAAGTAAACTGTACTTAAAGGCTTACTTAGTACTTGTTGTTGTTGTCAAAGCCTCCACTGTGATATGATGCAGTAGGTTGTTAGGCTGAACAGGTCTGCAAGCATACAGTTTTATAATCCACATGGTTTCATTAAAGCACAGATTGCATGCAGTGCACATGTTTCCTTTTTAGTACGCATGACGTTCTTTGATATAAAGCATTCACTCCCTCACAACACAGCAGAAGACACTTTGATTCTGTAACTGTATCTGCAGCCACACTAGGGACTTCATATTGAAACATTTAATCGCGGACAGGGCAACTAAATCTTCCCCCCTCTCCGCTGACATAGTCCGTTCCCTGTAATCAAGGTTTGGTGAATGGCATGACCATCATCTTCATCATCTCCTCTTTGCTCTCACCACAGAAATAGTTACAGACTGGGGACTGATGGCAGGACACAGGCTCGGGGCTCGTTTAACCCTACGCTGCACAGAGCACAGCATGATCCCCCTTGGAGCGATTAGATACTTTGAATGTATCTATTGTTAAAAGCCACTTAAATGGTTTATTTGTGGCATTATGTGCTCAGGAAAGACATGGCTTTCCAACATTATCAGGAGAGGCAGAAAGCCGTTTTTTGCTAAGCCTGTTTCTGTTTCCTGTTTCCTCTTTTTGCTGCTTTGTGGTCTCAAATTTAGTAGCTTTCGGGTTTACAATGTATGCCAATACTTAGTGCCTTAAATGTTTTACAGATGATGAGATTTATTTTCAATCGGCTCTTCAGAATGCCTGAATAATAGGTTTTTAGCAAGAGTTTTGTGAGAAAGTATTTATGTACTGTACAGTATGGTCAATATGCAATGCTTATTCAAAACGAGCATGCATCTCCACACACCAAGAAACAGGATGTTTCAGTCAGACAGAGACGGAGTCACACGCTGCAGTGTTTGCTCACAGGCTTGAATACCCACTGCAATGTGTTGTCTTTCTAAAACCAGCTTTGGCACAGTTCTGAACACCTAATGATGTTCTGCCAGAGAACAATGTGTTGGGATACCAAAGGTTGTAACCTTTGGAGCGTTTAATATAAACTTTCCCTTCCTTCACAGCGTCTGACTAATGCTGGGAGGCGAAGCCCGTTCACAGCGGTGGGAGAAGACACAGAGAGGCTGTTGTTGTCAGAATGGGCCATTGCGACTTCCTTAGGTTTACCAATGGCACCGAGAAGACTGTGCCAAATCATTGTGTGGGACGGTGTGTGTGTAAGTGTTATTGTGCAGGGCTCTATTAGAGTGTGCAAACCCACATGCAAGCCGCGTTGAGTCAGATTTCCTCAGTTCTGTGCGCTTTGACAGAATTTGTGGCAAAGTGCGTGCACTGAACTTAAAAGCAAGAGGTCGTGTTTAATAGTACCATCTTTCCTGTACACGGACTGGGTTCCTGCACATGTCTGTGGGTTCAAAATGATTCAAATGTGTTTGTTTGCATGCTGTATTAGTCATAGTCCTCTTATGAGTTGCAGTTGTGAGACGCATGTTTGTGATGATTTAAAATGGATTTTAACCATGCTGGTGGTGTGGCTCCCGGGATGGCAGGCAATGGCAGACTGTCGGTTGTTCCATCAATTTGGCAATATTTTAAAAACAGCCTATTGGATGGATAACATTTCATACAGACATTCGTGGTATCCAAAGGAGGAATCGTAATGACTTTGGTGGTCCCCTGACTTCTTATCTAGCTCCATTATCTGGCCAAAATTTCAATTTGTCCAGTACTTTACTTGATACTTGTACTTAGTGTTTAGTGCTAAAAAATGTCAGCATACTAACACACTTAACTAACTGATGGTATCCGCATTGCCGGCATTGTCATGAACATGCTAGCATGCTAACGTTAACATTTTTTAAGCTCAAAGCACTGCTGTGTCAAAGAACAGACATTATGGCTGGATGGATGGATCTTCTTTATCTGGATTTCACCTTTCACACTCTTCTCTTTTAATGATGGACGTGCATTGATCTTAAATCCTTAGAAGACACTTGAAAGCTGCACTATGCTGTTTCTTGTGCAGTGTTACTGTAACACTGTCAGAGATAATGTCTCAATCTCTCTGGGGGTCAAAGTGATGTCTGAAAGATTGAAGAGGTACTTCCTGAGGCACATCCATCTGACAGATTGATATCAAAAGAAGCCTTATATTTCCTATTCGGGCTGAGTGGGCAGGACGTTTAATCATGTGCAGTGTAATTGAAGAAGGCGCTGGTTTAAAAGTATCTGATTGTTTTGTGCCACTATTCTCACAAGCAATTTGCAAGTTGTATTACATTTTTCTCCGCTGTGCAAAATACACACGCTCGGAGCCTGCGGGACCCAAGAGCAGTGTTTAAAGATGTTTTCCCTTTGGCGTGAGCTGTATTTGTGCATTTTATCCTGCAACAAAGTCTTGATTCAAAGTGATTTACAAAGACAGGTGGCATGAGGAGGCTTGCTGGCAGTGGGTGTAGCGTGCTTTTGCAGCCAGTGGGCTAATCATCAGCAAATCAGTAATTAAACCTTCTCTTGTCAGATAACTGCTGCAAACACCTAAAAGGGTACAAGGTGTATCTAGACATCGGATGCCTTCAAGTTGACCCGAAGAGGCAGACTGTTGATGACAGTGGTTGAAATCCAATGCCAGCCGGCACCGCTAAAGAGATTAGATGAATTAAAGACACTTTTTACCTATCTGAAAAACTGGATTTCTAATCCTACTGCACCTGTCCTAACAACATTTAGTTTTTTTAGCCCACTGATACTCTCCAACGCTGTGCAGCTAAGACACACTGACCACCTGCCAAACAGATACCAACAATTTAAAATAGCTTTTATATTTTGTAAAATGTTTGTTTCCTGGCTCCTTGAAAAACTATATCTTAACAAATTCAATCTGCAATACTATAAATAACACAAAGAAAATGCCATAGGATTACTATTTTTGCATTTCCTTAAAGCTCAGAGCCTGAATTTTACACTCCCCTGTAGATAAAAAGAAAAAAGAAAGAGGCATCCCTCGTGCAATGTGCTGATATGTATATTTTTAGCTACCAAGAAACTGAAATTTCATCAAGTAGAAAGACCTAAGTATAAAACTATAATCTTCATTGTGATTATAACAACTTAACACAAAATCTAAAATATACAGGTACACTCTCGAGGGGTTTAAAATCAAACCTAGTCAAATTATTGTCCAGAGAAAATTATTTCAATATCAGTGCTCAACTTCTGTATCAGCCTGGTCTCACCAAAAGGCATGTGAATGACACGCTATTTCTCTCAAGCCGTTTTTTGCGTGTCATTTCACGCCATGTAGTCTCAATTGACTTGTAAAGTGCAGAGATGGCGTTGTCATTTCACGCACAAATGTCATTGAGGGAAAACCCACGTGTTCGTATTTCTCCGCTACCTTCCGGAGAAATACGAAGTGGTGGAGCTTTCTGTCAGAGGGTTGTTTTTAAATCAATATTTCATGTAACCCTAACCCTAACCTTTTCCCTAACCCTAACCCTAACCCTGACCCTAACCCTAACCCTGGGGAACTACGGGCGTTAAATGACACGCGAAAAGCTTAATATGCGTAGACATGCACGCGAAAAGTCATGCAAGTCATGAAAAGTGGCGTGCTATTTATACGCCCTCCCATGAGACCACGTTGTCTGTATACATGTCAGATGTTGTTCTAAAAGCACAAATTCTCTTTCTAACAGCAATTCAGCTTCTTTCCAACTTTGCAATACTTGCCATGATTCAGCTTAGTACTGACTAATTATTCAATATTCTTGTGCACTCTCTCCTTTTGTGGCACACGTCCAGTTGGCATTCGATGCGGGGGAGAGAACTTATAAGAAATGTGCATACAATATATGCATATAACCCTGTGTGTGGGAGGCACACTGCAGTTGTGTTTCCACTTTGCTTCCTACAGAGATGCAAAGAACGTCTCCCTTGTAATGTGCTGCACACAGCGCTTGTTTGCCACCGGTGTTATCTCAAGGCATGCGGCCAGAGATTTGTCATCAGGTTGCTCTGTTTACCTTTCCACTCGACCCAAGCAGTTTACAGGAACGCCAAACACCTGCTATTGAGCATAATACCACTCAGGATGTTTGCCTGCCGCTTGTTTATCTGTGTTTGTGCGATGAGGTGGGGAAAAAAACGTTCAAAGGCAAAGGAACACTGAGAAACTTGTGCAGAGGGGAAAGCTAAAAGTAACAGTGAAAGAGGCACATGAAGTAACACTAAAAACAGATTGTGTTTAAATAAGCCTGTGCACACACGAGTGCTGTGCGTTTCCTGCTGAAATGAAGCAGATAAAGTGAAGTTATAAAGGAGTTTGTTTGGGTGTTGTGGTCAGTGAGCAGGATGTTGTTACCCTCTGGGAGCCCACATGTGCTGAGGTCAGTAGGGAAAGGCCGTTTTGGGCTCACAACGCTGTCGGGTCTCCACCTTGTGGCTTGGATCCCATCTTGCAGTGCTAAACGGCTTCAACAAACAAATGCACACCAAGAGCCAAAAGTACAATAGGGTCAGTGAAATGTGTTAAACAAAATATCTCCCAAGCATATAGACCGCAGGTTTTTTAGGCCTACATGTGTTTACATTTTGGAAAACTAGTGCAGTGGAATGAGGCCCATTCCTTGGCCTCCAGTATTTCTGCTCCCAGCTCATCCAAACAATTTTTGTGGTGATTGATCCCTTAGCAATTCCATGACATGCGCTCCTTTCTGCACCTGCCATGACATAGTTGCGTTCATAGTTGCGTTCATAGTTGCGTTCATAGTTGCGGGACCAGGCTATTTCTGTGAACAAAATTGTTCATTCCGAAATATATTGCTTGAAACGTTTGTATTTGCTATAAATGTAACATCTTCGGTCTCTTTTTCTTCATCTGTTCTTGAATTGAATTAATGGGGTATACGTCTTAATACACTACTACACTGTCTATGGGACATATTTATACCTAGTGCACTATGTATACACCATAGATCACAAGAGCTCGCACTTGACACTGCACTTTGTTGAGTCTTCAGCAATGCGCCAGTCAAGTTTGAAGACGATCGGATGAACGGTCGAAGAGAAAACCGAAGGACGGACAGACAAACAGGCAGAGGCTCCTTCCATTTTAGTCAGATTGGCTCCAACAAAAGTATACAGAATTTGCTGATTCCTGTTTAAAATGTACTGATACTAAAGATTATAAAATACTCTGATGATTCTCAGGTAACTTCTGAAGTTATAAGAAACTTCCTTCTCTACACTTGTGCTCAAACAGGCTCGTAAAAAGCAAGAGTTGTTGATAAAGCTCAGTGAGCCGGCTGTGTAGGAAGGAGTAGGTGTCCTGTGTGGAGAGTTATAAGCTCCGGGGTCACAGGGTCACTGACTGAAACCTGACATCACGGCTCACGTATGCAGAGCCAAAACACATGTTTGCTAAGCCCCGGCAATAGTCAAGTAATTTATGGTTCTTACAATAGACTTAACCTCCGTGTGTCATCAATAAAAAGGAGGGGAAAAAACAACACCGGAGGTATGGAGTGACTCTCGCCACTTCTTATGTCATCTATGATTAACCGGGAGCCTGGAACCTCTCCAGAGAAACAGAGGGATTTAATTTAGTGACTTGGACAGGACACCTAAATGAGATTAGTGTGCAAAAATGTAAATTTAATATGAGAAGAACCCAGCAGCAGCAGGTTTCATTTGAGAGTCGACCTCTCTAAACAAGATGTGAAAGGTGTGACTACACTTTGAAGTGAATCAGGGTGTATGCATAATGCTTGGAGCCTTTTAGGTGAAGCTTCTGGTTAAGCTATTTTAGAGCGTGTCATTTCAAGTCTGCTGGGTTTCAGCCTCCTAATGACATGGTTCGAGACCGGGAGCCACATGAGCATGACTGAGAAGTAGAAGAAGAAGAAGAAGAAGGAAAAAAAAAACTGTCCAACCCCTCTGAAGATTTCCTGTTTCATGAAAAGTGCACATACTGTGTGAGTCATATAGGGCAAGTCCTGCCTGGTGTGTTTACTCTGCTCCTTCTACCCGGAGCTGTGGAGGCGTTTTTTGGAGGGGGGAGAGCAGCAACAGGCGGACCGAAGAAAGTCCGCGGAGCCTGGATATTATACCCGGTGTCAAGGCTTCGGCTAATTAATGAGAAAGAGGGCAGTGTATAGTCCGTCTCTACATGGAGCTACTTCGGTTTTCCGCTTTTTGGTGTGGAGCGATACTCTTTGGTAGTATCCAGCTGGAGGAGGCGGGTGAGTGGAGCTCTATACTCTGAGAAAAGTTGTCAAAGTGGCGGCTGCGTTGTAGAGTGAAGCGCCGGCGCCGCAGTGTCATAAAATGCCTCCTTTTTACTCTCTCGGGTGTTTTACACGGCTCTGTAGTGCCTTATTAAATCGCTTTTCATTATAAAAAGTCATATAATTTAATTTAAAAAACACAAACTCCCCAAGTGCGCATTTTGGAACCTTAAATCAGTGATACTCAACAGGGGGTTCGAGACCCCTGGGGGGGTCCTCAGAGTTGCTCCAATTGGGTCCGCCAAAATATTGTTTAATAACTTTTTGTACGTTTTTTTTCTTCTTCCAAACATGTAAAATATGTCTTTGCATGAATCCAAATATCATTAGCAAAGACGTATCGGCCTATTTGTGAGCTTAAAACACATTTAATTTACACAACACTGATGAAGGGTTAACTGTTCTTACGGTAAGGTAGCCACTACATTAAGCATTCACTGTGCCGTCCACATGTTGGCCTATGTTTAACATAAAAACATGATGTCTTAATATATGAATGTGTCAATTATTATTATTTGAATAGCTTAGTATTGTATGCATCATAAAAAGGTGTGTGTACAGTATGTAGTAGGGTGTTCCCGCTCTGTCTCTCTTTCAGCTAAGTGGTCCTTGGCCTAAAAAACATTGAAGATGCCTTAAATGCCTAATTTTTTTTAACAAGTCTTCGTCTTTCTGCCTTACTGAAATGAGTAGAAAGTAAAAAGAAGTCAAATTAATTTCGGTTTATACCGTCCTCGTGTGAATGCTAGGCTACATGAGCTTTCGGGAGGACGTCACCTGCTGTAGGTCACAGCCTTTAAATCCCCTCTCAGATGGGTTAGCCCATCTCCATCTTTGATGTGCAGCCACATTGCTAACAGGTCTAGCAAGCAGCCCCCCCCCCCCCCCCCCCCCTCCCAAAGGAAGACAGTGTTTTACCTTCATGTGTTTCAGACTCAGTCCTAGCGGCACCAAATGGCTTTGGCTTCTCCTAATCCTCTTCCCCACTCTCTGCAATTATATGTAGCCCTGGGTGACAATTACTACCATTCATCCCTTCCATAGCCCGCCTCCTGGGTTTAAATGACATGCTCTTTCAGAGGAGTTGCTCTAATGATATAATTACTCCGGCTCAACCACCTTCCCACCACTAGCACTCAGGCATGGACTATCCCCTCAGTGCTGATTTACTTCAAAACACATCACCAACCCGCCAGGCAGATTTTTAAATTGCTTTGTCAAGTACTTTAGTTTGGAGTTCAAGTGTAATATTTTGATGTTTTTATTTGTGTGGGAGTCTCTCAGTTAAGACAAGGCCAGAAAGCAGCAATGCCCATCTGCAATATCCTGCCAGCTTCCTGTGAGAGTATCTCACTCTTGCGCAGGAACAGGATGCCATGGTTGACTGTATATTGCTCTAGATTTGCTGCAGGTTGTACAGTATTGCTGCTCCTGCAAGCTGTAGGTCTAACCCCACCCTGCAGATTGGGTGAAATGACACAGTAGGCTTTTTGTGCGAGGTTAAGAGCGAACACGCACAGCTCCTTTTCCTCAAGTCTGTGTGAAGTCAGACTGGACAGACTTCTCCACTGCCTCCTGTCAAGAAGGCTACTTTCGCTTACACTTCCCTGTCGAAAACATCTCACGTTGTGGTCATGTGATCAAAGTCTCGTCAGTGCCATCTTTAGACAAGTAGCTACCGCTTCAGATGCATCACACGTGTTTGTGTACGATGCTTCTTCCGGAGGTAATCTTTCAACAGTATGTAGGTCGAAACGAACCCTCTTTTACTCTTGGTTTGCTCACGAGTTGTTTATTCTGATGTGAGAAACGGGTTCAAGCGCCTGTGCACGTGGAGCAGCACACAGCTGAAGTGTGGTTATGTGGTTTTACTGTAGCAGCATTGTCACATGTTTTTTTTCTTTTCCTGTTTTTGTGATTTCAGTCGGAATTATTTCTCAACATAGACTTTTAAAATGTGGAAGGAGTGCAGCCTTTATTATTTCTCTCTCACCCTCTCTGTTCACTCAATAGACTCACAGCGAGTGGCCTAACTCCATCGCACCACTTGAGTCTACACTGTGTACACCCATGTACTCCATCATGATTTTGTCATGAGGGATAGTCCGTGAGACACTGGTGCTGGATTAATCCTGGAAATTTTGGAATATCCTCTATTAGGATCATTTCCAGCTCTTAAAGCCACAAGATTCACTTTCCACTCATACTTATATACAGTGGAAAGAGTACTCCATTATAGGGAAAGTATCATTGTAGCAGACAGGAGAGATTGTTCACCTTCCTTGTTGCTCTATCTCTCTTTTCCATGCCAAACAGAGGCATGCTGCATGGCTTGTTTTTATCATTAGTGGCCTCTCCTTGCAAGTAGAAACTGCAGACTGTAGTTGAAGAATGTATGTCCTAATAACACTTACCCACACACTCACACACATTCACATTTCTGTCTCTCCAAACATTCAAAGACAGGACGACATAGATACATGATGTCGTCCTCCCTGTTTTTGTTATTCATGAACAGAGTTGGCACAACACCTTTCTATACGGGGAGCCGACAAATTAGAGACTCCTCAGCGAGGAGATGCATCCGTGTTTCCTTTGTTTGTTGTTCTTGCCTGTCTGGCAGTTGTCTCCTTAGATGATTATCAAACCCACAGGCATCATGGCACTCATCACACACTCCTGTCTGTCTCGCTGATATGGGTCTGCCTGCCGGCAAAGTCAAGTCTGAACAAGACCAAAGAGGTGGATGCCACTGGGTGCTGCTCTTATTGTTCAGACTTCACAGGGGGAAAATCTGTCCACCCCTCTGGAATGAAATAGGATTTTCATGTGGTTATGTTGAATATCTGCTTCTACTCATCGGCAAATTCCAAAAGACTCTCACCCTTTAATTAGATTTTAAACTCCCACTCCAGACACGTTTTAAAGTATGTCAAAAAAAAACAACTAATCTGCTATGATTCATATTTTGTTTTCCCACATAGAAAATAAAAAAAGGGGCTGGAAGCACGTCTACACTTTCTCTCTTTTCTGGATCTGGCCTCGCGCCGCCCACCACCACTGCATAAGCTAGGTTGAGACTCTTAGGTGACTTCATCTGTATGCAGAGGGCTGACTCACAGAGCCCTGCAGATGGATATCAGGACATGTATCCCAGGCTGCCCGCCGTCCACTGGTGATTTGAACCTATAGTTTCAGCGTCTTGAACCCAGTGTCGGTCAGACTCGCATGAGGAGTCTGTAGTGCACTAAAATCGGCTACTATCAGATATATCAGAATGGAAAGTGTAGTTAGCATTTGTTTCTGTTGTTGGTTATCTTATTAGCTTGCAACGGTCAGTGGCTGACGGCTATGATGGCAGTGTTTTTTCACTCTGTGTTTACAGTCTGAGCTGAGCTTGAGGTTTCAGGTTTCTTCTCCGGTGTTCTGTCAAAGTTGTTCCCCCGTCGAATTGGGTTTCACAGTGTTTCTCCAGACTGCAGTTGGTTTATGGATTAGTGACGTACCAACTACAGCCTGCCCGGGATATGTTTGAATCTCAAATTTCAGAGAAGTGCACGGACATCTCCTTCAGGAGAGGAATGTGAAAACACCTCTCTAGTGACAAACTTTGCACAGATACAAGTCAGTACAGTCAATGTCGGACATTTTAGAAGAAGAAGAAAAACACACTTTTGAGTGGAGGGGGACCTAAAGCTCTTCTCACATGTCATGTTTGAGTAGTCTTTCATTTTAATCTCAAATGCTGCTTAGTGAACCAAACTGCATATAAGAAAATGGCCTTGAGTCTCTTTTCACAGAGTAGACTGAACCTTTTTTGTAAACCCCTCACTTCTCTCTTTTTCCAGGAGCCATTATAATGAAACCAAGAAGGCTTTGCAAGTTCTGTGACGTGCGGACCACCAGCTGCGCAGGTAAAGGGAGCTGCAAGGTGGAGTGTGACATCACATCCATCTGCCCCAATGACGACGATGTGTGTGTCAGTATCTGGTAGGTACCCACAGGTCCTTGTTTGAAAGTGTTTGAAAATAGATACATAGACATGGTTAGTTGAAAGTGCTTGAATTTATGTATTTTGTGCAGGAATATAAATTGGAGTCCTTTTGATATTTTTCTTACTTAATGGTAGTGAACAGACTAAAGTTCTCATTATAAAACGTAACGTAAATTAACCTTGATCCGTGTCTTAAACTATCCTGTGATGTGTTCTTGAATTTGAGGGGATTGGGTCTGGAAAGTCCTCGAAAAGTCCTTGAATTTGATGTTTAACAAGGTGTGGGAAGCGTGATAATAGCCACAGCTATGATGAAAAAGGTTTTAGTTGAGTATAATTAAATTGAAAAGAGCATTTTTAGCTCATACTACATGTACAAACAAAGGAGAGAGGAAACGAGGGCACAATGGATACTCTTTTATTAATCAGACCGGGCTTCATTTCCTCCCAGAAGCCCTAAAAATGTCTTCCTTGAAGTGACCTTTTCCTTTGAACACTTTGTCAGTCAGCATTCTGGTGGAGACAGCCGGCTGGATCAGTGAGTGCCTAAACAAGCATCAGCATCGTATCTGACTCTGAATGTGAGAAGCAGCAGGAAGCAGATTTGTGCTGGAGTTAAAAGCTTTAGGCTGCGCTGCTGTTTCTCATTATTTTAGCGATGTTGCGGACATGTTCTGTGCTGAGGTCAGCAAAAAGCTAATGGCACATGGACAGCAACACCTCTTTAAAATGTTCCTCATAACTACGCGGCCAACGCTGCCCGGCAGGGAAGTAACATTTAAATATGTCTGTTTTTTTGCAGGTTCAGGGTTTTTCCTTGTTTCCCTGTTTGTAATGGTGTTTCAAAATCACACTATGTGTGTATGTGACCTCTGTATTGCAGTCATTTACATAATGCTGAGACTGTGGACTGCTGAAAGAGACAAATAGAACATTTACAGTTTCCACTTCATCACTGTAAGGCTTAAAAAATGCACTATTTGCACAACCTGTCACCATTGCCTTGTTGTATTACATGATAATACAGATCTGAGCAAACAGGACTTCATTGCCAAAAGAGAACCAAATCAAACTTAATCCAGTAAATGACAGTGGTTTCTGTGTGTTTTCTCTTCTCTTTCCAAGGAGGAGGAAAGATGACAACTTCACCTTCGATACAGTCTGCCATAACCGATCTCAGAAGCTGTACGGCCTGGTCCTGGAGGATTACAACAACAGCAAGTGCGAGATGAAAGAAAGGAAGGGCATGGGCTCCCAGTTCTTCATCTGTTCCTGCTCCGAGGATGAGTGCAATGAGCACATTTTCTTTAACTCTTGTAAGTTCAGACACACAACTATTTACTGATCTGTTATTCTCGCCCACTCTTGAGCTTATAGAGGTTCTTCCACCAATATTTTTGTTGCAACCCGTTCTCACTCCCACCTCGTCCAATATGGCAGCTTGGTCAGAGACCCCTTAGCGTCTGATAGCAATGCACAAGGCACACTTTCAGGCTGTTCTCATTTACAGTTTGAATAAACGCACTGTAGTTGGTATGTTATCCACGTATTTATTACAGTAGAAAGTCCACGGGGTGGATGGAAGGGTCAAACACAGGACTTTTACCCAGGAGACTGTTGTTTGTGTCTATGTGAAACCAAAAGTCAACATTGACCTATTTTACTTATGTAGGCAAGTTAACTTACTTAGGTAATATACCTAACTAACGTCACAAACGCAAGTTACATTAAGTTATGCCTAAGTAATAGTGATCTGGTAAGATGCATCTATTGTGCACACAAATACCATATGAATATGTCATAAAATGCAATGATAGTAATCTCTTGTCTTCCTAAAATTTAAAGAATAGATCAAAATTCTGAGAAATTGGCTTATTGGCTTTCCTGCAGAGAGTTAGAAGGGATGATTACCCCATCATGTCTGTACGTTAAATATGAAGCTACAGCCAGCAGCTGCTAAGCTTAGCATAAAGGCTAAAGGCACGTGAAACTGCTAGACTTGCTCTCAAAAGATGAAGATAACAAAAGCTGTCTAAAGGCTAGGGCTGCCCCCGACCACGGATGTTCTCAGTCGACCAGTGGTCCTCATTTAGAGCGTTTAGTTGACACAC
The DNA here is from genome assembly GCF_963691815.1 of Echiichthys vipera. Classification (NCBI taxonomy): domain Eukaryota; kingdom Metazoa; phylum Chordata; class Actinopteri; order Perciformes; family Trachinidae; genus Echiichthys; species Echiichthys vipera. The sequence goes on from NC_139838.1 coordinate 21,332,286, forward strand.
ACACACACACACACACACACACAAAGACACACGAACAACATAATTCAACATTATTAATAACCATTATTTTACAAGTGCGCACATCCGCTTGCTACAAGTCTGACACCGCAAATTCTTTCAGATTCTAATTCTGAATGTGTCCGAAAAAATCAGCAATGAGACTGTCAGAAGGGGCCACCAGGGGCAGGTAGCTAGGCTAACATTGCTTATTTGTTTTAGGTGGAGGGTCGTGTTCTTCGTGGCCGAGTGATAGGCAAAGTTTTTCTTGCAAAGTTTGCATGTGACCTTCTTGCGGGTCCTTCCTTGTTCTTTTCAAAGTGATGCCATTTAGATTTTTTCCCCGACATGATTGGCTGTTAATAGTTAACTGTTTAACCGGATGTACAGCCAAGGGAGCACTGACAGTGAGTGAGTGTCCTGACTTCCTGTATCTGGCCCTTCAAATTAAAGCCCTCCAGCCTTTTAGGCCCAATACTAGCCGCCAGTAACAGATTTTGACAAGAAACTGCTCCAAATGTTTGCTTTTTTTCCTGCAACAAATCGACCAATTCAATTTTGGTCTGCTAATGATTTTTTTGGTCGACCAGTGCTTGGTCGACTATTTGGGGGCAGCCCTACTAGAGGCCAAAAGAGAAGAAAAAAACTGTGACTTTGTTGCAGTGTCAGGCTTGCAGTTTTCCTCTATTTCCGGTCCTTATGATAAGCTAAGCTAAATAGCTGCCGGCTGTCCTCACTTTGAGCAGATCGTCTCATCAAATGTTTTTCCCACAGTTTTGACTTCTACTCGGTTTCATGTCATAATGTCACATAAGTTACTTGTTAGCCCATCTCTCTTGCATTCTTTCTAAGTGGAGCAATAGTGCAGTAAGCTTTCTGCATGTAAAAATGGAGCTCTTCGGTTCGTACACCTGTGCAACATAACACGGTGACGTCATTGTCCCGCTCAGCCTTATGTTATAATGCCAGTTTCTATCAGCTTGTCTTGTAAGGCGTCATGCATGAACGCTAACATGTGTGCACTGTTATGCTCTCCGCATACATGATTACAAACAGGTTCTGGAGGTTCTTAGCTAGTAGACTCCAGTTACAACATTGGCCCTGGAATCAGATGTATTTTGACTACAGCATCCAGGCAGTAATAACACGGAGGTACATTTCTGAGACCTGGCTCTGCACAGAGAGCCAAATTGAAAGCATCTGCACAGTGCAAACCACGTAATGGAAATACACTGGCTTGTTGAGAATGTCTGTGCACTGTCTGTTACTTCTCAGTGACTAACGTAAAAGATGGTGTAATAATGAAGGAGCTTCAGCTTCAAACTGCAACAACAATGACAGTAAATGAAGGTGAATCTACCTCTTCCTCTTCTAGTGTCCCATTGTATAAAGCAGATTTCACCTTCTGTATCATTCTTTTTCCAAAACTGAAGGATACATTTAGGAAAGGCATTACCTAAGTTACAGGACATACTGAGTTGTTTGTCACATACCAGCTGAAATACCTCAAAGAGTTGCCATGGTATCGGTAAACCCTCTGTCCACACAATTGTACTTCTGCCCTGACTGGTGAGCTAATGATGTTTTCAACTATGTTATAAGAAATACATTTACAAAAACTTTTGGAAAAGGCAAGGACCTAACATGAGAACCAGAAGCTTATGATGCTAAACAAATAAAAAAAAGAGATTCAGATTAATTGCTTATTCATGCTGAGAGTTAGATGAGAGGATAGGTACCACTCTAATTTCTGTTCATAAAATAAAGACTGGAAACAGGGAAATAACTAGCCTGACTCTGTTCAAAGGTAAGAAAGTCCATCTGCCAGTGTTTCTAAAGTTGTATCTGTTTAATCCACACAAAAAGCAAGCTGTAAAAATGTCAATTAATGGTTTCTCGGGGGGTCTATGTGTCAGATTATTTCTCTACCAGGAGCAATGATTTTCTGAGTCTCCGCTGACCAGATTTGTTTTGTCGTAGATTTTACCTTTGGACAGAGCCAGGCCTGCTGTTTTCCCCTGTTTCCAGTATTAATGCTAAGCAAATGGTCTCCCGTCCTTAACGTCATATTTAACTGACAAACGGGGGACTTGTACGTCTTCTCATCTAACTCTGAGCGAGAACGTAAACAGCCGTATTTTCCTAACTTCCCTAAAGTAATTCTTTAAAGAATTCTTTCACTTTACAAACACTTTAATGCTTAGGTTTAACCAGCTGGACACAGCATCTCAAGTCCCCAAATTTAACATTAATTCACAAGTTTAGCCAATCACAGAATCTTTTTGGGGCGGGTGGGTGTGTGAATGTGGTGTGAATGCTTACATTAGATGGTACGTAGATGTCCACTGCCATCAGTGTGAATGTCTGTGTGAATGGGTAAATGTGACAAGTAGTGTGAAAGCGCCTTGAGTAATCAGAATACTAGAAAGGCGCTATATAAGTTCAAATCTATTTACCAAGTGCATTTTCTGAGTGTTTTTGCTGGAGGAGAGAGAGTCCAGGAGGCACAGTGACAGGTTTGTTGTGAGAAATAGCTTCTCACTCTATGAAAATAAAAACAAACAGTCTGGGGCCATGCTTAGGATTTCAGACATGTGGTTTCCTGTTTAGAAAAAAGAAATTAGAGAGAACCAGAGGGCTTGACTGGGTAGTCAGCTCGATGCCTTCCTCGTTTGTTGCCCTTATTTCAACCTGACTCTGCTCTTACACTTCTACACTTGCCTCTGAATTAGTTATTTTTATCAGATCTTAGTTTATCAGGTTATATTTGTGCTTTCAAACTGTTTCTATCTCACATTTTGCAACCAAAATCTTTTTTTTTTAAATCAGATCTGTAAGAGCTGACAATTTCAAGGAGCTTAGGAAAGTTGTGAGGCAGTTTAGCAACTAGACAAGACGTTTTATAAATGAATAAATGTAGAACTCATACTAACTGTGGACCATTTGGGGTTTCCTTGTTTAGTTTGTTGTGTCTGGAGATATAGTTTTTTATAGGTCCGTTTATGGCTGCAGCTTCAAAAACTGGACCATGAACACAGCACGAGCATAAACTTTCACTGTTTGCCAAAACCGTAGCAGCACACAGACACACCACCACCTTAATTATAAGAATACTATAAAGAGACACAATATGCGGTTGACTGGGTCAGGGTTTGGAGCATTTTGCATTTGCGGCTCAGACGCTAACTTTAGCTTTCAGATTCATATAAACATTCCAGAGGGACAGCTCAGGTTCCTCTGCTGCTCTGAGAATATTACTTTTCTCTTTAGCTAGATGCTGATACAATCTGCCGAGACAGAATTTGAGTTTTATTTATTTTATTGTTTTGGAAGATGAATTGTTTCATGTTAATGTCTTTTCCAGTAAAAAGCACAAGTGGGAAAATGCAGTGTTTCGAAATGTCGTACATTGTATTCACACAGAGAAGAGAGAATAATAAAGTCTTTTACCTTTGACCTGTGCTAATGTTGTAGAGAAAATAATCTCAATGCAGTAGCTGCTCTGGAGATTTTGATCATATATCATGATCTTCATCAGCAGATTGAGCTTGCACGTAAAGTTGTCTATTTTTCACAAATGTGTGTCATATATGAAGATTGTGTTTTATAAGTGTCTGTTTCCAAGTTTAGGATTTAACTACCTAAACCTACATTACTTGTTTTGGGGCACTTGGAAGCAGAGCAACCAGCCTTAATCAAAAAACTGACCTTTAACCACTTTGTAAAGATTAAATTGAAGACATGTTGCCTATTTACTCAACAAGCAGCTCTGTTTACTTGAGGAGAACTGCAGAGTCGGGGGATAATTCTCTGTGGGTCTGTAAATACCATTGTTTTTCTACTGTAAAATAAAATGTATAAAAGATGAGCACAGCTTTAAAGTAAATCAACTATATACACGTGGGCACCTTCATCGTTTTAATCCTCTGTCTTTCGCTCCCTCAGACATGGATTCCCAGGTGGTGGCGGTCGTCTTAGTGAGCCTGGTGCCTCTGCTGGTTATGACTGTTTTCGTCATCACTTCCTTCTACTGTTATCGTGTCTACCGCCAACGGCAAGCCAACTCCAGGCGCAAGAGGGGTCTTCACCGGGACTTCAGTGACGGTCGCGCCATTATGAACGACGAAGAAGGTTCAGACAGTAGCTCCACGCACGCCAACAACCTCAACCACAACACGGAGCTGCTGCCCATTGAACTGGACGTTCAGGTTGGAAAAGGGCGCTTTGCAGAAGTTTACAAAGCCAAGCTTAAGCAGGGCTCCTCCGTCACTGAGGAGCAGGGCTTTGAGACGGTGGCCGTTAAGATTTTCCAGTATGAAGAGTACGCCTCCTGGAAGAACGAGAAGGAGATTTTCTCGGACGCAGACTTGAAACATGAAAATGTTCTTCACTTCCTGACAGCAGAGGATAGGAAGGCGCAGAGACAGTGCTGGTTGATCACAGCCTACCAGCCAAGAGGGAACCTCCAAGAGTTCTTGATTCACCACATCGTCAGCTGGCAGGACCTGTGGCTGCTGGGGAGTTCGCTAGCAAGTGGCGTGGCGCACCTTCACAGTGACCACACCCTCTGCGGTCGCTACAAGGTGCCTATTGCGCACAGGGACATTAAGAGCTCCAACATTCTTGTGAAAAGCGACCTGACGTGCTGTCTGTGCGACTTTGGCCTCGCCCTCCGCCTGGATAACACTCTGTCTGTGGATGAGCTGGCCAACAGTGGGCAGGTAAAGCCTTCTCATCCTAAATTTTTGGCTTCCTATTTGGTTTTACTTGGCTTTTGATCCCCCCAGAGATTGAAAAAAAAATGAAAAATCCCCTCCTATAATTTGCGCTGACACACCAGACATAGGCCATTCAAGCCCTGCCACATATTTCTTTGAAGAAATTTATCAGACCTTGAACAGAGCCGCGCTATCAATCAAACTTTTCATTTCTGATCCTCATCACGCAGAGCAAACCATCTCTAAATATTTGGCACCCTCTATATCTTGGCCCCAGATGGATAATGCTGGTAGAGCTAGTGATGTAAGTGTTCTGAGTTAGCCGTTTTTATTGTAGTCACAAGAAAAACAGGCTTGATTGATTTTTAATGGACTCATTACGCTGATGTAATAGGCCAGAGTCATATTAGACTCTGTTATGAAAATGACTCATTATAAAAAAGGCCTCACCCTTTGCTGCAAAGCACACTTAATGCATTACAATGCCCTTAATGCATTTGGAGGAAGCATCAGTGAACACATTTTCCAGGGTGGTAATTATGTGAAGACAAGCAACGTGTTGTTAAAGTCAGAGCTACCATTTTGTTTTTCCAATTATTTTATACATCAATCATGTTTTGATTCAGATAAATGTGATGAGACGGTTTAATACAGCACAAAATGACCACCTGTCACTTGATTAATGCAGGTAAATAACTCTTACTGCTAAGATGATCTACTTAACTGGGCGTTTTCAGCTAAACAACTCCTCTGTGGTACAGTATCATGGTTTTTAATGACAAAGAAATCTTTTTCACGCTGTTTTGTCTTCAGGTGGGTACAGCCAGGTACATGGCCCCAGAGGTCTTGGAGTCCAGAATCAACCTAGAAAACATTGAGTCTTTCAAACAGGCCGATGTTTACTCCATGGCTCTTGTTCTCTGGGAGATCATCTCCAGGTGTAATGCAATCGGAGGTAAGATGCGATCAGACACACGATGATCATGATTATAGGAGGTCTGGAACGCTCCATTTTAACGTCTGTCTCTTTAAGTTTCCTTCCCTTAAAAGCGCGGTCTGCTCTCATGTCACACCTTTGCACAAAGAGGCTAAAAGAGGCTAAAAGACTCAAATCTGGTCTGCTGCACTTGCTGAAAGGCTCAACAGCAGGCGCACTATCATGATTGACTGAGAATTTCCACAGTCGGCCTCTGAAAGGAATATATTTTCTATGAAAAACAAAGATATATATATTCGCCGCCATCCATTCCAGTGTACCCAAAAAGTCCTTTCAGTCCTGAGCAGAAACCGTCCCATTTATTAAACAATAATGATACATTGAGTTGTCTTATTTGACAGTTTTTGGGTTGGTGGACACCCTAAATACCCAAATATATGTGCACCAGCACTGCAAAAGTGAGTTTTTCCTTAAATGTCCCCTTTTAAACATGATACAACAGCATGTTACACTATACTCAGAGTAAACAGAAAAGATCTCGTGTGACCTTCAGTTAATAATAGACAGGAATGCATTTTCCATGCTAAATTAAAGATTAACCTGGACCGTTAAGTGTAAAAGGAAATCAATAGCATCACTGATTGATGAAACTCCCTTTGTGGCCTTTGTGAATATCCTCAGAAATACTGTAAAAAGAAAAATTGCCTCCACAGCTTGCTTGACCTCTAAGGAATACCAGCGCATTGATGCCTTTACCAATTAGGAGCACAGTGACTAACTCCACCTTGAGTTCACTTACTAGATGTGTGACTTATGCGCGTGTCTTCCCACAACCTATTTATCACTGTGGGAGAAAAAATCTGAAAGTGTCAAACACGCAATCCATCTTGTCGACGTCTCAAGGATCAACCTTCACTTTACTAATGTACCGTTTACTGGTGTTTGTCATTCTGTAGAGAAAACACAAGGCCAGGATATGTGCAAATAATAGAAATGGGTGATTATCTGAAGGAAAACCACAGGGCAGTATTTCATGTCGACACTCAGTCGTTTGTTTTCACTTCCCTTTAGTGTCTCTGTGGTCCAGTTTGTTTCTGTGACTGCTCCTGTCTCCATTGTGTCAGAGCGATGATTGAAGGCCGGGTTTGGGCATGAACGCTTCTACTTTGGCATTTTTCCTGTTTTGGCCCCCGCGATCACCCCCGGGGGCCCTCCTTGAAGTGTATCGTGTAGTTACGTTGCCCGAGAGTCCTCTGAAGAAAACAACATGGCAGAGTGACCCACAATCCCCTTTTTGCTTTTCTTTCCCAACAGCAAGAATATGTGTGCCCTGTGGGTACACCTTTGAAAAGAAAATAGACTATTTCCTGTTTTGCAAAGAACACAGTCCCCAAGACACGCCGTTGTTAGGCTGGAGTTGTAAGCATGGGTGTCTCCTTTTATATGAGGATGTTTTGCGGCTAATGTCTCCTGAGAGCGAACCAGACAGGATACACGCCGGTAGAGATGAACTAAATGAATCCAGGCAAAGTTAGCGCGGCTTTGCTTGGTTTCCTCTTGAGGGATTTGAGGGACAACATCTTTATTCATTCTCCCCCATCCATTTTATTCGTTTCTGAGTTCCCAAACTTTTCATTTATTTAGATGTCGACAAACAAACACACTGTACACGGGAGCAGGCATTTTTTTTTACAGTTTAATCACATTTTTCTGAATGTCCTTGCACAAGAAACTTCTAACCTTGACGCTTTCAGCTCAATTTGGTCTCTTTCTTCCTTCCCTTAGGCAGGTGAGACAGCAGTTAATTACTCTCCCACTGCACCCAAACACTGTTAGACAGACATCTAGCTTCACTCATGCTAGCACAGACAGGCTAGCGTAGATTTAATGGAGGGAGTGGAAGCACAGGGATTCCCGTCCCGCCCCTGGACCAGAATAGGGAAGAAAGATAGAAGCAGCTGGAACAGTTCATGTGTTTTTCTTAATATCTCTATCCACTTTTTCCAGACTTGGCATCTCTCCGAGACAAGCAAGAGGGGTGAAATCTGTAGTTCATTAAGGCCAAAAGCCTTCTCGAGACGTTCTCATGCTGGAAGGTTCAAACGCTGTACAAACACAGCCAGCTTCCTACCTTCATAGACACTGAGGAAGGTGGAAAGACTTAGCTGCGTAAATGAGATGCATTAATTTGGTTTTGCTTCACTGGCAGCGAAAAACGTCTCCTTGTGGATTGTATGCTGGCAGAGATCTGGTATTGATTCTGGAATCAGAGCGCCGTGAGAGTAAATCTGATGTGTTTACAGAGTGCATTTAAAGAGATTCATGCTTTCACGCTGCTGGCCTCTTGTTTTTCCCGAAGTTGCCAAGTCGTCCCTGGAGGTCGTTGAGTCACTAATGACACTCGGAGACTCGCCTCCTTTGAGACAAAATATCAACACACACACACAGAAATTGAGAGTGACACATCCCAGGGCATCATTATAATGGCTGGGGTGAAGCCCTGGTTTCCTCTTGTCTCTTGATGCCACCTGCCTGCGTGTGTCTGTGGAAGACAGATGTCTGATCAGCGCTCTGCGTCTCAGTGGCAGGCGGCCACATAGCCACTCTGTCACAGTTCCTGGGGCCGTGGTCTGATCTGAGATCTGCCAGGCGAGAAGAACACAGCCGTCCAGTCGACAGCACCAGTAGGCCTGCCATGAGCCATCACTTTGCTTTCTTTATCTTCCAAGACTACTATGAAGACTGAGGGAGAGTTAGAGCGAGAGGGAAGCAGTGAGATCAACCCACCTCGCAGAGAAGGAAAAGCTGGATTTAAGGCTCAGGCCTTTTTATCTCTGTCTCTGTTCCCTAAAATGTCTTTCCTGTATAATTTAGCTGGTGCAGATTTAGGGCTTGGAAAGACTATGAGGGCGTTTCTCAGGCGGGTGGGGCGACGTTGGGGGATAATAGTGGAGTGGTGTTGAATGTGGAGCTGCAGACGGAGAAATGCCTTCAGTTCCCAGAGGGAGAGGTTGGGCTAGACTGGAGAGGAGGAGAGGTTACGGCAGCTGCTCTCCAGATGTCAGAACATCAACTCCTCTGGACTGGAGGGCCTGATGGTCCTGTGTGTGTGTGTGTGGGAGGGGGGGTCGTCTGCCATTATCTTCATTTGGGGACGAATTTGGGATTTCAAACCACTTGATTGTGGATGAATTAGGGACAAAATTTGCCCAATTTGGTTTCACAGCGTGCGGTAAAACAGTTTTTTGGTCATGTTTAATGGGGTTAGGTGAAGGTTAGGGCATGTATCAGCTATAGTTAATGGTAGGGTAAGCCTCCAGGGTAAGTCGATGCCATATGTACAAACGTAAGCTCTGTTAACTTGTAATACACATACATACATCTGTACTAAATGACTTTAACAACCTGTGAGGAACACAAAACAAGTGTCACAGCCACCGCAGCCTAATGAAAACCAGCCAAGGCGTTTGGGAATGGATTAGTCAAGCTGTTGTTGCAGACTCAGACAGATTTCGGGGAAACAGACAATGTTATTGTGATCACATTACTAATTTATTTCCCAGCACATGTTGAAACTCTGCGTGGATCTGGGGGTTTTTTTCTGCGTTATTTATGTGTTTAGGTGGCAGGGTTTCTCTTCTCTTTTTAGTATTCATGCTTCGTTGAGCGTAATTAGACAAAATGTCAACTTGGAAGGACAGCAGAACAAGAATATCACACAAATCATCACATGCCGGTGTGGATTATGCTCGCTCTCAACTGCACTGTAATCATTCTGGACTGTTTGTTTTTCTCCCTTTCATTTTGTTTTGGTCCTGTTTGGCTTGCTAGAGCAGTTTGACCATTAATATCTAAACTTATACGCATATACATGTATGTGCTAGGGCTGTAATCAAAACAACATCAGTGGAGCACATGGGGAGACATGAAAGAGGTCATATAGTCGTTAGCTTTGGAAATATGGCTGTACTCATGGATGTGTATCATAAAGCTCCCAGTCTGCTGTTGTACCTAAATTTACCAGAATTTCTTTTAGCTCCAGATTCCCAGACAGTTTCTACACGCATGGCTGACAACTGGCATGGAAAATAGACATTAAGGATGAAATATGTGCTGGCGTTGCAAAATTCACATCACTACATGTCAGCTGTCGTAGGAGGCATAGTGCAAGTTCCTCATTGTTAGTGTGCTGAACTTGTTATATTGCTTCGCAGAAATCTTGTCAATATGTGTTGCTGTATGTGACTTTTGCAAACCACAGCATTCCTCGCTTGCCCTGTGTTGTGTTTTCAATAGATTTTGCTAGTTCAGAGTTTAATTTAAGGTTTGCCTGGAGAAAAAGAAAAACATCTTTCCTTTTTTTGAGCAGGATTGGCCAATCGTTTCCATCCTCGAATACACACTTTTGTTTACATGGCTAAGTATGATTCATGTATTTTGGACCCATTGTTTGGAGATGAACGCACAAACATGTCGGACCAACAGTTATACGCTCCCTCTGACCTGTCAAAACAAAAAGAAACGCATGTCTCCTTTTTTTCTTAAATATTGACTGATGGCTACGTGGAGTTATGTTTAAGCTTTAAAACCAAACCAGGGCAAGGAAAAAGTACGTTTGAACCTCTTACAAGAGCCTTCTGTCTATGTCCCAGAAGCTTCCAATTCCTGTCTGCGGGCCTCATAACTTCCTGTGAGCGTCTTTTTAAAATGTTGTGAAAGAGTGAAATGTAACTGTCACCTGGTTTTTCAACTAAGAAGTGGATGGTCTATCCCAAGCAACACTTAAGCAAACAGTGGTCGATGTTTTTAATTTATTAGATGTTGGCATATATAATAGTCTGTTTACAAGATGTTTTAGACAACATGTTGGCCTCGTTACTGCAGAGCTCTCTGACCCCGCCTGGCACTGCTTTGTCCCAGTCATGTAAACTCTGTGGGACGGATTTACATTCAGCAATATGTAGGACAAGTCTGCACTGTGCCATTTGCAGTCTGTGTGTATTTAGAGCCAGATATGGTGTATTGTAGCGACAGCTAATTGCGCAATGAGTAACTGGGAGTGCCTTGTAGGTGTAGTCTTTGAATAATTAATAACTCAAAAAGGGGCTTTATGTTTGTATGCACGCTTAGAAAAATAAATAATAACTGAAGAAACAACAGAAATAGGTACTTTTACAATAATACATGTATGCAAATGTAATATAATACAGACAAATACTCCTAAAAAGCAGGAGATTAATTACAAGCAGTTACTCTGCTATATGCTTACACTGCCTATTTTATATCTTAATGTCCCATATTGTAAAAAGTGAGATTAATTTAAAAGCAGGTCAAGGTGATATAAATACTGTTAAAGTGTCAAAACGCTCAGTCCTCAGAGAAATGCACTCACCCCGTGTTCAGAAACTGTGCCTTTAAACGAGTCATCAGGACTTCTGTACGGTTGTGATGTCACAACTGTACGATATATAGGTAGAAAGTCACTCTACGGTTCTGTTAGAGAGTCATTTCTCCCCTGCAATGACGTGCAGGGACGCCAAGAGCGTAAATGCGGAAGACCAGGAAATGCTGACCAATCACAGCAGATTGGGCTTTTTCAAGAGGGCGTCTTAAAGAGACAGGTGCTAAAATGGAGCATTTCAGACAGAGGGTGAATACAGGTATATTCAGACAGACAGTATGAGAAAAATACTGTGTTTCATTTTACATTAAAGCATGTAAACGTTAAAATATAAAGCTGAAAATGAGCACAATATGGGAGCTTTAATGACACAAGATAGCAGCTTCAGCATCATTGTAAGAAGTGTCAATGTTACACTGTATTTGTTTTTCATTCCCATCATCGTTGTTAGGAATTAGTTGTGATACATTTCTGACTTTATGAGTAAATAAAGTCATTCAACATTGTTGTGCAATTACACTAATCTCGCTCAGTCAGGTTTAAGCTTGTAGTTATGTGTCCTCTCGAAGTACATATCTGTCTGAGTGAGGCAATGATTAAAGCTATCCATTCTGAAAAAATATGAGAGATCATTGTGTTCAATAACAGTCAACAGTGACAGGCGAATTAAAGCTTTCGAAGCAGCCTAAAATAAACAAGGGGAAGTTATCGCTGTTCTCTGCCATTGCATCTCCGGCTCATATTTTAATTATTGAAAATCCTCTTGAATTCTCCCCTTTTAACATTTTTCCCAGTCATCTTTAGCCATGTGCCTCATCATACTTATCTTATCTGGGTGGATCCTCTGAACCTAATGTTTTCTTAAGCTGTTTTCTTAACTTCAAAGCAAATTAGATTTGTTGTTTTATACTCCCCGGATGCATTAATAAGCTAAAAAGTCATAAATTATCTTTGGAAACTCTTGACCCACAGTTTGGAGGTTATATCCTCCATTCCAATGCTTTGGATTTCTGCCGTGAGTAAACTCAGCCGGTACATTGCTTTTGACAAGCATGCTGTATTTTGTTGTGAGAGAGCTGACACAAAGTCAGAGCTGCGTTGGTGAGTTACTTTAAGCGCATTGAAGCTAAGAGTAAAAATGTGATGATAATAAGTGCGTCTCTTCAGCAAATCTCCCCCTCGGCCTCTCTATCAGCAGCACAGGATTCTTTGGTTGTTTGTGCTGCTTCAGTGCTATTTAGAGCTTGCAACTTGCAGTTTTAATTTAGAGCGCACAGTGAATCCTTTGAGAGGTTTTGTTGATGTGTGTGCTGTGGGGCACAGCCACCTGATCCCGCCTCGCTATCCAGCAGAGCTGCATATGTCAGTAGATATAAATCTGATTCAAAGGGAATTGCTTGTATAAAACAACCAAAGCTCACCTGTTTGATAAGGGCTCAGGCTAATTTTCTCTACCTATCTTGTGTGTGTATGTGTGTGTACGTGCGTGCGTGTGTGTGTGTGTGTGTGTGTGTGTGTGTGTGTGTGTGTGTGTGTGTGTGTGTGTGTGTGTGTGTGTGTGTGTGTGTGTGTGTGTGTGTGTGTGTGTGTGTGTGTGTGTGTGTGTGTGTGTGTGTGTGTGTGTGTGTGTGTGTGTGTGTGTGTGTGTGTGTGTGTGTGTGTGTGTGTGTGTGTGTGTGTGTGTGTGTGTGTGTGTGTGTGTGTGTGTGTGTGTGTGTGTGTGTGTGTGTGTGTGTGTGTGGGTGTGTTCAGAGGTGAAAGAGTATGAGCCACCCTTTGGGAACCTGAGGGAACACCCGTGTGTAGAGAGCATGAAGGACAGTGTTCTCCGAGACAGAGGAAGACCTGAGATCCCCGACAGCTGGATCAACCATCCAGTAAGAGAGATACACACACACACACACATACACACAAGCACCAACATGCTGCTGCTTTTATATCGTTATAATATGGACCACAGGAATATTAGCAATTGGGGATCATGAACAGATAAGTGGTTCTTTTTGCAATGGTAAGTTAGGAAGATGTATATATTTTGACAGTTCTGCTAAAGCAGTGCCTGTTTTCTATTGCAGTAAAAGTATCCTGTGGAGTTTTTGACCTCTGGCTGTGCTATGGAGCAGTTAGTTTATGATTGGGTCCCCGTTTTGTTTGTCTCATGCACACTTGTGATGATGCACATGCATGCAGGGGACACGACACACATTCCTGCCAATGTTATCACACAGCAGGGTAGAAAACTACAAGCTCGTAAACATCGATGTAAACGGTGCACAACTTAAAATATAAATAAGTGGCTCTGTAAATGTTTTATGAGGACTCAACCCATTTGTCAGACCGCAAGGACACACAATTTATTTTGGTGTTTACACTAAATATGAACATCACTTTTGTTTGTTTACAAGAAAACTCCACAGGGCAACTTTTATACTATTTTTGTTTTGTATTAAGAAAGGTAGTTTGCCAATTTTTTGACCATTTAAACAAATCTAATATGAAATAGGCATTATAAATTTCATTAAGGGAGGATTCACTAGTTTGACTAATTGCTGGTACACAGACAGATTGACATACACACATGAACACTGTTAGTTTCAGCTTGAGGTGATGATATTTTGTCTCAGTCAAACTTGCCCCAAGACTGTATTATTGACTGATTATATCTGTGCACCACTGCTCCCCGTGCAGGGCATCCAGATGGTGTGCGCCTCCATAGACGAGTGCTGGGACCACGACCCGGAGGCCCGTCTGACAGCCCAGTGTGTTGCTGAGCGCTTCGACGACATGGAGTACCTGGACAAGCTGTCAGATCGCTCTGACTCAGAGGAGAAAATCCCTGAGGAAATTTTAATGGTGGATGAGAAGTAGAGCTCAACAGAAACACTGCCCCCACCAGGGCGGCAGAGGAATTACAAGCAGCTGGGAGAGAAAGAAATTCCAGTGGATGCTATGGGCTGCTAGGAGCAAACTGGAAAATCATGCAGATGAAGTGACGCCAGTGACGGACTTCCAAATACAGATCAAGACCAAGCATAACGCAAACACCAGTGACAGACATGTCTTCTTCTACATGCTTCAAAGACTGGATCAAGTCATAAACAAACAGGGAAAATCGCATTTTAAAGCTTTTTTTAACCAAATACTATTTGCACTTTATCAATATATATGCACACCAAATGATATATATGTTCAGTGTGTTTTTTGTTCTGACAATACATTTCAGGTATAGGAAAGAAAAGGGACAAAGGGAGCAATGTAATATATTAGGACAGTTATGTTATAACACTAATGTCCCCCTTAAGAGTTTATTTGACTGCATACTTAAACATTTTCCTTGGTGGCCTTGGATATCTGTCTGCAGGGCTGGATTCAAGGTGCAAATTAATTTCTTGTGGCATGAAATGGAAATTACCTACAGCAAAAAAAAATACAAACCCATCCAAGGTAGTAATCTGCAGGGAAAACTGATATCATATCTCAAGGACTATAAGTAGTGGAATAAAGACAAAAGGGAACGTGTGTGCGTGTGCGTGTGCGTGTGTCTGTGTGTGTGTGCGTGCGTGTGTGTGTGTGATCTTGGTCAAGGATAAAGACTAAAGACAAATATATATATTAAGGACTCCAAAGAGGAATTTCCAGCCCGCTGCCTATGTATATGCTATAAAAGCTGAACTACACATTTTGTTATGGAAACGGGAATCCTGATCCATCTGTCAGAAAAAATCTATTTCAAAGTGTATGTTTGTATAAAAGTGTACAGCCATAATTAAAAGTTTTTACCGGCCCCAGTGTGTCAATTTGGTGTTTTTATCTCTGTTTCTGCCAGGTGGCGTTCATTCGCACCTACTGTCGCCTACTGCCCACACTGTAGTGGGCCTTACAGTATTTTAGGAGGTGGTCACTGCTCAATCCACTCCTCAATAGTTAGACCGCTCAGGGGGTCCATTTTGTATCAGGATTTATCTAGCTTACTTTGTCGTGGCATAGTGTTTCACACAAATTGTGCAACATCAATGCAAAGACGCGAATAGACTCTTAATTTGCATCATCCGCATATAAGCGTGAGTCAAACTATTTGAACTTGAACAACGAGCAATGTGGCGTGAAGAAAATGTACGTAGCTGCGCACATTAGACTCAGTTTGTTAGTCTAAGGTTTTTTTTCCTCAGACGCAGAGATACTTATTGTTCAAAGGAACTAGGTGTTATAGATGTTATGTGCTTATTACATCCCGGCTATGAACCAATCAGATTGCTTGATTTCAGCTACCTGTTTTACAAACATTATTACATCCGTTATACTGATGCAGTATAGTCCAGTGGTTCTCATCCTCCAGAAGGGCCACGGGTCAATACTGGAGAGATTCTCCATGGATGAAAAATTCCCAATAGCACATGCATGCATCTACGTTTATATGCATTCCCACAACCACACACACACAACCTCATACACTTGACCTCCATGCCAAATGTCAGCCTCCTAGGGTGAAAACTGACCACCAAAGGGTGGGGACGTTTTTGTGGACCAAGCAACTGACAGAGGGAGCTACAGAATTGCTGGTCACAGCTAAAAATGAATACACTTAATTCAGTGAAAATGTGCTTTTAGTATGGAGTGATTGATGGGCAGTCCAGCCATGGCACACTGTGGTACAAACTTTAGTCATATCATATCAATTCATAATGTGCGCCCATATGAATCATTCTGCCGTGTAAACCTGCATATTCAGCCATGCATACTGTATGAACCAGACGTTTCCATGCTCATTTTGGCACGTTCACTCTTTCATGCACTAAAAGCGACTTCATCCTTCATTCATTATTACACTGAGGCCTCCAAGGTACTTCTCATTTGGGTTGTTATCCAAAATATGACTTATCTCTCAGACTGTGTTGTCACACTTTCTTAATGGTGACATTTTCCTATTGGTAGACAGACAGTGCCTCATGTTTTCACATTGAGAGTGTGTGTTTGTGCTGGATGAGGCTCAGGTAAGAGGTTCAGCAGGTCCACACAGTGTTTGGCATTGAGTGTGTCTGCAGTATGATGCTAACAGACCTCTCATCCTGAGCCCACAGCTGACTCAGCCCGGAGCGTGTCTGTCTGTGGCTCTCTGCCTACCCGTCTATGCCACTATCTACCCGTGTCTCTGCCTGTCTGTCTGCTTCTAGCAGCTGTTTTTCATTCATCCACTGACTCCTAGAATCTATTTTGCAACGCTGTTGAAAAAGACTCCAGTATGTATGTGTGTGTGTGTGTGTGTGTGGTGTTACATCTGATTGAAATCTCTTCTGTTGAGTCGTGTGCTGTGATCATTTCTCCATCCAACATTTATTCTGTTGTGTAAAAACTGCCTTTCTTTCATTCATAACACATTAACCTAGGCTGCGGTTGTGAAGCAGCGCCACTGAAAATACATGAACTGTTAAACAACCGCTCTTGGGAACAGTCGGAAAGTGATTTAGCCGCTACAGTGGGCTGAGTTGTCGTCTCATAGGAAGATTTCCATTGCCCTTCCTACAGTTTACATGCTCTATTTACATAAACTATGCCGCAGGCACAGTCAATGCGGGCTGCACTACTGATAAATTGGACACCGCCGCGGGATATACATGCTGATGATGAATGATTTATAATTCCGCATTATAAATGGATTACCACAGGGGTGTCAAAAGTAACAAAAGTAACATTCCTCTTCATTTTTCACAATCAAATAATGTGATGCCAATTTTCCTGCAGCAAAGTAGTTGGGTTCTCAAAAGGGAAATACATATTTAAGGAAGTGAATGCCTCTAAATGCCTCCTGAAGCTGATACAACATGTGTTAGTGTCAGTAAAAGGATAACTTCTTTCAATAGCACATTCAAATGAGCTTTTACCTTTCTATCGCAGAAGCCACAGAGCGCAGATCACCTAGAAAAGGTCAACACAGACAGGAGCAGTTTGGCTAACAGGGTGGGGAGAGTGGAAATCATTTACACATTATTCTTATAATTAACACATGGAGTCAGTCAAAAATAATCCTGTTATGTTTAACCCTTAGAGACATTACTGTCTTTAAGAAGCTGAGACCTAGGGCTTTTCAAATATGCATGGCTTTCCAATGTATAAAGACAATAAGAGGGTTTCTGAACAGCTTCCAGGACAGAAGTGCTCGCCAAAAAAAATGTAATTCTTGCAGAAATCTCCAAATGTCAAAATGTTTTAATAACAAATCACAGCATGAATTGTTCTAGGGTGTTCCCCATGTGAAAACCTTTTAAAAAAATATTCTCAAGTCGTCAAAATTAGTAAAATGTTGCACCAAATCTGCATAACAAATGACATCATCCCAAAGATTCTTGCAATAACTTTTGAGGCATAAATGAGCATGTAAATGGCCATTATTTACTTAAATCATAATGTTTTAAATCATGACACATTTAAAACTTTCAAAGTTGAATAAACCAAAACCAAAATAACTAAGACTCAATGTTTATTACGGCCTCAGTCTGAAATAAAATCTTCGGGTTCCCACGTCTTTGTGGCTCATACTGCTGACCTGCCCTCCCATCTACAGATCCCCTCGGAGAGTTAAACCTGTTATGCAAGTGTAAAATTTAGCAAATTCATTCACTCAATTTCTGATTCAGCAATTGAGTTCATTACAAGGAGAACAAATACATAACATGTGTTGTGTCTTTTAGTTCTGAGTTGTTTTTTTAAACTTCACATCCTCAGCCGGTACACATACTGGTGTCTGTGTATCACCCCATTTTGGGTTTTCATTCAGGAAACATGGGAGCTTGTGCACACTTTACTTTACATCATTATCAACAACAGTATTGCCTTGAATGTGCCTAACACCTGCATTTTGTCTTTTGACCAGTAGAGAGCGTAGTGGCTCTACTGGATACTGCATACGAATCCATGAGTTGTGCCTTCTGGAGCCAACTTGCTCAAGTGCAGGATCCAGTGAGCGTTTGTGCTTTGAGGCTAAAAAATGGAGGCGCTGCACTGTGAAAATGAAGGGGGTGAGCTCAAGATGTGACAGGTCTTTCCATTACCAAGAGACATGCCCTGCGTGGCACTAACCGGCCACCCAACACTGGAGTAATTTTGTATCTTGGTGGGACCTAATTGCATTTAAACCGCTGCTATTGGCAAACATAAATTCACATTTTTTTTCTCGCTTTTGATTCTTTCACTCTGTTGAGTCTCTCTCTCTCTCTCTCTCTCTCTTTTTTATTTCTGACAGCACTTTCCATCACTTGCCTGTCACATTGTATCACAGAGGAAAAGCTCAAGACACCAGTGTATGCAGCCCTCCATATGTATATTAAACTCCATACCTGCGGCATCATATGAATCCTTGTCAGCTGCTCAATCATGACACGTCTTAACCTGATTAACCCTTCGAGTGGGAGGTGACAGCAGGCAGGAGTGTTTAGCCAAGAACAGCATTGCTTACACCAAGATTAGCCTATACAACGAGGCAAACACTCATACACCCTTAGGTGGTCTCAATAATCCAAAAGGAGATACTCTTCTGTCAAAGTCACTTATCATTCCCACGTGCTGGTTGCCATGGTGACACCTCATACATCAATCAAAGTTGCTTTGTTGGTTGGTGAGAGCTATATTTATTTAATATTTTGAGCTTCAGTAAGAAGAAGACAAAGGAAGACAAATTGTTTCGATATCACCTTCTCTCACAGCTGTCTAGGTCCTGTGCAGATCAGCGGCCATTTCCCCCCGCCATCCCAATCATTTACGGATCTTTACTCCAAATACTCATATGCTCATTTAGATGTTCGCTTGACATATTAGAAAATCAGCACTTTGGGATGTGCAGCTTTGCTATTGGCGGCGATAGATGCAGCAGCAGGAGTCACAAACTTTAAGGCCCCGAGCCACAATCGCATGCAGCAATTGTCCGGAGGATGATGCGCCTGTTAAGATAAGAGCAGCAGGCAGCCGAGGCACAGAGGCAGAGAGAGGAGACTACTGGTGTATTAGGAGCCATTACCCCGGCCGTCCTCTCAGACATTTATCTGATGATGGTGGACTTGATAGTTTCAATATAACTTTAATTTCCGTAGGCCCGAATGAGCTATTGTGTCATTATACTCTCAGCTAGTGAGCCACTCAGACTGCTTAATACAAAAAAACAGCCTCTCAAGGACAAACACAGCAGCGTCATAGATAGCAGTGTGTTTGGTCGGATGGGGTTTGTCGAGGGAGGATACATTCAGAGAGTTGTTTTACATTTAATAAAACCAGTGCTTGGCAGATTTATTGCAAAATTCCCTCCAACAACAAGCGGGAATGATTTGATCACTTGAGCCAACAAGGGCGGTGCCATTCCTCTTAATTCCCCACATCAATCATGCCTAGTTGCATGCGGGGTGTGATGATGATTTGGGACTAATTTGGCTCAGTATATCCTTTAATCTGTGTTCCATATTAATTTGTCTATTTAGAAATAGATTACATATTGCTGTCCTGTTCCAGTTAATTTTCATGAGAGATTGCGTTGAGCCTGATGTGATGATGTTAATCTCCAGCCATCTCTGCAGCAGCAGCAGCATTGTTTAAACCTCCACAGGCAGCTCGTTATTAACTAATGTACAGACATATCTTCCTCAAAGGGCAACCAAAGTCACTGACGAAGACATACATAAAACGCATTACCCTCATTTTCATTAGCAAATGTTACTGTATATGTGGGAGAACTCATAATGTGAATTAATAACATTACTGATGGCTGCATTCCATTTCGATGAGCCCGTTCCAGGGCTCTGGCTTATGGTACGTGTCCACTTGATGTGCGTGCCTCTAGCAGTTATCAGTTTCTCTTCTATGACTACTGACCGACCCTCCTACTACCGTGATGGCTGCACCTGATTGGACAAAGGCTTTCACTTGGAGACTGTCTGACTCCCAGATTTCAAACCGGACCATCGTGGCGCCTTTTTTTAATACCTTTCTCTTATATTACAAAAATTGGTCACTGTAATGTGTGTCTGCGAACATTTGCGGAGACAAATGAGCCATGCAGTTGTTGAATCTGTCTTCATTTTATATGGAAAAAAGTTACTTTAAAAGATTTTCGGGAGTGTTTAGAGGCAGCGAGTCTAGCTAGACTCCCCTAATTTGAATAAAGTAGTCTAGACCTCAACTTTATACAAATGAGGAGCGGGCAACTCGACGCCCCGTCTCTTAAAACTCACCGTGGCGCTACCATTTGGAACATATGGAAAATATGTTAATTTGCTTTCTTGCCGAGAGTAACGTGAGGAGATCGACACGACTCTCATGTTGGTATGTTGTAAATGTAAAGCTAAAACCAGGAGGAAGTTAACTTAGCTTAGCTGGGAAACAGTTAGCCTGACAGCTCTGCAGTACAACAAATATCAGTCACACCTCTGCTTCTTTACCATGCCAAATACATTCATTCATTCATCTTCAACCGCTTATCCCCGGGTCGCGGGGGGGCTGGAGCCAATCCCAGCTGACATCAGGGCATGAGGCGGGGTACACCCTGGACAGGACGCCAGTCTATCGCAGGGCACATAGAAAAGAACAGAGACAGACAAACATTCACACCTACGGGCAATTTAGAGTCATCAATCAACCAAACACGTGCATGTCTTTGGATTGTGGGAGGAAACCGGAGAACCCGGAGGAAACCCACGCAGACACGGGGAGAACATGCAAACTCCACACAGAAGGGCCCAGGCCGGGATGCGACCCTGGAACCTTCTCGCTGTGAGGCAACAGTGCTAACCACTACACCACCAATGTGTTCATTAACAAAATTGTCGTATAACACATTCATTAAAAGAAAAGGCAGAGATTTGTGTGTTTTTTAAATGTGTTTTCTGCGTCCTTCTGATGGAGTCAATGACATCACCAGCACTAAACAGCCTACAGAGGGCTGGTAGTCTCCTCCTCCCTGTGTCCCTTTTTGCTCTAACCCCCTCTCTTCCCACCGCATCTCATCTCCCCCATATTCATTGGAGGCTGCTGAAGTTTAACTTTATCTTGGAGGTGTGAATTGTGTTCTGTCAGATGACCGATCGAGGGCAACCAGGAGGAGAATCGATTGGACACGGGGCTGGGCACAGAGATTCATACTCCTGACCGAAGGGCCACTGGATATTGAACCACCTTCACAGAGTACGCTTTGGTTAGAAAACAGACCGCAGTTGGTCTTTAATTTAATGCATTTGAAGATTATACAACAAAAGGGCATGAAAACAAAAAAAGCACAAGAGCCAATTTGGTCTTTATATCGCACAAGAACTTCACAGAAACCCAAAGTAAAAATGAATTCAACATGAGAGTGAGGCAAATGCAGTTAGAAGCTGCCTTCAGTCAAAACTATCCAGCTTGTGACAAACATATATGGCAGGTGTCTTCATACATGCAAAATCTCTGTGTGAACTCTCCAAGAATTGGGGGGGGACATACTTTGTGTCCACAGCAGATTACTGTCAGCGAAGCAGCTCTTATGTCTGCTCCTCTTGTTTTTGGATGAACCATAATTTTCCCTCTGAGGTTTCAGGGCTGTCATTGAAGCAATATCACATAAATCCATTGCCTTCTGAATTGAGACGGCCCGTGTTGGCTACTCGGGAGAGTGAAAGAGGGGTCATTCGTCAAGATGAGGCAGCTGGGAAATTGGGAGGCATGCTTCAATTTTCAAAACTTGAGTAATATTTTTTCTCTCCCGCGGGGATGATGTCAGTCCAAGTTCAACTGTTTTCTGTGGACTACATTTCTTATATCTCAATGGCAAGCCCCCTAAGAAGACATCACGTAGAGGCTGTTCAAGTCATTCCAAAACCAGGGAAATGTTGATAATGCAAGAGTTATTCTGAAGAGGTAGAAATGCATGCCAACTTTTCAGAATCTGACATCCTGCCTGCAGACTGTTGATATGTCTGTTGAGCTCAGGTTATGCACAACCTGAGCACAACCTCTCTCTCTCTCTCTCTCTCTCTCTCTCTCTCTCTCTCTCTCTCTCTCTCTCTCTCTCTGGCTCCCCCTCTCTCTCTCTCTCCCTTTCTATCTCTCTCTCTCTCTCTCTCTCTGGCTCCCTCTCTCTCTCCCTCTCTCTCTCTCTGGCTCCCTCTCTCTCTCTCTGGCTCCCCCCCTCTCTCTCTCTCTCTCTGGCTCCCTCTCTCTCTCTCTGCCCCCCCCCTCTCTCTCTCTCTCTCTGGCTCCCCCCCCCCCCCTCTCTCTCTCTGCCCCCCTCCCCCTCTCTCTCTCTGGCTCCCTCTCTCTCTCTCCCTTTCTCTCTCTCTCTCTCTCTCTCTCTCTCTCTCTCTCCCTTTCTCTCTCTCTCTCTCTCTCTCTCTCTCTCTCTCTCTCTCTCTCTCTCTCTCTCTCTCTTGCTCTATCATTTCAAACTTTAACATGAACTTTTTATACAGCGTGCCAATAAAATTTGAAGCATCACTGCGGGCACTTTCAGCAGTGTCGACAGGTCCGAATCAATCTTGATGAATGCGTTGAACTGTGAATGTTTACAGGCAATTTTCTAAGCTGATATGATTTTTACAGCTGACAAAGGTTTCGTTTTCTTTCCTTATTTGTGTTAAGGCCTGCTTTATGTGCTCAGATGCAAGATGGTTTTCTTTTCCCTTCCATAATTGCATAATTGCACAATTATTGTATGATTCCATGGCATAATTATTGTTATTACAAGCCTGATGTAAAGTCAGAAAGATAGAGTCTGTGACTGAATGGGTTATTTGAAATTATGATTTCTGGTAACATAGAGATGTAAGATCTGACTTTTCCCCCAAACAGTGGTACATTCTCCTTATTTTCTTATTTAAAAATTGAAACTTTCATTGACAAGATTGTTGTGTTGATTGCTTTGTTCCCTTCTTGGAGATGTGGCAGATGAACGTATTTTTTTAATCAAATGAAAAATGTAAAGAAATTTTCAATCAAAGCTGTCATTGTCTCTGCAGCTCACAGCCTCTTAGGGAGAAATAACTTTTCATATGCTTTGGAAAATGACAGATGAATGAAATTAATGCATTAGCCTCCTGAGGCAGATGCATCCTCACAAATCGAGCAAAAGCTCTCTGATCTCCGATTAAAATGTAGCAACTTAGCGTACAAATGTTTCTATTTCAACAAACATTTTTCGGAATCTAAGCTTGGCTGTGCGTGGTGCAAATAAGACGCTAAGTAGTGCAGCGCTATAGATAATCGATGGATCACCCATGATGTTATCAAGATGAACAGTCCTGTCATACAAGGTAAAACCCATGGTCGATCCTGTGCCAGCACACCTTCCATCACAGTCGAGATTAAGATGTGGTGCGGTTGGGGAGCATCATCCACATGTGTTGCCTGGGTGTGAGTGGGTCATGTTCACATTTACTGCCTCTGTGTGCCCCATTGACTGTTGGAGAAATGAGCCATGCTCAGTGTGAAATGGTGTGTTGCTGATGAGGCCACACAGGCAACCCTGTGCAAATCCCCCACATCATCAAGTAGAAGTTAACTCCGGTCATCACTCATGTTTTTGTGTTGTGTCTTACAGTCTCTGGCTCATCGCTAAGACTCAAGATATTAAACACCGTTGTCATAGAAACATCTTAAAACCTGAATGCATTGTTTATGAAATTAAATTCTTCTAATGACATATGAAACTTGACCTCGGCTTTTATTCTGAAGCTGTACAGCTTCTTGGAAAATATTAAGACAGGCTGTCTAACTCCAGGTAAATAAATAGTTCATAACAGTTGGATGCTGCACCTCATCGGGACGTTAAGTGCTTTTCTTTAAGTGCTCTCATTCTCTTAATGATTGCGGTGCAGATCAGTGTGCGCAGTGGCAATCGCCAGCACCGGCTAATCATTCTGTTACACTGGATCATGCAGACAAACTCTATGGAGTCTTTATAGCTTGCTGCGCTCACAATGAGCAAACATCCTGTTCTGCCAATCTTTTTAATAAAATATACAGAATGAATTTCCCCTCTTTTAGGTTGCACATGTAAAAGATGCATAAGGAGAGAGGAGCAATGCCAAGTAAAGTACACAACAATAACAGC
Source organism: Echiichthys vipera (assembly GCF_963691815.1). NCBI lineage: Eukaryota > Metazoa > Chordata > Actinopteri > Perciformes > Trachinidae > Echiichthys > Echiichthys vipera. The sequence continues at coordinate 21,356,399 of NC_139838.1, forward strand.
TTAAAGGGATGATTTAAAATGTTTAAAATGGGGTTGTATGAGGTACTTATCCATAGTCAGTGTGGTACCCACGATGGATTGCGGTCGTCACGCCCAAAGGTTGGAGAAGCAGACAGGAATACAGACAAGGAAGCTAAGCAATGTACTGCATGGATGGGGGGGCAGCAACTAAATGTATTTGAGCCACCTAAAAAAATCAGTATCACTTTAAGTGTACTCATTTAGTCATTTTACTCGCAGAACACAGGAGTTGCTAGTTTCAGGCTGCAAAACTAACTAACTAACAAATAAACTGACCAATCAAGGCAGCAGTAAACGTTAAAATTACTGATTTTAGTGGTCAAAAATATGTACCATGTATCCACAGCAGTTCATTTCTCAGCCTTATGCTCCTTCCTGCTTCTCCAAACCCAGGGGCGTGTTGACTGCCATCTCTGAATGCACTGAATTTTGATAAGAATCAGAACTATCTCTTCAACAACATTGCACAAAATAAACGATAAAATCATGGTCTCATATTTCTTTTTTGTGTGCAGGAGTGGCAATGTGTTTGTCTCTACGTGTTATCCCTGTGATGGATCGGCAATCAATGTAGTGTTTTCCTGCCTTCAGCCTACTGCATGCTGGAACAGCCCCCAGCCCCTTCTAATGGCCCTCAATAGAAAAAGGGGGATATAGATACAGCATAGATCTATAATTCCCATTTGGGATTTTTTTTCCTGCTTCCATTTCACAGCCTCCACTGCTGTGTGTTGCAAGGATATCAGGGATATGGGAACATAATGTGCTTCTCAGACGTCCTTTACACAGCCTTAAAAACAAATTACCACATCAGATTTCTTCCTGCGGTGAACTTTAACATACTATTTGCATTATATGGGAGGCTTCCTTTAAAAAGTGTACGGAAACTTTGCTTTCATCAGAGACAGCATGTTCACGGAGGATCCTTTGCTTTGTCCCCAAATGATTACATGACACTGTGCACCACTGACTGAGAGATTTGGGATTATAATGCACCTTGAAACAAATTACTGAAGCCAGTCAACACTGCGCTTAGATGATACCGTAGCTGTGCGTGTAGCTTAAAGGGTTTTCAGGTTGTCCCATTTTCGATGACATCTGTTGAAGCAAAAAGTGTACAAAATGGACATGATGATTATAATCTTCTTGACCACATGTGACACCTCTTTATCTCTCTCTCTCTTGCACTTTCTAACTCTCTCAAAGAGAGAGATGACAGAGGTGGATAGAGTGTTTCATGCCAGGCATCTTAAGCTTTTTTGCACGATTGGCCTTTGGCAAAGTAAAGACGTGCAGACACCTAAGAATGCCAAGCATAAACTCAGCGCGTCTGTGATGTTCTTGGGAGAGAAAAAAAAAACGAGAAGAAAGACAAAGCAAACACAAATATTCAAGTCTGCCTCTGGAGACGGAGGAAAGCAAAGCAGCCCTGCCTGGCAACAGCACTCATTTTGGCTGGCTTTCATCTGGGCTTGGCCTTTTGACAATAGATTCAATTGAAGCAATCTTCACAGCCTGCATTTCTATTTGTCTCAAAGGTCATCCATTCAGCATGTGGAGGTAGAGGGGATAGGGTGGGTGAAGGGGTAGAGTGCTCATCATGGCATAAGCAGCCCTTTATGAATGATCGAGGATTGTGGGTGTATGTGTGTGAACTCGTGGCTGTGTGTGCGCTACATAAAGATGTATTCATCCGGATGCATGTGCTCCTGCTGGTTTGGGATTACATTTGTTTGCACACATTGGATCTGTTGCCTGTGTGTATGTTGTATGTGGATGTGCAATAACTCTAGTTGGCACTGCCTTTCAGCTGCAGCATATTGCTGCAATACTGTCTGTGAGACTGAGCCTTGTGATCTCTTCATGAACTCAAAACTCGTATCCACTTCTGCCACTCCATCTACTCGCCGTGATGACCCCCATCAATTTCCATAATCATCCTTTTACTCTCCTTTATTATCGGCTTTCCATCTTCCCCGTCTCTTCAGCGCTGTATTCTCTCATCTCGCTCTTATCTCCTCCTCGTCTCTTTTCGGAAAATAGCCTCAATGCACAGCTGTGCTAAGCCGTCTCAAACTTCAGTCCAATTCTTCTACATTCAATTCAATTCAATTCAATTTTATTTATAGTGCCAAATCAAAAACAAAAGTTATCTCAGGACATGAATATTTAATTTACATTTCTTTAAATCATGGTCCTATAATTGACAGGGTAGCTGTAAACTGCTGATGCAAATTAAGGATGGGAATTTGGGCCAGTTAGTGGAGTTTCCAAAGCAACAAATAGGCTATTCATTTTCAAATCAAATGTACTAAAAGCGGACATAACTAACAACTTGTTTTATACTGTAAACAGAAAAGAATGCATTCCTTTTTAAAACAAGTTACCCTGATGAGTTATGTGCGCCTGCAGCATCTGTTTAAACATAAATTAACCAAAAGGATAGGTATTGGAATCAGGTGCAACACATGAATACAATAAACTCATAATTTGAATTTATGATGTTGGAGGTCAGTGATTACATTACATTGCTGCTTGTTTAGGAACAGGCTCATCTGGGTGGACAATGCTCCAAGGGTAACCACCGTCTAAGCCAGATGAGGCACTGTGCAGTAGGAAAGGTTCGCGTAAAGCAGCATTATATGCAACAAATGGTGAGAAAACTGTTTTTTGTCCATCCTGACTTCAGAACAAAGTTGTTTCTGTCTCTGATACTACACAGAAGAGGGCTGTTGGACTATTATTTTTCTCCCTTTGGGACTGAATCACACCTCAGATAAATCAATACCACTTCCTGCCTCTGTCTCATTGTTATATGAGACGGTGCGAGCACAATATGAATGTATGCTATCAATCAAAAACTTGAGCATTTATTTGAAATTTAAAAAAAAAAAGGTGTCTCATTCCAATACAGGCTTTCAAGGCTTCGGGGGAAGTTGTGAAAGTACATCCTGAGTTTAGGAGAATGATGAATGCTGTGTTCTTGTCTTCGCTGGGGGACATAATAATGATGAGACACATCAATCTTTATTACCACTCCACCACCCGGACACGAACATCCAAGGGCAACAGAAATATTGGACTCACTGAGAACATTTATCTTCACACACCTGCCTATATAGCTTTAACCTGCAATGAGACAAAATCTCTCCTAGATTTTGGACTGTGTGCATTTTTTCTTTTCTTTGTTAAAGGACTAATTCAGCCCCCATGAATCCAACGTTAAGCCGAGTAATAAGGGATATATTTATAGCGGGTACCAGAATGACTCAATATTCATATAGCAGGGGGATAATCCTTATTTCAATAAGTCGCAACACATAAATCACTGGGTTGCCATTGGTGGGCGCATGTGTCCATCTAGCCGGGTTTTGCTCTGTGATTGGTTTATATATATAAAACCCCGCCCCCTCGTACCTGTCGATCTGTGAGAGGCCACAAGAGCTTTCAAACGCCCCGCCCACCTCATTATCCCCGCCCCTTTTCCACCCGGCGTTCAATCGTAAAGCGAATTCGACTGTTGCAGGCTCGGTATGTGGCGCAGGAGTGTGCTTTTCGGGATGTAACGGCTGTCTCTCGGAGTACCTTTACCGAATTAAAATATATATATTTATATATACACACACAGGGGACTCTAGAGGATAGACTACACGAGGAGAGCGGGCACAAACTAAGGGAGTTTACGACAGCAACGGAGTGGAGGGAGACACGGGAGCGTGGCAGGAGGAACCGACACCGCACGCAGAAATGGCGGAGCACCACGCAGCCAGCGACGGCAAGCACAAAGCGTCCACCACCAATGCCGGGGGCTCGGTGCACGGGAACAGCCGACCCGGCGCCGCGGGTGGAGGAGGAGGGGGGAAAGTAGGCCTGTCTGGTGGACTGACACAACCGGCAGGGTGGCAGTCTCTACTCTCGTTTAGCATTCTTTTCCTGGCCTGCCTGGCCGGGTTCAGCTCCAGACTTTTCGCGGTGATCCGGTTCGAGAGCATCATCCACGAGTTTGATCCATGGTGAGTGAGCGAGCTAACGGTTGCTAACGATCGTCTGGTCAGGACGGTTGGTGATTCCATGGTAACAGTTGCTTCGTAGTGACAATGGAAGACAAGAGATGAATGTCCAAAATCGCTCCAGGGGCTCGTTTTTATACATTAAAGCTTATTTTAAGTGTATTATTTTACTCTTGTAAAGTCGGTTAACTACTTCTGTTGGCGTTAGCTCCAAGATAGTTCCCCCCCATAACGACAGGGTTTTTCTCTGTTGTCGCTGGAACAAACACTTTGATTATGAGGTCAGTGGCCTGATACATTAGTGTGTCTCAAGGACCTTGACATTTAAATGTGTTGAACCGAGTGACACTGCGAGCGAACTGGTCCGGTTTGTCCACAATAACGCTAGATAACAGCTGCTGCAGGGAGCTTCAGCCGCGGGTACAACTTTGTGCATGTTGTAAAGGGGAAACGTGCGGGTTTCCTCTGTCCTCGGCGTGATTTAATTCATTGCAAACTCAATTCAGTGTGAGCGGGGGGGAAGTTGAAATGGTCGCTGTTGTTGCTCCTGTGGGGGATTGTCCCTTCAGCGGGGGTCGATATGATTGATGAAGACTGGAATAGATTACAGTTTTAACTTGCTGAGTGAGTGGAGCATTTGCATACTGGACAATCAGGCTTTAGTGTAGATTAAAGTCGGTTTCTCATCATAAGAGGAGCAGACCGTTTATAACCCGGAAGCCAACTGATCCGGTCTGGTGTGTCTGTCATCACAATGCAGGATTATTCCGCCTTTGTAACAGTGTCACATGGGCTCCCAAGTGTCCGCCTGGTTGCAAAGCATTCCCTCACTGCTCTGTGGCCTGTAACTGAGGCAACACGACTGATGCATTCATTTATTAATTTTCAAGGACGGGTGCTCCATCTTGTTCAGGGTGACACCGGCCTCTTTAATTATGTTGATAGCTTGATTGCATTTTATAGCTAAAGGGCCAAGGCTTATGGCCGCCAGAGGGTCCACATGGCGCAGAGGAGCTTGATCCTGCTTGCATTGTGGAATTTGCACCAATGGCTGACCTTAGCACTGTTAATGAGTAGTCCCAAGTGCCACACACTCATTTGAGCCGAATTGTGCCTTTACAGCCTTCTTATATCCTATTAAGGCCCTGGGTGGTCACACTGTTTGTATATAACCTATGGTATTCCTGCTGCACTTCACTGTGAATTCGAGAGCTGTTCTCTCATCAGTGTTCACAGTTAAAAAATGCACGGTTATTAAGCAGCATGTCAGAAAAGAAAGCAAAGTCTCTCTTTGATATTCAAGGGGTTTAAAAGCCCTTGCAGCCATGAGTAGTCTACATCTGTTGTGCTCAAAACGTTTCTCTGGGACACCGGAAAATAAAGCAATGCTCTGGTGGAACCTTCTGTTGCAGGCTTAAATGTGCAAATGGTGATTTCAGCTGCAAAGTAATGGTTAGTACGTGTTATTTTAAGTATGGTTCACTTAATTATTCAAAGCCGAGTTAGACAGAAGGTATTCCTTTTTTATATGGAATATAAATGTGTCAAAAGTAAGATGCACACCAGAAATATATCTGTAGTCGACTATTCATAAATCTTGCAACATTCACGTCTCCCTCTAGTCATCTTTTGACCCCATATGTAATCCTTATCAGCTTCCTGAGAGCTATTGCCCCACATTTACAATCTTTAACACCCTCGGGAATTCTTCAGTGTGTATGGCAGCAGTAGCACTAGAGTTTTTGTATGGATTAACACATAAACCTGACCCCTGTGAGTCCTGCTTTTGCCAAGAATACTAAAAGAGACATTATTCAAAGATTTATTCTGGTGTCTTCTGTCGACTCTCAAGCAAAATCAGCCCGCAGATTTATTATGTCCTCACCTTTTTTGACAGTGACAAAAGAAAACATGCATTTTACAACTGAATGAATAGGATGCTGTTTGGAGGTGGCCGTCACTCCCATACACACATGATTAGTGTTGTGTAGTCTGGATGCTGTTATTGATTTTCCTCTGTGCAGAGCTTCAAATTATCCGCAGCTAACCATCACGTTAAATAAACTGGCAATTTGAGGACTGAAGATTGGATTTATAAGAGCCAAAATGTCAGGCTTGTTCTGCAATATGCAAACACAATTTTGCAGACGAGTCCCTGATATGGCTCGCCCCTTATCTGTGCTCTGCTCATTTTCATAATTTCTCATTTTTCCTAGCTTCCTTATATTTGTTGATTACTTTAAGACCAGATAGGCTTTAGTTGGCATTCAAGTGAGATTTTGTTTGTCCTCTCCATTCTTGAAAGCAATTAATTTCTAAAGTTGTGCCCTGACTTAAAAATGCATTTCACTTTCTTTTACAAACTCCAAATGAATGCTCAATCTTCCTAGTGGATGGTTTTGGCTAAGAATATAGTCTGCCTAGACATTAAATATCGCATCATTAAGAGATGATAAAAAAAAGATATGCGCATCCCTAGAGCCCAATGGGATGGGTGCTGGATCGGGCGGTGTACATCCTCCACCTTCATGCTACTGTTGCTCCTCAGCAGAGAAAGATGTGTTCCTGAGTTGACGTTTATACAAATTCTCTGTTCAGTTTATTGAGTTAGTGGAAGGAAAATTTAACTAGAGTGAAAGCTGTATACAGGAGGAGAGCGTTCCTTGAAAGCAGCCAATTTTTTTCCACCTCGGTTTTGTCAGGCAGTAGTCCGTTATGGCAGTAAAGTGAGGGGAGAAGAACCGTCCCTGTCAAGAAAATAATGAGCTGGATATGTGTGTGTATAGCAGCGCAGACATACACTTTCACTCTCACACACTTATTTCCTTATTCTTTCTCCACGTGCTGCTTTGCATGACTGGAGCTTTGTTCAAGATCTTGATGGACATTCACAGTGTGTCATAGCTTTTTAGTATGCTTACCAGACCACTAAAGCGGTGTTTGTTTGGACGTGTGCGGTGCTAAAATGATCAATCAAATAGCCCATTTGATAAACAATAGAACAGTAAAAGGCCTTCATTATGTAAAAATACCAAAAATTTGCCGGTCACAGTAGGATGCTTTGCTTAGTTTTTGCCGCTTCACGTGATTGTGAATGAATTATTTTTGGGTTTCAACTGTCATAAAATAAGTAACTAAATAAAGATGCACTGATCCAACTCCTTTCTTAATATTCAGATGCCTCAAATCAGGTATCTGCCTCCAAGCACCAATCAATACCAGTAATACCTATTTCTCAAACTGAAAATCTGTGTTCCCCTCTGCATGAAACAACTTTTTAATCTTTTTTATGTCTACGTAACATGAGGTCAGGGCCTTTCTGTGGTGGGCAACTGATTTGGTGACCCGTCGTGACCAAATAAAAGTAACTGAATGTAGAAACTCATTTTTATAATGACTGCTACAAAGCAACTGCATCTGAATTGGATTGGTCGAGTCACAGCTGATACCCAAACTAACTAGAATCGCAATTGACACACATCTCTAATTTTAATGTATTTTAATGTTCGGTATTGGCACTTTCCATCATTTGTAACTTTATATAAAGTTTAAAAAAAGTTAATATAATAATTGTTGGTTGCTGTTTATGGCTGAAGTGGTTAAAATGCAACCTTGCTTATGCATGAGCCTGCTATTATCTATTAGAAATCGATCTTTAATAATGTTCAAATTGCAAAGGTTATGTGCCGTGTAAGGTAAGAGAAAGTTGGGATTGTAGTATTTGTGCAATCTGCTTCTGTAGCATTTTGTGTGCCATCTGTGAGCACACTCATTACAGCAGCTTTACCAGGTTAATAGAAGATTCAGCCCAAGAGCCATTGGAAAACTGCCTAATGTCCTATAAAACTATCACAACACATTGCCTTATTTCTGCTCTGCATTTCATCTGATCCTGCCACTTGCCTGCATGCTCTCCTTCAATTGCCTCTCCTCTTGTACTCTGCACAATTTGGACCGAGCAGATTCAAATTTATTTCGTAGGAAACACAAATCTAAAAATTGTAACAACCACCTATGTTTGCCCTGGTAATTAGCTGATCATCTTAGTTGGAAACGTGCAAAACTGGCAGGTCTAACACCACCGCGAATACAGATACAATACAGAATACAGGATCTCAGCCCTTTTTGGAGGCAGTTACTTTACTTCATGTAGGACACCAATAAAACATCCACTGATATTTGCAAGCTTTTGATCATTAATCTCAAAATAAGTGTGATTTAACACAAAAGTCAGTAGTTTCACAAATGCCTTGTACAATCCTCCGCGATCTCAAACAACACTTTGATATCAGTTAACACCTCAGAAAGGATGTTTTAGTGTTTCTGACCCTTTTTATAATACAGTCGTTGCTGCTGAAAGTTGTTAAGTGCTGTGAAAATGAAATTCCCCTCACAAGTGTTACCACCTCAGCTCTTTTTTTTAAAAATCCAGCAAAATTATAAGTGGTAGCAGCAAAAATGACGTCCATCTCAAAGTAGGTTAAGCCATACAAGATGCTGCTGCTGGCATAGCAACACCTTGTGTAGTGCGTTAGTGTGGGAAAACGGAGAGTAAGTCATGATTGATCTTCCTACCAGACACTGGGCCGGATCTGTGATCTCTGCCTAAACCCCTGACTGACTGTCCAACAGCTCATTAAATATTCAGCATTGAGACGGTGTCCAGTTACCTGCAGCAGTAAAAGGTTTCACTGAGTGCCCATCCTCGGTTATTATAGGCTGGTTTCCTAGACTTACATTATTCTTTGTTTAATAGATTAGAGTTACCACGGCAACTTATTAGCCATTTCACAGCAGTGCCAAAGGTAATGACTATTTTGGCTCTGGCTCGTTGTCTCTGTTCCAGCCTTGCAGACTTGGCCTTCTGGCACGCAAGTCATATCACAACACTTACAGGACGCCACAAAGATAACACAGTCAAGTTTTTTTACTCTCCATTGCAAAACTTTTTTTATGTGCCGTATTCTCCTCAGTAAGGAGCCTTGATGTCATGTCCCTGATGATTAAGTGCTATTTCCCGGGGCAGGCCTCCCAGCAGACTAGTGTCAGGCATAGCAGGGGAGCCTGTGAATCCAAGGTGTGCTGCATGGTGTGTGAGAGACGGAGAGTGACAGATATTTTCCAGGGCACCTGGGGCACGTGTAGCTGAGCTGAGATTGGGGCAGAGCATAAAGCGCATGGGTACCATCAGCAAGTGCAATGGCGGGCATACAAACAGCCCAATTTCATACCAGATAAAGCAGTTTTTTGTTCTAGGTTAACAACTTATTTGAATAAAGGCAGATTTCTGACAGTCATTTAAGGTTTGCTACTTCACATGGCTACTAGCTTGACTCTCTTCCTCCTGACTTCATACCCTCTATTCTGAGGTTATCATCTTGACTGTGAATAATGTGCAAAAGTTTGTGGATTCAGCCTTTTGCAGATTATTGGAGGATGCTGTACGGAACGGTAACAATGGGAAATATACTGTGTAAAGGTGAAAAGCACTGGTCGATTCATTCACACTGAATTGAAGTAGCTGATGCCCTAGTTTATATCCCCCAATTTGCCTGTCAGCCAAATTGGGGGGGCCATTCTGAAAGTGTTGGGAAGATTGCCACCTAACAAGAGGTGCTTGTCAGCAGCCTGGAGGCCACACGAGTCACAGATGCCTTGATGGAGGATAATGGCACTGAGAGGTGGCCCAATTTGTTAGCTTGATGAATTGCCTCTGCTGCTCATTCAGAGCAATATTTGTGTTTGTGTGCTCACCCGCACATTATAAGCTTCACTGGGTGTTTGCAGCCAGTTACAGTGTTTGTTTAATTTTACATTTAATCACATGGGGTTGGGAGAGGTTAAGCATAACCCACTGTTTGCAGAAGCAACAGTACATTGTAGCCATGGTTATTATTATTCCCCTTTAATCACCTTGAGCTGGTCCTCTGCTCCACCTTTCTCAACCCCAGGCTTTTAGCTAGTTTTGGCCACTGTTCGCTAATAAGATTTTAAGGGCATTGTCCTCTGACAGCGTTGAACGTTGTGTTCCAACTCTTCGTTCTTTATTGAAGGCTAAAGAGTGTTATCTTGTACTCCTATAACTTTGTACATGGCAGCAGTGTAACACAAGCAGCTGATGACATCCAAGCCTGTTGCTTACATCTCTACATTTAAGATGTAGATGGCAGTGTTTTCTATAATGCTAATCCCCTAAACAGCAGGCATACACCGTTTAATTAAATTACGAATTAATTTACCATATTTCGTACAGTGCACCCATAGTAAGAAAATGATTGTGTTTCTGTTCAGCCGTTCCCCAAATAATTGAAATTATACCACAGACTCCCATCTTGTAGTGCTGTATAATCTGTTTCCACATCATTGTAATTTGACTGCAAACAGGCGATTAACACACACATCACAGGCTAAATTGCAATACAGTTTTGTGTATTGTGTTGTGAAGACTTGAAATCTCCCGATATTCAAGTCCAAATAGCATTGAATGTATTACTGTATTCTCTACTGGAATTGATCTTGGGATATGTCCAAAAACAAACCCTGGTAGCAGAACGAAATCCATCCCCGTGTTCTCATCTTTAAAAAAAAAAAAGCTACTTGAAACACCGGACAGACTTCATGCACACACTCACACATCAGTGTGTGTTGCACTGAGTAGAGATGCGTGGCTGATGCAGCTTTTGTCAAGCTTTTTGGGCCATGTTGTCATGGGCGCTTTGATGTGATTGTTGTTCCATGACCATCCAGCCTGCAGAACTCATCCGGCTAGGGAAGAACAGAAGGAGCAACGTGTCGGCTTAACAAATGCAACGCTGTTATTGACTACACTCCTTTCGAATGCCTGTGCGTTCTCTGGTGTGTTTTCCTATAGCGACTGTGCATCAGAAGTAAAAGTTTGTGACCGGTCAGTATTCAGTTTGGATGCTTCAAATTTCCCCAGCACCACAGTTTGCGGTCCCTTTACTCCATCTCAGTGAACTGAGAAAGGTAAGATTGGTTTACAGGGTGTCGTCTAATTAATTTTCTTTGAATGGGGTTTGCATGTGTTCTAAAGGGATGAGAACCTGTAAAAGACTGAACAATGAAAGACCAACAGGTGTAGATGATGCATGTGCAGAGTCAAGCTCAAAGTAGGGCTTATCCCGAGGGGAAACGAGTTATACTTGCAAGAGAACCTGCTATGTGCTTGTTATGACAGTGTTGGGACTTTGTCTGCGGTTACTGTAGATTTTTGTTGGTCAGACAACTTTTGAATATTGGGCTCAGCCTCTGTGTTTTCCCTTTCCCCTTCACGTTGGCTTTGAAGTTGTCCTTGATGTCCTCTGGATGGTGTGGGGTGGAAGTGGGGTAGAGTAAACACAGAGGATATGTGCTTATCATACGTCCCTATCCTTTTACTGACACGGGTCAGCATGTAGCTCTGTGGGCGAGTGCACCTGCATACAGAGAGGAGAAGAAAGGAGGAGTGAGAGAAACAGTGGTAGGATGGTAGGAGGCGGAGAGCGAGAGAAGAAATGAATGCCCGCCAGGCATCTAATCTGAGGGAGGTTTTGGTGGTGGAGCCAAATAGATTTCATTGTTCTAAAAACTGCATCATCACTTTGTTTGTGTGCATGGGTAATGTTTGTGCTTTATGTTTTTTATGCAGGTAGGGTGGGGTTGACTTGCCGTTTTGTCTGCCTTAGCCTCAGGTTAAATGAAATGTCTTCCTTAGCTGATAGACTACTTACAGCAGAGCCAATTTAATAAGATCAGCCGCTCAAAGCATCTCTGAAGCATTACTGAATAGTTAAAATAGCTCAACACCGCTAATTCTTCAGTAATTTTTCTCCTTTCAGTTTAATCCCTCCAACACTCTGCAGAAAGTCCCTAGAAATCCACTGTTTAGCCTCGGCAGCAAACGCAGGTAGGTGGCTAAGAGCTGACTTGATCAAATAAACCCCAAAGCAGAAGTTAATATGAAAGTCAGGTAGTTGTAGCCGCTGCTCTAGTGCCTTGTTTAACAATTTAGTCATTTTGGTTCTCTACTCAGTGATCTGCTTATCTGTTATATAGACTTCACTACATGTTTCATATTGAGATGTGCCTGTTTAATTCTCTGTGTGTCTATATGCCAATTGGCTGGTTCCCTGGTTATATGATTGGCTAGCAGTCAGTTTGGCACCTCTCAAATGCCTGGTGTTCTGTTGTCATGTAGGTTTTGTTATGTCTTCATTGGTAATCTTTTACTAATTTTTCCCGTTTCAAGGTAAGATTTCTTTAAGCTTCTTGCTAATATTGTATTTTATGCTTATGAATCAGTTATTTAGTTTTTAAATTGTTGAAAGGATTGCAATTTATCACACTTTTAACCACTAAGCAAATAACATAAACCCATAACTAAAGCTAATCTCAGATATGAGTGTTTCTTTCCCCCGCATTTACTAGAAAAGGTTACATGACTTGTGCCTCTTCTCTGCTGCTGCAGTAAATCCTCCACAATACTGTATCTTTTCTTGTAGAATATTTATATACTCTGCTGGAGCTGCCATCCCTCCACTTTTATATGTACATGTTGTCCCTTGGGATTGCATGCACTTGCTCTGGGTGTTTTGGTTTCCTTGTACACCAAGAGAGAAGTGTAAGAATTTATAGATACTCCTGCTAGTGCCTTTGACCATAGCACTGGCCTGGTCCCCGAGGGCCCACGCAGTGTCTTCCTATAGCTTTAAAAGAAAGGATGTCAAAATGCAGAGGATGGTTCTCCTATGGAAAACATGTAGGACTCAATCCTTTTGAAAGAGCGGTGGGTATGTTTGGGGCTGCACGTAATGACCGTTTCCATTAATCTGTCGTTTATTGATGTAATTCATTGTTAGGTCTATAAATGTGAGAAAAATGGTCCATCAAGACTTCACATTTGGTAAACTGGAACTGATGATTTTTTTTGTAATTTTAGCATAAAAGGAATGTTTTGACCCAGCTTTAAGATCTGTCATGATTGATCAGATCACAAGTGGACAGCTCTACGTTTGTCTGTTCACACCTGGCAGCAGAATGTGTTTGCAGCTGTATAAGGGTCATGTTAAGTTTCTGCTGATTAAAACCCAATATTTCCTGATTTTGCTGCTCCATAATTTAAACTTTTAGATGACACAACAGCAGACTTTTATTGTGCTCCCTGAAATACGTTTTATAGCCAGTCCTTTTAAAATCTTAGGCGCGCAAGCTTCTAAATGGCAACAGTAGATACATATTCATGAAGTCGGGTACATTTTATGAACCTAAAAATAAGGCACGTCCACTTTTTGCAGGCAACTGTGGCTCACAAAGCTCCAGAGAGCCAGCCGGGGGATAAGAGCAGATGGATGAAAACACATACACATTGCCGAAACAATGTTGCCACATGTGGCCCAGACCAAATCTGGTTTGAGTGATCCGTTCTCAGTGTCTCCTCATTATGTCCTGGGTGCATTCACACCTGCGCTTAGAGCTGTTCACTTGTGATCTGATCACCGGGGATGAATTCACGAAACGGGGCCGCAGTATTTTTAGGCTCCTAACACAGTTAAAAGTCATCAGCAACCAAAGGATAGTGTACGGTTTACGGTAAACCCAGTCCTCTTCTGGAAAAGACAGATTCCTACCGTAAACAAAAGTGAAGCAGAAATGGAATGAAAACTTAAGACCTTCTGAATATTCTTAGGTGCATAGGTTAATATTTTTTGCCCATATTTCTGTAGTATTGCACTTTTTATATAAAACTAATCCTGATTATTTCCTTGATTTGCTGAGTGTTTTTGGCTATGTCTGTGAAAGGGCATCTCTCATTGTGTCAACACGCAGTCCTGTTCCACTGCAGATGTGCCCATTGTTCAGCTGTTGTGTTTGTGTTCCTCATGGGTCCATTGAGACGGGATGACTTTATTGTCACAGCCTAGCCACTGGCAAGCCCACCTGGTGTGACATTACGGAGCATTATGGTGTGAGGCCACAGCTTTGTTTTAGGTTGCCAGAATAGCTGACTTACAGGCAAGGACACAACTACCCAGGGTTGCTTTCTTTTGTTGCAGGGCACAGACTAATGGATGAGTAGTTGAAGGGAGCGGGGGGGTGGAAGAGGCCTCAGGGCAGAGGGAAAGAAATGACAGATGGATGAATAGAGTGGTGTCAAACAGGACAGAATGACAGCTGGAATAGGTTGTCAATCTGTGACTGGCCAAGAAAGACGAACCTTTCAGCCGACTGTCCTATCATCATAGTTACCAAGTCGAGCAACTGACATAGTCTGGGTGAGCAGAGAGTGTAGGTTGGACCCAATGAGAGGATGAAATGGCCCTGATACTAAAGACCAGACACACCAAACTGACATCAAAGAAATGGCGACAACAAAGGACGACCATCACGCTGCCTTATGTCTTGTGTGTCTGGGCTGAAAAAGTGCACTTTAATACATGTCAAAGACTACAGCCAACAGCAACTAGCATGTACATTTTGCCTGCATGAGAGGAAATCACTCCCCATACCAGCAGGCAGCAGTAGTCTGTGTTCTTCATTAAAAAAGGGAAAACAGAAGACAGGCAGGACGGAATCAAGACGCTAGTTATCTAGCTAGCACATTAACAACACAATGTTGAAAGGGCAAATGATATTTACCCAGCGCTAAACAGTAACAAACTAGCGAACAATAACACAAACGAATACAAACCGCCGAAGAGCTTAATTAAAACAAGTGTTTTTGATCTCAAGCCCTCTCAACGTTCGTGTGTAGTCGCTGGCTTTGCTCGTTTCCGTTGCTCTTCTCATGCACTCATCTAAACTGTCAATCTGAGTGATTCCTCTCCCCCGTGGTGATTCAAAATGCTCATGCTCCTCCGAAAAGCCGCCGACTTTCTTCTTCCACTATATTTAGTGACTAAAGTCGCATTTAGAACATCTAGCATTCTTTAAACAAGGAGCCATTAAAGTGGTTAATGTACCGATGTTCACTCTATACATGAAGATTTCCTCTCTGATCCGTAGCTAGCTGTCAACTGACCTCTGAACAGATGACAGTTCTGGATCTCTGCATGGCAAAGGTGAAGTTTCTGCTGAAGAGGAAAAGGGAGGGGAATAGAGATTGAAATTAATCATCTGCAACAAATTAATCAAGAAAGTTAAAAGCCCCTAAAAATCCATTATAAGCATTTAATAGTCAATGTCAGAGGATTTAACCCCTGCAAGGATGGCCTCATCGAGGTGTTTGCTTATGCTGATGTAGAAGTTCAGCCAGAACTTTCAGAACAAAGTCTTTTTTGACATTTATTATAAACTACAATGTCATAGCCAATAACGTGTGAACTTTTTTTTTTCATTTTTCAGTTCGACACTGGATTAGTATTTATTCATGAGAGAGACTACACAGAAATCCCTGGAATACTGGGGTTGCTTTTATTTCAGTTTAATCTTTCAGATCGGTGTCATTATTTAAACACCTGCCTTCTGCTATCATCTCCCGTGCCAGTCAGAGTGACAGAGGGCATAATGTAATGTGAATGCTTGCTGAGAACAAGTTCACCTCATGGAAGCTGTGGGCATTGTTGGCCTGTAGCTAACCTGCAGCTATAAAAGTCTAAGGAGTGCTTTGAGAATAGCATGACTCAGGCAACACACAGTAGTCTTCAGTGCACTTGCAGGCCGTTAAATAAACAGTTTGTTGTTTGTTTCGGCCTTAAGACGTCTCCGGGGCAACTCTCTCAAATTCAAATTCGATTTATCACAGATTGTTAACCTCATTTGACAAATAATTATGACAATGGCTATAAGTGGTTGTATTAAAAGAAAATATTCTCATAAAAAAGGAGAAAAGGGGCCTATTGATCAGAGACAAGGTATAGTCTGAAAGTCCTTCTATTCTCTTGTATCAAAGACCACACCTGGGTTATAAGTGAAGTGCTCAAGCAGTTTGTCCATAGTCTTGTACGACCATGCCTGAAGTAAAAGAAAATTGTAGCTGTTCCGAACTTACCTTATTTGAAAGCCAGATGAAAAGCCTGCCATCCTAGAGAAGGTCGAGGCGAAATAATCGTGTCCCTTGAGCAATTACCCCATCACTTCTACTTTCTGATCCATTTAAGGAGTTACCGTTCCTAAAAAATCTGTAGAACATGGCTACCCCAACATGATGGACACTGTTTTGTATAATATTATTCTTTTTTTAGTATCGGTCATAACTTAAATGTCCATCTCTTGATGATATATTGCACGTGTTTTGAACTCCTTTTGCACTGACTCAATAATCTGGGAAATTCATCAGCATTGTTGTTACATGTCCAACATTCTGGTACGAGTGAAAACGACCAAACTAAGATATTTCAAGCTTTATTATTTTATATAGTAATGACTTAAAATCTTACAGATGCAACAAGATGAGGTCAGGTTTCTCACACCACTTGCAGTCACATTTCAGTCTGCAGAGACAAAACTCTGTCTACTCACTTTGCCTTTTATAGTGCCTCCTCCCTCTGTAAGGCTTCAGATTAAGCAGCCCCCCACGCCCCCAGCCACCGGCCAACTCTTCCATTTAATGTGTCCTTTATATTTGTAGCATCACAGAAGTACAAGAGCTTTTCTTCCCAAATGCTAACCGTTGTCCCCACAGTCCCTCTTGACAGCTGTGGTCCCTGTATGTTTCCCAACCACACGATGGACCAGCCCACTTGATTTGAAAGCTTGCAGACTTTTGCCTTCCACTGATATCCTTAGAAGCTCTCAGTTTCATTGTTCACAGTTTTGTCAAGCTGTTTTTGCTTGGTGGCAGCGATTTAAGGCTACCATTATCCAACTCTGTTATTGAGTCACAGCAGCAGTCTATTTCAATACTTTTCTCTGAGTCAGCCGCCATATGGATGTCATGGCTATGCCAACAAATTTCTCATATCTTTTCTTCTTTTGTCAGGAGAAAACAGGGTGAAGATTCAGTGTCTTTGTATGTTGTATATGCTCAGCACATGCACACCGTTTTATTAATGCTATTTTTGGTGCCTGCATACATGAATGTGTCCATATATATACTGTAGATTACTGCCATGCATACTCTAAAATTAGATGCACACGGATGGCAAACAATGACATTTATGTCATGGAAAGTATAATTTATACTTTGCATTGTATAAGTATTATGCTCTCTACCCCAGGTTCTCAATTTCAACCATTCCTGTGCCCATTGGTTGAGCATAAATGTGATTGATTTCTAAAGAGACCAACTCTAAATGGGAGCCGTAAAATGCTCCTGCAATTCATTCTGCTTAAAATTGTCAAAAGATTTGTTAAGGGATGTACTAGCTGTGCAGGAAGAGGGATTAAGATGATGCTTTCCTGCTGTGTAAGTAATGGTAAAGAGACCCCTCCCTTAACAGTAGCCGGGCATGCCACAATTCCACCAACCACCATTAATGCTAAGCCACCACTCCTTCATTGTAAGACTAAATGTATCTTACGGTCTGCTCCTCCTCCTGTGCAACATTTGAGTGGTCCCTCCCTTACTATCCCATTCTACCTCAGTTGTTCTTCAGTGAAAACCAATAGCTGCTACTTTGCTGAAGGGCTCATGTAGCATGAAATATGAAATGATGGATGGTTTTTTAAGGGTACTCTTTAGAGTGCATATCATATAAAGTAAAAGTAAAATAACTTCTGCCTCCCGGAAATACCCCTGTGTCCATTAAGATAAAGCTTTAGGTAATTAAGTGGAGGGGTCTTGACCTTAAGCTTAAACTTCACAGTCGAATGATGCCACTGCTTTGGAATAAAATGAACTCTCAACTCCTTTTAGAAATTCTAGTTATTTCCACTATGTTTTATCCATTTTATTGGTGTTAGTACTAGTTACAGTTTAATTGCTGCCTTACTGCTACTCCCTCTGTGGGTCTGTAACTAAAATCAAAGACTCTAAAGTTAATGTGCGTGTGTGTGTGTGATGGTTTAATTTTTTCTTAGCCTGTGACCTTCAAAGCATGTTTCCTTTTTAACCGGATACACGCTAGTTAGTGAGATCAAGGAGGAGATTTCCGACAGTTAGGGAATGAATCGAGCTCTGGCGATAGCACCTCTCCATTAAAATGCTCCTAAAGCTCCACTGGAATATATGAAGGAGATCATTAGGCGCTTCATATGATTTCACTCAGGAGAAATAAGTGACCTCCGACTTCGACATTTCCCGTTCAATATAGTTACATCAATTTGGCAATTACCGCAATCATTAGAATTTCACTTAGCATGACTGCTTATCTTGACCTTGAAATGCACTTTTTCACTCCAAGGGGCAAACTGACAGAGGTACCGTTATCTCTGATATTTCTGTTTCTTATTCACTAGTTTCCTTGGTTTCTTTTATTTCTTCTCTGTTCTCTTCCCATGAGCACATCTTTGTAACTTAGCAAGCGAGTCTTGTCCTCAAACTGTGATCTACCTCCCATCTGGTCCTTCCAGCTACCCAGAGTTTCATTTTAGAACAAGATGAACTAGAGGCCCTGGATTGCTCTGTCACCTGTCATCCCAAAAGTCACATAAACCTGAACCACTGCACAAAAGAAGCTGTATTCAAGCTCTGTGTATTGTAACGCGTGGTTAAGTTTATGTTTTAGTGTATTCCTTACTGTCTATAGCAGGGAGGTTGTTAAGGAATATTATTTTCTGATAATGCTTTCACTGTGGCCATCTAGCACTTTTAAATTATGTGAATTCCAGTGGGATTCGGCTACCAGAATGAATCCATTTCCTCTTTATTATGGTAGTTAAGCTATTTAGCTGTTAAAATGGCACACAGGACTGTTTTAAAAAAGCTCTGGCATCTTTGAATGTGGGATTTGTGTTTTGGCTACTTTAGTTGATGCTTTAAATTCAATTAATTGTATTGTCTGACATGAATATTGGACGGCAGAAAACACAGGTCTCCTATTTTGATAAGTGTTTGTTTGTTTTCAAGCAAAAATGCCAATATACTCTATAATTGGACAGCTTTTCAGACAAACAAGAGCTCAAGGAAATTGTGTGGCACGTTTTCATATTTTTTTTAATACAATTTTATAGAATGAACAATTATTTATCAAGAAATTAATCAACAGATTTATTCAGATAAAAATCCTCATTATTTGCAGGCCGACTTTATTTTATCTTCATAGTAAGCCCTTTTCATTCCACTGCAGGCAAAATACATTACAGCCAAAGAGGGGGTCAGTAGTATGTCTTCAATTAAAGCACTTGTAACTGCGTATTGTGTGCATATTTATTATTTCAGTGGGTTTAACCAGATTTTTTGAGCTATAATCCTTGATTTTTCGACAATGTCATACAAATAGCTAAATTTGGCACTGGTGCACAAGGGTGCATTACGATGAGGCTATAGTTCGGACCAGTAGTTAGCCATTAGCCAGATGCTCTTCCAGTGAGTGGATTCCTCAGAGGGGATGTTTCGGGATGGTTGGTTCAGCTTTATTAACATTTTATTCAGGCTGAGACAAGTCAGGCTGCGCTACTCCAGCAGAGGTGTTAATACCTTCCTTTAATTTACACTTAAGAGTAAATGAGCCTTATCACTAGAGCTGTTTCTGATGTTAACTTCTTTACCATGTCATTTCTATGAATGCCAAGAATACTAGTAAAAGAACAGTGATACTCTAATTAGGGGGATGCTCTGAAACTGGCACAAAAGCATGTCTCATCTTAGAGGGGCTGGCTGCACAGCTCGTGACACTAGCCTGCATCAGCATCATTTGCTTGCAGAGGGAAATCAGAGGGACGATTCCCCCTTCTGCATTCCTGGGCTCCAGCTCAATCAGGAGTCAGGCCGAGAGAGTCATCTGTCTCTTTCTCTTTTTCCTTCAGCCTCTCTTCATCTAACCTACATACACACACGCACACCCCTTACCTGCCCTTGCTGCAGCTAGAGCTGTCGTAATGTCATTATGGCACTCCCAGGAAAGGTTGGGCCCTATTTAAAGGGGCCCGCTAGACAAAAGCCGAATTTGGCTGTGAAGTAACCACAGTCCCATCTCTGAGGCTCCCTGTAATAGGGTGCTGGATCTGTTTCCCCCTCTGGCTGGGATTTGCAGATTTGCTACCCAGACAAGCAAGCACGAGGAAGCCTGTGCTCTGATTCACCACTCCAAATCTGTCCAGTGTGGAGTTTTCAGCCAGGATGAGCTCATTGTTGCCTTTTATGTGTTCTCTTTGCCCGAAGCCCCGTTTTCTACTAAGATGCTATCACTGCGTATTTCACACAGATACATTATCTGTGAGTGCTTGTGCTGCTTGATTTTTATCATTGCTGAAGTTTCAAAGTCGGATTAGGGCAACTGTGTATTTAGGAATGAGTGATTACGCTTCTGTTCAAATGCAGTTTGCGACACCATGTTCATATCATAGCAATGTCGAGTGCTGACAGCTTGCTAAGCATAGCTTTGATGTCCTCCCTAAGTAAATTTTGTCATTGTTGACTAGTGCTGGGCGGCAAACTGACTCTGATTTCCTGTATGATGTGATTTTTTTCTTATACTGCCATATGGGTATGTAGAAACAATTGCTTTAACTTTTCGATAGGCAGCAAAATACAGTTTATATTGTTCACAGTGCTATGGTTGGGGCAAGCTGTGAGTGTATTGAGAGGTGAGGGGACCTCTATTAACTTTGTATCATTCTTACTAACAGTTATAAGTTTAACATAATAACCAGGGATGCACTGTATCGGTATCCGTCCTAAACCGGCCAAAGTCACTGGATTGGATATCGGAGGGTAAAAGTATCATCACTATGATCCATTAGTTTAAACAAGGGATGGGCGTGAGTGATCAATTCCTCAAGCAGTCCTCGTTTCAAATAAACTCCACTGGTAAACAACGGCACTCAAGGTTTTTTTGTTAGTTATTTGAAGACGATTTGGTTCTCCAACTGACCATACGGACAATAGATGCGTGCAGTCAAACACTGGTACAACCAAGGCAAGCTGACACTGCCAGGGACTGGTGCATCTATAAAGTGGATATGCTCGGAAGCTGCTACTGACTGACTGATTGACTGACTGCTCTGTATTCAGGCTGTTGTTCCTTGCATCATGAGGAAAAAGATTTCCTTTATAGACTAAGGTTAAAAGGTGTTTGAGTTTTGAACTAGTTTATCTTTAATTGGGTTACCTTGGTAAACTGTGTTCTGTGTAATCTAAACGAGCTCTTGTTGTACGTTTTTCTTTTGACTGTGGGAAAAACAATTGAATTAAAGGGCAAATATCCAAAGACGACTGAGTTTTTTCGTTTGTTTGACGGTTGTTTTAAATCTCACCTTGCTTTGTTTGAATATTTGTTGGTAAGATATTTACTTTGATCTAAGACTGAACCGATTTTCTGTTTGTGATGTTTTATTCAGGTCTTTCACTTAAATTTGATGTGTCATTTTTTGAGGTTGTATGATACTTGCGTATTGCTCGAATATTTGTCAGCTGAACCCTGGCTGGTGCCTAATATAATAATTGATCATAAATATGTATTTTCTTCCTTTAGGAGGATAGAATATTTGTGTCACAGTTTGAGCATCATGCTTTTAGATGGCTAGGTTAAGCAAAGTGCAGACAAATGTATTAACAGTTTAGGTGTTTAATAGCTGGAAAAAGACATGCATCGGACATGAAAATGTGGTAAGAGGCCATCCTCACCAACAACTAACTTTTTAAAAGGGCAAAACACTGCTGCACACAACAATTCGTGACACAAACAATATCTTAACACCAGCCTAATAATTGTACATTCACGAAATTAGAACTGCATGTCTTTATAGTCTAGGTACTGTTGGTTATCATACCGTGTACATTTGCTCAAATATTGAAATATTTTCTTTTCTCAAGGCAAACTTCTTGCCCATACGTCCATTTAAAAAGAAAAATGGTTCCACGTTTAAATTAGAATAGTGCTCGTTGAACCAAAACCCCTTCTGTTTTAATTAATTAATGGGTCATTGTAACTGATAGCATTTGTGTTATACCATGACACCATGATATATTCTGAGATGATTATCGTACAGTTACTATCTCATACTGCCCAGCACTAATTGTGGACCACACCTTTTCTTGTTTTAGTGATAACCCTGAGGCAGTAGAGCAAGTGTAGCAGCTTGACAGAAACAGAAAGAGGGCTGTAATGGTACACTGATGGGAACAAGTTTGAAAATAGAACATGTATCCACATTACAGCAGCCTGGAAAGGTACTTGGTTCAGTTAGTCGTTCATGCAGGAGGATCTTGAGCCAGTTTCTTATAGTCACAGCTGTTCTAATGCCATGAGACCAAAATAGGTCACACCGCTGTTTTAGCGGGCCGAGTGTTGTGTGGTGTGTAAAATTGTGTTATCTCAGAAAAGTTCCTCGGTTTGGACCTTTTTTTCTAAAGCTTATAAAGTAACCGACGCTGAACAAAACTCATCCGCGTGGTGAGATGCATTTGGTACGCCTTGGCTCGAGTGATGGCGCATGCAGCTATGTTCTTCTCCATTTAGCAGCGTGCAGTCCTTCGTCAGCACTGAAGCCTTAAAGTGTGGGAGCTTTACCATGTCTGCGGTGACATTTAATTTGAAGAATATCAAAAGGCTCATTGTCTTTCCTCGAGTGGAAATTACCACAGCAATTTCCCCCCCACCAAACAAATCATGTCCTCTTCATCCAGCACATTTGTGCGTACAGAGTCACATATGACAGAGTAGCCTTTTCTGTCTTTCACAGAGTCGGGACTTAGGAAGTCCCGTGTGGTGATATCTGTATTCAGCGTGGCTGCTCATTAGATTGCATGCATCATTAAGGGCTGCTACATCAAACAAGTGCTCTTTGGGGTACATGCACTAAGCTCATGTTGCCTGTGTTGTGTATGCTCCTCTACTTTGTCTTCTACAAAGAAGACCTGATCTGACAATGGATCTTTCCGGCACCTTTTTTATTATGTGTAGAATGGAGATATGAATTAATATTGCTTAAAGTAAAATGTGATTTATTTTTAAGGATTAAAATGCATAACCGTGATTACAACTGTTTCAGTCCATCCTGGTAAATAAAATTTAATTGCTGAAATTGCTGTTTACGCTGAGTCACTCGTCAAATTACTGAAGATCTTTGGCAGCATATTTTGTAAGGGTGAGCAAAGTAATATGCTGCACTACTTCACTCTGGTTAAATCAAATTTAAATGCAAGTTAATGTGTGCAAAGGGCTCAGTATGCAGAGAGCATTTGTGCATGTTTGTATCCCCAAACACAATTGCAAACACTGCATACATGCACACATAGTGTCAGTGTTTGTTAGCAGTGCTATTGAAGAAAACTGACAACACATTCAGTGTCTACAATAAGAGCTTTACAATTGTAAGTGGGTTTCAAAGGTAATTGCTACATGATTAAGGGTACGTCCCATGATCGAAAATGACCTTTTTTCTCTCTGTCGTTCTTAAAGTTTTCCCTCCACAAGGCCTCGACTCGAGAAATATCTGCGTCCACATGAAACCAGTGAAACTGGCTAAAACGCTGTAGTACACATGCCAGGCCTGGATGTGGCACTGTAACTGCCACAGAAATACACCAACAACGGAGAAGATGAGACGGGGAAACGCTGCGTATAATACAAACACCGCGAGTTTCTTGCCAAATCTGGCGACTTCCCAAATCCTCATCCATCCTTTAGAGAAATCTAGCGATTGTTTCTGGTGTTATTGGAGACTTGTGTGGTGTTTTGGACACTTTGATGCATGAATAACTTCGTAGTTACTGTCCTCAAGAAGCAGCTGGTGCTGCTCTGAGCCCCTTCTCCGTACTGCTCTCGCGGGGGTTAAGTCGGAGGTAGGGCGATGACGACATCGTTTAACAAAGTATACGGCTTCGCCACACAGGAAAACAAGTTTCTGTGTGGACTAGCCCTAAAGCTCCTTGTTCGCATGCATTTCAAACCTGAAATGACCTAGTCATAACATAATAAGGGCTGTATGTGAGAGTGCACATACAAATGTCTGATTCAGTCAGACAAGGCCTCAAGTGGAGTTTACCCTCCAAGACATCTAATCTCATGTGTAACCTTTCTACCACGCAGCGGCTGACATCAGGAGAAAACAAACAGAAGAAGGGTGATTTACACAAAGACAGCAACTAAAACGTCTTAAGACGAGGATATTTGTCTTTTCACCGTAATCATCAGAAAAAAATCAAGGAACGGCAAGAGACTCTGTTGTTCATGACCAAACCGGCTTTGTTTACGCAGTGTAATCCACATCATGTCTTGTGCAACAGTGCATTTCCAGTAAGAAATTCACACAGAAAATCTCCTGTTGTGTTCTGCATGTGTAAAAGAGACACTCTTTTCCTGACATTTTCCAGGGTTCATAAGAGAAAAGCAAACAACTTAAGCTCTAATCTATCTTACCTAAGATCTTAAATCTTTTTTGCTTTGGTAGTTTGCTTTAGTGAGCCAAGGTGCAACAAACACATGGTCGTGTAGAAAGTAGAAAGCTAATATTTGCACAGTCCTTAGTTCCTCTCTGTTTGTCATAGACAACTGTTTGACGTTCAGTCAATGTAACTGTTATACGAACGATAGAGAACTTGGAGTTATTACTTTATGGAAAGGTTGTTTGACATAAAATGTTCTGATTATATTATATGGAATATATTTTATTTATTATTATTCTGCCGTTCCTGATGCTTAAGCCCGATGGGGGAGTCAATTCAGGTAGTCTTGCAATACACTGGCAGAAACCCTGGTAGGAAATTCCTACTTCATGTGTCTGTGCTCTCTGCGCACTGAAGAAGCTGTAAGACTTGGGAGTTTATACCTCTTCAAAGACTCCCCTGTGGAAGAATGAAACATTGCTTTGTCACCACTGTAGGAATAGAGAGAAAAAGAAGAGCAGGAGAGAAGCACTCCCCTCTGTTCTTTTCCGTTATCTCTTAGCTATAGAATATGAAACAGCAGAGGCAGCCGTGTGTTGGGAAATAATGATGAAGGGACCACAGTGGTACAGAAGGCGGTGTATAATTACTCAGTCCTGGCAGTAAATTTTGACCCCTCTGGACTTGGGAACCTCTGTGGCAAGCCCATTCATGCAGATATGGCCGCTTTGGGGCAGCAGTACCTTGTGTTATGATGTCGGCGCACTGTTTTAATGATTGTTGAGTTTTCAGAAAGAGGTGGTTTAAATTGCTCTGTATGTTCTTGACGGGAGTGTTATTAAACGTCTTGGACTGATGTTTTAGCCAATGAGGCGTAAATGTCTTACTAGCTGTCTCCACTGTCTCTTAGTGACTGTACAGCTCATAGTAAAACCATTATGCTCAAAGGCAGAGCACTTACTATTTTTTGTCCAGTGGAATCAATTGTTATATAGACTGCATAATTGTCCACAGCTGTGTTTTTAACATCCAGTTTTATGGTTTAATTTTTGACCATTGGGACATCTCAATAGAACCCTTTCTTCCCGTTCCCAGCTTTCTCTGCGGATGTTTGGATGAAGATAAGATGCCTTTAAGCTGTAGATGGTTGTGGGCAACTGCCCTCAGTTTACCCTCACTGCAGGATTTTCAGGCCAGAGCTTCACAGCGGGTGGATTTGGTTTGCGTGTAGCTCCTAAATCTGGTCTTTCTAAGTATTACTGCCTTTAAGCTGTGTTCCTTCACACCCATAGCAAGGGCTAACCCAAGTACATCATTAGCAGTTGTACATGTTAATTGCCTTCCTCATTACACCTCATCAATTGTAAGACTAAACACTACGGTTGGGAACAGTTCACATACCGTTACTGGTACCTGGAGTTTAGTACTGATACCCAGTGGTACCTTTTTTCGGTACTTTACTCTCTCTGTAATAACAAAACATTTTATTTAATTGGTTCAGTCCAAACCTCTCACTTTCCCCATTATTTACTTGAGATGCACCGAACCAGTTTTTCACGATCTGATACAGACACCTGGGCTAAGAGTATCGGCCAATACCCGATACCGTTACTACTGTTGGATGAATAAACCGTTTACTGTGCCATGTGAGTGAAGGCATCAGGCTTGACATAAACATTTAGCCTTGTTACAAAAAAGGTAACAAATTACGTCCATGAAAACGAGACGCAATGAGATTTAAACACTAAACTTTAACACTAAAATTTCAGTATTTTCTTTACAGGGGGGTTGATTCTGGCAGAGAGCTGTGTTGGTACTGCAGGTGTCTTTGCATAGTACTTGTGTTAGCCGCCGTGTAGCCCACAGTACCCACGGAGTTATAGTACCCACCCCCCCCCAACCCAAAGTCCCCCGTGTTATGTGCCCAACCCTAGCATTCAGACATTAGTTCTTATGCGAATGGCTTTAATAGAGATCTCAACCTGTGATGATTAGACCTGTAATTATTGCTGTAGTTTGTCCTTGTTGTTTGTTTGTGAAATCCAATTGATTATGCGCCCATTATGACAGCAACGCTCTCTGTGTGCCAGCAATTTGTCCCTATCTCTGGGATTCACTGCTGCCTGCTGTTTCTGCCTGGCTCTCCCAGTGCCTTCCCTATTTTTGGTTGATGGAAACAGTGGGTTTTGATAAAAGGGAAGTCTGTGCCCCAGTGGACTCCTTGGCTAAATGTGGAATTGGCATGCCTTTCATCCATTTCCTTTGATTCACACGCCCCAGTTTGAAATTCAGTGACTCTGTGCTTTTGGGAAACATCACATTTCTCATCTTCCTGCTTACCTTTTTTAAATTGACTTCAAGCACAGGCTTTAGTTGCTTTGAATCACTCTTGTTTTGAAGATGTTTAACACAATTCTAAATTCAGAACTGCGTGTGGCTCGGCTTACTGGCTGAACAAATGCTTAACGAAGAGTTTAGGGAGGAGAGTTTGTGACCTTAAGGAAAATGTGGTTGAAGAAAACTAAATGAGACAAGATGAAGTTCCCTGAACATTTAACATTTGGCGCCTTTTAAACAAATGATAATTCTCTGTCTGCTGAGTTGTGAACACATCATGGAAACGATGAGCTGAAATGCGCAATCAAGCTTTGTAAAGCCAAATGAAAGTGCAGATTCGGATGACAACTCTCTGCAGGTTCATCACTATGAGCCATCTCTTTCACAGCGTCTTATTACTTTCCCATTGTCATACGTTGTTATTAAAACATAGATTATTGCCACTTTAAGAGTCATTGCTTACCTGACATACTGGTACAGCATTTCAAGTTTAGTGACAAAAATAGATATAGACTTAATTCCTTGTATCCCCTTTAGCTCGCCTGTTTTTTTAGTGCATTTTAGATTCAGGAAAGTATGCACTTTTTAACATTTTTTTCTCATCTTAAGAGATCTGGATATAGTTTACGCCATTAGAAATGTAATTGTGTGCATTTTATTTTATAATAAGATGAAACCATCAAATAATTCAGCTGTAAAAATACATCAGGTATCTCAACTTCAGGCTACTGTAAAAAAGTGTTAATGAAAATCTCTTTATTGACTATTTCCCCCTTGTTTGACACTTGTTTGTGCTCTCAGTTGCAGTCATTGACGAAGTAAAGTGAGCTGCTGTGCATCATTCATTTTTTAGACAAAATAATTATGGTTTAAGGGCATTTACAGTTTATACCTCTCAGGTGTATTTTCTCTACATTGCTACATTATTTGTGGTGAATGTATATAACATTGATGTCATTATTTTGTTTCCGCATTGCAGTTGGGGAACTCCTCTCTGTGCATGCTCTTAATCCCTGTGCAAAGAACCACACTTACAGTTTTCCATCTGGCATCCACATAGTGTGCACAGACTGTCACAATAACATCTGTTGCAAAAGTCCGCTCATCAGTTGTCAGCCCAATATATTCATTAGACGGGGCTTTTCAGAGCTTTTTTTGGGGGGAGTTATATGCAGATGCATGGCTAACTGTAGTATTTTGGCTCAAAATCATGGATTTACCCCAGAAATTTTAGACACTCTTAAATGTTGACAGGCTTCAAATAAAATGCACCAGCTCACCAGTTAGTAAACTGCTGACATTTAGTTTTTTTGGAGCTGAAAAGTACTGTAACACATGCTAAAAGCCTGGGTTCTGTATAGGTTATAATATTAGCTGTTGTAGGGTGATAGTTAAGTTGTTTTCTGCAAATAGTACAGTCAACAACTCTGCTGAATCTGGCCTTTTCACTGAGGGGAATACAAAATGACCTAAACACGTTTAGTGAGTTAGCAGGAGAATTCATTGCTGTAGGTAAGTAAGGTAATTTATCTTGACCATCTATTGAGGGGATTCCTGTGTGAAGGCTTTGCTTATGTAGCCACAGCTTTGTCCAAATTTCATGTCTTGGTTCAGTCAGGGACATCCTTGGAAGATGTGAAGCTAATCTTGGTTGGGAATTCATAATATTACAGCCCACACTAAGAGGAACTTAATATTTAAAAAAAAGATCAGTTTGCTTTGAACTCTGACAGTTCGAGCTGCATTTCTGCAAATATGCAGTGGAATATCAAGTGTATGATAGGAGCTACTTAAGACTGATCAAGGTAACATCAGTTAAACCTTCTTTAAGCTGCGATGTAGATTACATTCGGCACATTATCAGCTTAATGTGGATATAAGGGTGTAAGGGAGGCTGCCTCATCGTGTTACACTCATACCCCTATCTTGCCTGACTTGCATTCTGCACAGTAATTGCTGTGGTATTAAACCAATACTTGTTGGGGTTCAGATGTCTCATCTATCTTCTTTAATTACTAATCAATACTAACCTAGCTCCAGATGGCTAATTGTTTGCCACATGGTCACCTCTGTATATTGTTATTGAACACAAAATGCACAGTGGCCTAATGGTTTTGTCATTGATGGATTCCCTGAACATCAGCCTACAGTTATTTAAAATGATGACGATCTCAACCCATTATGGCTGACCCCCACTCTCAGCTTCTTCTCGGCTTTTTTCTAAAACTAGTCCCTTAATGTTCTCCCTCAATTTTCTATCACATACTGAACAACCCAAAAAATACTTTGCTCCCTGTAATGAAATGGACATTAGTGAAACTCCAATGACATGCTGAATTTTTGTCGACAGAAAGATGTGGAAAATTCTCAGCAGTGAGTTTGATGCGTTTTGTATTATGTTTTTTCCACCTCAATTTACATATAAGGGAGAGACACAAATCATAGGCCAGTTTGTTTCTTTCCTATCTGAACTCACATCTCCAACTGCATTATCAACGCAACCTTTATTTTAATCTGTCTTACATTCTGCTGTTGTATATTACTTCTGTGTTTTCACTGTGACGATAATCATGCATATCCGTGTCTGCAGTAGGCGTAGTCTGTGTGCTGTGTCACATCAGGCAAAGGTGCACACTGCACAGTACATCAAGGTTTTTTCTTAAATCCTACTTGGGTGTCGTTCCTTCAGGATACTAAAATGCTGGTTGTATTCTATCTCAGTTGGCTTTATTGGACTCAGCTGACCGGGCACATTCTTCTTCATCATCCGATCATAGAGAGCGGCTAGGTCAAACTGAGCAACTGCTTTGTTTAGATCACCAACCTGATTGTAGTTTAGTTCAAACTGCAGGAAGCTGTGGAGTGTGAAATGATTCTGTGTACCTTGAAATTTCTTAATAGACCACCGCTGTCATGTGCCCTCCACTGGCAGCAGCAGGCCTCCCCCTAATGCAAGAAGATTAAATACTCACCATTTTCTCTTTCTTTCAAGTTTTGTACACATTTGTTTTAAAGTTTTGCTATTGTTGCTTACGACTACAGCGTTAAGTGGTTTTCAGCAAAGCTTGCCTAGTCAGTAACTTAACTTCTTCTCTCTCTTCTTTTTAATGGTAACAAGGCATTGCTATGTTCTGTGCATGTACAACCGTGGGAGTAATTGAATTTATTCAGTACATTATTTTTATCATATACATACTGTAAATACGATTAAGTTGCTAGTGTTAACATTGTTGTTTGTCCCATGGGCCCAAAACTAACATGTTTTTTTTGCTTTTAATATATTATTTAGCATATGAAATATCAGATAATGACAGATGATTATTCAATTGGATTTTTTTGAAGAACAGCTTTTTTTTTGTCTTTGTGCGATATTTTGGACTGCTGTACACTGATCAGAATACATATATCAGTCCACTATTTTACTATTTTAAACCTAAAAAGTTTTCCACCCTGCCCCAGGCTAATTATGGACTGAGAGCCATGGTAAGCAGGTGAATTTAGATGTCTATATAAAGTCCTACCGTAAGACTAGCAGTTAAATCTAAGCCAAAGTCAAAGTCTATCGTTGGGAAACTAGCTTGGCCTATACACAATAATGTGTATCTAAACTGTTCCCCTCCACAAGCCATAACTCACCCCATTATGTCTCTTTACCTTAAGAAGCAATGTACATTTTCAATTTGCATCCATTGGTTCCAAAAGGCAGTAGTTTGGCTGTTTGCATATTGACATGATGATCTTACACCCAACTAAGGCACACAAACGGAAACCATCTGCTTGTGTTACCATTGCCAGCTGGTTCATTCAGAAAAGCTAAGATTAGAGGGGCACTTTTGTATCAATCTAACACTAAGCACTGATCCAAATACATCTTTTATCAGTCCAGTATTTTACTATTTTAAACCTAAAAATAGCTACCCCACCCCAGGCTAACACTGCGCTAAGAGCCATGGTATTCAGGTGAATTTAGACGTCTATATAAAGTTGTACTATAAGACTAGCTGTTATCTATCGTTGTCTATCGTTGTGGAACGAGCTTAGCCTATCACAAGTTAACAGCCAAAAGGGACCCAAGACTTAATTTTATAACGTTGCAAAACAAGGAAACGTAATCTAATTAAATATATGTGTTATGTTTTTTTTGTATTTTTACCTATTGTATGACTTTATCAGAAATGTTTAGGATCTTCACCAGTCATGTCCAGCCATGTGCGCTCAGCCACCTCATTAAATCAGATCAATGGCCATAGATTTGCAATCTTGCTTCAGACTTGTTCCGGTTTAGAGCTACTACTACTGCATGCATGATCACTGTGCATTCTTGGCCCTGTTTGGCTAATTTATTATTCAGGGCCTTTCCTTGTCTACTTACAGCTTGTGTAAGCATCTTCTCTAGCTTGCCTAAGAAAATAGCCTAATTCAAGATCGATTGTTCTGTAAGACCCGCAAGGCATTATAAGTCTGTGTCATCCTGATAGGTATTGCTAAACTGTTCTCACACAGGTGTGAATAAGAGTCTGTGCGTCTGTGAAAAGATAATTAGGATGTCAATAGCAGTGATTCTGGTCTCCTATAAATCTGATGTCAGGAAAATACAACACTCATTGTCTAATTGTCTTTAAATGACTTAGACGGACTATCTTTAAATTAAAATACGAAATCAAAAACCACAAGCTTATCTTCTATTTATCATTACAATGTGAATAGTCTGGTTATGACTGCATGAGTATATATTCTAGTATGGGGGAAAACAGTCTAAGCTTGTTTGGATTTCTCTAAACCAATCACATTCTTCGGCTCTAAGTCCTGGATGCGGCAACACTGCCACTGCAAAACTGATAGCAGAGTGGAAGGGGCCTGACATCCGGCGCCACGCCAGACCAGCTCTGTACATCCTGTAAGACAGACTACAGTTTCAAAATTGAATAACTCTGCAAGCAACAGCCTTTTTTTTTTTACAACCCAAACAGTTTTATGGGGGAATCTTTATTTTGACTGTCAGAATGTGGTGCCCGAGCAAATAAACAATGCTAGTTTAAAGCTGTACTGTGTCTAATAGGTATTCCCCGTTAAAGCTGTAGCACGGTAATGTGTATTGAAACTATTCCCCTCCGAAAGTCATTATTTATGCCATTATGTCTTTTTTCTCAGGATGAAATGTCATTTTTCAATTTTCATCCATTGGTTCCAAAAGGCAGTAGTTTGGCTGTTTGCATATTGACATGATGATCTTACACCCAACCAAGGCACAAAAACAGAAACCATCTGCTTGTGTTACCATTGCCAGCTGGTTCATTCAGAAAAGCTTAGATTAGAGGGGCACTTTTGTATCAATCTAACACTAAGCACTGATCCAAATACATATTTCATCACTCCAGTATTTTAATTGGATTTTCAATGTTGGCTGAGGAATTTACTCGCACAGTTCTCTTCTTCTTTTTTATTTTTCAATTAATCAATTTAACCGGTTTGTCCAGTTTGGTATGCTGTATGCACTGATGTCATTGTCTCTACAAACCCTTTAACTGTCCTATGGAGGGTTTTTGGTCTATGAAAATCCACTGGAATGATTGTAACTGAAATAATTTAACAGTTAAGATGGCCGTTGATGTTTCTGAAGAAAAATAAATAAATACAAAAAAAGAGAACAAAATTAAACCCTTTTTACATCTATGTTTCAGGCATGCATGAGGGTTTTTATATTGAAAAATCTTTTGGGTGGAATAATTTCCAATAGCATTGTGATTAAATGGCTCTTCCGCGACCTCTTTATCTCAAAAGATGAGCTCTGGACTCATTAATCAATTGTAAGACTGCTCCCTGCAGTGTCAGCAAGTGTTCGCATACATAAAAAAAAAATAGAATACTGTTATTTTTTTTGCCTGGGATTTTAGTTAATGGTTAATGTGGCAGAATAATTGGCTGCATGTTTGGTATTTATCTCCCAATGATACTGTCATGTGTTTTTGCTGCTCCGGTTTCTAAAAACAACCCTCAACCCATCAAGAGACAGTGCCTCATTTAACTTACTGCATAAGCTGTTAGGCTAGTAATTACAGCCAATATTTAATTTCAGATTTACTAAGTGATGTCTTGTACTATGTGCACATTATTGCCATCACACATCCACAGAATGCAATTACCTTACTGGGTCATTGAACGAAGAGACACACACACACACGCACACATACACCCCTCCCTTAGATTGAAGTGATACAGCCGCTAGATGATATGCCAGCTTTCCTCATCTTGTCAGGTGATGGCAGGCATGCAGGACACTCAGCACTATTAAAGCTATTTGGCAGCTGTCCAGTGAGCTGGTTAGTGTGACCCTTTCCACCAACATGGAGGTATTAGTTTTGGGGCAAGATGGGAAGGTGACTGAAAACTAACTATCATGCAATTCTCAGGTAGTCCAACCAGAAAATCCTATTGGGGGACTATTAAAAGGTAAACAATCTGTAAGGTGCAGATAGCTGTAATCCTATTAAAGTTTTGTATAACATTTTAAGGGGCTTCTCTAGGGGCCTAATCAGAATACCACACTTACAGTTGGGGTTGCAGGTAGGTCTGGTTCATCAGGCTATTCTTAATTAGGGGATTCTAGTTTTTGCACCGTACCAGTGAGGATCTGTCCTGCCAATGTGTCCATAAGGTGGACCCTGAGTCTATTACTCTTGTTTGGTTTCTCTGAATTTGTTTCATACTTGTATCAACTTCCAAGACTGCTGCCTTTAAAAAAACAAACAATGGCAACACCTTGGCAATGCTCAAACCAACCCATGTGACAGGTGTCTGGTTTTGTGTTGTATGTGCTCACTTGCCTTCTGGATCCCCAAGCAGGTTCTCATTTACATGTTTGACAGAGGTGGCTAATTAGTCAAGGTGCTGATTACACCCCTGGAACCAGAAGTCTGTTTAGACATTCACCATATCACGAACCAGTGGGGAAAAGGCAATGATGCATCTGATTATGTAGTCGATACTGAATGAGGCATTCCAGGCTTGTAAACAGCAGTGGAGCCCACTTAGTCATGCTGATGATGATGGCCCTATCTCTCCACAGGAAATCTGGTAATCAGTGAAACGGACCTTGATTAAAATGACTTATGATGCCTTCAGGTGGCCACAAGAGATCTAAAGTGCACAATATGGCAGTCCTAATTTTCATTTTTGCTTTGAGATATTATCTGAGGGGTTGATATAGGGGGCATTTTCCCTTCATCCTCATAGCTATCAATCTAATTCATTTTTTTATGGTATTAGAGGTGTGCTGCTCACTTGCGGGTGGAGGAGCTGAAGTGGCATCACTAGTCATCATGTGCTCCGTGGCCTGAGACCATATTGGCAGCTATGCATTAAATTGCTAATGTGCCTGGCAGAGCTACATTATCTGCCCCATCAAAGTGACAAGGGCACGGGTAAAGCACTCCGCTCGGCTGTCCATGAAATCATTGAAATATGGGTTTTGTGGATGGGGCTTGGCAGCATGTAAAGTTGTGTTTAAGAAGGCTTTCTTAGAATTTGCTTTGTATCTGCCCCGCTGATTTGACAGTGAGGCAAAAGTGGCCGGTGCATTCCACCTGCATTCAAAGTCTCTCACAAAGTCTCACACCTGGCTGCCTCTGTAGATTGCACTTTGTAACCTCATGGTTCTTTGCACACCTCAGTATTTAAGGAAATATACTCACATAGTGAAAGAACAACAGTATTGTCTGGATTACCATCTGATTTAGAGGGCGATTTGGTTGGCCACTGCAAATTGTGTGAGGTAAAACGAGCTTTAAAGGTGGTAATGTGTCAATTTTTCTAGCCAAAATAAATGCATGCAAGTAAAATGGAAATGTATTATTTTTTGTGTAAGTCTTATATTCCAGCTGTATGGTGTGTTCGCCATAAGCTGTACTGTGAGATGTTTTCATTTAAGAGATAGAGAATATTGCACATATAATTTATGTTAAAAAATGTAACGATTAACTGCAGTCATAACGAATTTGACAAGTCACTCAGTTTGGAGATTGCTTTCCATTTATGGACAATCAATACAATGTCAAAATGTCATGGAAATGTTGGGGGTGTTCAGTGAAGCCTGGAGCCCGACTGTTTATATCTGCATATAAAACACCAATATTACATGTATTACATAAACACAATAAACAAATTTTGTCCATCTTCAAATGGAAGAGTTGCACTTGTTTACAGTGAAGTTGGTGATCGGCAAAAGTTGGATCTTTTAGAAATGATGCATGGTGCTCAAGATAAAAATGAGACCAGTTCCGAGCAGTGGGTTTGAAATTACTAATGTCTGGCTACCATATGCTCTTTCCGGAAAGGGAAAAATAGCCAGGATGGAATGCACTGCATGAGGGAGGGGGGCTGCGGCTTCAGGTGCGATGTGAAGATGGTATAGGAGAAGCAGGCATAGTGATGATTTATAAGTTTCACATCATTTCAGCCAATTTAAAGAAAACTGTCCCGATCATGAGTGTAAGTGGCACACACTCCAGCAGCTTTGTGACAACTCTGCTGCTGTTTCTCCTCCTCACATGCATTCACACACACAATCTAAAACTGTATACGAGCCTAATGAATCTCAAGCTGTGGAGTAGATGGAAGGGAACAAATGCTGTTGATTTGGTTTGGGGCTGTTGACAGGTCTGTGTTACAGTTTGTGTTGTTGACGTTTCTTTACAGTCCACAATAAGCTTAGTCTTTATCGCCAAAATGCCCCTGAAATGTATTCATAGATTCAAATTCATAAAAGCATAACCTTACCTTGTTCGTAGGGTGATAATATCCTACTTGATATAGTCTGAACCAAAGAACCTCTTTTGTTGTTAAAAGAGCTGATTAGTAATGTCAGATGAGCTCCTGTCCTCTCTGGTGTACATCTCTATTTGAGAGAACAGATAATTGTTTCTTGAAAAACTGCTCTACCTCACTATACGGTCTTACATGATATATATGGGCCTCTGTTCATACCATACAGCAGCCCACATTAATGAGCTCTGCAGTGAAGGAGGTGCCTCTGAAAATTTACTGAACACTTGCTTCATAGTCTTTGGCAGCAGTCTGCTCAATGGTGTCAGCTCTTTCGTTCTGCTGCTTGACGGTGTTCCAGCACCCTCAGCTTACCACAGCTACAGTGTGAATCAAGGCCTGTTTGCTGTGATATTACTTACATTTATTCTATGGGTTTTTTTTGTTTTGTTTTGCTTTTTCAACATTATTTCTCTGCTCCAACACCAGCCACATTGTATGCCTTTGTCACCTCAGCACATGCCAGCGGTTGCATTTAGAAATATCTAAGCAATAAGCAGGCTTTGTTTTGAGAAATGCCACACTATGTGCTAGTGCCCTTCATCTCTCTTCTTTAACCGAAGCCTGACCTGAGATGTTGGCATCAGCACAAAGGCACACATAGTGAATGGAGGCTTTATCATTTCTATTCTAACAAGACAAAGTCTTACCCATTCAGAACGCCTTCAGAAAACCTGGAAATGAAATAACCTTTTTCTTTCCTAGAGTTAAGTGTTTTC